>NC_053419.1:14680500-15384250 GCF_016859285.1 Xiphias gladius
TATCTTAAGGCACCTGTGGACTGATTTCAGCGTTCAGATTCTTCTTCAAGTCCAGCTGTGTGTAATATATTGCTACTAGACCAAACTCTTCCATCTTCTTAGCTTCAGAGCTACGTCCATCCTTTATCATATCCTTCAGACATACGTCCTTCTTGATCCCAAACCGTCGCCCTTCTTTTTCTCCCTTTATTCTTGTGTTTTATTTGAAATGTGAATGGCATACCAGCCCCAGGGGGAGGAGGAGACACAAACAGAACCCACAAGTGCCCCCCCCGCCTTCCTCTGGAGTCTAAACATTCCTCCTCCACTATTCCACTTCCTCTTTTTCATTGCTTTTCTTTTGGTTTGCTGCAACACAGTTGTAATGCGTACTTGCATTAAAGTGAGAAAATTTTCCTTATTCTTTACTGTTTTCTCTACAGTCTTCTTTTCCTGTTTCCTGCTTCCTTTTTCATCGTCATCTAATTTCCCTACAATTTCACTTTCATTAATGAGTGTCCTTTTGCTGTCTCTTTTAGAGTATGCAGAGTTTCTCCACTGTAAGGGCAAAAAGTTCACAGATTTTGATGAGGTCCGACAGGAGATTGAGGCAGAGACTGACCGCATCACCGGGGCCAACAAGGGCATCTCCCCTGTACCCATCAACCTGCGCGTCTATTCTCCTCATGGTGAGGCTGACACAGCTCAATGTCCATACAGATACTAGTTTGGTGTGACTTGTGTGTTGTTTTATAGTTGTATCTAACTAACACTTTAGAGTAAAATGTAGATATTAGTAAATCTTCTATAGCGCTCTCTGATTTCACTCCAATTTGTAAATTCTGCATGTCTCACATCATAGATTATTTACATCCAAGCCTCTCATTTGGCAACAGTGCATCTGAAGAAGCTCTCTCTTAGTTCTCGAGTTCCTTTTTCTCCTCAAAGTGCTGAACCTGACCCTGGTGGACCTGCCAGGGATGACCAAGGTGCCGGTGGGCGACCAACCTGCAGACATCGAGTCCCAGATCAGAGACATGCTGATGCAGTTCGTCACCAAGGAGAACTGCCTGATGCTGGCCGTTTCCCCGGCCAACTCTGATCTGGCAAACTCTGATGCTTTAAAGATTGCCAAAGAGGTCGACCCTCAGGGTACGTTACTTTATACTTCTACTCCACTATATTGCAGGGAAATTTTTTTCTTTTTACCCCACTACACGTATTTTATAGTTATTCATTACTTCCCAGGTTAAAATTTGCATCCGAATGATATGATTGCCTTATAAAATACTGTATGTCTTTTTACAGATTACGCTACCAAAAAGTATATAAAGAAGAAAAACCTAGCCCCACCCCGATCAGCATTAACATTAAAATCCTGCTTACATATGAAGTAGTTATCAATAAAAAATAATCCTTAATTGATAATAAATACAATAATACACTCTAAAGGTACCAGTCTATATAATGAGTACTTTTACTTTTGTTACTGATAGCACTAGTACTGTACTTTTATTTTGGTAAGCCAAGCTAGAATCGGCGTTTGAGGGTATTTTAACCCAGAGGCGCACATCAAGTATTTACAGCAACAGAAACTATCGGTTTAGTTTTCACTTAATTTTTCAAGATCGGTCTGTGAGGTTGATTAAACATTTTGGTGTGCGCATGTGTGTGTCTGTATGTAGGTATGAGGACCATTGGTGTGATCACCAAGCTGGACCTGATGGACGAAGGCACAGACGCTAAGGACATCCTGGAGAATAAACTTCTTCCACTCAGGAGGGGTGAGCACACACATTTACACACTCGCACACACAAACGCTGCCTCTTCTCTGCCTCAGGGCTTGTAGTGACGCACTGTTTCCCTCTTGTGGTAATAAGCCAGTGTTACTCAAAACTGTCCAATTCTCCGACCACTGAAAAAAAAAAAAAGGAGGGGTGGTGGGGGTGGTGGTGGTGGTGGGGTAATAAAACAGTACTGAGTGAGAAATCAAAAAAGTGACAGAAAGGTAAAAGAGAAAAAGAGTTGGAAAGGAAAAGCGTGGAAGGGGGCAAAAAAAAAACAAAAAACACTGTCTTGGAAAAGAGCTTGCATTTATCTTGCGGGCTGCCCTTTATTGCAATGTGCTGATGTGGTTCTTTTCTTTTCCATTTGCACTTGGTTGGGACCCAGGCATGTGCTTTTGAATATTTTCCATGTCCTTTGTTTTTTCTATGCCCCCCCCCTTCTCCCCGTCTGTCTAATTCTGTGGATGTTCACATTTACAAGGCTGCTGGCTCACAGTTGCATTGGTTATAGAGCACGAAACAGCCTTTAGCTGAGTGATGCATGAGAAAACTCAACCGGAGGTGAAATAGGATCCGTGTGACCTGAACTCTGCTATGTTGCTTCTCCTTTTTCTTTTTCCCCTTTTTGTCTTAAAAACTTCAACACACACATGCAGACATTTATTCATGTAATTCCTTCTTCTTTTCTGCATTCCTCTCCTTCTTCTATTTTCTTATCTTCAATCCCATGTCTCTTAAAATGTTTTTTTACACAGCTAAACATTATTAAACACCGTTTTTAAGCGGTTGACTGCTATAGCGGCTTTTCATTCTGGGTTTGGCTGCTCCAACTCAGTTCATGCGTAGCAAATAAGAGTCCAGAACAGTCCCAGTTTGCTCTAATACAAGACTATGCTATCTTCCAGTCAAATTACTAGTCAGGCCGCAAGCATTGAGTCCTTTGGAGTCTGCTCTCTTAAATTCCGGAAAGTGATAAAAACAGTTGGATATGGTTTTCTGCAAATCTCACAATGGTTCAGATTGTATTGTAAATGTCCGTGGGACTCTCATCTGTTGCGTCCAGGGTACATTGGTGTGGTGAACAGGAGCCAGAAGGACATAGATGGAAAGAAGGACATTAATGCTGCTATGGCTGCTGAGAGGAAATTCTTTCTCTCCCACCCTGGGTATAGACACCTGGCAGACCGTATGGGCACTCCCTACCTCCAGAAAGTCCTCAATCAGGTGTGTAAAGGAGCAATAAAGACAGAGTGAGAGTGTCCATTCATAGGTTCCTTTTTTTTGCCATGCAACACCGGGTCTAATTCGGACTCAGTCTGTCTAACTCTGACCTTTGACCTGTGCAGCAACTGACCAACCACATCCGGGACACGCTGCCGGGTCTGCGAGCCAAGCTGCAGAGTCAGCTTCTCTCCATAGAGAAGGAGGTGGAGGAGTACAAGAACTTCAGACCTGATGATCCGTCTCGCAAGACCAAGGCTCTGCTCCAGTGAGTAGATACAGTCGATGCATAGACAGTTCAATAGTTGCAGGTGAATGGATTTATTGATGTCTGTGTCTCTGCCTCCCCGCAGGATGGTGCAGCAGTTCTCTGTGGATTTTGAGAAGTGTATAGAGGGCTCTGGGGACCAGATTGACACGGCGGAGCTGTCAGGTGGTGCTAGGATCAATCGCATCTTCCACGAACGCTTCCCCTTTGAACTGGTCAAGGTGCGTGTATGCCAGAGTTTGTGTTTGCGTGTGTGATTTTTAGTTGAGTTGTTTTATTATCCCTCACTGAAATTATGTAAAGGGTTTGTATGACAACATAATCAGGAAAAACCATAGATTACGCATTAGACGACGTGACGTGACTCCTGACAGCAAGAGGAATCGCTCATTTGTTTGGCGTATTTGGCTGAACAACTGTGTGTGAGACCGCTCAACAAAAAAAAGGGACCAAAGATGGGAAATAAACAGTAGACACATAGGGCGCATGAAATTCAAACTCAGACTTTTGGGCTGCACATGGACGTCCACGCAGGGTCTGCATGGACTTGGGCAGATGACTTAATTTGCATGACGTGGACTTTCGTGGACCCTTGCGGACCATGAATTGGCCTTTGACTCACTTTGCCAATGCTTAGAATAAATGATTAGCTGTACGAAATTAAATTTGCATTGAGAGAAAATCACTGTATGTCGCAGCAAGGGGGGAAAAGACTCAGAGTTCTTACTCCACTTCATCCCAGAACTATAAAGACAACAAGCCCAATTTGGAAATCTTGGTTTTATAATATTAATATTGTATAGTATCTAACTCAGTATTTTATTATCTCAAATAAATTGCAGGAATAAAACTAAACTTCAGTGGTGAACACGGTAAACATTATGCTCGCCAAGCATCAGCATGTTAGCATTGTCATTGTGAGCATGTTAACGTGCTGCTCGCGTGGCTGGAGACTCTTAGTCCTGTGCACTTTCTCTCTCTCACTTCAGTTCAGTGTAGTTTTATTAGCATCAGACATTTTGATAAAACAACAAATTCCTACAGAATACGTAGGTAATACGTAAAAATGTAGTGAGATGAATAGCACATGCATGAAACTGCTAGCGACAGCTGGTAACAAGTGAGAAAATCTCCAAATCAGAAGAAGAAAGGAGGGAAAGTCTGTGTATTGCGGTGCACTGTATCAGAATAGTGAGGAAGGAGAAAAAAAAGTCTTACATGAAAGCCTATTTGCTTTACGACAGGTTTCTCTCTCAGTCTCTCCCAGCCTCAGAGGGAGAGAAGACCCCCTCAGGACGCAGGCTCAGGCTTTCTGACTCAGACGTTCCTCAATCCTCCTTCCTCAGTTTAACAGCCACCTCTCCCATTCCAAGTCTTCAATCTTGCTTCCCCTCACCTCATCTTCCTCGCTGTCTCTCTCACTCCACCACCATACCCATCCTTGTTTCTTCCCTCCCCCACATCCTCTCTGTTCACCTTTCACATCATCTTTACCCAGAGCCTCTCCTCCCTTCATCCGCCTTCGCCGACCTCGGTCTTTCTAAGCTTTTTACCTCGCCCCCACCCCCTTTTACATATATGATCGTTTTTCATTTTTGCTCTCAGTGAGCCAGTCAGCTTTTAACCTTCCCTTCATTCCTCTCCCTCCTTTCATCCGTCCCTCTCCCTTTGTCCTCTCTCACCCTCCCTCTGAGGATATAAAATTTACTGTCTGTGACTGAGCCCGTAGATAAATGCCCTGCCGCTTTCCCACCGAGAAGACAGAGCAAGTTGCTTCTTAAGCAGAAGCTTGTCTCATAAGACAGAAAAACCCCAGTGTCTGCCAGATGCATTCGAAGTCACTTCATTATTATCTTTTATCTGTTTTTATCTGTCTACATGCTTTAAAAAATTGAGAAAGAATGGTGCATTGCTAGAAATAAGTGATTTATTTTGAATAAAAAACAGACTGTACAAAGATATGGTAGATTATCTTATATACCCCACTTCTAATATCACAGTGTGTTGGGCTGAATGTGTCACATCTGTTGGGGGGAAAGCATGATTAACATTTTCAATATAAAAGCAGCAGAGACATTTAAAAAACATTGAGGGATATGTGTTCTAACCCAGTGGTTCCCAACATTTTCGGTTTCAAATAAAACCTGTTTATGACCTATATCACTGTTTGTGGGATTATGACCAGTTCAACCAAAGAGATATTTTTTTTCAAGAACAAGGTTAGCGTAGCTTAGCATGAAGACCGGAAACAGAGGGGAACAAATAGCTTGGTTGTAAAATAACCATCATCTCTAGATTTCAACAGTTAACATGCTGTATCTAGTTTGTTTAATCCGTGCAGAAAACACAATTTCTGTTTTTTTTTTGGTGAAAATGTGTTTTTTTATGTTCTTCCCTAGCCACGGACAGTGACTTTCACGTGCCTCAAAATGTGTATTATTCTGACAATAACAATCTAACAGAGGACATGTATGCTTAGACTTGTGTTCTAATACAGTTACAAATCTTAATTTACAGAAATAGATAAATCGAGGAGGGCATTTTATGGGCTGACATGGAAATCTGTAGAGAAAATAAAGAATGGAGGAGTCAAGAGAGGGAAAAGTTTAGCTGATCTGCGAAACCGTGAGAGAAAGAGTGTGTATAGTTAATCCTCCCTGTTGTCTCTGTTTTTTAAAATTTTTTTTACAGATGGAGTTTGATGAGAAGGAGCTCCGCAAGGAGATCAGCTACGCCATCAAGAACATTCACGGCATCAGGCACGTCCGCCCTCCATCTCTCCCCTCCATCCTTCCTACCCTTCCTCTTTTCTTCACCTCCCTCTATCTGTCCAACTCAGTCACCTTGCTGCATCTAACTGACTTTGCCAATCTTATCCAAGACCTCTAGACTTGAGTGCTCAAGACCTCTAGCTCGAGTGCTCTTTTGAATACTAATGGCAACAGACTACTGGTTGCATTATTTTTCTAGCCTTTCAATTGTGCATTTTGTCGGTTTGTCTCTCCGGTTGGTGAAATCCCAGCTATAATATAACAGAGTAAACATTTGACCAAAAAATACTGTAACCATATAAGGTACAATATCTGAACTTAATGAAAGTTTGTTTGTTCAACGATTTTAGTAGCCAGACACAAACTTTTGCTAAAATACCAGCTAGATGACTGCCAGGATGTTCCTAGGTAGGAGCTGGATAAATATTTATTCAGACTTGGGCTGGATTTTTGGGTGGCACATTCATATTATTATTAGAGTGGTTCAGTGCACACTTCCCAAGTTGCCAGGTTTTCTTGTGTTGAGTTTGACCTGGGAAAGAGTTTTCCTTTTGAAAGCAAACAGTTGCCTTTAATCCCAGAGATATTGGATGTGGTGATGTAAACTTATTAAATGCTGTTTGAAGAGGCATTCATTTTTTAAAGTTTGTTTGTAGTCAGTTTGAACCATGTTTAAGTTACTTTTACATCTGACTTAATGGATTCGAATGATGCAACAAAACTGTATTTTACAGATGTGCATTTTCAAGATTAATGGTATTTTGGGTACTTGAGTACTTGTAGTAAAATTCGTATTTTTATGTTTATTATCCTCCTATTGGATAATTCACCAACCTCTCTACAGTAACTTACTAACTCTTAACAACATTTGAGGGAAAATGACTGGATATTTGCTGCAGAAATTTCCAAATTAAGTAGAAATAACTTGATAATTGATTGATTGATTATTACTAATAATTATTGCTTGGTATCTGTTGCTTTCTAACTGTTTTCATAGATCTGTTTCTTTTCCCTCTCTCTGTCTAATTTGTGTCTGTTTACTTTTGGGGGAAAAGCTCAGAAATGGAGGCTAATTCTTTCCAATTAACACTCTTTTCTTTACCCAACTCTCTTCCCTCCTTCTTTCTTTCTCTCCACCATCCTCTTTTTTTTTTTTTTTTTTTGGCCTTGTGGCTGGTTCTCTCTCTCTGCCGGGCAGAACTGGCCTCTTCACCCCGGACATGGCCTTTGAGACCATTGTGAAAAGGCAGATTGGGAAGATTAAAGAGCCTTGCACCAAATGTGTGGACATGGTCATTTCTGAGCTAGTCAATACGGTTAGGCAGTGTACCAAGAAGGTAAAAAATAAAAGTAAACAGCACTTTTTTAAAATTTTTATTTTCAACCCTCATCTGCAGAGTACCTCTGCTGCTCACTCCCTTTTACTGTAACCACCTGGCTCTCTCCAGCCCTCACTGTTGTTGCACAGCGAGGGGGACACCTGGAGTGGCAGGGTGGGCTGCGGTATACCTGCCTGCCTGCCCACTGTACCGCTTTGGACAGATCTGGCTGACCGTGGTAGAAAGCTGTGCTGAAGAAAACCAGTGTGGAGGCTGAGCTGTCATCAAAAATATGGTTGCCAGATACGAGTCCAAGACCATTAGTTTAGGAATGTGATTTAAGACTTTAATAAAATAACATCTCATTCCAGTTTCTGCCAATACGTTTTGTTAGAAAGTAACAAATTGCCAGTATTATTTCTCATAATTTGAGTATCTGTTCCATGCTCTCGTTCCCTTTTGAGTTCATTTTACAAAGCACATTTGCGATGAAGCAATATCTCTCATACACTTTGAAAAGCAAGAATTACAGCGTAGCCTCAGCTATGGCACAATCAGGAGGATCATTTTGAGCTGTGTCCCAATTCCATACTACATTTTTAAAAGTATGTGTCGTATACTCATTTTTATACAGTAGTACGCTTTTTTTGCAGTTAATATGCAACAAATCAACAGACACACACGTTACATTACCAGAAAATTATGCAATGCTAGTGCCTTCAGACATCAGTCAAACTGTAGCTGTAGCATGCCACTGGCAGTTAAACTTTGCAACGAGTAAGCAAAACTTTTATCCAAAAACGTAATAGTTATTTTGTCCTTTTCTGAGGTTTTCCTGGAGCTGTTTCACCAACCATCCACACTTGATTTAGATTTTTTAATTTGTGCAATGGCATTGTGGGACAACAGCACACTTTTTAAAAAAACCAAAAACTTTTTTTTGTCTGCATTCTGTCTTTTTTCTGACTCTTTTCACCTTTGCTTGTCCACTAAGACATACATGTGGTTCGAAAATCATGTGTCAGTCACTTAGAATACATGGCAGCCATATTGGATGATCTCAGCATTCAGACTTCCTCGTGTGTGAGACTGCAGCTGTGCACCTGCAGCAGACAGGAGCCATGATGATTGTGTTTCAGCTGCTCTTCAGCAAGCCTCAGGGGCTGCACTCTCAGCAACAGAGGCCCGTGAGTGTGGCCAAGAGAACGAGCAGTAGTCTTTATCCAAATTGATCCACTGTGACCAAACAATTTCGGTTGGGGTGCAACAACCTGGAGGCCCTGGGATGATAAATGTTATGATTAGGGGCCAAGGGAGAAGGAGGGATGGGTGGAGAAAGGGTCAACACAAGGAGGGATCTGGGCGTCCTGGCTGAGCATCGGGGTGCACAGCTGCGGTCTTGCGGTGCGTCGCTTGGAGTTTTTTGGCTGGTGGAGCTGTGCGGGCTGGGAGCTCTCTCTATTTCTTTCTCTTTCTCTCATTTTTCCTCTCTGCTCTTTTATTGATAGAGAGAGACTCCAGCACCGCCCTGTTTTAAGAATGGCTTCAGGGGAAACCAAATGTCTCACTTGCATTTTCTTCCTTCTGTGCTGTTTATTCCCCCCAAACCCCAACACGTCCCCTTGTCTTTTTAATCTTCAATCTTTTGTTTCTTTTGTTCAGTGTCCAATTTTTACCCACCTCTTCTGCGTATTGTCCCTTTCCTTCACCCACTGTTTTCACTCCTTTTGCTTTTATTTGTCTCACCCTGTCACTTTCCTCCATCTGTCTATTCCTATATATCCTCTTACAACTCTTCATCTGGTGCTCCTACTTCTCCTCCCTCTCCACCTCATTTCTCTTCTTTCTTTTTATTTTACTCCTCTCTCGCGTGCCGCCTGCCTATCCCTACAGGACGGGGCTGTTCACCCCTGACCTGGCCTTTGAGGCCATAGTGAAAAAGCAGATCCAAAAGCTGAAGGAGCCCACTCTGAAGTGTATAGATATGGTGGTGAGCGAACTCACCTTCACCATTCAAAAGTGTAGTCAAAAGGTAAAATTCCGAGAGAACCAAGCAACTTTGACTATCTCTGTTAGTCGCACAAGTAGGGGTAGACCGATGGCTGGACATTTTTTCCCTAAGAACTGATATCAGGTGATGTATGAGATAAAAAACCAGGCCTGAACTGCTTCATTTTAGTATTTTAAAAAAAATCCATTTATAAACTGAAGTAACTTCGATTTAGAGAGATTTAGATAGATATGAGTTTAGTTTAATTAATTTTTCTAAATCTTTTCTTACAATTGAGAAAAATTATTCTCTTCTTTGTTAATGTGGATTACTGCGTGTTTGTTGATTTACAGTAAATTAGGTGCTGTGATTAACATCCAAGTGTGAACAGTCATAAGCAACAAGATATTGTTTGCGTATAGAGCCAAATTTAATCCAACTATCCGTGACAGGTTTTAGCTGAAGTTTGCTGCTTATGATCAGATTATAAAATAGTGCTAACATTTGGTAAAGACTGCACCTGAAAACTGTAAACTAAATCAAAAATGCTAACTTTGATACATAATCTAATTAGAATTTTTTTTTTTTTTTTTTTTTTTACCTTTGCACATCCCTCAAAGATACTACTAAACCAAGTCAACCTAACCAAATGTTGACCTTATATGTTGGCGCTAAAGTAAAAATCAGGGCATCATCAAAATTAATAAGCTTCATCCTCTGGGAACCTTGAATGTCTGCACAGTTAATAGGTTCGATCTTTCAGTGTGGGCCAAAGCTCTGGGCCGATCAACCGTCATCCCCATTCCTAGAGCCACGGAGCTAGTGGTTTAAAAGCGTTACCCTGCCCATGATCACTGCACTGAAATTAATTCATGTATGTAAACAAACTCAGAATAAATGCCCAACATTTGTGTAAAAAAAATATATGATATTGTGGTGAAAGACTTGAGCCAGCGGGTATCGGTCTGTCCTTACTCCAGATCTTACTAGTGTAACCATATAACCTGTATTTTAATTCAACTTTATTTGTCATTTGTCTTCTGTCAGTTATTGGCCTCATATTGATAATTTAACAAACTGCATGTTAGATAATATTTTTTCACATTTAACCTCATGATGTCTAAACATCCTTTTATTTAATTTGGTTAAAATCTTATTTGATTTCTGTCTTTCTCAGTATGGTTTAATACAGTGGAGTGACTTATTGTGAAGTTCCACTCACTGACTAATTGATGTACTTCGAGCATTTCTTTATTTCCCTTTTTTTTTTCTTTCGTCCTCTCCATCCTGTCGTCCTCTAACCCTTTGAACCAGCTGCTTCCTCCCAAAGCAAATGACCAAAAGAGAGCATGACCTCCTTTGGATTTCTCTTTTCTGTCGCACTTTTATCTTGATTTCACTTTCAGAGACATACTATCTTTAAGGATACTGTATGATAATATACAGTGTTTGGGAAAATCCAAAAAGGGGTCAGTTGGAAGTCTTCCTCCACCCCCTCCCTCTCCCATCCCTCCCCACCTCTCCACTCCTTTGCATAGCATGTCGATCTGAATCAATGTGAATGTCACTGCCTGCTGCCTTTTTTGTAAAAAATTATTTCTGTCTCCTGTCAGCGTTGTGTTGTGGTGTCAGTTTTTTAAGACACCGAACACTTCAGCAGATTTTCACAGCATTTGTCTGCCTTCAAGTTGCAATGCACCTTTCCAATAGCGCAAATTACTGTATGTTGCTTTCAGTTTCTTTGATATTAAATACATCCACTTTTTTCAGTTTTGTTTTGGAAATGTTTTATTTTCATGGATTTCACAATTTTCCAGTATTGATATGAATTTCACAAAGATGCTCCTCATCAAATCAGTTAACAGTGTTTCTCCTGGCAAGGGGACGATGGTGACGTTGTTACAGCTGCCATCTGAGTCTTTCCTCACTGCTTACCAAGTTGAAAACTTTTCCTAAAATTCCAAAGATTTTTTTGACTATACTGTTAACAGGTTAAACAAATGCTGTAAATTTATGCTCTAACAAAACAAATGAGTTTTTTTTGTTTTTTTTAACAGTGTGCTCGAGCTTTTCTAATGTGATCCAAATGTAAACTGAACATATTCAAAACTAAACCTTTGCATACAATTGTTGCTAACAGTCACAGTGTAAAAATATTACAAATGCAAGTGTGTACGTACACCAGAAATATCTGATGGCATTGATATCAATTTTGAACAAATGAATGAATATTTTAAGTATCTTATAATGTATTATGGCTAAATGCAAATAACAAATTTAGCATCAATTTAAGATATGTGTTAACCGTCAAGCTTTCCGATTTAGTACATTTGCAGTTTACACTCATAACATAAATAAACATTGTTCTTTCATTGCAGGGTAAAACTAGTTAGCCCTATTATTATACTTTACAGTTTACAATATTATAAATAATCTAAACCAAGAGCAGGACAGAGCTGCTACTGTAACATGATAGTAGATGTAATGGGATTTTCGATACACTCTGATGTAGCTAGTAGCATCCAGGGCCTGCTCCTACGCAGTGGACATTTAAGTCCTGAACATGGATTTTTCTGTCGTGCTGTAACCTTAAAAAAAAAAAATTCCCACAAGTCTAAAATGGTTAGCTAATTATATGCTCCTTCGCTTTGGAAGTAATGCTGGGATACTTCCTAAGCTAGTAGGATAGTTAGGGAAGCGTGCTAACGAATGCACATGCCATTCCTGGTGCTGTTGCTCTCGTGTTTTTGGTTTTGTAAAGGCGATTAAAAGAGACCCAGCCAACCAAACGCTTTGTATATTGAGTCACTCTTACACACAACACGTGAAGAAATGAAAAGCTTAACAGATCTGCAATGCAGAACGGTCAATTAGCATAATCTGTTTCAAACACTTACACATTGACAATACAAGTTTTAATGCCAGTAATTGGACTGACATTCATGTGACCCATTATTACAAAGGATGTAATTCCTCTTGCGTGTCTTCTGCTCTGTAATTGCGCCAAACCAGGAGGCAGTAAATCAACTTGGGAACCAGAGAGATGCCTATTGATATCCACTCACTCCCCAAACCACCTGATAGACATTAAAGATGCATTGTAACTTGCAAGAAAACAGTGTATATTTTTCTGTCTTGCACTGTGATTTTTGGTGTTAATTTTTCTTCTTTCCTCGCACTTCTCCAAATGTGTCTGTGTCACATTGGAGGCCCACCAATGTCTGCATTCATGGGTTTGCAATGAGCTCATGGAAAAAGACCACAGTGTGCTGGGAAAAAGAAGCTTTTTCTGCCAGGAACATGTTTATTCTGTGTTTGTGTGGTAATATCACAGACTTTGCACTATTCTTTTTGCATTTGTTTGATTCTTGCAACAAACAGAGGTTTTGCACATTAAATCTAGTCTATAACACAAATCCAGCGGCTGGTCAGGATTGTGCAGAGACTAGAGCCAAGTCTGGGATACACTCCTCACAACATAACATGTTTAATTGTGTTTCTGTAATGTATTTTACTGTATTGGCGGAACTTTGAGTTGTGGTTGAGCGAGATGAGTGCTTTTGTGGTTTACTGAAATGTAGATGTGTGACAGCGTGTGTGTTGGCATGTTCGTTTGTTTTTTTTTCCACCTACCTACTATTCTCTGTGGTCACAGCTGGCTCAGTATCCCATGCTGAGAGAGGAGATGGAGAGAATCGTCACCCAGCACATCAGGGACCGAGAAAGCCGCACTAAGGGCCAGGTAACACACAAAAACTACCTACACCGCAAGAAAAACAAGTGGTTTTGTGGTGGTGCTGAGGGGATTTGATTTGAATAGATTATTGACGAACTAATACATTTTTATGCAGAAGTAATATAATGTAATTTGCAACATTTTTATGGATGTTATATTTAATGATCTCAGTATCTTATGATTGTTTAGAACAAAAGCACCTTAGGATTTAAAGCCACAAGCCACACAACAGTGCAGGCCACTAACACATATACTGCACTAGTTTTTACTGGGATGTCAAAATTTTTCTAAGAACAAAAACGTATGTCACCAGAATAATTTTAAAGATGATATAATTAGATGAAAGTACTGCACATAGTGGCGTTAAAGGATCAAAATGAGAATTAGACAAACAAAAATAAAATGCCTTTATCTCCTGTAGGATACATGTTGGTAAGTGTAGGTTGCTGCTACAGTATAGTAGATTTCAGTGACAACATTACAATGATACAGCAATGGCAGATGAATGTCAGCTTAGCGCAAACATTAAATTTAAAACCAAAAAACATTTCTGGGGAAGCCATGGATTTCCCAGGGAGGATCTTTAAAATATTATTTAATTAAATAGGAAACATATGGGCTGATAACAGATCTCTCTCTCTCTCGCTGTCTCTCTCGCTGTCTCTCTCTCTGTCTCTCTCTCTCTGTTCAGGTGTTGCTGCTGATAGACATTGAGTTGTCCTACATGAACACCAACCATGAGGATTTTATTGGATTTGCCAAGTGAGCCCCCCCCCCCCCAACCCAGTGTAGAGAATATAAATACAGGGCAACTGTTTCTACTTTACATATTCATCAGTTCACATGCTGTTTGAGGTCAATCCACATGTTGTCCTGCTGTATTTTCTGCACAGCGCTCAGCAGAGGATCAACCAAATGAACAAGAAGAAGTCAGCCGGCAACCAGGTATTTTGATCACAAACATAGAGAGATGGTCACTGCAGATTGTTGCTGTTATTTCACAGGTTATAGTACAGAGCTGCGCTTTTTTCCTCAGGTTAGTTCAATCTGCAGGAACATTATTCAACAACGAAACATCCAAGTTTTTTTTTGTCTGTTGGCCAGAAACCTGACATCTAAGCTTCATGCAGTCTTTCCCCAAGGCTTTATTCTGGTAGCACTTAGCTCTCTGTTACGTCCATGCTAAATGTAGAACAGGTATACAGTATCTTGTTACCCGGGGTAACAGTCCGTATCCTACACAATGCAGCTTTTACAGTATACATGTTACAAACACTAATGGATAACAGTTGTTGAATCTTGAAACTTGGCCATTTGGTGAAAGCCATGGTGATGTCAGCACAAACTGAGGTCTGTTGTGAATTATCATGCATGATAGTTCTCATGGTTTAAAGCTTTAACTACTACAATCGTAATGCTAACATCAATAGAACGGAAAGCATTTAGAGAGCAAATACCTTTGCACAATCCTCGAAAATCTGTCTCGATCTGTATCAAAATACACACAGTGATAGACAGTCATGCAAAACACAAGGTTTTTTTCATTCAGTGCAGTATTTCATGGGGGGAAAAAAGCAAAAATGTTAAAAAACAATGTTAAAAAAAAATCCTTTAAAAGATTCCTGAATCTGCACCAAACACCAATCACCTGTCCCGTCGTCTAACTTTCCACAAAAATTTCACTGAAATCTGTTAATACATTCTCGAGATGTCTACAAAATAAGAGACAGACAAAAAAAAAGACAAGATAGAAAAACAAAACCTTATCAAAAATGTAATAATTAGTCAATAACCAAACAATACATTGACTGGATACAGTACATGCATCACAATAACAACATTTATATTACAAAAAACTGCTTTTGCATGATTTGTCTTCTGCATTTTGAAGCCTTTACTGTAGATCCTCTTTTACTTTTCACACACTCTAATTTTATTCTTTATTTGTATTTTCTTTTGCTCTCTTTTTTATTTTCTTATCATCATGTTGCCTCTTGCTTCTTCCTAGTGATTTATTTATTTTTGCTGTGTCTCTTCCCTTTTTTCTTCTTCTCTCTGTGGCTTTTCTGCATCAGGATGAAATCATGGTGAGTAGTGTGTGTGTGTGTGTGTGTGTGTGTGTGTGTGTGTGTGTGTGTGTGTGTGTGTGTGTGTCATTTCTGTGCCTGTCTGTAGGTAGGCTTTCATGCGTACGTGCTCATGTTTTTACACTCTGCATACATTGGGATTATATGTGTTTATGTATGTTTAAACTGTGAGTTCTTTATTAGGAATAACCCCTTGAGAGGTACCATTTCATTTTCAAGGGGTTCCTCAACGACCATAATACAATATAAACACATTAGACAGAACATTTAACAAAAACAAAAATAACGACAAGATAATTAAACGATACCAGCTGTGACAAAAACAAACAAACAAAAAACAATAAATATCAAATAATAAGACTTAAAAAATCATGAAATCATATTCCAAGCAGAGCATAAAAATTAATAATACAATCAAAGACTAAATAAAAGTATTAATGTCAGTGATTGCATTAAGTAATAAAGTTATAAAACATAATTATAGGTGTTATTATGGACATGTACAACTGATCCTGTAATAAAAAGAAAGGCCATAGCATGTCTCAATTGATCATTAGAGGAGAAAGGTATCCTAAACTTTTTTAATTAGTGAGGGTAATCCAAATGTATAAAATAAACTGCAGCCAGTGTTGCTGTGTTCTCACGATGGGAGAAGGGCAAATGAAGAGTTTCGTACATTATACATGGATGAGTTATGAAAGGACAGCCAAGAACAAATCTGCATAGTCTCGTACTATGCCAAGAGGAAGGGGATTAGTTTTAGATGCAGCTTGATATATAACATCAGTATAATCCATCATTGGTAAGATGAGTTGCGACTTTTCGCTTTTTCATTCACTTATTAACAGTGAATGAAAAGTAGTTGCTGGAGCAGTAAAGAACACTATTACCGACGTTCATTTTCCTCACACTATAATTAATATGGCCTTTAAATGAGAGTCCGGAGTCAAGCCCAGGTAGACCCAGGTATTTGTTGTGTTCAACTCTCTGCAGTGGTCTACCATCAAGACAGGTAATAACATGTGAAAAAGTGTGAATAGTTGATAGTGGATTCATGACTGTGTGAGTGTGTGTTTATGAAATGAGCTTCAACTGCCAGTAGATGGGCAGGTGGCTGTGTTGCTTCCCCGTCCTCTCTTTTTCAGCTGTGTCCTCCCTGCAGACACACACAACACACACACACACACACACACACACACACACACACACACACACACACACACACACACACACACACACACACACACACACATACACACTTATGCCACAGGGATGACAAATGTATGGTGAAATGTTCTCCAACACTGCTCAGGGAAAATGACAGAGCTAAATCAAGATTGACTTCACCCTGCTAATGTCAAAGGCGTCTTTCAGTGTTATAGAAAGGTTCAGTTCGGACATGCTCATTGTGGCTTCAACAGTGAGGCCGTTCCCCCTGCAGCAGATTGAACTAGATAAAGAGAGAGTCACTCACGCTCTTGAAGAGAGAAAAAGTGAAGACGAGAGGGGGAGATATTCTTTTCTTCTTTTATCGAAGACAACAATCAAACATTTTTGTTTACACATCACTAGACTCCGTCTCTCTCCCCGCCGCTTCCCAGTTCCTCAAAAGTCGTAGCGGTGGGCCAGGGAAGATGAGGACCAGCAGCCCGGCAGACATATGTCACCTCTATAGTTATCAGTTGTCATAACAACCACCCAGATTGAGGTCAGAGGTTAGGGGCACATTGTAAACATAGTGGGGATCTTCACTTCCTGTTTATAGATGGCTGTAGTTGACCCTTTAAGACCCCACAGCTTCTGTTCTCCACTGAGCTTCAATTCGGGTCCGGATCTCAAACTTTCTAGGTACACACACAAAGGTTTTTTCCATTTTATATGATTTTTTAATTTACCTTTAATGTTTTTCCATATTCGTACTGAGTACTGGGTCTAAAGATAGAGGGTGTCGTAAAACTCTCAGAGACAAATTTGCAATTTTTCTTATAAATGTACCGTAGTAACATGTATTGTCTGTGTAGCCAGAGTCTGAGGAAGCCTTTCCCTCTGTGCCATAGAGCTCCATTATTGTCCGGAAACTATTAAAACACTGAAATGAGCCACACTGTTGCACCGGGCAACATTTTATTTTATTTTATTTCGTTTTATTACCATGAACGCACACACACTGTAGTTTATTTTGAGTCCATCTCATTTACACTGGTGCTGTAAGTACTCAGTAGTGCACCAAATCCGCAGCGAGAAATAGTCCCTAGCAAATACACTATTTCTATTTGATTAATTTTTGCTAAAAACTAAAGTATTCAGCTGTTTTAGGAATTTGTTTAGCTTTTTTAAAAATCAAAGCGTACTGTATATTTTTAAGTTTTACATCTTCAGTAGAAACAAATAGGCCTAGCGCTGAACAAATATTGTTTTTCTTACTTAGGAGCTACTTGATAGGAAATGTTATGTCAGGGTTCATGGGGCCAATTGATTGATAAATAAGCACTCTGTGTCCCCAAATGCAGCAGCTAGGAATTAGTGTAAATTGGATTTTAAACGATCAAGCGTCCTCGCTGAAGTACAATCACTCACCACCACTTCTATACAAAAAGCACATATAACACAGTAGCAAACAGTTGGACTCATGTATTTCACTGCATGGTTTTCAAAAACTTTGACAGTAGCTATTCTTGCTGTAGCCTCCTTACGTCCCTCGCCCCCGCCCTGCTTGCTGACCCCCAGCTGCCGTCCCAGCAGCCAGCTATGATGTGCTGGTACTTGGCCGACCTTGTGCATTTGGCCTTTTTACTAAATGCCCTGCGTTGGCGTAGCTTTGTAACGTTCTCTCCACATTCTCATTCAGCCTGAGAGAGGAGTTAACGATCGGTTCAAGGTAAATGACTCGTGCACCAGGCACTGTGTGTGTCTATAGTTTCTGTATGGTGGAGAGAATGAAATACAAGAGAAAAAAAAAGAGTGGGAGGATTGTGTTTGGTCATGTAGGTGAGCACCACCTTACTGTTGTTTATGGCAGTTGCTAATTATCTCCACTAGACGCAGTGTCATTGCATTTTACTGTGCTGCCGCATACATGTTAGTGTAGGTACGTATGTGTGATAAATACACTATCTGACAAATGTGATGTTAAATTTGTGAAATGTGTGTGGGGAAATAGAAGGAGGGTGACTTTTGCCCGCTGGGTGTTATTTATAATCTTTTTTCCTTTGTCTGTGCATCCGTCTTTCTCTCAGGTGATCAGGAAGGGCTGGCTGACCATCAACAACATCGGCATCATGAAGGGAGGAGCCAAGGAGTACTGGTTTGTCCTCACCGCCGAGTCTCTGTCCTGGTACAAGGATGATGAGGTGAGATGGCTTTTGCACACAGCCCCACAGACACACAGAAATGAAGATTTCTGTATTGTTATACTTATTGCATATTTATCATACTGTAGCTGTAGACGTTTTGACTGATACTGAATTTCAGGAGGCTGATACCAAGATTAAAAAATCTGATGACAATATAGTTCCTTTTTTTCCTTCTCTTTACACATATAATATAAAAACATTATTTTGATGAGCCCTTCCATTTTTTTTTTAAAGAGTTTTGACCAAGGTATATAGTATGTAGCTAGCGAGACATTTTACAGTTGAAAAAATAAAGTTGTCAGTGCCCTCCGGTGGACAAATTATGTAATGGCAACATTGTTTCTATATTACCACAGACATATGGTATCTCTGTCATTTGTATGCCGCTGATATTTTCATAGTTATCTGCAGACACATACGCCGCTATGCATTTATCTGTGATAAGCTAATATCAGTCAAATCAGCCCGCCTAGTTGTTGATTCTGCTCTTACGCAAAATTTAAGGATAGTTTTTTTCTTATAGTTAGGCCAAAATCTGGTGGAATTTGAGAGCTATTTGAAAAATTGTTCATGTTTGTGAATGTCATTTTTTACAGAAAAGTAGCAAAAACACATCCATGTATATAAAAACGTATTGCAAAATATTTCAAGCGGACTTTGCAATCATCCCTCCAACCCATTGATTTTCAATAGCTGAATTGTCGTGTTGAAATGCCAACAAGCCGCATTGACCGTTGTGTAATCTTGTAATCTGACTAATACTTTCCAGTATGCTGGGACATTACATTTTACCGCAAAAGGGGTCTATCTGCATCTTTGCTGCACAACCTGAGACATCATCACCTGAATCCCCATTACCTAAAATCTGTGCATCTAATTGTAACAACAGCACTTGTATCATATTTTCCAACACATACCAGGAGAATTATTTCAGTTGGATCCGAGTGTTTATTCCTCCACAAGATTCCCCAGAGTTTCTTTTCCACTTTCTGGTTCAAAATTCATTCCAGCTCTTCCCACCGGCAAATATGACTGTTGGTCAGGTTCGGTGGTTGTCCTCTGCACGCTGGGAGGATTTGACCCGACAGGCTTTGTTACTGGGCCGACTGGTCAAAGTGGTGCCCTATGATGCTTTGCAGAACTATGAGGAGGTAGCCACAGTCTCACTGTCTCCAGGCCTTAGCCACAACCTCTGCTGACATAGGGCTGTGTTTGTGTGTGTGTGTGTGTGTGTGTGTATCTGTGTGTAGCATTGAGAGGGCCCTTCCCAAAGAGACCCCCCAGCATGTCAGACACCGAAGCTGGCATACACATGTGCATACCAGAGCCCCCTGCCCTGCCCTGTTCCCAATTACACACACACACACACACACACACACACACACACACACACACACACACACACACACACACACACACACACACACACACACACACACACACATACGCACAAGCTGCTTCTAATAAACTTACTTTATTTCAAAGAAGGGGCACAGAGCAAGAGAGGGACTGGACTGTAGGGGAGGAGGCAGGAGCGTCTCTTGTTAGCTGTTAGCAGCAGGAGTAACAAGGACCATGTGAAGGGAGAGAAAGTGGGGAGAGGAGGGGGAAGGCAAGGAGGTGGAGACGGAGGAAAAAGGGTTAGTGTGGACTTTTATATCCTACCTTCTTACCTTTTTCCTCCCCACATTTCCCATTGCTCAGTCATACATTCCCAGAAGTTCATCCCAAAACCAGAAGAAAGTCTTCTTCATCCTCTCCTCCCCTCATCCATCTGTCCATTCTGTCTGTCTCAGTCTTTCCTTGTCACCCTTTTGTTCTCCTCTGTCCCCTCCCTCCATCTCTCCCTCCCTGGCTGTACTGTGTATTTATTTGAACATGGGAAACGAGGGCGCGGGGAGACCCAAAAGCAACACACAGTGCTGGTGTTAAAGTTCAGCGACAAGGCTGAAGGGTACCAACGCACTGTGCAAAGAAAAGAACAGGAAAATTAGAAAGAAAGAGAAGAAACTTTCCATTGTGTTTTCTATCCAGGCTGATCATTTTTTTATAGTCCAGTCACACACACATATACACACATTAGAGGTTAGAGTACGCACGAGGGCTTATACTCCCATGTGCACCTGGGTGGATATTTGCCAAAATACACACAATTGCATACAAAGTTTTATGTCTGGATCAATGGCAAAAAAAAATATGTTTAAAAAAAAAGGGGCATCGCTGCCTGCAGAGAAAAACTGCTTTTGTGCAGTTTCATACAAACACTTAGACATGTTTCTTTTTACGAACTCAAAAAGCAGCAAAGCACCGTTTTATTGGCTGCCTCTCGTCATGGGGAAAACCCTTGCCGTAGTCTGGCAACACACACACACACACACATACACGCACACACACTCGCAGAAACACACATACAAACACCCCAATACACTAATAATAACTTTCAACCCCAACTAGTGGTGCCAGGATGTTTTGGTTAGTGTGCGTGTGGTGTGTGTGTGTGTATATATGTGTGTGTGTGTGTGTTTGTAGAAACCTTCTGGTCTGTATTACCACAGGACATGCCAATTCGTTGAATCAGGCTAAAAGCTTCCCCAAAGCAGGGAGAAAGGGAGAAGGAGCGATATGTACAGTAAATGGAGAAAAAATGCTTGAAAAGAAAAAAAAATGTCTGCTTAAAACAGACCAACACACCTGTGATGTTATAGATTCTCAGCATGTGATATTCATATATTCTTATGATCAGATTTATAAATGGTGTATAATTAGATATTGTCCCATTGACAATGGCACACAGGCAAACAGAGCAAATAAATTGCAGATATGACTTTTCTGTCCTTTAGTGGCTGTAGGATGTATTTTCTTTGGGTGCCCTTTTGGCTCTTAATGTGTGCGGGTGTGTGTATGTGTGTGAGTTTGTGTGTGTCTGCCTGGGTTTCCCTGCTCTTGCTGTAAAGCTGCCAGAAAGCCAGACTTGCCTGGTGATCCCAGCTGTAAACATCCTGGGGGGGAAAAACGGCAGACTGCTGCTCTAAACTCACCAGAAACATGCCTGCTATACGGTGTGTGTGTGCGTGTGTGTGTGTGTGTGTGTGTGTGTGTGTGTGTGTGTGTGTGTGTGTGTGTGTGTGTGTGTGCGTGTGTCTGTGTCTGTGTGTGTGTGTCTGTCTCCGTGTCTGTGTCTGTGTGTCTGTGTGTGTCTGTGTCTGTGTCTGTGTGTGTGTGTGTGTGTGTGTGTGTGTGTGTGTGTGTGTGTGTGTGTGTGTGTGTGTGTGTGCGCGCGCGCGCCTTATTGCTGTCTATGTGTATGTACGTGTATGGGTGTGTGCTTGTGTGCATGTTCCTAAGTTTAAAAAAAAAACCTTGTGTGCATGGTGGCAGGGCTCTAAATGGAAACAGGTTGGTTTGTGGTTTTCATTCCTGCGACGATGCTCTGTGATGAGACACCGTGTGAATGTTTCTGCCCTCTACTTTGCTTTTTTTTTGTGTGTTTTTGAGACAGATAAGGAGTTCAAAACGACATAAGCAGTGGGTTAACTTTATGAAAGATATGCAGGCTGGAAGACAAACTGCGGCCCGGTGAAGAGGTAGAAAAGAAAACGTACTGGAAAACGAGACGGGGGGTCTAGCTAAACCTGTAACGGCTTCACATGACGTCATCTACAAACACTAAAGCCACAAACAATTTTCTGTCTTTTTGTGGGAGAGCTATTCAAAGACTGGCGAACAGACAATGACAGAGTGGCTGCTTTTTCAACATTTTTGTATGGTGGCTTCCTGCCTCTCTGCACATTACATGGTCATTTGAGGTAAAGCAGCCACAAGTTGATGCAGGGAAGGCAGAGACGTAATTGTACATTTTGGTCAAGAGTGCAGTGCGATGCTGGGGGTTGACTGTGTGTTTTAGTTATCTTTTTGGGTAAGTGTACATTTTTTCTGTGTGGTTGAACTTTTTCTGTCTTCAATTCTCAGTTTGATCTTTTGGTTTTGTAGAATAATAAATAACAATATGTTGAGAATGCCATGCAACCACCACTTATATTTATACGATTTTTTTATATTCTTTATTTGATTCTGCAGTTCAGTATGGGATTTTTCATTTTGTGGATTATTATTTGTGTAATTTCTGTGACAATTTAATCGCTTTGTAACCTGCTTTAGAAAAAAAAAGAAACAATCTCAGATAAATATCCAAACATCTTTATTTCACCAATTTCAAAACCATTTTTACAATTTAATCTTCATCTGATTTCACTCTCAGTTCAATGACAAATCAAACAATACAAAAACTATACAAAGCAAGATAAACTATAACCTCATTTCTCTTCATACACTAAAAAAAAAAAAAAATTAGGACTTATGTATCCATCTTTCATAAATCCTTGCCAGGCAAGGGCCAGGCGTCTGTGGTGGGGCCTTTGGGTGCTTTATTTAGGCACTGCCTGGGCTTGTCCAGATGGACGAGGGGTGGTGCTGCGTGTTCCCGCTGCCTGATGTGCTCGTGCTTGCTTGAAACCCTTTGGCGTGCTGTTTCTCTCTCGCGCTCTCTTTTTGTGTCTTTGAGTCGTCCCGTGCTTCCCCGGCCAGCCTAACCAATGTGCAGACTACTGTACAACCACTACTTCCTGAACAGGTAGTCTGAACACTGGGCAGGCGGGCTGGGCGGCTGAAGGATGCTGTGGAGACGTTTTTTTTAGCCGAGCTCATACATTCAGGGCGGACATGCTGTCAGATTCATTCACACACACGCAAACACTCACACACACACACACGGACACACTAAACTGTACTCACCGTGAATCCAGTATCGGACTCTCGAGTTGGGCTCCTCCTGCTCTCAGGCTGATTGAGCGGGCTGGAGGAGAAACAACATGAGAGGGATGAGGGGGCTGGCAGGGAGGTGGAGGAAGAGGAGAGGTTAGACAGAGGTGATAGCCACTGATTGGCAGATTCAATGACATTCCCTCCTGTTTCCCGCCGTGAGAAGCAGCATTCAACACTGAGCTCTGGAGGAAAAATACAAGACGCGGAAACCTATTTTGGGTATATCAAACAGCAATGACAAAACATGTCAAAGAGTAATAAATTCATTTAATAACTCTGATGATTTATTCAGTGAATTCTCTGCAAAACTGGTCAACACTGTCAGTTATTTGTGTTTTTTTTCAACCCAGAGATTAAAAAGTGCCATTAACTTGGCAAAAACATTTTGTAGGCTTTTTTAAGGAGAATGAATTAAAGCCGACAACACACAAAGATAAAGAGAGATAAGCCTTAATGTATACACACAAGGTCATGCCTCATCACGTTCTATCCCGTTACTGACTGCCAGGCCGAAAATTAATGAAAGCCAGGATATTTTGCGAGATGTTAACCAGTTTAAAAAAAACTGATGAAGATGAAGCTGTCACTAGAAGTTAAAAGCACCGATAAGTCAGTGCTCTCGGTTCCTGGTTGGTAACTTATCAGTGAATAGTTGTGGTCAGCTGAGCTCATGCTAAGTCTCAGCCAAGTCTGAGCCAACACCACCTACTAAAACACTGAAACCTTTCGTCTCCGTGACACATGCCGTACTGAAAGAAATTTCTCCTCGCGGAGTGAATACCTGTGACTGGATGATCTCCTTTCTCTTCTTCACATCTGACTGTCATGAAAAGATGTCTTCTTCTTGGCTGATATTTGTCTTTTCTCCCTCTTGGATAATTAGCACCAGTTCACCTCCCGACATCCTTTCATTCAACACCGCCGCACTGTCGGGGCAAAACCTGGCCGACTGTGTTCAAATGCCACCTCTGCGCCTTTTGGATTTGTCTTCCCAAGCTTCCCGCAGCAAAAAAAAAAAGTGGCTCCGGTAGCAAGAAAGGTGGACCGGCTGCAGGCTCAACGTGGCAAAGGACTGGCCACCAAGTTTCCCCTTCGAGAGACAGAAGGAGAAAAAGGAACGAGAGAGAGAGGAGATATGGAGGGAGAAGGAGGAGGAGCTCGCCGGCCCCCCATTTTTCCTTTCCTCTCTCCTCTCTTCTTCTTCTTCCTCTCATCCCTCCCTCTGTCTGGCTTTTCTTCCTCTCTCACTTTCTTTCCTTTTTTTTTTCTCTGACTTTTTGGGAGAAAGTGGAAGGTCAAAGGTGAACAGGAAGTGAGACACATTCATTTGGCATGTGTGTTGTAAAGTTTGGAAAGGGAGTGCAGCATTGGCTGCTGAGGGAGGGAACTTTTTAGTGGAAGCGTATGTGGGCAGATGGGAGGATGTCTGCGTTTGCGTGCTCACGTGGAGGCATAAAAGTGTTTCGTAAAGTGTCTGCATGTTCCTCCGTTCCATCCAGTGTATGTGCATCTCTACTTACGGTACATGTGAGTGTATATGTGGCTTTTGAATGATGGATATGTGTGTAGGAGTGGGGCTGGATGAGAGCAGAGGCTCCATGGTCTTTGTAGCGAGGGCAGGAATGTCGGCGTTTTCTTGGCAAGCAGGAGGAAGGCTTGTAATAACTCCAGATGTGCAGCCCTGTGGTCTCCATCTCTTTCTTGCTCCCTCTGTTTTTACTTCTAAAGCTGATTTCCTCTCCCTGTCCGACTCAAATAAAGAACCCTTTATGCAGCTCTGCAGCCTTCCCAGCACACACACACACACACACACACACACACACACACACACACACACACACACACACACACACGGAGGGGTGGGGGGTGGGGGGTGGGGGGTGAGGTGGTTGGACGGGTGACATAATACTGGTAAATCAGAACCAGAGCAAAAGAGGTTGTGTGTGTGTTTGGATGAGGAGGAAATGTCCGTTTGATTCACAGTTAAGACATATTGTAGTCAAAGTGGTCAAAGTTTACCTCCTTCACCTTCATTTCACACACCCTCACACACTCATGTTTAGGTTTCGTTCTTCTGGCAGACAGGAGTAATCACTGCTAGTGTTTCCAGGTGTACGTGCCTGTGTCTCTGTATGTCCATGTGTGTGTGTCTGTGTGTGTGTGTGCAGAGGTGGCCAAGGCCGTGTGTTTGTTTTAGCTATGGTTTCCGAGCTCCGACCTGAGCTCCAAATCAAAGCAGGCATGATCTCTGGAGAGACGAGTCAGCAGTACCGGCAGAGATGGAGGGATGTGGAGGGAGAGCGAGAGAAGCGGAGAGGAAAATGGAGACGAAAGAGGGGAGGAGAGCTTAAAAATGTGGGGCAGAAAGGAGCAAAACGATGCCCAGCGAGCGGGGAGTTTCAGGGAAATATGTCAAATGTATCTGAGAAACAAGCCAGAAAAGAGAATGATATAAATCAATCCCCGCTGGATTATTGTCGCAGTTAAATTTCGGGTTCAGGGATTGGAGGGAGTGAATTTTAATGGGTGGGTGGGGGAAGCGCTGCGGTCGCACCAGCATTGTTTCCACTGTTTGGATGACCAGGCAGGCAGCTCCCTTTTCAAACTCTTACTCAGTAAAGCCAGAAATACTGAGAAAGTATGCGTACACACACACACACACCAAGTGTAATCTCCAATTCCACGTTATTCTGTCTTGTCATGACTACTGCTGGTTAATATCGACATGAAAAACCTCAAGTTTCTGACTTTGTTTTTCCCGTCTTTGTATTTTGATATTACATTAAAGCGAACGACTCCGTCAGTCTATGTGGGTGTAATTATATCTTTTGTGTGTTTGCATCAGTGTGGCAAGGCTAATCTTGTAAACACCATACTGTAGATTTATTTGAGAGTGTGTATAACACACCAGCCAAACCCGTAAAGGCTGCTCCAGGATGCGATCCCTTGTATTTCATGCGAGTGTCATCATTCAGCTGTGTTTCGGTGAAAATCTCACGACTCGTTTTCTAAATAGTTCATGAGATAGCATATCAAATAGCTATTATTCTTGTTGGATAACAGGACTATAAACCACATAATATCTTGGTTCTATTTTTCTTCCCCCTCATAATATCATGTCATTATTATTTCTCTGCTGAAATGAGAAACCAACTGTCCAGCATATTTAAGCTATTGTCCAAAAATATAGTGGTGTGGTCAAAGTGTAAGAAGTAAGACACCCATTTTGGGAAATACGCTTATTCGGTTTCTGGCAGAGAGTTAGATGTGAACATGCATATCATTCTCATATTTGTGTTTTAAATATAAGGCTACAGCCGGGTAGCCTAGCTTGGCTCTGTCTATATGTATCAAAGCCACCTAGCAGCGTTTCTAAAACTCCCTAATTAACACGTTCTATCTTTTCTGTTTGATCCATGCAAAAAACCAAAGCGTACAAGTAACAGCTGACTGTTTTATGGGGGGTTGTGTGCCGAACCATTTTTGGTATCGATCTGGTCATCGAAGCTTGCTCTTTATATATTTTTGAATAGGTCAAGTATAAGCACGGCCCGTACTTGATATCTGTACCACTCTTTACAAAACAAGAAAGAAACCAACTTGATCATCTTTGCTTGTCTGTATTATAGTCTTATCAGTCTTTGCTGCTTTTTAAATATAAAGAATATAAGGCTCAAAGATGTAAGACACAGGTCTTTCATCTTTGAGCCTTATAGTCTTTTGAGAAATTTTTGAAGAAAACTAACATAACTTTTTGAAGGAAACTAAAAGATCTGATGGAGAAAAAGATGGAAAAAATGGTAACAATTGTACCAAAACCAGTAATGAATAAATTGCTGACTCTCATTGTAAAAGAAAACATTAGAAAAGGGGGTCAGAGATTGTAAAAGAAAAGCAGGACCTGAGTGATGACCGCAGCATGCCAGAGGGAGCCAACGAGGTAAACAGCCTGGTTTGTGGATAATTCAAAGTTTATCCTGCCTGACTGATGAGATAAATGAGAAATATGTGTTTGTCTTTTTGTAAATTATCGTTTTTCCCCTGATTGTTCCCTTCATATCCAGAGCATAATGTCAATACAAAAATCATTAGAGAAACAAAGTCTGGGGCTAGGCCCAAACAGACACAGGACAGATAAAACGAAACCACAGTGGCGTGCGCTTAGTGTGTGCGTGTGTGTGTTCGGCAGTGTTGTAATTTTGTTACATGCATGTGAGATTCTGCAGGCTCACTCCCTCTTTTGAAGGAGGAGTGACAGACATTTAAAGATTGCTGCATGTGTTTAATAAGACCTGATATATGTGGTAGTATTCTTTGGTTGTTTTATAGCTTTATAGCTTTTAAAGAATATATTCCCAGGTTGCAAACTATATTTACGGCAACTGTATTCTTTTTGTAATATGTTATTTTTTTATATTTTGTCTTAATGACTGACTTTTCCATGATTACATGAACGAGATACAAATGAATCTTTAACCTTGACATGAGTGAGAGATGTGGTTTTCATACATATCAAGTTTTAGAAGACTACATTTACTATATAAATGTAATGTAAAAAAAAAAATCCCTTTCCACCCTTGGATCTGTCCACCATTCGCACAATCATGTCATAAAAATCACTCAGTTCGAACACACCCTGTGTGTAATACGTGTATAAGTTTGGGTTAAAAGGGCAAATTTTATATCTTGGCAGTTCATTTTACTATAAAAAAGTCCTGTAGCAGTTCATTGAGGTCTCCCTGTATTTGGATTATGCAGTGCTGAGGATCAAGAGACTGTTACGCGTCAGGGAACACGATTTGGTTAAGATTAGGAAAGAAGAATACCATTATTTGAGTTACCAGGGTCTTCAGACATGCAGCAAATAGTTAGTATAGTTCAGTATTTTCTGTCTAAATAAAGACTGTCCTTGTTTTATTAAGTAGGTATTCAGTTCTTCTCTTGTTTTGAATCTATTAATGTCACACATACATGTTAGGACTCATATAGTGTGCATTTATTACAGCAGAACCTTAGCCAAGAGGTTGCACATGTGTGAGTTCAAAGCATGTTTGCATTTTGGACTCACATGTGAACGTTTTGCCCCGATGTATTCTGACATCTAGTGTTTACCTCAGATGTGGAGGCTTCATATTTTTGCATGTTTTTTGAACCCGTCATTACACCTCATAATTAACCTCATAATTTGTTTCACGTGTGAAAACTAAGAGGCTCTTCTCAGGCCTCATTCGTCACTTCGACGTGGTGTTTAAGAAGTTCATTTTAAGTTCACATGTCTTTCAGGCTTCGTCCCACCATGTAGCTGCTATTGTCTTTTACTCAGAGCTTTGTGCCAAGCACACACAGATACCACACACACAGGTCGAACGGAGCGTTTGCCCTCTATCAGACAAGAGTCACTAGACGTGTGGGGATTTTCACATGTGTTTATGTTGTTAGTGGACCGGGGTCTCCCCTCCCTCCTCCTCCTTTTACTCTTTGGTGGTCACCGATGATTGATCACACGTCCTCCGGCCGTAGCCCCAAGGTTGTTACACCGACCGTCTCCAGAAGTAAACGCAGAGCAGATAATTAACTGCTTAGCAATTAGCTGCTAAACAGGAAGGTACCACTGACCTGCCAGCCTGTGTTCAGCCGGAATGCTGACTGAATGTGTCATTGTCATGTAGACACCACGTTTCCTTTCCCCACAAAGAAGTTTATTTTTGTTTGTGCTCATTCCCACAGGAAGAGCCAAGCAGAGCACAAAGGCTGTCACTTTTTAAGGAGAAATGAGGAGGCAGAGTCAGCTGAAATTGGACACTGAAAAAAAAAAAAAAAAAAAAAAAAAGACAACAAGAGCTTCCGCCAGCCAAATAAAACATAAAGTACATTAAAGTCTGAATTCGTGATAACAAGAAATTGTGAGAATTTATGTTTTTTTTTTTATCCCTGTGAAACTTGACACTGAAGATTAGATTTGTTATCTAGTAGCACTTTGCATGATATATGAAGCATTAGAAAGTGTGGACACTGGCATGCTGCCCAAGGTGATTTGTTCAGAGCATTATTGCACAACCTTGTAGCCCAATGAGTCATAAACAGCTGTATATTTTTACACATTGTCCCAGAATAGCTCCAGTCTAGCTGTTTCCAGTCATAATTCTCTCCGCTAAATTGTTTGCCGTTGCTGATTTGAATGTTGGCAACATGTGGCCTCACTGTAAATGAAGCCCAAATGGCATTACGTTAAATAAAGTTTCTTCAGATGCTCTTTCTGCTGTTTCTCAAAGACATATTACTCACAGACCAAACACAGATTTTGCATGCATAAGTTGGTTTTTTGATTATATTTAGACCCAGTGATATCTGTAAAGTTTTTCTTGAATAAATGTATTTAACTGGACTGAACTCTTTGAAATAATTTGTGGTTGAGTATAGATGCTAAACAAGCTTTTCCTCAAGTGCTTCCAACCCAACGAATCTCAATCTTTTCACATCTTTCCACATCCCCATCGTGTAAGACTCACAGAACTTCCCTCTGTGTTTAATTTTTTTTTTTTTAAAGTCAGAACTCAATAGGGGAATGGCAGAAGAATGGAGGGAAAGAAAAACGGAGGGAGGTGAGGAGGAGGGTTGTGAAAATTGCCGCTGGCTGCCACCCAGGGCCCAGTCTTTGTGGTAATGAAGGGTTAGAAGCAGCGTTATTGCTCACAGATGCCGTGCGGGTTCTCCGAGGCCCTTTGATGCATGGCCCAAGTCACCAGACTCCCATCACCATACACACTACCACACGCACACACACGCACTAGGACACGCATCCTCTTAAAACAACATGGATGCCGTTAAAGACTATCTTCTTGGTTTTGCCCACTGAACTACTCAGATTTGTTTCAAAGTGTTAATTGGATACGGTTTATTTAAGGTCCCCGTGTGTGTGTTTGTTTCGGGTGTGTAGTATTTCCCTTTGTGTGTGTGTGTGTGTGTGTGTGTTTGTGTGTGTCTGTGTGCGTGCGTGCGTGTGAGGCCATATTTCATCCACATTTTGAAATTCTGTTTGAATCTCTGAGACGTTTTTTTGGAGATTGTGCATGGTGGTAAAGTGCCTTTATGAATCCAGAGGTGAACTTCCTCTGGTTTTTCATAATTAGCCTGCTATTACTCACTAGCAAAACAGAACCATGGAAAGTACTTTGCTCACACACGGCTCCAAACACCACAGGCTAACTACGAGGGTGCACTGCCTCGTCTGCTGCATGTGTGTGTGTTTGTGAGAGAAAAAAATGTCATGTGTGTGTGTGTAGAGTCTCAGGCGAAAAGGGCAGGTATCACACATCACATCGTGGTTCAGGTGTACAGGTAAAGAATTGATTAAGCTACCAAAAAACAATGGATGTGAAAACCAGTAAAGTCAGTGATGTAGGCGGGTGAATGGATGAGTGAAGAGTAGTGTAACGTTGTATGCTAAAATGGAAAGACTGAGCAAGCCAACTGTTAGAGGTTTTAAACCCAGAATCCCAGGTTAATTACAATCAAAAATATTGAATAGCAACATCTCTTTCCAGAAACCGGTGTCCTTTTTAAGTAAGTAGGCTCGGCTGCTGGTGGGTACGCTGTAACCTCAAGGCCAGCCACACCCTGGGCATCTTCTGCTGCAGCGTTTGTGTGTTGAACTCGCAGTAGTGCGACATTAGCAGAGTCGCACCGGCATACACTCAGTTGCCACCATTAGGTACACCCGTACAATCTAATGTAATCCAATACACCTGCTCTGACATAAATCTTACTTTCGTGATACCTATAATGTTGATTTTTTTTTTCTTTTTTGTTGACAGTCATAGAGGTGTTAATGCAATTACAACTTTTTAGCAGTCAGGTCATAGTAAGTAGTGGTGGTGTACTGGACGCAATTATCATCAGAGGCATTTCTAATATTCTGTCCAACTCATGTATGGATGCGGGGAAAACAATTACAAACACCTCTAGTCCAGTACAACACCTTTAAGTATGACCTCAATAATAAAGACATGAAGCGACTGCAGCCGTTGTCCAGGCCTGAACAAAGCCTGGACCATATGTTCAAACTACTCAGCTCTGTTGTGTGTGTTCGTGTGCATGAAAACAATTAATGGCTTGACGTCTAGTCCAGATCTAGCAAGGAATCATCCGGAGGCACTGAAGGCCGCACTACACTGGGTGAGAAGTATACCCCAGCCCCCGTGGCACCACGAACATGCTGCCGAATGCTGGGCTGAGTCACTGCCGCGCAGCCGTTAGGGCGAGCGCGGATCATCACCTCCGCCAGTTGTGCGGCCTCCTCGGAGCCACACGGACCCTCGCAGGTGGCGAGAGCTTCACCAAACGCTTCTTTATTGCTGTGAGCAAAATGTGTGCGGATGCCGAAGCGGACGTGAGGCGCCACGGACATGACATCGTCCAAAACATTTCCGTCCACGGTGCCTTCCAAAAGCAGTGGAAAGTGGCTGTCCCAGAAAAGGACAGACACTCACCGGAGGGACTCCTGAAGAAACAGAAAACAGCAAAAGGGACTCACAGCAAAGGACTGTAATTATGCTGCTGTTAGTCATTAAGGATAAATGAACACTAAAAAAACTATAATCTAATAAATAAACAAGACTTGAGTTCTTCAATACAAGCACTAGATGTCTTTAATGTTTTAAGGGTTTAAGGCGTAATACTGCATACAGTGAGGGTCCAAAAGTCCGAGACCACCGTTATCTCATATAAGCAGGTCCTCTGTGCATCTGTATGTGTGCATGCATGACTCCGTTTTCTCCCGTGTCCCCATGTGCGCTGTGCTCAGTGTCTGAAATCTGTGCTTTTGCCTGCTCATGGTGACTGACTTTTATGGGGAGCATATGGGAAAGTGCTCAATCCCCAACTTCCCCAAACACGTAAAAACACACACATGCAGGACGGGCTGATTGACAGAGCGCAAAAGCCGATAATCTGCCTAAAGTGTGTGTCAGAAGTCTGTGCATGATCTTGGAATAATACGCAGTATGCACACTTTCTTATCTGTTGTTTTTCTTTATAGTTTGTACATGCACCAAACTCGTCTCTGCATCCAATCTCACACCCAAGTAGTGGCTCTTACTACCTTAACAAAATATGTTAATGCAACTTAATACATCAAGCTTCTTTTATCATATACGTGTCCTTTCTGCTACTGCTTTAGTTGAGTTCAGTTTCTCCGTACTTTCCCCACATTATGCACACACACTCACACACACTAGCGACCCCCCCCCCCCAAATACTCTCCTTACTGGATTTACTGGCCAGAGGAGAGGAAAATGTATGAATCAGTCCAAGGTTGCTCCCTCCCAGGGAGAGGGAAAGCCAGAGAGCGACGGGAACAAGGGAAAAGAGGAGAAAAAAAAGGATGAGGGGTGAGGGAGAAAAGGAGCAAGGCGAAAATTGAGAAATACTGAACAGACCGGAGAAGGAGCAACGGGACTTTGTTGCCCTCACCACCACTATAAATGTTGATGTCAGCATTCAGCAGCTTGTTTAGTTTTTTTTTTTTCTTTTCTTTTTTGTGTATCAGACACCTGGGTGTAGTGACGTTGCCAAAACGTGTGTGTGTAGGTGTGTGTGTGTGTGTTTATGTGTGTGAGAGAGTGAGAGAGTTTTTACGTGCATTTAGGGGATATGACCATTTGGCTGCACAGGTCATAAATCCTTTGATGAAGGAGTCTGGTCACACAACCCACCCCCCCTTGACACACACACACACACACACACACACACACACACACACACACACACACACACACACACACACACACATACACAGACATCGGGTTGGGCAGGGCAGGCCCATGGTTAGCTCTCCAGATGGTTTTAAGGTTAGTTAGAGACTATGCTCAAAGGTGCTGTTTGAAACCTAAGCTGTGTGTGTGTATGTGTATGTATGTATGTGTGTGTGTGTGTGTGTGTGTGTGTGCGCACGCATTTCTAAGCTATGTTTATAGAAACTCACTCACCCTGTGCTATTTTTGGCTTCACATTCTGTGAATTCTAATTTTACTGTCAATAGTAAAACACTGACACACTCATGCACATCCACCCTTGGTGGATAAACTTCAGTTTTTAACAATAGACTTTCAGGAGTTTAACTGCAACGTTGTGTGTGTGTGTATGTGTGTGTGTGTGTGTGTGTGTGTGTGTGTGTGTGCGTGCGTGTGTGCGTGTGTGATACTGAGATAGAGGAGGAGAGAGAGTGCCGGCATGTCTCAGACTGAGATGACTAACTTTGAGGTTCCCTTATTCATAAATAGCTGGATGTCTGGATATCATACGTTGTTTGCAGATTTACAAGTTCAAGAGATTTCTACACTGGAAGGCGGTTTCTCCCTCCCTCCCTCCCTCTCTCTCTCTCTCTCTCTCTCTGTATGTGTGTTTCTCATTTGTTGCTCGCCCCCCCCTTTTTTTTTTCACAACTGTAATCAAAACCACAGACTGGAGGACTGTGTACGACTTTCCCATTTGCCTCTCTTGCCATTTTCTTCTCTTTTTTTGTCTGCTGTTCAATCTAATATGTGAGCGTTTACTCCAGATCTTCTTTCATCTTCCTTCTTTTTCTCTCTTTTAATCATAGTTTCTGTCATTGATTATGATTGCTTCCCAAGCTGACGCTGAAAAATCTTATTTTAAGTACATTACATCGAGTAGTACATGTATCAGCCCACAATGATCTAAATGCAGCGTCTACTTTTGCAGTGGCCCTTTGGGTCTTGTATTCAGTGTCAGTGCGAATACTGTAAATCCCTATGACCGTTTTTTTTTGTTTTTTTTTACCTCTGAGCCAAATTCCTCACCCACGGAGCAGCCCAGTCGTTCCCCTTCTCTCCCTCACACGTTACTGATTGTGTTTCCCTTTCGCCCCCTGCAGGAGAAAGAGAAGAAGTACATGCTGCAGGTGGACAACCTGAGGCTGCGCGATGTGGAGAAAGGTTTCATGTCCAGCAAGCACATCTTTGCCCTCTTCAACACTGAACAGAGGTGCTATTACACACGCGCACACACACACATCAGTATATATATATATATATATATATACACACAGCAGATACACATTACTGATTACATACTACTATGGTGTTTTACCTGACTTTAGCAGCTTTCTATACTTTTGGGTAGTTTAATCTATAACTTGATCGTATCTTTTTTGAATGTAAAACCTCAAACGGACAAAGTAATTAGCAACTAAATAGAAGTACAGCACTTGAGTGAATGTAAAAATATGAGGCAGTTTGTCTTGCTGTTATTGCACGTCCACAGGAACGTTTATAAGGACTACCGTCAGCTGGAGCTGGCCTGTGAGACTCAGGAGGATGTTGATGCGTGGAAAGCCTCCTTCCTCAGAGCTGGAGTTTATCCCGAACGGGTCACGGTAAGCTTTATTTAGAAGGACACACAGCATTACGTTGCTTTTTTATTCCTATCATACATAACTAAAAATGTGTGTTCTCAAAACCACATGTAAAGTAAAACACATTCTTAACCCTCACTTTGTCAACGTTGTATAGACAGAGTAAAGTTAATTATTGGTTTGGTTTTTTAGTTTTTCTTTTTTTTTTTACAAGAGTTGTCTAGACTGTTGCTGTAGTTGTTGCGTATTTGGAGTCCATTTTAATGTTGTCATATCACTCATGTGATTATGTATCTGTCTTTTTCAATGTCTTTGTAGGATAAGGAAGGAAAGGTATGTCATTTTGGTCTACATCCTGCCTCGTCATTGTGTCTTGTAGTACGTTTCACCCTAAAACATTTAATTGGAAAGAATTCTTCTAAATGGAGTAGAGAGTATGAGATGATTTCTTGGCACTGCTGGCCAAAACGAACCAGACAAAAAAGACAAAAAAAGACAAGACAAACAAGAAAATTTTTTTTTTCCTACTGTGCAATTACCCTCTTTCTTTCTATTTTATGATGTCTTACGTTTGTCCACTTTGATAGTTCCTATTTCTTCCTTTTTTTTCCCTTTTATCTCAGTGAAATCAAAATTCTCTACATTTTTTTTTTCTCTGCAGAGTGATGGCGGCGATGAAAGCAGCTCTGACAGCTTCGTGCACAGCATGGACCCGCAGCTGGAGCGGCAGGTGGAGACCATTCGTAACCTGGTCGACTCCTACATGGCCATCGTCAACAAGACCGTCCGTGACTTGATGCCGAAGACCATCATGCACCTCATGATTAACAATGTCAGTCACTGCTGTGGGATGCTGCGGTGTTATTGTTACATGTGACACCAGCAGGAACTGTGATGTTGTGGCAGACCATTTTTCATTTCCATTTCATTTCTTTCAGCTGTACATATGTTCCAAACATTGACATCTACCAAAAAAAATTAAATAAATAAACAGGACTAGAGCTGTCATCACCAAACGTTTCTCGCTCCCTACGCCCAGACCAAGGAGTTCATCAACGCCGAGCTGCTTGCCCAGCTGTACTCGTGCGGCGACCAGAACACGCTGATGGAGGAGTCTCAGGAGCAGGCCCAGCACCGCGACGAGATGCTGCGGATGTACCACGCCCTGCGAGAGGCCCTCAGCATCATCGGGGACATCAGCACGTCCACCATAACCACCGCCACGCCGCCGCCTGTGGACGACTCCTGGCTGCAGGTGCATCGGGGCGGCTCCGGAGGAAGGTAAGGCATGATGTCAATGGACAGACGAAGAGCGGGATATCTTAACATGCATTGGGTAACCATTTCTACCATTTAAGGTTCCATGCTTTACTGTATTTGGACCGGATTTGTTGTATGTTTCTTACAGCCTCCTAATTGGTGGAGGAGTTGCATTTGTCAGGTGTCTTGATGATAAGCAATGCTTAGAAAAATGTGGTGCGTATCATGGAGTAATTCAGGGAATAGTGAAGTGCTCAGGTAAGGACAGGAAGAACATAGAGACAGTAAAAGAGAACATCGAACAACTACACCATGATTATTCTACTAAACGTATTTCTTGCTGCACTTGATGTGCTTCGATCTTCACTGGTGCTTTCTTTGTTCCTCTCTTCCCTTCTCCTCCAGGTCTCCAGCCACCAGTCCAACTCCAAACCGCAGAGCTCCGCCGGGACCTCCTGCCCGCCCGGGCTCTCGTGGGCCTCCACCTGGGCCTCCACCTGCCGGAGGACCCCCTGTGCCGTCTCGTCCCGGAGCTTCTCCCGACCCTTACAGTGGGCCGCCACCCACCGTGCCATCCCGGCCCAACCGCGCACCCCCAAGTGTGCCCAGGTGAGTCGAAACATGAAACCCTTTTTCACACCGATGTAAAGTATGCTCCAGTAGATTTTACAAGGACATTAACATCCAAACCATAGCTTATAACATTATGACAAGCTATCCAACCTGAAGTGTGGATACTCTCTGTTACTAAGGGGCGTGTGAAGACACCTGGATGAGGGATGAAGGAGGTAAATGAAAGTGGAGAGCTCTTGTTGTGATAGATGAATAGATCTCCCTAAATAGATGGATAGACAGTGAAAAAATGATCAGTTGAAATCAGTTGATTTTTTTGGGCCTTTCTCTCTTGATTTTTTTCCTTGGTTCTGTCGGCTTATCTTTCTAGCACCACTTTGAACTCTCAGCACGCTGTCAAGCATCACCATCAAGAGCTAACACTCCACTGTTCATCGCTAACACACACCTCACCACTGTCCTCATTCAAGATACTTAAGCTTTAAAGCCACTCAGTGACTGGAATGAGGGTTATAAGGGGACTGAGAAAGTGTGGGTTTTTTCCTTCTGTTCTCCATTAACTATATCTGTCGTCGCACCTGTAACGTTTGCCTCGTGCTTGCCTGTGTTTGTGAGATAGCCGATTCTTTTGACCTGGAACCATCGATTGTCGGAGTAGCAGCTTGCCTCTTTTACCGCAGGGGACACCAGCGTTGCTGAGCAAAGCTCTCGCCGGCACATTCAGCCTCAAAATCTGATCTGAGTATCTCAAAACCCTCAACTTGTGAGCGCTGATTCTCCCGTCTAAATCATTTTCCTGTATTCCGGTCTGTCCTAAGTGAGAGCTGAGCACATGTGACGTTGGTCATTTCCTGCACTGTAACTGTTTGCACTCCTTTTCTCTTTTCTTCATCCCACTCTCCCTCACCACACCTCTGTCCCACACATGACTATGGTTCCTTCTACAGAATCACTATCACTGACCAGTGAGGAATAACGCTTCTGGTACGTTGGGTACTTTCCGCCATTATCATCATCATCATCACTTTCCTTCTTTCTCTTCCTCTCAGAACGCATCCTTTCACTGCATGCCATTTACGTTTCTCTTCTCAGAGCGCCGCATGGGCAAACACACACCCAGGATGTGTGTGTTTGGATCAGTGTGTGAGCCTTTTGGCATTGACGCTAATTTGTTTCTTGAAGGGGTATCAGTATGTCAGAACGGGAAAGAGGAATTTTTTCTCAGTTCACAGCAGCAGCGGGTTACACAGGATTAAACTCAAATGTCCAAATCTTAATGATTATTTTTCGATTTGTGCCAGTGTTATATGTGATGTACAGTGTATATGCCATGACATCCAACCCATCCCTTGTCTCTGAGTGTCTGATGTTGTCCTTCAGAATCACTTCATCTGCCAACATCACCGTTCAGTACAGAGTTTAGCGAGGCCATTCTCTGGCAGTGCTGGTGATTCTTAACCGACTTTTGCCTTTTTCTTGGGAAACAGCAGGCAGTTTTACCATTGTAGGCCTCTGAAAATAGTTCAAATGAAACAATCTGAAAGGGGAAAATCACATTACTTCATTTTTAAAGGCTTACAAAGTAAAAAGGAGAAATGTCAGAAAAAGATTTTTTTTTAAAAGGAATAGTTTGCTCATTTTGGGAAATATGCTTATTTCACGTTTGTACAGTAAATATGTATCTACTGAGGGCGGCCAGTCAGCGTAGCTTAGCGCAAGAGCTAGAAACATTGGAAAACAGCTAGCCTGGCTCTGTCCAAAGTAACAAAATCCACCTACCGGCACCTCTAAAGTTCACGAATCAACATGTTTTTAGCTAGTTTTTTCTCATCCGTATAAAAAAACTGAATTGTAAAATTGCCATATTGAGATTTAGCAGGGTATTTACGTGCAGGACTATTTTTTTGGCCTGGTGTAGTGACTTTGTGGAGCTTTTCTACTCTTTCTGCTAAGCTAAGCTAATTGGCTGCGAAGATAAGCTAACTGTACCTTTATGTTTACAGTACAGGCACGAGAGTGGTATTGATCTTCTCATCTAACTCTCAAACAAAAGCGGAATGTCCCAAAATGTCAAACTATTCCTTTCTAATTTTCCTATATGCTTAATTGTTTATTATCTCTTGACCTGTGACATTTATTCAGTTGGAAACCACTTTTGAGGAGGGTATTTTAAATTTGTGCCCACATACTTAAAATTCAACAATATGTTGTTTTCACACTTCTATGCCTTTCGGGGTTTTTACTTGATTTCTGTTTTCACTATGGTGACCTCCTGTAGCACCGTAGGATTATTGACACAAATCACCATGAAAAGCTTCATTAATAATCTTCTTAGCTGCATGCTTCTGTGCTTAGATAACACTCGACAATGGAGTAATACTGCCTGCTTTTGGCCTCGACTGCGTACATTACTTGCATTGTGGCCGTGTTAACTGAGCCGGACATCTCTGTGATGTTGGTTATGTTTTCGGGTTTCATCCCTGTGTTATCTCATGATATCAGTGGTCATCTGTGTGAGTGACGGTGCAGTTTTTCTGTGTACGTGCATGAATTTACACACGGTGGTCCAGAAACAAGCACGCACCTTGAAGACACTAATCCAACGTGTTCCCCTCCTCTCTTCTCCGTATCTCTTCCTGTGTGTTTGTGTGTTCATGGCAGTCGGAGACCCCCACCTTCTCCAACCCACTAGACCTCTGAGCTCCTCCCTCCCTCCTCTGTCTGGCCATCCGTCCCTCCTCAGGATGAGAGGCTATGGACAACAGCGCCACCTCCCTGTCGGTTTCTGCCTCACCTGACCTGAGCTGGCTCCCTTCTCCTGCTCCTACTTCTCCCTTACAACAAGTCGTGTCTCTCCCTCTCTCCCCTCTGTTTCGCACAGTCATGCAGAATACTGGAAACACCCCTGCATGACTGACATGTCAACATGCTGAACCATCAGAATTTAAATAAACTATGTAGAGGATAAGAAAATAACTGATAAGAAACAAATTGGTGAGTGTATGCGCGCATTTGCATGCACACCTGCTTACATAAATACACACATATATAGATATATATACACAAGCAAACGCACACAAGGTATTTTTTTCCTCCTTTTAAACCTAAAGGAGGAGACTTTTGCAAATTTAGCATGACACTTTGCCTGGGTATTACATTATGCTCCTGCATCTCTAATGGGTATCCTGGCTACTGACTGATTTATTCTTCTCTTATTAATATTTGTTCTTATCTTTCTTTTATTTTTTTCTCCCTGATTCCTTTTCTTTTTTTTTTTCAAAAAGGAATACTTCACCAAAAAATGTTAAGTTTAAATCACAGACTCACCCTGTATTTCCTGTCATGCTGGGAGAAAAAAAATTCGCAGCTTTCGAGTTTTTCAAAATTGGTAGCTATTCTTGGTAAAAAATAAAATAAAAAATGGCACTGAACAACAAAACAATATCAGAATGTCCATAACAAATTCTTCTGTTCAGTTACTTTGGTGACAAAACATTGTTTAAGATGAGCTGAGCAACTCGATACAAGAGACTTGGACTATGCTGCATGATGCATGCTTAGATTTTACTCTCATTTCGTAAAAACTTGCAAGTGAGTGTGTTTTTTTTTCCTCGCCGCATTTCAAGCTATGAGGTGAAAGTAACAGACACAAAATGTTGGTGGAGTATTCCTTTTAGGAGGGTGACGCAAGCTTAACTGGACTGGACTGGATAATGTATCTTTGAAACTCTGTGTTTTTCTTTCCATTTCCAACTGTTCTGTTCAGGTTATGGTCTGTAGTAGTGGTTCCCACCAAAATCACAGGCGAGGACACACTTCAATCCCATTAAATCAAGTCCACTTGTACCCGAGCACTAAAAATCCAAAGAGGAGAACCGTGCCATTCACGCATTCAGTATTTATCTTAAAAGTTGCAAGTTGTGGTTTTTCATTTCTACCATTATTCTGAGCTGTAGATAAACAGAATGACTTCCCCAGTGTGTCCTCACCTCTATGATTTCGGGGGGGTTTCCTCTTTTCATCTTGTTCATCCTGCCATGTAAGGTCTTCTGTTTTTCTCTCTGTTTCTACTCTTTTCACGGAAAATAGCCGGCCAAACAAGGGTGGGCCCTCTCACCCTGAGAGCCCCCTGCCACCGTTCTTCGACTCTTAGAAGAAACCCCCTCTCCTCTCTTTTACCTCCCCTCTTCTAAAACTCCCATTTCCCATCAGCTATCAGACTGCACCATCCATGACTCTCTCACACACACACACACACACACACACACACACACACACACACACACACACACACACACACACACACACACAACACACACACAAGGGAGGAGGGCTTAAACCAAAAATAAGGGGGGAAAGGATCAGCTACAGACTTCTCACCCTCACATATCTGGACAGATAAGGGGCTGCTGCTCTTCATCCTTGCTTTCCCTCCCCCTCTCCCTCTTCCCCCCCTTTGCTGTAGGACAGGAGGAGCGATCATGCGAGGGACTGTCGGTATCTTTTTTTTCGCTTGTTGTAGCCCCCAGAAGGCCCCGCTGCCGCCAAATTCACCTGTGTTTTCTTTCTGTCATCGAATCGCTTTGAGTGGACAGCCTAATTGTTCACATGACTGTAATGTCACACAGCTGTGTCACAGCCACCACCCTCTTAAAACGCTGTTGTCTGTGCTTCCACAGAACCTATGCAACAAAGAAAATGGATTTCCAATCTTTTTTTTGTTGGTTTTTCGACTTAAAGAGGCTCCTCCCGTGGCACCCTTCCCACTTTCCTCCTCTCCTCTTCACAAAAACTTTGTTTGCATTATCTTATGGAGGTGGGCTCTAAATAGAAAGTGCAATATATATAGGATGTCCTTCTGCAGACAGCTGCATGCCAGAAGTCAAACAAGAACCAGAGTACATTTTTAACTGGGAGGAAGGGAATATGTGGCCTGGGTTGCACCCTGAGATCCTTGTACATCCTTTTTCATTCAGAAGGAACTGATGGGGGAGGTTTTAAATATCTGGTGTGTGTTTCTAAGTCCGCTTTGATCACATTATGCATCAAACCTTCTGATATACTGACAGGGAAACTTCCAGGTTTATAATCTGCCATTTCTTTTCTGTTTTTTTTTCCTCTTTTTTTGTTCCTTTTCTTCCTTCTCTCAGTGGTCACGGGGGTGAGTGAGAACATGAAAACAGCCACAGCCTATGCATAAAACTATCAAATGCTCCTTTTGTTTCACCCTCACTTTGCTGTGTGAGAGCCTGTGTGTTGACCCCCCATCTTGTCACCCTTTTTTCTACCACTGAACTCACTGCTGTCAGGTCGATGTGTTGTATTTTGACCCCACTGCAAAATAACAAACCCACAGGCCACGACAAACCCCGTCTCTGTACCTCAATTGATGTGATTTACAAACCAGCTGAAACACTTCAGTGACCCCTTGTGCAACGTAGTACCCCATGACTGCAAAGCAGACACAACAAAGCATATTCTACTTATTATTTAACAGTAAATTGTTTATTATGGACATATCTTAATGCGTTATTCTGTATATGTGTGGTGCATCTTATGGGACCTGTCTAGAGAATTTAGTCTGCAATGTATGAAATTGCTGAGTATTTAAATTATTATGAATAAATGAGTATGTGTATAAGGAAATAATATTTGAAAAACTTTCAAAAAATGTATAATGCAGTGATGTATATGGATGTCTGCAGGTTGTTTGATACTTTAGCTTGTAGCAGAGAGGGTTTTTTGTTTTGTTTTGTTTTCCTTTCCTCGTCTCTCTCTGTGTAGAAGAGCAAGGGGATGCAGTGGGAATGTGTGAACTCCTGCAGCAACCGGGTCCTGCATCTTGTTCAAACTGATGTGGAGAAAAGGGATGACTTTACCCTGCGGGACGACTGTGCTTTGTCAACACATTAAAACCTCAGTGTACTGAAAGGAGCTTCCTCTTTGTCTTCTTTTTCCCGTTACGGTGGTAAACATTAGCATCGCAGCTACATTGGATCTGTTCGGAGAACTTGTGTATTGGGTTTAGGGGACACCAGTAAAAATAATGTAAACACACTTTATGGAAGAAAAGACATTAATTTTAAAGTGACTTTCAACTATTTTTTGATATATATCACTTGATATACAGTTGCAAAGGCATGAAGACAATTTTGATAATGGTTTACAGAAAACGTCGCAAAGATAATATCCAGTGTCTTGGGTAAACGAGGTGAGTGTTTGTGACAGAACAGCAGGGATCTTTACCAAACTTAAAAAAACAAACTAATGAGCTTATTCTGACAGTTTAGTGAGACGTGAGAAATGCTTTTCATTGGACAAAATGTAAATTATATCCTGCATTGCTTTTGATTTGTTGTTTTTTGACTTGCTGCCACCAAACGTTGTACAGCGGAATATGTGTGGAGCTGCAAGATAATCGATTGACAGAAAACTAACCAACCAGTAATTCTGACAGTCCAATAATCTTTTAACTATTTTTTTTAAAAACAAAAATAAAAAAAAATTCACTGGTTCGAGCTTCTCAAACACAATTATACCAACTCTTCTATCATACTAAATTAAATATCTATGGGGTTTAGATTATCAGACAAAATAAGCAGTTTGTAAATGTCAGCTTGAGCTTTTGACATTTTATAGACTTAACTAATTGTAATCTTTAGTTGCAGTCCTAGGTATATGTCTGCATCATACAAAAATGATCTAATGGAAACTGGTTTGTTTCTCTGGCAGAATTCTGGGTTTGCAATCCAGATGTGCCAAATTTAAAAGAAAGAAAAAATGTTTTTCGATTTTTTCAGAGGTTCAAAAGTTACAGGCTAAAGTGATATTTGGACTGATTTGCTCATAGGCTCTCTGGTCATTTTGTTGTTACTGCGTCTGTGATCATGATGTTGAAAAGCAACGGGCCTGTCCTATGAAAGACATTCTGTAGGAACACCACAGGTTTGAATAATAAAAATGAATGATGGCTGAATTTCGTTTCGCTGCTTCCGTTTCAGCGTGCTGGTATTGTTCATCCTGGAGCCAACATTAATGTTATTAGTTACACCTATGACAAATTAAAAAATGTCAGCTGTTTCTGCTTGTATCACAGCTTGGGGTAATTACAAAATGATAAAGGAATGCAGAAACACTGTTTAAGTTGTTCAATCAGTTTTATTCAGTAGAAGGGGAGAAAATATTACTCGGAAACAAAAAAAAAAATCAGCTTCTGTCAGAAGCAGCCCTCGAACGAATCCTTCATTTCCATCCAACAGTCACTTCTATTTTACATTAAAACTGATTAGTTGAGATACTAACTTGCTTCAAATAAATATATTTTCTTTTTTAGTCAATCTTTGTATTAAATCACAGCCAGTCAGTAACCACCAACACCCCGACTCTGTACTCAGAAACACACAGTCAAAGCTGCCAGCAAACATGGCAGAGCAGCTTCCCCCCAACACACACCAGGCATAATGAATATACAATATGTTACACAGTTACAGTATGTACACTGCCTCTTTTACACCAAAGACAATAAATGCTTCAATCACGCACAACATGTTTAACAGTGAGTTAGAAAGTGTGGGAAGTAACTTTATCCACATTGTTTTATTTGTTATTTTACAGGCCTCGAAACAACACCAAGAGGATTTTATTGTCTATTCACCTTTTGGTCTGACCGCTCCCAAAAGTAAAAACCAAAAACTTATTTATGGCATGTTTCAAAGGAAACCAAAGAGTGACAGAATGCTAAGAAGCGAGGAATTTTAAAATCAAGAACAATGAAGTAAATTTATCCCAAAAAAAAAAAAAAAAAAAACCCCAACCATCTGTTACTGCCAAAGTGCTGCGGTTTAGGGTTGACACAGTGCTGTTTACTTTTCCTGAAAACAGCACCAAGTCCACCCAACCTCCACATACCTTACATTCTAATTACATTTTGCTCCCTATAATAGGCTTAAAAGAAGAGAATCTGCAGTAATGTGTTCCGTCCTGTTACTTTTAGTTTTAAATATCAAGTGTGCAATTTAATAATTTCACAAATACAGTATGTCCTCTTCCTCGAAATAAACACAACCAAGAGGATCTCAAAATTCAAACACATCCAAATAAAAGAGGGTCCCTAAGTATTCAGTGGGATTTTTGTATGACTTGCATGAAGAAGACCCTCATGACCTTTCACATGAAAGTCATGAAAGAGACCTCTGCCAAGATTTGGAAAAAATAAGCTGTGATAGTATAGTTCTTGGTTATTAGTTTTAAAAGGGAAAGAGTCCTACACTGAAGAAATCAATTAATCCTCCAATCTACATTTGTGAACATGAGCATCTCTCTCTTAAGGCTAACGCCTGTCATGTCTTCAGGCAAAGAAAAAATTGGGATCTCCCTAATTTCTAATTTCTTTAATGCCAAAAAGAGATTTACTCATGTATTGTTGGACAAAACGAGAATAACAACTTATGAACGTAAAAAAAATTGACTGGTGTAGCTCTCTACTTTTGGAAAGACAGTTGTTAATTTTCTCAAATTCTGATTGGTCCCACACTTTTGGGAATAACATCATGACTTCTTGAAGTGAGCGGTCTCATTAATTTCATCTTCTTCTCATATTTACACACCGTGGTCATCCTCCGAGTGCAACACCACACACGCACACACACACACTTTCAATTAAATTCATTTGCTTCAACTGGAACCCTCAGCTTAAGAGAGAGGCATCATAGGATTCCCCTTTTTCTCCAAAGAGGCTCAATGGTAGAAACAGAGCTGAATGAGAAGCTTTATACAGTTTTAGTGCAATCATACTTATATAATCTGATAGAACTCTACACAAATGTACAACAGATGCTGAAGAGGAAACAGCTTGGATTACACACACACACACACACACACACACACACACACACACACACACACACACACACACACACACACACACACAGTCCAGTTGTAAAGGATGTGCATTAATTGATCTTTGATATGTAGAAGTACAAGCAAAACGTAACAGAAAAGAACAGGCTATTATTAATAGCGTCAATTAGTTTAGAAATTTAAAGACCCCATGAAACAGAAGTTAAAGCTCAGGAAGAAAGATAAGGAAGAAAAATTAATGAATAAACGAGTTATGTGAGTTGAGTGTTGGAATTGTAGACTGTGTTTGTGAATCTTCAGGGCACCAGATTGCAGAATATTCTAAGTACAAAGATGAATTATAACTGCAAATATAGAGATTTTAACACCATACTTCCTATAACTTCTTCAAATACTGTACCCTAACATCTAACATTAAAAAAAAAAAGGCAAAGCTCAAGTCGAACAACTTGCAGAAACAATAATGTGGAGAGCAGCCCCCAGCACAGCACCCACGCTCTACTCTGTATCTGTATGACACTCTGAAGAAGATGCCCTGCTCCAGTGCTGTTCTTGGACAACAATGGAGAAAAAAATGCCTTTTGTTTCTGAACATTTGTTTTTACTCATGGGGTCTTTAAATTGCACCTATCCTGTCACTGAATCAGAAATAATAAAAATGGTGACTTCTCTCAGTCCAACAAGATGTTCAACGTCATTACAACACAAACGTTTCACATATAGTAACACTTTGCTCTGTACAAACATATGACTTATTTTCAGTGTTTGGAGGAAAAAGAAAATGTAGAGAAAAGGTAGTTTTAGGGACAGTATCAATCTGCAACACCTGCCTCCATCTTCCTGAACGCGATCATGTAACTACTGAGCTCTTGACTTTTGAACAGTTTTTCTTTAAAAGCTTTTATGTGCAGTTCCTTTACTGACTTAACTTTAACTTACATCTCGCTCTGCCACCCAACCTGACATCGTCTTGCCGCACCCTACTCCTCACTTCTCTTCACATTACACAAACATACAGGTAAATATTTCAGGTTATTACATTCAAACGTGATGCTTTTTTTTTGGCATGTGAATTGTGTAAAACTGAGATTTGCAATAAAATAAAGTTGCACACAAACAGGCTGCTAATTTGTGACAGCTCTGTAAGTACTGTATCAGCAAGGGGACAGAATATATGGCCCTTTTATTGCACTTATGTGTAAGAATAGAGACGAGAGAGAGGATGGGAATTAAAAATTGCGGTAAGGAGAATAATCAGATTGTGTTTAGGCATACTGATTATCTCCTCTCTGGGAAGAGCATCATGGACAAAAAACACAAACATAAAAACAACAAATAGAAAATATTCTCTCTTTAACCATGCACACATTAGTGCCAACACACAGAACAAAGAGGGGACACTTTAATGTAACTGGGTCAAAGACATTCTCTTTATCTGTGACTGGTTTTGCAGGGTGTCAAATTTTGTGTTTGTGAATACGATCTATAAGCTATAAACATGTTAAACTGTGATGTTCCCCAGACTTCAAGACATGTCCACACACAAACACACACACACACACACACACACACACACACACACACACACATATACACACACAAGCCTTTGTCACACCCACACCTCACACCACCAGGATCTTGACTTCGTCCTGTTCATCAGGCCGGTAGAAGAAGGGGATGCAGGGGTTCTCCCCGAGGAAGTGGGGTGATCTTAGCGCACCCTGGGGGTTCTGGATCTCATGGAGCAGCTGCATGATCTGCTGAGCTGTGCCATCCTCTTTGGGCACCAGGGGCTTGGGGTCGGTCTGGGCTGACTCGGTCGAAAGCGCCTGGGATGAGGAGGCTTCCAGGCCTGTGGTGGGCTCTGACAGAGGAATGACCTCCATGGCTTCTGCAGCAGAGAAAGAGAGGAAGAGCGGAGTAAGTAGTGTTTTTATTAGAAAGAATGGAAAAGGCAGAACATTTATACGGACTGCAGTTATCTGACCGCTGACTTTATTCTAAGTAAGACATTGGGATGAAGCTCTTTTCATGGGTGACACTGCATTTCTACATCAGTCGACAGACTAAGTAGAATAGACCAATTAATGAATAAAGACGCTGACACCACATTGTGCCACAATGTCAGTTTACCCCTGGTATTCTGCCTCAAACTCCGTCTTTCTGTGTTATCACTACCGTGGTATGTCCTTTTGCTATCTTTCCGCAAATTTCGCAAAAGCGCCGTGCATCCCGCCATTCTTGTAACAGCTATTCACAACAGCAGATACAGCTCCAGGGATGCAGGATTTGTCAGTTGCCGTATGTGCTGTATTATGCTACACAACCCACTGCACCGATGTCAAAAATGACCTCCAATAACACCTCTGTATCAGCAATATATCCTAATCTGATTATTGTTTCAGTGAAGTCAGTCTGGACTTCGCTTCCCATTCAATGCTATGAAGAACAAAACTTTCACCTCCAGTCCAGAATTGACCTCGATGACAGTTCAGTGTTTAATAAGAAGCTGTATAATTAACAACTGTGTGGAAGGGTGTTGTCAGCCCCCCAGTGAAATCTGGTCTGACTCAACCTTTACTGTGGGTACATTATCCCGATTAAAGGTAAGTGCTGCAGTCTGATGTTCATGTAAATGGAGTCAATGGGAAAATGGAGAAAACTAAGAAAGAACAGTTCAACTTTCTGGGTGGATGTGGCCTGAGAAAGGACACACTTAACCACGCGACCATCCTCTGGACACAAGATCAATGTGAAACAGTTCTTTATTGATTTATGATGTAGCGAGAGCAGCATAAACGCACATACTCCCGGTTGTGCCTACCTGCTCCGTCGACAGCACTAAGTTCAGTCTGTGCGCGTGCTTGGTGCTCTGGGCGAGAGTGATCCTCCCCGACGGGGAGCAGGTCGGGGTTCACTGTGCTTGCGCTGGCCACAGCCGTGGTGTATCGGCTGTACCAGTCATCCCTCTCAGCCACCAGCCTCATCACCAGATCCTGCAGCTCTGCCAGCTTCGCCTGATGCACAGCAGAGTCACGATGGCCAGGACACAGACAAAATGGTCAGTCGGAAGGAGAACACCAACCTCTTGTAACTTCAATTTCACAAGATTACTGATGACAATATGAAATTATTTTATCATTTGAGAAAGGATATTAGTTTAGAAATGCTGGTCATTGCATAAGAGCTTTCTTAAGACTGACAGCTTTCTTGCTCTTCTTTTCGTCTAATTTTTATTTTGCCAATGAAATCAGTGAACCTCAAAACTATCTAGACAGCATCACATTTTATCATGTTTTGGGAGTGCACCTAAATTACTGTGTCAGTAGCATTCAAGTGCTGACTTTCCATTTTGATTCGGGCTGTCAAAATGAAGCCAGATCAGACTTAGGAATCTTGTGAAACTACATTTTTTGAGATGAAAAAGAGGAAATACAGAAACACGATCAATCTTCCCTTTAGTCTCTACAGGCTCTGAATGTTAGTAAGAAAGAAAACTGAGCAAAAACATGCATCAACACAAATATCTAATGCAACTGTATTGTACAGCATTGATGGTCATTTTTAATAAAAAGGTCTCTATACAGTACCTTCATCTCCTCCTTGTCCTGGGCCAGCATGCTGATGTACTGCTCCTTCTCCTGGTGTTTCTGCTTCATGATGGCCCGCTGACTCTGGTACAGGGCTATGTACTCCCCTGGAAAGACATACAGATATTAAACCAGAAACTTGTATGAGGATGAAGAATTTTTGTCCCTTTATGATAAGTATTTAGATATAAAACACAACCAAAACTCATAAAAATAACATCATGAGAACAAAAACAACAAAAAAAAACAAACAAAACATTGTGCTGTTGCTCAGTATCACCTATAGTGTCAGTCTCTCCAGACAGCTGGATGCAGCGGTGCTCCAGCTCCTCCACCCTCTCCTTCAGGTCAGCTTTCTCTTGCATGAGGGAGGTAAAACGCCGCTGAAGCTTCTCCATGGCAGCTTGCAGGGCCTGATGAACTTCCACTGGCACTCCTCCTTCTAGGCAAGAGACAGCATAAAGTATGCATTAGGATTACATACTGCATCCCATACACCTTATCTTTATAACCAGAAGTTATTACAGAATATAAAGAACACTCAGTCTCCTACTTCAACAGAAAACACAGTCTGGGCTTTTCATTTAAAAACACAAATGTTCTCAAACGCAGACCAACCACGTAGTTTTCCCCACCTGAATGCTCGTGACTGTGTTCACAGTGACTATGTTGGCCCTGAGTGTGATCGTGCTCATGATGATGGTCATGAGCAGGTTTGTGGCTGTAGTGTTGGTGTTCAAGGCTGAGGGCCACAGCCGCCTGGTGCCGGGCTGCCATGTGGAGCCTGTGCTCCTCCTCAAGTTGCCTTCTGGCCTCGTCCCTCTCTGCCTCCAGCTGAGCCAAAGCTCCGCGGATAAACTCCTCCTGTAGGGGGACAGAAAGTGGTGATGAGGATGGTAGGAGGAAGCGGAGGAAGAGGGTGGAATAAGTGTAATGCCAAACTTTCGTCTCATACATAGATTTAACCTATTCTCATTTCAATGTAATTTCTGGGTTTCAAATATTTGTAACCACTGATTGTCCTTTTTTCAGCATCAAAAATCTAAAATAGTTAATTCGCACTGTAATACTAGCATTGACACTGGACCTTGCAAATACCAACTTTAAACTTTGCCTTCCAAATGTGTAATAAAAGTCAAAGAAAAGGAAACCAACAAATCCTTATAGCATATTTGCATAAGTAATTTTTGAGGATGAACATTCATCACCCTCCTCACCATCTCTTTCTGGCTTTCAAAGTCTTCTGGGATAACTATGGAGGGGGACTTCTTTGGACTCTCTTGCAGGGACTGGCTTTCCACTCCATCCCCTAAATTACATAAAGAGAAATTAAAGCTGTTAGATTTAAATAGACATTTTTTCCAATTTCTTAAACATGGTCCCAACATGTAACACTAATTGAGATTGCAGCAGTTCTTACTTTCCCTCTCTGTAGGTGGCACATGCTAGACTAGAACTGTTAGGTCCGAAACTGCCACTGCTGCAGCTCTACTAGTAGAAGGTGTCAGGTTTTCACATCAATGACACGGTGTCCTTGTTTCTTGTGAAAGACTACAGTTTCCAGTTTCTAGGTTTTTGATTCATTTCTTTCAACATCAAGCAAGAAAGCCATTATGGTGTTGGAAATTTGGGTCAAAACCACAGGAATCCTGTGAAGATAACTCGAGCCCTTTATTGGCACTGAATTTCAAATGGTGGGCACACAAAGAAATATAACAGGAAAAAGTTTTGACAGTGACAGTTAATAAACAATAAGGGGAATGTACCAACACATCAGTAAAAAGAGACATCTTACCTTGGTCTCTAGATGATGTAGCAAGACCTGAGCTGTTAAGAAGCTCTTTCACCTCAGCCTTCAGCTGCTCGTTGTCTCTGACTAACTGCTCCAAATGGTCCTGTAGGGGGAGACAGGGAGTCATTCAAAACAGTGAAGGATAAACAGTTACTGAGAGAGAAGAAGGGACAGTGACAGAAAGTGAGGTTTTAAAAGCACATTTTATAGATTAAGGTACTTTGGCTCTGAATTGATTATTTTCTATACTATTAGTGTGTCATGGCCTGACTCCAAACCCTTTGAAGCATTGTTTATATTCTTTCAATCAGTAAGTTTGTTTGACGATATTTACCACACACACACACACACACACACACACACACACACACACACACACACACACACACACACACACACACACAAAAAACACACTTTGCTGCAAAATAGTCTTTGATAGATAACGAAAGGTCCTACGAAAAAGGTCTTATTCCTGATATACACACCTGCGCTTGTTTGAGCTGGCTGTGACTGATCTCCAGCTGCACACGGCCGTGGCTTTCATCATGCTGCAGCCGGTCCATGAGCTGGCTCTGCTGCAGATACTGTTGGTGGAGCTGTTCTCTCTCTGAGGCCAGGGCCTGGTAGCCAGCACAGTACTGCTGCAGGTGGGCCACTACCTGGTCCCTCTGCTCCATCAGACCCTGAGTCTCCTGAATTTTCAATTCCAGCTGGAGGCAGGGGTAATGACAATAGAAATTACATCAAGAAGATGCAGAAATGACTTTGTTGTAAAAGAATTTGTTTAATTTCTTTCTGGATGCTAGTATCAAATACTGTGTTGATGCACTATTGTGTATATGACGGAGAACAAGTATAGAGCACACAAGAAAACGCAGTGAAGTCAGCAGAAGTGCAAAAACTGACAAATGCAACGACATGCAAATCCCTCAGCAGTCCTCCAACTCTGTTTGAAAGTGACGTGTGTGTGTGTGTGTGTGTGTGTACACTTGTAATTCTATCTTTGTGAAAACCAGTTTGAGTTTTAGACCCTGGGGAGCAAGGACATTTTTGGACAGTGAGGACATTTTGGCCGGTCCTCACAACTTTAAAAGGCTGTTTGAGGTTTAACACTTGGTTTTAGGGTTCAGGTTAGAGTTATGGTAAGGGTTGGGGTTAGGCATTTAGTTGTGATGGTTCAGGCTAGGGTAAGGGGCTAGAGATTGCATTGTGTCAATGAGTGTCCTCACAACTAATGTAAGATGTGTGTGTGTGTGTGTGTGAGTGAGACCAAACCTGCTCCTTGACGTTGTGCAGTTCCTCTTGCAGTTCACCCATCCTGCGAGCCAGCTCCTTTTTCACATGTTGCTCTGACTGGATGGCAGTGGTCAGCTCCATGTTCTCATTAGTCTGTACGAATGAAGGAGTAACAGGAATTTTGGCTTAAAAGGCGGTAGTCTGCCACCCTCTGAGGTAATACTTGCTATGAATGTAATTTCCAAATTAATGAACATCTTGTAACTCTCTGTTACAGAGGCACTGATGAAACCTTACTACAACAACCAAATAACAAAAGACAAAAGAGAAGATTAATAAATAAATTCAGAAGCAAGAAGGCAAGCAGGATGCAGGAAAAAGAAATGCCATATGGATATGATAACTGCACCATCAAGGGACATTAGGACAGACGCAAAATAAATGTAATATGAATATGTGTGTATATAAATAACAGCAAAAGCATAATTAAAAAAGGAAAGATGGGCAGCGAGATTTTCAGCCTCACCAGTTTGACAAAACCGTTCTGTAGCTCAGCCAGCTGGTCCTTCAGCGTACGGTTCTGGGTGAGAGCACGGCTAATAGTGGCCTTATCTGACTGAACATCCTCCAACATGCGCCGACGGTCCTCCGCCTCCTGGGATTGGCTCTCCACCTGCCGCTCCATCTCCCCCAGACGTGTCTCCTGCTCTGCACACAGGCGGCTCAGCTGCTCGTTATCTCGCAGCTGGGGGAAATATCACAGGGGTACAACGGTAGGAATAATGAAACATTCACAAATCAATTTGTGTTTTCTTTAAAAATGTTAAGGACAAATTACCCTTGTAATACAGTATATGGATCACATGAAATTTCTATATACATGAACACGTTCATGATTGGACGATGTAATGCATACCTGTGCCTGGAACTGTGCAGTAAGGGCTTCTTTCTCCTGTTGTAGTGTGCTGAGGCTCCCTTGCAGAGCCACCTCACTCTCTGATGGGCCTGAGGACTGGGTCTCTGCATTAGCCTGAGCCTCTCTCTCCTGGGACAATAACGCTGGAGGAACAGAAGACGAATGGCAGTTATCAAGTTTAATAATTTTGGTACATTGAAATACACTACACTATGGTAGCTGCGCAATCTGCGTGTGCTGAGCATTTAGAATGAATGCTAGCGCGCATATGTTACAGCTTTTAAATATTATGCTGAACTATCATACAAAAAACTGCTTGTGTGAATACCTGACAATAATTATAATCTAGCACTGATGTTAATTTTACTGTGGAGGGTAAAAGAGTGCTCTATTCTCTTTTGCCATCTGAAGTTTGCTTTCCTTAATCTGAAAAGCTCCTGGAACAAGTTGTACATTGCTCAAAGATCTGCGGAGAACCAATTCGGGAAATTGGTCACCTTAACTAACAGAAGCATTTTTCACATCAAGGAGGGGACAAAAAGTAGTGAGGAAAATGAAGAAGCGCTAGACGAGGGCGGTGTGCCCTTAATACCTGCAGCATTCTTCAGCTCTGCGATGCTGGCCTCTAGTTCTTGGACTCGGTTGATGTTTCTGTCCCTCTCCTCTGCAACCAGTGACACCTGTGCAGACATTGACACACGTTAGTTAGTCATTCTTTTGACACCAATACAAAAAAACAACAACAAAGAACATATCACTCTCTTTATTTTCAAAGCTACAGTCAACCACAATGTCTCTGCTGATGTTGCTACATAGTTTACCTGCGTTAGCAGCAGTTCTGTTTTGTCCTTCCATACACGGCCCTCTTCCTGGATCTGCTCTGCATAACAGTCCCTCTCCGTCTTCAGCTGGGCAATTGACTCCGTCAGCTACAACATCATAAACATAAAGGAGAAAACTGCGTTAACAAAACAAAACTTTCTGGACAGGAGAGATAAATGGGCAGGAGTTTCATAGTAGTCTTTGGTGGTTCATTTTTTATGACGACTGTGGCTGAGGTATATATTTCTGTGCACCAACTCAGAACACTTTAAATTGATATCCACACTGACAGGCAAGTACAATGACACACAGTGGAGAGTTACGTAGAAAACTGTACGTGAAAGGTCCTTGCACACAGACCTGGTGATTGTGCGCCACCAGCTGCTGCTTCTCTTCCAGCAGTAACTGGACCTGCTGGTTGGCACTGGTGGGATCTGACTGACTGGAGCACTGGAGAAAAAAAAAAAAAAAAAGAAAAACACAGGAGTTAAATGCAGGTTAATACATTAAAAAAAATAAAATAAAAATCTGGCTGCATTGTAGGCACACAACCAAATTGAAACTAATCCAGAACATTGACTTTTGTACATACAATGGATTGACTATTGAGTTGTTCCACCACTTCCAAATATGGGTAAGAGAAAGATGAGTTTTAACATGTCTAGTGTAAAATGTTGTGCTTGGGGTTTAATGCACCTGTTGCAACATGAGGTCAGCAATCTCGAGCCTTTTGCGAAGCTCTTCTAGCTCCAGTCTCATTGCTCCATTCTCCTGTGTATTCAGTTTCAACTGCTCAGACAACTCTGAGCTCTGCTGCTTCAACTCCTCACTCAAATTGCTGCAAACATAAACACATTTGCAGAGATTGTTCATCATTTGAATCCTACCAGATTCTAATAGGACTTGTTCATGCCATCTTTTGCTTTACGTACAATTTGAAGGATTTGAATTACATTATTTAATGTCAAAGCAAGTCATAGCAAATCGTCTGCTGTGAAATCTTATTAAATACATCATGTATGCTAGGATTAAGTGACTTACTTTACTCTAAACACCTCTAGCCTCAAGCTGTCTCTCTCCTTTTCAAGCTCTTTGTTGTGCTGGAGACAAAAAGCAAAACATTTATTAAAAATAATAGACACTTAGCCAGCATGACAAAAACATCTCAGAAAATAATTTAAAACAACTGAAAAGAAGGATGTAGGTAATGCTTCTGTGTCTGTTTCATGTGAGGCTGCCCATCTGTATTACATGCATGCAGCTGATTGCGAGCTCAGTAAGTTTGTTCTGTATATTGCATCTGCATTTTTCATTTCAGTGAATTCTTTTTACATGGAGTAATGACTGCAAACCTTTTCAAATTGTTTCTGCTGTGTTGAGACAGATGAGAGAGTTCTCTCAAGCTCTGACACTCTCTGCTTTGTTGCTTGCAGACGGTTGTTCAACTCCTCTGCCTCCGCTATATACACACACACACACACACACACACACACACACACACACACACACACACACACACACACACACACACACACACACACACACACACACACACACACACACACACACACACACACAGAGACACAGAGACACACACAAAAAAACTGTTAACTACCTGCTGTATGGATGGAGTCTTGCCAGGATGAAAAATTCTCATTCAAGTCTATTTACCACTGATTATATAAAACACACGCACCTGTTTTCTGCCGTGCGGCCTGTTGTGTGTATTGTAGTGCTGTCTGTAGCTCTGATTTCTCTGATACCAGTATACCAATAGTCTGGATGTGAACCTAAGAAGAGGAAAAGCAAATAGAGAGCGCAGTTCTGTATGAGTCTAGATAATGTCAACTGATTTTACATAAAGTCCCTCATTAAATCACAACACAAACTAAATTTTCTCTACATAGACTACACACTGAATAAATGTTTGTCAGGGTGAGCCAATGGGGGAGGTAGGGTTGGAATGGGGAGGGTGTGTTCTCTGATCACATTTCTATAGATTTTATACCAGGGTTACATCAGGAACTTTGACATAATACATTACACTGCAATACTATGAGACGTTTTACCTGTTTTGTTTTTTTTTTTCTCTTTCTGCTGAGACACAAGTTATATAAATGCTAAAAATGCACCGACAAATTCAATGAATGTGTTTGGCCATGAGAAGTTACCTGTAACTGCTCTCGCATGGCTCCTTGCTCTTTTGAAAATCTCTGCTCAAATTCTTTTCGCTCCTGAAGGAAGAAAAATACACAGTTCATGAATGATCAGGAAGGAAACTAAAATTCACTAGACCGGAAAAAATAGAGACAGGAATGAACAGACAGTCAAGCAGACAGAAGGAAACAATCTGTTTACCTTTTGTAGCTGATCTGTGAGCGCCTGAGATTGCTGTGCCTGCCAGATCAAGAGGATAGAAATTTAAGTTTGGGCGAAATCGACATGTCTTTCATCACCCCAGCAGTGTAACACAATTCTATGAAACGTAACCAAATTTCTGGCAAAAAAAGACCTCATCTGCATGCCGGACAGGACAGGGATAGCAGAAAGTACTGAAATAATGAACCTTACAATTAGGCATCTACCATCAGGTTATTACAGTTCTGCACCTAAACTTCACTTAATGCTGTGGCTATACTTTGTAGAAATGTATTTAAGCCAACCTAAGTGAAAGATAAATAAATAACATGAAAACCATGCATGAATACTTCCAATGTGTAGTTACTCAAGATGACATGCAGAATGCACACAGTACATGCACTGATGTGGTAATAAATTGTGGGAGGGCTGTAAAGGGGTTACTCAATTCACACAGGGGTGCGCACACAAATACGCACACACACAGCTTCTTACCAGCTGGTCTAGCTGGGTATTGAGCTGAGAGTTTGTTAGGTTGCTGGACTCCAGGGCCGCTGCCAGCTCCTGGTTCCGACTCTATCACGTGCACACATGCATCCGGTAAAGGAAAAAAAAAAAAAAAAAAAAAAAAAAAGAGAGGGATAAAGTGCAGTGGCAAAAGTCAAAGAAACAAAGAACACATGGAAAGAGGAGAAAAATTCAAATGTGAATCATTAACATGGAGGCAAACAATAGCACCTTTACAAGTGGTGCAAAAATGTGTTCTTAACAATGAGACGTGAAGCAAATAATTAAAATACATGATGGTTGTTAAACCAGTTGAAAACTAGTGCAGCCATTATAACCATCTATTTAAGTATCATTTGCAAGATGTGGACAGGATCCATATGACCTCAGTTTCTCATATGAAGTCCCTGCCCACTGCTAAGAGCTTCCAAGTTCCACTTAATGGACTAATCTATGAGTCATCCCACAGTGTGGTAATTGAAATAACATTACATGGTGCATAGGGGCAAAACAGAGATTTCTGGGTAACAGCATGTTTCTGTACTTCTCTTATTGCCCTTACCAAAAAGACCACTTATCACAGTCTTGGAAGTTCCATCTAATTTGCAAGAGTTTGGTGTTATTTAACTCTTTTCCAACTTTTCCATCTTTTCCATACTATACAGTATCAATCATCATCAGTCCTTTTCCACCTTTTATCAATAACTGAGACTAAACTACCGATGCAGCCCTTGTTGTAGGAGGCAATTATGATACATTTTTAAAACACCTCCACTGTTCTCTTGCTTTGTCGCATCAAGTTATAATAAATTGAAGCTCTAGGCTCACTCAGTGGAGTACACGTGATGTACTCTATGTGGTTAATTAAATTACAAAAAGCCAGAAAGCCCAAAGAGTCACAATGAGTTTTGGGTAGATTACTCTGCTAATGCTGAAAAAATTAGGCTTACCATTTCAGACAGCTAGCTAGCGTAGTATCCTATAACTAATAATAAAGTGCTGCCAGAGAAAATCCAATCAGGGCACAGTATTTTGAAACTGATTTGAGTTTCACTTTATATTCAGGCATAGTGCGATAAAAATTATCCCATGCTTAAAATAAGTCCTGGTTATACCATGAATCTAGAGAGAGCAGCAGAGAATTATGCCTCATATGATGTGGCTGCTGCTGATAATCCCACGGCATGGATGGATTATTGTATGACTTGACTGACTTCTAGTTTCGGTTTGAAATTTCAAAACAAGTCTTTAGTTCGCAGAAAATGTTAGATTTCCATCTTACCTCGAGTTCTCTCTCACTGACAGTAGTTGCACTATCTCCATTCACATACGCAGAAGATGACTGAAATGATACAGACCCTCACATTAATGCACTTCCAACACAGAATTCCTCATATGTTGTCATCACATGAAAAATGATCTGTCTCCTCATGCTTAAAGCTGAAACATAGTGGATGCACTGCAGATGGGTAATCTGTTTGGACAGCAGCAGTAACATCTGCATGTCACCACCATGTGGGGCAACAATACTTTGGCATATTTTCTCGAGAGTTACATAATATAGTTCATAATATTATATTTATGTGTGAGTGGCTATTTGATCAGCCAGATGCATGTCTATAACGATCGAATTAATTATTTTAGACAGTAAAAGGTCACTGTGTCTCAGAAACCTGACAAAAAGCACACTTCGTGTTTTGCTACTGACTGTGCAAAACCAAACTAAGTTTTGAGGAAATATATCAAACTGGTTTGGTGCACCCGTTGATGCTGTAAGTGTGCTTGAGACCACTGGGAACAAGTGGCAAATTAGAAAATGCTTCCATTGCATTCCTGCCAAGAATAGATGCAACATACCCTTGTTGAAAGTGCACATCAGTGGCGGTGTGTTATTGTTAAAAGCCCAGCATCGCATGACAAAGAATTGTGTGTGTGTGTGTGTGTGTGTGTGTGTGTGTGTGTGTGTGTGTGTGTGAGAGGCAGAGAGAGAGAAATGGGATGACACTGGTGACTCTAAAATCGTACCTCAGAGACCAGGCCGTTCAGTTGCTGTGAGAGCTGTCGCAGGCTCTCTGTGGAAGACAGTGGTCTGCAGGATAACACATGTAAACACACGCATAAACACACATTCGGAGACACAGACTAGACATTATTATAATTGAATACAATGTGCAATAAATCTTCAAATCCAAATTCTAAACATACAGCTTTTGATAGCTTTTAAAAGTTGTTTTTTTAGGGAAACACTTCAAGTTGTATTAGAGCAAAAACCTGTCATATAAAATATATAACCAGTCAACATGCATAAATACAGTCTCTCTCTTATTTATGTGTGGTGAGTTTTTCCATAAAAAGATGCAAGGGTGTGAGTGGCAGTGAGGAGTCAGGTAACCCACCTATTTTCCTCTGTTAAACTCTCATTGCCATTGGTATCAGGATAATCCTGCAGCGATAAAGACAGATTGAAAGAGGAAGAGAGCGTAAGAGAGTCAGGCAGAAGGACAAAGAGAAGAGAAGGAAGACAAAAAATACAGTGACAACATTTGAGAAAAAGGAATTTGCATGTTGATAGAGCAAATTAAGCAAAACAAAACACCAAAAACAACACAATCAGAGATGTGGTGAATCTGTTGTTTTCATCACACACACATATATTAGTTATAATGCAGCATTTGGCAACAGACTTATCAGAGTCATTACGCTAAGGCTTATAATCTTAGGTGTGATGGACAGACAGGAGTAAGAATAACAGCAATAAGATAGGTTCTTAGAGGCAGAGAAGGAAAGAGAGAAAATGACTGAAAGTGAGTGACACACCTGCAGGTCAGCGTTTTGACCGACAGACTCAGGGTTATTAGTAGTGTTAGCACTAGCAGGGTTAGACACAGGTGAGCCGCGACCAGGCTCGCCCCTTGGGTCCTCCAGCAGCTGAGGAACTGAAGACCCCATGGGCTCCACGTCAGCAAAGGTCTGAGGTGACACATACACAAAAAAAGCACACACAGGTTTATGCCGAGAAAAAGGGCAGTAATGATGAAAAAGCGACAGCAAAACCACAATGATGTTGCAAACTTTAAGTGTGTACATGCATGCTTGATTACTTGATTACTGTACTGACTCGGATTAAGGTGACAGTTCGATTAAGTTAATTATGTCATTTATATATCGAGATGAATCATGACAGACCAAAAGCTGAGAGAACAATGATGGGAACTTGCTGGTGTTTATTTTTGAGTTAACCACCTTACAAAGCACTTTAAGCTATGTTACTTGAAGCAGTAGCTATTTTGCTGATGCCGCCCCAATTTTACCTATCACTGCTACCCATGAAGCTATCTGAAACGTTCGTGGAATGAAAGCACTGAAAGAACTGAGACTATGCAGTATGAATGCCAAAAGTTTTTGAATGACTGATACTTAACCCCTCTCTGTTACTTGAGTTACGCTCACTCTGACTTTGACCTTGATGCGAGCAAGACATTTGCAATAAAAATAACACCTTTATGAGTGCATGTAAAAAAGCCAAAGAAAAACAACAACAAACACAAAAGCAGTGATGAGAACATAGTTTAAAAAAAAAGCGAAAGACACATAAATTCCTTGTTTTCACAGATGCATGCCCGCATGATGCACCCAGCTGAAGATAACACAGCCATGCAACTACTGAGACTCATGCCACCCACTGTGCATACCCTGCCAATCCAAATGTACTTCTACATTGGATTGTGAACTCCACGAGATCACCAACAGTACTTGGATGAACTCATTGAAATAACTGAGCACCCTCCACGTTTCTTCTCCAATAATGCACTCTTGACATGGATTTAAAAAGCACAGCACTGATGCAAGAATTTGCACTCAAACATGTCACATGCTTTCTGATCTATGTGAAAGACAGAATAAGTGCACTTGACATAAGAGGGATGTAAGAATGGGGGAAGTGAGGTAGAATATTAAATACCACATGAGCAGCCGCTATTTAGAGCAGAGGGATGCAGAGACAGAAAAAACAGGCAGGGAAGAAACAAAGAAAGGAGAGAGAGAGAGAGAGAGAGAGAGAGAGAGAGAGAGAGAGAAAGAGGCTCACCTGACTGTTGCCATAAGGAGGTAGGACTACTCCATTGCTTTTACTAAGTGCTTTCAGAATACTGTCAAACTACAGGAAAGAAGAAACAAGGACAGAGAGTGAAAGAGTTCTGAAAGAGGAGAGAGTAATTTAGAAAGTGACAGTGATATAGACAAACAGGCACAGAGAAGCAGCTGCTACAAGAAATCTTAGAAGGAGGAGGTCTAGAAGAGTCGAGGGAGGGGAATGAGGAGAAACTGAGGCTTGTATTCCTGGTTCAAGAGGTCAGTAAATGTTGGCTGCATTTCTAGAGCCTTTTATACCATTGATAATCAGAATAACCTTATCCAAATAAAAAAAATGACTCATGTAAACACTTAAATCTGAATAAGAGCCTTGGGGCAGCACATCCTACAATCAGCTTTACAAAATCACATTCTAAACTTGATCACGTCTTCCATTGCTATCATAACATTCACTAATCAATTGCCTACTCTTATTCACCCTTACATGTAAAGCCAACTTAAATAGTATTCCCTTTCTTAAAGCCTAAAGACATAAAACACTTTATTTAGAAACTAATCAGGTAAAAATAAGAATCTTAATAAGATGAAATATCTTCATCGGTGGTCATTGTTGTAAAATTTGTTCTGACCTCTACAGCTGAACTCCTGTTGGTTACTGCCATACTGCCCATACTTTTTTGTCTTGTCCTGCATCAGATTGCATGAGTGTAGCCAATCTTGACCCACCAAATATCAAACATGTTTGGAAAAAATATTGCATCAGCACAAAAAAACAAGACTCAGCGCCGAGATCTCGAGCTGTGACAAGACCCAATTCAAATTAGGCTCATAAAACTACTGACCGACATGGTCTGTGGAAAACTGACCTGAATGTCAGCCCATGTGTGTTAAAGCTGTGTGCTGGAGTCACATGCATAACTGTGTGTCCTCACTTAGCCAGTAGTTTTCAAACAACATTGGCCTTGTTACTACATAATTTCTAATTCAAAACAACTGTAATTCTAATTTTGACACATTAAAAATAACTAAGTAATCAATAACTGCTTCCACAATAATGATTATTTAATTATTATAATTCAGATATAGACACTAAAGGATAAACTGTCTACATTCAGTCCCTTGAATCCGAAAAGAATACAAATCAAAGGCTATTATAGAGAGAGAACATCTAGAGGAGATTGCTACTCCTGATGGCTAAACTTCAAAAGCCTATCACATGTATACATAAATGTGTTTTTATAATTTTATTTAAATTTCCATATACAATAAATTGACTGCTCATACGACATAAAGCAATATGCAAAACTGATGGTCAACTGACAATTGAAACAAAAATGAAACCCTAGTGTATCTTCAGGTTGACTTGTCCAGTGTCCTAGTCTTTCTTGAATAAACATTTTTTCACCCTATCACCTGGTCAGCAGATACTGTTGTTGTTAACACTGCTACTGTGTAGTTGGCAGTGTGTGTGTCTGAGAGCCTGGAGGAAATTATTTGCCAACTTGACAATAATTCAGCCATATCATTTCACAACCAGCATAATATTTTGTGATCAATGGCCGAGGAGGCCATTTTAAATCATTTGAGTTGGAGAAAACAAACAATAAAGGACTTAAGCTGAAAGCATGTGGATCTCTTTTATCAAGTATTCTGCATATGTGTACCTGCCAGCCAAAAGTCAGTATAAAAATGTTGGACTATTGAAGTAAGGCAGGTTGTATGTGCTATAAATGACATCTACTTACACAAAACTAACTAGACTTATCTTTTTCCTGTCTGTTGTAAACAGCCAACATTACAGTGGACTTAAATGCTTTCTAATGTTATAACAGTGGTTAATATACAAATAGGAAAAAAAAAAATTCACATAGTCACACTAGGTTTGACAAAACCAGACATGACATTGACTGTCAACCACAAAGAGAGGTTATTATTTGATCAAGAGCAGCAAAATGACAAGCAGTCAAATAAATGGAAAGACTAGGTCTGACTTACATTGATTGGATTGTTTCTATCTGTTGAAGGTGCATCGAGTTGGCTCAGTCCCTTCAGCTTCCTCTTCTTCTTGGCCCCTGCTCCGCCACCTCCTCCACCACCCTTTTCTCCTCCTACACTAGCAGGGGAGCTCTTCTGCTGAAACTCCTTCAGCTGAGCAGCACGTGAGAGAACAAAACAACAGATGTGTGAACAGGGATGCAGCAAGTATTTCTTATTGTCCAGAAAGAAAATTCCTCTGCTACCTGTTTTACAAAAGCCATCAAATTTTCTGTTCAACCTACCACTGAAATTGTTCAGAGCAAGTCATCTCCAATGAATGAACTGAATTAGGAGATGTGAATTTGGTCTGCGATAAAGTCGGGGATGCACTGCTCCCATTCTCTGACAATACACCAGCTACTCAAAAGATCTTGTTTCAGTTGTAGCCTAAAGTGCATAGCCACTGCCAAGAAGTTGTTGACTGTCACCTTGACTTGCTTGTTCACTGTTTTAAACCAACCAAGATGAAGTTGATAAACTGTGGCAAAGTAAGATCATCTATTTGTAGTTTACCCATGTAGCAATTAAAACATACTTTGTCGTTCCTGAGTGTTGGGGAACTCCTGGACCTGCCATTTTTAAAACACTGTGGTTGAATTGCAGCGAAATGTCAAGTTTGATCACCACGAGATCACCGAAGATTGTAGGGCAGCAAAAGCTGCTGACGAGTCATTTCCTGAAGCTAACATTTCACAGCTGATAAGGCCATCTTTCTGACTAGCCGAACAGCACACCTAGCCAAAGCACACAGCAGGACAGGGAAGAGGGGTGTCAGCTGTCAAAACAGTCCCCGTCATTCTATCCAGCTAACTGTGCTACAATGTTAGCCCACTATTTGTTTTAGTTTAAAATTACTGTTTGATGGCCATTTTTATGGATAAATGAGCTATCATGCAAGACAAGACAGGAAGCTGCCTGTCTGTTGTGTAGCAATCTTTACATTCACACATAACCAACTATTCATTAGTTAGCTATGTTGCTAATGTTAACTTGCCTTAGTTAGCACGTTGTGGTTTGCTAATAACTACATTTAACGGTAGCTAGAAAGACACATCAAACCAATAGGCAAAGCGAGTAAGTTTAATTAACCACTGACTTACTATACGGCGTGAGATGCTTTAAATGCATCTACGAACTAAAAATAGTCTACATAATCTGGGAAAGTTAATGCTATCAGTAGAGGCCGAGAAGACGCACCGATCTCTCCTGCGCATTGAACCCTCGAGAGGAGCGATTAAGGTGGGACAAGCGACAGCGCAGAGGTCGGACAACGTGTAATGACAACACCCCTGCTCCGTAAGGAAATTTGTAACAGAATGGGGGGAAAAAAACCCCCACCAGCAACACAAACCCGCAAACGAGAAACAGGAGTGGGGCCTCCGATGACAGGTAGACAGGTAGGTTCTGGAATACCTTACCTTTTTCTTAGCTGCAGCGAGTTTTATTTGCCTGCTCTGGTCGGCCATCCTGCTGCTCTGCTCAACGGACCGAACCACGTCATCAGTTTGGTGCCTGGTGCTATCTCTGCCGACGGGGGCGCAGTTCTTGGGCTGTGGTCCTCACTTAAAAAAATAAAAAATAAAAAAAAAAATCCAGAAATTTGTTTGATTCAAGCATAAAGATTTACTTTACACATTCCCGTTTCGTTTATGTAGTTGATATGTAAGGCGCCAGATGCTGTAAACGATGTTTACAACGCAATTTATCCCATTGTGACTTGATTGTCTTCTTTCTTTCTTTACCATTACTTGTTATTTTGCTTCCTTATGGGCTTTTAATTTGTTCAGCTAATATAAACATGCACGAAACGGGAAACAGCTATAAATAATAAAGAAAATGGAAATCTAACTTAATTGTATTTATTAAAAATGTATCTCTTTGCTTTTCTTATTGTAATATGCGTATACATGTTTATGCGTATACGTGCAGTGCTGAGCGCCACGCAGACCCATGCATTTCTTGACAATCCACCACAGGGCTGATACAGATGAGAAGAGAAACACCTTGGTATTGATACTTGTGATAATTTCTAACCTTACCTACATGCCGTTGGAGAAAGGCAGGGCACCTGAGTGATATCCATGTGACACTGATGAAAAAATATATATTAAAAAAAAAGGAAAGAATCAAAAACGAGAACCACAGCATTATTTTCTCAAAAATGAGTAATAAAAAACACATCTGTGTCAAATGTTTGAGAGAAATCTATAGAAAATCTTTAGCTTTGTAAATGGAAACATGTCAGAAAAGAGTTATTCTAGTTAAAACAAAGGCGCAGCAAGGAATTCAGAACTGAGAGTAGTATTTGGTTCATTTTTTATTAAAAAAAACTGTAAAAAAATAAATAAATAAGGCTAAGGTTGATTGTTATTAATATGTTATAAGTGGGATCCACCATTGCTGCATTTGATTTGTCTCACTTCCTCCAGCTTTCAGCCAGCAGCATCATAGCTCCTCCTACACTGGATGAGGAAAAGATGAAACAGAAAAACAAAAGCAAAATGTTCAACTGTACAACAAGAAACATATTTAGGCAAAAAGACTGCAGAATTTGTAGATTTCCTTTGATCCACTGCTCTGTCTGGTCTGGTCTATAAGATTGAAGCCTCTAGGAAGAGTAAGATTAAACACAAATAAAGGAGAAGTTCATTATTGTCCAGTACATTATCTTTTCAGTGATTAAGAATGATCAGACCTAAAAGAATGTTAAAATCTTAAAAGTTGTGGTTTTGTTGAAGCTTTTTAGTCCTCTCTGTAGTATGACTTATCATAAAGCAAAATCATTAACGAAATCATCAACATAATCCCTTACAATTTAGAGCCGAAGTTAGATCTTTTAAATCTCTCTATATATCATATCTGTGACTAGAATTTTCACCTCTGAGGCATCTCACATAAACTGCAGAGGAGAGGAACACTGGGGTCCTCCGGAGTGCTCCAGACCCAGCTGTACTGTAAACCCTCTCTCACATTTTTCCAGCTCCTCAAAAAAAACCCTTTTTTCCATCCATGAGTATGCTCATTGGCACAACAGGGAAAAAGGAAAGTCACTGGTAGTGTCAGAGGTTAGCAGACTCGCATTTAGAAAAATGTACAATCGTATCTGAAAGCCAGGGACACACCAATGGCTCAGTGACTCCTAAGGATGAGCACCATTAAGGGCTGTTTAAGAAAAATAATAAATCACAAATAGAGATTAAATGTACCCCGTGTCTGGCAAAAAAGCAAAACAAAAACTAAACACACACACACACAAAAAAGACCTAACAAAAAAAAAAACTCATTAAAAAAAAACCCAAAAGAGAAAGAAATCTTGCCTTTGGCTTATATTAGTTCACCTGTTTTCAATAACATACAAATCAACTTCTTCAGAATTTTCTAGAATCAGGTGGTCTGCCTTTTTACTCTGTCTTGTTTCAAGATAAAGGCCTTGATTTAAAAATCAACAGTTTCAGGAATTTTCTAGAAATGACTGTCAGTGCTACGCTATTATAGGAAATCCTTCAAACAACAAAATCGAATGGTTTCACAGATTTTCTTTTTTCCCCTGTGATTTTTTGAAAGCTCTTGAAACCAAAAATATGACTTATTTTGGGAATGTTGTAGAAATTAGTGGCTTTATCTTTAGTCAAGACAGAATAAAAAAGACCGCTGTGATAATATCCTTTAAATTATTCTTCTCTTGATTCTAGAAAATTCTTCAAACAAGCTTATTTGTTTTGGAAACAAGTGAATTAATCTTTTTTTTGTTATAAGAGATTAATTAATTGTGCTCCTCATATTTAGGATACCACATACAAGTAATAACGATGAGTAGGCCTGCAAGTACAACAGCAGAGGACTGCGTGTTTGCTGAAAATACACACAATAGGTGAAAGTTATAATAAACACAAGTAAAATCTGATTATATATACCTTAAGTATCCCATTTACAATCATACGTTGGCTGGTTTAAGTCTTAACATTTGAAAGGGATCATTTAGACTGAAGTCTGGCCTTGGCTACTAGTTACCTAACCTTGACCTATTTATACTTTTGAGATAGGAGACTGCACTGTAGGTGATTTTGTTTGATGTGTGTTGTAACCTGCTTATGTATAGCTAACAGTATGCAAAAATGATTCAGTAAATCTGTGGTTAATATGCGATCACTGCAACAGTAGGCCGCAATAGTCAAATTGCAGGCTGCCTCCATTTCGATTAGGGTTTCCTTAAACCCTAAAGTGTGTACATTAAGTAATGAAACATCCAAAAAAATCCAGTTTATCTGGTGTAACAACACTTGCTTTTAAGCCATTTAGTCACATGCATATTACACAGGGTTTGCACATGTTTTACTCACTGTAGTGAGTCATCATTACTACTCATGACACCACAGCACATTATCCACACAGTTATACACCTTGAAACAACAGCAACATGAAAATCAATGTCAATCCATTACATATGCGGTCATTATATTTAAAAAAAAGCAGGTCTAACTTCAGATGTATGAAATGTTAAAATGCACCCTTCCCCTGTCATTGGAGTGGCGTGTCGTCGGACCAATTGGGTTCATGGATCCACTCGACACACAGCCAATCAGCACTGGCAGAGTGGGCAAAAGTCCTGACGTCGCTCTGACCCGATGTGTGCAAATCAGCGGCGGCCAGCGTGCCGGTGGAAACCAATCAGCGCGTTCCAACGAGCAGCTGCTCAGCCAATCGTGGGCCTCCACGACGGGGAAGAAGTGACGGCTTATATATGGAGAGAGCACCGTTCATTCAACATCATTTCAAAGAAGCAAGAATATAGGGTAAATGAGAAGTAGAGAAACGCTTTGAAACGAGAGAGTACACGTTGAGGCAACGTCAAGGCCGTCAAATCACTGACAATACTTCGATTGAGGTATGTATAAACATTGTTGTGAATATGGAAATACGGCAACGTAATATTGTATATTTTCTACAACGTTGAACGTCATTTTAACACATTTTCATAACGATAAAGGCAGCTAAGCTAACGTATGACGAAAGTGATGCATTTACCCGAGATTTACCATAACTTTTTAAATGAAGATGGTTACTATGACTTCAATATACCATGCAAGAAGAATATACTTTTAACAATGCATTACGGTAGTTTATCTTTTTTCCTCTCTAGCAAGTCTGCTAGACACGCTAACGTGGTTAGCTAGCTACCGGCGAATGGAGGGGGGGGGAAAAAGTCAGTGGTATTAGCAATCGAAAAAGGCAGTGGGTCTCCACCCAGTTTACCCATAATCTTTCAACGTAATCCATTTGACATTTTCCGGGGATTTTTTTGGCCAAGGCCACGCTTCCCGTCCATCATAGGTCTTAAGCCCAATAAATGACATCAAGCATTACCGCGTCATGAGAGCAAAGCCACGTTTTTTACACTGTACTTCTTCTCCACAGATTTCTTTGTAGACCCGAGCATAAAAAAAGCAAAGATGAAGCTGTTGTGGGTTGTGATGCTGGTGGCCGGCACTGTGGTTGCCGATGACGACGACAAGAAGGAGAATGTGGGGACTGTAGTTGGAATCGACCTGGGGACCACTTACTCATGGTAAGGAAAAGAACGATTTTGGCATTGTTGTTTTAGAAGTCAATGTAATGATGATAGTTTTTAAATTTAATTCCACTCAAAAATAATGTTTAAAACAATATTTAAATGTTTTCCTGTAGTGTTGGAGTGTTCAAGAATGGTCGTGTGGAGATCATTGCCAATGACCAGGGTAACCGCATCACCCCATCATATGTGGCCTTCACCAGTGAGGGTGAACGTTTGATTGGTGATGCTGCCAAGAACCAGCTGACCTCTAACCCTGAGAACACCGTCTTTGATGCCAAGAGATTGATTGGCCGCACTTGGGGTGACTCCTCTGTGCAGCAGGACATCAAGTACCTGCCCTTCAAGGTCAGTTTCTTGGTTGGTTTGACGTAAAAGTTGTGGTTGTACGGTTTAAGGGTCTTTGGGAAATTGAGTGACATACTTGGTATATTAATGTTGATGGATGTTCCTCTTTAGGTCAATGAGAAGAAGAGCAAGCCCCATATCCAGGTTGACATTGGTGGTGGCCAGATGAAGACATTTGCTCCCGAGGAGATCTCCGCCATGGTGCTGACTAAGATGAAGGAGACTGCTGAGGCTTACCTGGGCAAGAAGGTACAAAAAAAGCCATAGAATATACATGAAAGAATATCCCAGTCTTAAATAAACAGTGAATAATTGAGTCTAAACCCCCCCAGGTCACACATGCTGTGGTCACTGTCCCTGCCTACTTCAACGATGCCCAGCGCCAGGCCACTAAGGATGCTGGAACCATTGCTGGTCTGAATGTTATGAGAATCATCAATGAGCCGTAAGTGTCAAGTGATGTAATTTAAGTCTGTGGTCCCTTTCTGAAATTATGAAAATATTTACCTCCCTTTCCTGATAATAATAGACAACCATAACTCTGTTTTAGAACTGCTGCTGCCATTGCTTATGGTCTGGACAAGAGGGATGGCGAGAAGAACATTCTTGTGTTTGATCTGGGTGGTGGCACCTTCGATGTCTCCCTCCTGACCATTGACAATGGTGTGTTTGAAGTGGTGGCCACCAATGGTGACACTCACCTGGGAGGTGAAGACTTTGACCAGCGCGTCATGGAGCACTTCATCAAGCTGTACAAGAAGAAGACTGGCAAAGATGTGCGCAAAGACAACCGTGCTGTGCAGAAGTTGCGCCGTGAGGTTGAGAAAGCAAAGAGGGCACTGTCCGCCCAGCACCAGGCCCGCATTGAGATTGAGTCCTTCTTTGAGGGAGAAGACTTCTCTGAGACCCTGACCCGTGCTAAGTTTGAAGAGCTGAACATGGTAAGCTATTCAATCTATAGCACAACCGCCACGTAACTTTTAAAGACCTATTGTTTGACAAGCTCATTTACCATGTCTTTTACTTTTTCAGGACCTGTTCCGTTCCACCATGAAGCCTGTACAGAAGGTGCTGGAAGATGCTGACCTGAAGAAGTCTGACATTGATGAGATTGTCCTGGTTGGAGGCTCCACCCGTATCCCCAAAATCCAGCAGCTGGTGAAGGAGTTCTTCAATGGCAAAGAGCCCTCCAGAGGCATCAATCCTGATGAGGCTGTGGCATATGGAGCTGCCGTGCAGGCTGGAGTGCTCTCTGGAGAGGAGGACACCGGTAAGTCATCCCCCTCCATATAGTAGTGTAATTCACTGAACCGAGGTTTCAGTTTTTATCCTGTTCACTAAATGTTTTCATTTCTTGCAGGTGATGTGGTTCTTCTGGATGTGTGCCCCCTGACTCTTGGTATTGAGACCGTTGGAGGGGTAATGACCAAACTGATCCCCAGGAACACTGTGGTGCCCACCAAGAAATCCCAGATCTTTTCTACAGCCTCCGATAACCAGCCTACTGTCACCATTAAGGTCTATGAAGGTAAGACTTGGACATGGCAGTGTAAACTTGCCAAACATGATTTAAAAAAAAAAAAAAAAAATCTAATGGCAAACATTTTATCCTCTGCATTTTCCTTGTATGTAGACAGAACAATTTAATATAGCACAAGCTTAATTATTGACTCTCTTCAGGTGAGCGTCCTCTGACAAAAGACAACCATCTGCTGGGCACCTTCGACCTGACTGGCATCCCTCCTGCCCCTCGTGGTGTACCACAGATTGAAGTCACCTTTGAGATTGATGTCAACGGTATTCTGCGTGTCACTGCTGAGGACAAGGGCACAGGCAACAAGAACAAGATCACAATCACAAATGACCAGAACCGCCTGACACCTGAGGATATTGAGCGCATGGTGAACGACGCTGAGCGCTTTGCTGATGAGGACAAGAAGCTGAAGGAGAGGATCGATGCCCGCAACGAGTTGGAGAGCTATGCCTACTCTCTGAAGAACCAGATCGGCGACAAGGAGAAACTTGGTGGCAAGCTGTCAGATGAAGATAAGGAAACCATTGAGAAGGCAGTTGAGGAGAAAATTGAGTGGATGGAGTCGCACCAAGATGCTGAGCTGGAAGACTTCCAGGCCAAGAAGAAGGAGCTGGAAGAGGTGGTTCAACCCATTATCAGCAAGCTTTACGGTAGTGCGGGTGCACCCCCACCTGAGGGTGCCGACAGTGAGCAAGATGAGAAGGATGAGTTGTAGGCAGGTTTGAAGTCAACTCTTCTGTCACCCCTTGCCTCTGGTAGTGGCATCTAAATGTACATATTGGACTGATGGACTCAAATAGTGAGAGGAATGGTTGGGAAGGGGTGGCGATAACAAGCAACCATACTGAATCTTCAGAAAGACTTTGAAATAAGTTTCAGTGTGTGAGAGGTGTTTTCTTCGCTGGAAGGCGGAGATATTTCGTCAGCCCAGTATGAGGCTTGCTGCTGCTGTTCTCAGGCAGTCCTAATGGGGATCTGTAGTGGGGAGGGGCTTAATGGGGTGGGTGGGCAGGTGTCTGGGATCAAGGGCTCATTATGTTCACAGGCAATGTTAAAAGTTATTTATTGAATCTGGTCATCGTACTTCTGGAAAGACATTGAAATAAATGTTTGATATAAAATGTTGCTTACTTGTCCCTTGTATTCATTTACAATTTTAGGGGTACAACAATTGGCATAGACCACTAAATGTTTTTAATCACTGAATACTATGTCCAACACAGATATTCACCACTGGCTCAAAAGATTAAAAATTCCCATTTCTTACCAGATTTATGCCTCAGAACTCTACTCTGTATTTGCTAAAATGTTCATTTCAGTATCTGTAGTACAAACTTCAAAAAAAAAAATTACCTCTTGACCAGCTTTAAGGTTTCCATTAAAACAATACACAACACCTATGAAGTACTTGACAAACATTTTATTAGAACTTGAGTAAATGAATATTACAACACCAAGGCACATCATGTCACCACAGTCACAATACAGTCATTATGTATGACACCCTGGGTGTCCATCCCTCCAAATACAAAGGCCAGATGTATTGTCTCTGAGGCAGCTGGGCTGTTGGCTTGCCCCTCGTCACACAGCTTCCATGGCAGTAAACACATGGAGTGGTCCAGGCGGTTGGGTGGCATATCTCCTTCAAATTTCATTAGGATCCATCTACTTTTGTCTGCAAGCAGAGAGTATTAAATTAAAATATGCACAAATTCATGCTGCTTCATTTATATAGGATACAAACTCTACATATAAACAGATGTGTATCACATAATGAAGTAAAGAAAGCAAATCGGTACTCTGTCCCATAGGTTAAAAGCAGTATACCAGTGTTGAATCTGTACATTGAGTTGCTGGCTCCATCCGCAGTCATCCCTCCAAAGATGTAGATGTTCTTGCCAAGCACCACAGCTGAGTGGGCTGCTACCCCTGGTGGCATGTCTCCTTTGGCCCGTACTGTCTCCCACTTCATGCTCCCTTTAAACAGTGGACAGTCTTATTTTTTCCAGATAAACAAATTTTAAAGTTTCCAAGTTCTGACACTCTACGTATTAAACTTGTATGGTGATCATCTGCAGTAAATGCAAGGCAGCTGGGAAACTTAAATCCCCTGACACTGATTTAAGAGAGTTCAGACTTACCTGTGTCGAGAGAGTACATATCACTGTGGAATTTGTCTCCAGCCATGCCTCCATGAATGTAGATCTTTGAACCAACTGATACGATAATGTGGCCGTGTCTGGCTGGTGGCTGTTTGCCTTGTGTGTTCGGTTGAGACCAAGTGGAAGACCCTGGAACACATTTACATAAAAGTTTTTAATACGCAGATATAATTGTTGTTACATCTTGGCATGTAAAACTCTGCTGAGAAACACTATGAATAATATTTTACGATTCAAGTTGGTTGAGTTTTTTTAGGGTACATGCAAACTGTTTAAGCATTTGTTAACATTTGAACAATTATTTAGTTGTGAACAATAACTGGAGGCAGAATCACCTACAATGGGGGGATTTTGCATTATTTTTTGGCAGCTATTAAAAAAAATAAAATGCTGTTGATGCTTTTATTAAGTCTGGCACTCAGAAAAATGAACATTATCATAGAATCAGTCTGTTATGAGATAATATATCCGTGTATAACATGGAGTCAGCATCAGACAGGAAAGGTAACATTCACTGCTTTCTTCTCAAACAACTCTAATCTATGCATCTGTTTACTGGGTGAGTTTATTTCTATACATTTTTGAGGATAATCATACCATGGAAAATGCAGAGCTCTAGCTAATAACTTTAATGATGGGTTCGTTACATTTAAAAGTCCCTGTAAGCAACGCCAGTGAGCCAGCATGCACAAAATCAGGGCCTTGGAACTGGCACACCTAAATGAACTCATCAAAATATACATGTGCTTTTCCTGATATAACAGGTCAAAGTCTCTGCTGTAAAAAAATACCAGTATGATTTATGTTGTCCGATAACTTGTCTTAATTAGCACAAGATTTAAAAAATCTACTTGATACAAAAAATTTTGATATCAGTTTTGGCCAACACACATAATGCTCAGTTTGTCATTTTTGCCAACAAATTATCTCAATTTTTTTCCCCTAATAAAATCAGAATGACAGCACTGCATGTTTAAAGTATGCCTTAACAGGTGCCAAAATAACTGAAAACACCTGCGGGGCTGTAACCAAGAGTATAGGGCCTATTATAGTCACTAAACATTTGAGGATTTGCGTTGTTTGCCATCTTTCTTCTTCAGAAATTCCGTATCTAGAAAAATATGCACATTGAGGTTTGTCATGTAATGTCCTAACAGGTCACAAATGGTTAACAGCTACTAAATTTAATACACCAAGGTAATTAAGACTGTTCGTATTTCCAGGGTAGTTTAGTGCAAAGTAATCTTAATTTAAGGGATTACTAAGCGGTGGGAACAAATGTCCGCATATTGGTGCAGTGTGAAGGTTGAAATATTATGACTGTTGACCATTGGGAGTCAAAGTGAAATCAAAGGTAATTCCACCTCCTCATAGCATTGCTTGTTACAATTATGTTAGGCAGCGGGTTAATTCAACACAAACCTGTATCGAAGACATGAAGTTTTTGGTCTGACACAGGTGCAGCTCCCGCTTCACCACCAGAAAAGACATACAGTCTGTCACCAAGGCAGGCTGAGTTGGTGTGGTATGTCCTGGGACAGGGGGACTTCCCGTTTACCGATACATCCTTCCAGTGAGACCCACTGTCTGGACAAGTATAAAAAAATGACAGACTGGATTGTTCTCTCTTTACAGAGAGCAGTGGTCATATATTGTACAAACAACCTTTCTGATCATGGCACAGCAACAAAATTGATCAAAACACAGTTAAAAACCAAGTGGTATGGTTACCTGGACCAATTGTTCATCTAAATCTGAGACTGACAATCATGTATCATTGTCAGAGGGTAAAGCCTGCAGGTTTTCACTGCAACAAAACACTGCAGCAGATGATTTCATACATCAGCACCTCCAATGAGTAAAGCCTTGTTTATCTTTGAAATCACCTGAATACTATCTGACTGAAGAAATATTACTTGGTGAACATAAATTGGGATTTACCTGTTAGCTGTATATTCTGGATACATCCGCGATTGCCGCTCTGCTGTGCGCCCCCAAACACCCACAGGCTTTGTGGGCAGCTCTCTGGCACAAAGCTGCAGTGTTCATATCGTGCCTCCAAACCCTCCCACTCTGGAATGTCCCATTCATGATTATCTGGTATATCGGAAACAACAAAATTATGATGTAACTGTTGTCATGTCATTGATATAATTAAAAAATTCAGCACCAAAACATTATAAATTGACCTCCTTTCCCTACACATACTTTAAATCGCACATTTCACAGTGGTAATTGTGATTTTATGCAAAATAGATGATACATTAACCCTGCCTTGGTGAAATTTGTTGTTAGTTTTACTTGTTACGTTCAGTGCAAGTCTTCGTACAGCTGTTGGTATCCAAAAAAGCCCAAACATGGTTGAAATGTACCTAAAGTCAAAATAATGCAAGGTAATTTAAAATTACTTAATTTTTCCTCTTGTAAATATGTGGTTACGAGTAGCTTATAAAACACAGTTATGTAGATGTCATATCTCTGGATAGATTCCTTGCTGGCATTTTTTTTTTTTTTTTTACCTAGATTTATGATATGGGAATCAGAGAAACTGCCACTGGGGTTGGCTCCTCCAACGATGAGGATTCTTCCTTTTCCTCCTACTGATGGAGTAAACGTGCAGGTGTGACCCACAGTTACACCCGGAGCACTTCCCCTCGGTACCAAAGAATACCTGTTGACAACAAAATTTTAGCGGACGCAAGGCATAGTTTTAGTTTTTACAGCATCATAAGTATCACAGCTTAATTGTAAGTCACTTACCATATTCCTTCTTTGGGTGTATCTAGTGGGTCAAGTACTGGGAGAAACTCCATATCTGTCAAAGATGTGAATGAATCTGGTGTTATTGTTTTCCCCGTACTTCTTTTTGTCAGTGATCAGATGCAAAAACAAACAGCTATTACACTACTAACCTTGGTCATAATGATTGTAGATTTTACTTACTATGATTGTAAAAGTCTCTATAAGAAGACGGTATCCACAAAGGTTCGTACGTAAAATGTAGCTATAATCGAAGCAACCCAGATATTCAGATATGTTTTATAGTTCTTCCTGTAAACGCTTCGCCCTCAGTGAAGGTTGGCTCGTAAGTCTTAAATCTTATCCGTGAAATACAGGTTAATATAGCGACAATACCACTGAATTAGGGACACACCGAGCGCCATCCGGCAGTCACTTGCTAACTGTTATGAGCATGTGAGGAGTTTCCTCCCCACTAACCTGCTTTTCCGGGTTGAAAGAGGAGAGACTAATTATCCATGTCATTTAACTGAAGTCGGTATTGTTTGGCACCAATTTCTAATGTCCATTTAATGACAGTGGTTATCGCAGCTAATGCAGCTGTAATGAAACTGAAAGTTAGCTCAAATACTCAGCTCCCACCCACAGCACAGCTTTCGTTGAAAACGTTACGCAAATGGATACGTTAGCAACGTCGGCTGACACACGTTCCACACGTAGTTGCCTAGGTTGCCTGCAGCGCATGCGCAGTGCGCTTGTCCTTTCCCACCGCCAAATGTGGCAACTAGCCGCTACAAAGGTCCTGTTTCTTCATACATAAAACATTAACGTGAATTCCTGGCGTGGTTAGAAAAGAAGCTCCTGCCAGTTAAGACACTCAAACATTGTCATCAGTTCCCATTTGGCCTAAAAACTCCTGTCTCCCACTTCAAATTAAAAAGGTAGGCTATGGGTGACAGCAGCACCACCCTTTTTTTGCGTTGACAACTAGAGTCACAGACCTAGCTTATTATAAATTAAAATGTTTAAAAAGCCCAGCAGGGCATTTGAATAGCACTTGAGGCTGTTTTGAAGATGCTTGAAGATGCAGGATACCAATAATTCTTAGCTGGAATAAAAGGTGGCGTTTCCCACTGGCTGTACAATAAAGTTGCTGGGAGTTCAGCCAAATGAAGATGTTAGCAAAAGGTAACATATCGGTCGAAAAACGCGAAAGGTGTATTGTCATTTAGTCTATCTATTTGGCATTATTTTATATCTCAACGAAACAGTTATAATAAAACATTTTTATTTTTTATGTTTCATGCTTCATCGAAGCCAACCAAAAGAAAAAAAAAAAATCTTTCAATCTACCTATGGCTGCCATCTTAGGTTGGTCAGATCACCTTTGGGTGAAACTCACCTGCCTTTTCCTTTTAAGGTGCAGACTGATTTCCCAGCTCCCCACATTACCAGTAAAATTAGTGAGTATTTATGTTCCAGATACAATAGTGTATGAAGATGGCTATAGTGTAAATGCAGAGAATGGCAGGGTATTGAAACAGTATTCAAGATGAAGCACCTAGGCCCACGTCAACTTTTAAGTACACTTACAAACCATCAAATAGACAGAAAGACTGCAGCCTATTTGCAGAGTGGAGTAGTAAGTGGAGTTGCGACATTTTTTTTTAATTCTGTGTAGTAGTTGCAGGAACTGTAAGCGTTCCTTTAACACTACTATGAGACACATTTTTAGCAGTTTTATAATACATTTGAAATAGAAAATACAATATACATTTATAAAATGTATCTGAAATTAGTTTGCATGTGCATTGTCACATCTGAAACAAGCCAGTATTTCAAGTACATGCTTTGGATGTATTTTAAATTGCAATGTACCCGACAGTAAATGTCAAATATTTTTTTATTTCTATGTGGGACTTACATTAGGAAGTATGTTTGTCCAAGGTAAAGAATAATAAGTATACTATATATTAATTTTCAGTGCATTTTGCTGACAGTTCGTTCTCACAAGATTGCATTTCATAGTATGGCCAGTAGGCTGTGCCATTGTGTTTTTTGTTAAAACGTCAAATTACAATGTGTACTAAATGTTCCCTGCCGTGTCTGGGAGTCTTTGTAATATTAACCCTATATGTTTATATAGTTCTCATGCTTTTGCATGTTAATGTAAAATATTAAAATGTGAACACAGTGTCACCTCACAGCAAGAAGCTCCTGGGTTCGAACCCCGGTTTGGCCAGGGCCTTTAGGTGAGAAGTTTGCATGTTCTCCCCGCGCTTGTGTTTTCTCTCTTGGTACTCCAGCTGCCTCTCGTAGGTCCAAAAGATTTGCAGGTTAGGTTAAATGGCAACTCTAAATTGTGGGAATGTGGGAATTGTGGGAATGTGGACGTGAGTGTGAATGGTTGTATATGTTGTCAGCCCTGTGATGGACTGGCAACCTGTACACGGTGTACCCTTTCTTATGCTCAGTGTCAGATGGGATTGGCTCCAGCCTCCCCATTAGGATAAAAACAAAAGGTATTCTCTAAAAACAACACAAATTTATTTAATTTGCCTCCACTGAGGTTTCTTTTTAAATTACTGCATCAAAGAGCCATAAAAATTAACAGGATGGTGGGAATAGAGAGTTACAATGAGTGTGATGATGATGCCCAGAATTAGATAAACTAAGAGGACCGTGGAATAATAAAGATATAATCTCAAATAGGAATACATTGTACATGAACAAAGTCACATACTGATGCAAACTCAAAGTCAGCAGTGTTGCAGATATAGTAGGAGCTGAGTGATCAAATTCTGGATCAGTTAAGTCCTCTATATACACTGTTTTACCTCATGACGACAAAAAGGAGCAGTAAATTATACAGTTTGTAAAGGATAAACGTGAGAGTTGTTTTCTGAGTGAATGGAATGTTTCGTACCTAAAAGTAGCAAAACAAACATTTTGATGATTAATTTTCCACCTTTTGTATTGATTGCAGTTAAATTTATCTTCACTTGTGCACAGGTTTTATGCCAAATAGGCATGTTGTTCTGCACTTATAAGAAATTGGTTTAGTGCAGCTCTAAAGAATAAAATAAAGGTAAAAAAAAATCTGTTAAAAAAAACTTGGTGGGCTGAAAATTGGTTGGACGTCTTAGCATTTATAAGTACTGCCATTCAGAATGCCCCCTTTTTCATTTTACTGAAGTGAGACAGCAAAGATTTTCTATACTGTCGGTATAGAATGGGAGAAAGATGATTTTTCTTTTTGAGCTTGTTAATCAAAACTGTTTGCACTTGCTGTTTGTACTGACTGAAACACAGGTCGTTGATGGTTGTGGTCGTAAGCACAAACGACTTCCAGTTTAAAAAGTGAAGTCTCTGTCTATAAAATCTTAATCTGCTATAGCTATAGTCCCAAAAGTAATTTGGGACTATAGCTCTTTAATAAATGTAGTAGTAAAAAGTTTAGTATTTCTCTCTTACATGTACCGAAATACAAATTTGCCGAAAATCAAAATTGTACTTCAGTACAGTAAGTGAGAAAGACTTAACACAGGCACTCCCAGTCCTTGAGCAAAGTGTGCTGCACTAATATGCAGAATAGTCAGTAAATCATACTGACAGTTCAAATGAACAGGACAAGAACACTGCGAATTCAACAAGCCATAAACCCAAAAGAAAACTGAGGCTTTGTCGTATAGACCTTGGAGATTTACAGCATCACCGTGGATCTGTCTGCGGGCCTGACCCCTTCAAGAGCTTCATAACATCAATATGTCATCCTGAAATGGATAACAGATTCATGGGGCTGCTCTGATGAATAGATTACACATTCAGAACACAAGACCACATGCAAGACAGGAACAAGGCCACAAGTCAAAGAAATGTTGGTGTCAAAGAACAGATGTTCTTCATTAAGGAGCAATATCCCCTCATTGGTGCCAGTCTAGATGGATTTGTAGACTGAGGTGTTTGGAAGTGGGCTGGAGAATAAGCAAACCTTCTACCAGAAAAAGAGCACTATAACTCACAGAAGCATAAGATTATGTGAAGGAAGACAATAGCCTAAAACAAACAACTACTTTGCTACAACTACTAGCTATGACTGACTGCTGCTACTGTACAGACCATGTCTACCCCCTTTTTAACAGAAATGATAAATATTTACCTGCAACATATCTAAAATCAATAAACATTGATTTAATAAGTTAAAGAGTTAAGTAAACCCGTAAAGAAAATGGCTCATACCCTACAGTGCAGGTATGTTGCAATATATACATTTTTGTGCAGTTTTATGTGGAAAATGGTAGACTGGTGTTTCGTGTTTGCATAACTGTTGATTTGGCAGGCCAGAGTAGCAGCATATGAATGACAGGAATTCAGACAAAAGAAGGTAATGTCTTTTGTAACCTTGGTAGGGCTGCAACTAATGATTATTTTAATTATTGATGATTTTTTGATTTATTATTTAGCCTATATAATGTCAGAAAGTAGTGAAAAAGGCCTATCAAAAAGGGCCTAAGGTGATGTCTTCAAATTGCTTGTTTTTTATGACAACAGTCCAAAACTCTAAAGATCTTTAATTTACAGTGACGTAAAGCAAACATAGGCGGCAAATTCTTATTACATATGAATGTTTGCAGAGTGGAGTATTAATGCATTTTTCCATGATAACTTTCTTAAACAATTAATTCATTGTCAAAAATGTTCTGTTTATCAACTAATTGATCAATCAACAAATTATTTCAGCCTTTCAGTACATATTTCAAAGTCTGTTTCATCTGAAATTTATTTGCCTTTGTTTTCATTTTCTATAGTTACGCATTTGTTCCCTGTCTAGTATTTCAGTCGATTCTGTTTAACTGTTTCTAGATGTGTATTTCATAGATTTACAGTATATAATGTGTCACTCATTCTACGGATTTAGCAGCCATGCTGTGCTCCCCAGTCTGTTCCTACCAGGTGCTCAGCTGTCCCCTGTGGCAATCTGGACATCTCTCCACACAGCCCTGTCTCTTCTCTTTCCACAAAACTGCACAGTCATCCCCAATCTTCCAGCGCAAATTGAAAACTCATCTGCTGGAGGAGTATGTTCCGCTCTCTCCTACATATCTCCTGCATCTTAATTAATTCTCCCAGGATTCTACCTTTCCTTTCCAGTTGCACCTGATATTGCACCTTCCCCACACTACTCTGCCTTGCACTAACTGTACCTCTGTACCCTGCAATTCCTTATCATGCCTGAACCTATTAGGGACATGGGAATATTTGTTCGATATATCTTCCTCATTCTGTGGTTTTGACCCACAACTCGTTGCTTGTGATATGGACCATTCAGGGGCTAAAACATTCTACCACTGGTACTCTCGTTATACATCACTGCGTCTCGGAGCTTGTTACAAAATATCAGAGTATATATAAAATATGTAGAGCTGCAGCGATTAGTTGATTTATTGATTGATTGAGCATCAGAAAATGAATCAACTTTTTTGATTAATCGGTAGGGTCATTTTTCAAGCAGAAATGCCAAATATTTGTTGGTTTTACTTAAGTACTAAGTACACAGGCAAACTAGGTACACACAAACATTCATATTAAGGAGAAATGTAAATGCAATAAGCTGCAAAGAGCATGGCTTAGCAGAAGGTGCAAAATTTGTACATGAAAAAGGCGTAAAATGATAAAAACAGAATCCAACATATAATCAGAGGATATATTAATGTGATATGCATTATGACATCATATGATATGTTACATACTCTTATTGTGAGACTGCACACACAGCAAGGTACCATAGTGTGAGCTTCAGTCCAACTCCCATCAAAATGAAAGAAGTCACGCTCTCTCTGCATTGTTATCTGGCTTGGTGAAGGCAAGGTAGTCGATAACATTGGGCAATAAAGCCTGATATATTGGTAAAGACTGGTACTGGAAACATGACAAATTGCTTTTCACTGTCCAATATTTATGTATTTTTCAAATGTCTGAACGTAAATGTTGTAAAAAAGTATGCATTTATTTTTTCTGTGTGGGAGACGGCCATATGGGAGCCCGGTTATGACCAAGCCATGCCACTTCAGCATTATCTGCCCAGTTTCCCCTTTAGGGAAGCAGAGTATGAGTTTCATGGAACTCCTTTGTTTTCCCTTCACTCTAACTGATAAGGCCCAAATGAATCAGGGGCTTTTTTCGTGGAGAGACAGAATGAGAGGAAAAAGGAACATGAATCTGACTTTTCAAAATCCTGAGGAAGGGACAAGAGGCAGGAGAAAAAGAGATAATTGCAGATATATTTTTTGTCAGCCCAAAATAGTTTTTCTGACTGAATGCTATTGTTAGTATGCTGTGTGTATAATACTTGCTGATTTGACTATGGACACTGTGTATGGTAGGTGGAAGGCAAGTCAACTACCATTGTCAACTACATCTCCCTTAAATAAACCTTGATTTGGGTGTGTTCTTGGTGGGTGGGCAGTTTTCTAATCAGGGTTAATAATCTGGATTAATAACACACAACAACAACTCTTAGTTCTTTCTTTTCTACAATACATTGTCACTGATTGTTTAATCTGGGTATTAAAAATACGTTCTTTTGTCTTTTTACCATTGCTCTTTAGACTGCTTTTGTATATGTGTATATGTGGCAAATCACCTGACTTTTTATTAACATGCCACCTAACATTTTTGATAAGTTATTTCATTAAAAAAGTTCTGACCACTAAAGTAAATGGTAAAAGACTTTATTTCCTGGGAATCACCAGATCAATCCTTGGAACCTGAACGGTAATGGTTAAGTTAACTTTGGCCGCTCACATGTAATAAGTACTCTTGTCTGTGAATATTTGTCACGTGACTGCAAACCCATCTGACAGATGCCAAGTGCAGTTGTAAACAAGTACGGTGAATGTAGCCCTTATTGTCTTTGTCACCACCAAATGGTGCTAAACCAACCAGCGCATAGAAAACCAGGAAACTGCTGTATTATAATAGAGAGCAGTCTTTTTTTTTTTTTTTTTTGCTCAAATGCAAAACCATGTCTTACCTTTAGGTGGCTCATTCACAACAGGCAGATTAAATAGGATTAATTAAAATATTCAGTTGAACCCTGTGAAACATGCTTTTTTTTTGGTATATAGTACTGTTAGATTTTTTTCTGCTCAATGGATAGATGACTTAAAGACCAGAACTAAACTTAGTAATGTTGCTGTGGCTGTATGTCCTTTACAAGCTACATTTGGTCCACATTTCGGGCAGATAATCATAAAATCCTGGCAAGAGGCTACACTTGTGTAGATGAAGAAGCTGTGATGTGACAGTATTAGTGATACAGAATATAGGGACAGGTGTTTGAACTTTTGTGCATATTGTGCACATTTGATGAAACCATGGGTAACAAAACACAACTGTTCATAAGTCTATTGTGCAGATTGAAATGTATATTGTATTCAGATAAAAATGGTGAATTCCAGCAGTTGTTGTGAACTAGCCTTGACCACTGGAGCTGACAGATTCCTGGAAAACAAAACAGCTGAGCACTGTCATTGCCAGACATGCCAACAGGTCACATCCTACCACTCTATGAAGTATGAATTGAAACTCTGAAAAATACATAGTTGATACAAATTTCTGAGCATTTTTTAAACATGTTAAAACATCTCTTTTCTTTGTGCTGCCTATCTTTCACTTTAAATTAATGCAAACACACACACGCACACAGACACACACACACACACACACACACAAACAGGCATCAGGTTTCGTTTCTTCCCTTCTTTATAGCTGCTGAAACCATCTAGTCTGCAGCAGAACCCAGCATGCCCTCTCCAAAATGGCCTGTCTCAGAGCTTACCTGCGGAAGGCCCCTGACAACTCTCCTCAGACATCGTCCTTCCTCCTCACTACCCATGGTGAGGTGAATTCCTTTTTTTTGTGGAGGAAGTTTGACTGTAGTTTTAGACTGTATAATGTGATAGTTTGTTTAAGAGGTTTTTGACATGCATCCATAACAGCATCAACCAAAAGACTGAAAATGAGTGTCGGTCTGTATCTGCATTTATTTGTCTTCTTTATTTATCACGGTGACTGTAAAGAAATGTGTTGAACAAAGGATTGTGTCAAGTATTTCTGACAGCAGAGACACTCGATCCAGCAGCATGTCTAACATGAGAAGAATATTACTCGCAGTGCAAGTGGGCTCAGATGTTGCAGTGAGTCCTTTGGTCTGGTAATGAGGCTGCCCCTCCTTATCTGGTGACACCCTGATTAATTTATTAGGCAGACTAGAGGACGGTGCACCTGCACTGCTAACACTAACACTAAAGCCTCATCCATTATCCAGTATTTACCTTTCCACACAAATGAATATGGATATTAAGGGAATTAATAACAAGGAATTACAGAGGTGCAGTTACAGTTGTTGGGGTGTGTTTTGTATTTTGTGCCTGCAATACATGTATTGGTGTTTCAGGAGGAGATCTGGGGAGGGAAGTTTTGACTCTGGCTGACTTTGACTGAGGCCTATTTGGAGGATTAACTTACACACTTAGTAGTACAACATCAGAGAAATGTGTATTTTTATTGGGAAGTTACCATGTTGTTGTACTACAAAAAATGATTGCTTTAATATGCAAGAGAACTGCTGATATTGGAGGAAACGAATGGAGGAAAACAAATTATATCTACATTTAGTTTATCAAGAGAGATGCACCTTAGAGCTGGGCCTGCCTTTTGAAGCACTGGCCCCTCAGAAGGAACCTCAGTATCGGCCAGGGACGGTGCTTCAAATTTTATGTTCTCTTTCCACTCCATAAGTCTCTTCATCTAGCTGTCCCATTTTGTCGTTTCTGTAGATAATTTTAGTGTCATACCTACGTCATACATTCCCATCACTTTCTGGAAATAGAAAACAGGGGTACCCAAGGCGTCGCGGCAGCTTTTAGCTGCATTTGCTACACCCAGATCTGACCCACATGGAAACAGATAAGCCTCTTGGCTACGACTCCAAAATTTGCTTGGACCTCCCTCCCATCCCTCTCATATTGGCACCACAGTCATATGCCTGACCTCTGCTGTCTTTAAGAATATATTTAGTTCTTGAAGATTAGTCAAAATGAGAGATCACAAGCTTTCCTCTTTGGGTCATTCTGAATTATTTGCATTGTCTCTGTTTGGTCCATTGTAACGTGTCCTGCTAGGCATGTCTGACATCAGGCATTCCAGCTTGTAAACCAGAAAATGATAGTTAGATGATTGGATTTCTGATAATATGTGGCGTTACTGTGCATGATCCTCCCACTTGACCACTCAATGAGTTTATTGTGAGAGAGTGCCCTTTCAGAATTGGGTCAAACTTTGCCATGAGCTCGACTTTTTCCAGAAAGCTCCTATTAGTTGGTAGAGTGTGTCTGTGGACACCCCGAGGGAAAGATTTTTCACTGCCAAAAAATAAGTTACAGCAACCAACCTGGTCAGGTCATAATGCTTTCACTTCCCCTTGGGCATTGGTAGCTTATCTGAAGCATAGTTTTCCCTTCTACAAATCAAACCTCCAGTTCTTTCCAAGATATATGTGTTGAGTAAAGAGTTTGACAGTACTTGTGTACTGTGTACATGTGTGTTAGCAGAAGACTTTAATGATGTATTTTAAATATGGAAGTAGTTGCAACTTCTTCCCCCCTTTTCCACCTATTAATCTTGTCAGATGTCTTCAGACTGTTCAAGAGACTGGGAAAGAAAAACAATGAACAAAAAGACTTCTAAACAACTTCACAGACACACGCACACACTGAGGCTAGTAACAACTGGAACACAAATGTATTTTTTGCTGCCTAATAGTAACAGAAAATGGCCCAGTTTGCAGTGAGGAAGTTTAAAGTGACTTGACAAGTTTAGATGTGTAACTACTGACTGGAGTGGTTTGAGCTAAATTTCTTCTTTGTTCAGCTTTTGTGTATTTGCTACCTTGTGTTTGACAGTCACACTCCCTGTGTAGGGTTAGTTACTGCGCCACTGACTGGGGTTTCAGGCAATGCCTGAGTCAGGCAGACAGAAAGGAAGAGGCAGAGAAAAGTTACGGATGGAGGGTGGAAGGGGAGAGAAGAGAAGAACAAGGGAAAAGACTGTAATATTGAAAGAATAAAGAGTATTAAAGAAATAAAGTGAAAGAGGGAAAGAAAATTGTACTTTTAAAAGGATATTAATTAAATTCAATCTCATTTAAAGCATTACTTTGCTTCTTTCTAGTCAGTATTTATGAGGAATAATAATGATTATCTTACCCAAAAAACAGATGAGTAGAGATACACCTCTAGAGCCATTTAATAGCACCAGACTTCACATCTTAAGAGTTAAAATGTATTTCGGAATTTGATGTTAGACCAATTTAATGGGGGAAACTGAAAACAAAGCGAACTGGCAAGTTGGCAGTTTTAGTTGAGTAACAACAAAATAACAAATGGATACTGTCGTTTTCCAGTTAAGGGTTTGTGAGTCTCTGAGATGGAGGATTTTCCTTTTTTAAAATATGCCGTATCATTTGTAAGTGATGGATGTTCTTTTAAGTATCACAAGAAAAGTGATTTTGAATGCTGTTTTTTCTTTATCAGTACCTCTCTCCTTCTTTTCCATGAGAGAAATAATGAGTCTTACCAGTTTATTTTTCTACGTTCCCATATTTACAAGCTCCCAAATTAGTGTGCTTATTGAGTTAGCCATAAATAAAAATCACTGCATCAATTACTGCATATGTAAGCATTTCCCAAGAAAACAGATTGAGTCACTTTTTAGTTTCTTTTGTGCCCCCCCTCTTTTGCATTTTCATTCAATTTTTTTTCTCTGTGCATTGAGCATTTATTTCCCTGCCCCTCCTGAGCCTGCATGGATCAGCCTGCCAATGATTGTGTGTAATTGATGGATGTCTCTTGCCATCATGATTTACGTGCACTGAGCATTTCAGGTTATTATATATTAAACAGAGGCCAAGGCCTGTTAGAAATATGAAATGTGCAGTCTTCCAGATACTGAATTCCCCCATACCTTCCTCTTTGAAGCCACCAAATAACACTGTACTATCCTGTCTGTCAAGACATATTGGCATCTGACATCAAATCTATGGACTTAATGCACACAATGAATTTGATGTACTCCCCTGATTAGATGATGCAGCAAGAGCTCCATTCCACTGATTTTTAGCAGCTGACACAGATGAAGATGAGTTTTCGGAAGTTATATAACCAGCCAGTTTAAAGAAATCCAGCGATGAAATGAAAGGACACCTTGTGTGTCTCTCATCAAATCTGCTCTTTCTCCCCCTTTGGATCAAATAGGATAAACTGGCACCCGCCCCAGATGGAAACTTTAAATCCTATACACAGCAGTTTCCCAACTATTCAAAATGGCCCCCATTTTCACAAAAAATGTTACAGAAAATGGATTAACTCTGGTCTCTTTTCCTGGTCCTTTCTGCTGATAATGGCTACTTTAGCTGTCACATAAAGACCAACAGTGTACCCTGGCCTGGCCTTATTGCATGCTGGTGAGGCACAGGTTTTCAAATGTAAATGTGACAAATAAGCAGCCAAGCCTATTACAGCAGAGAGAGAAGGAGTGGGAGGTAGAGGATAACCAAAGAGAGACACACACACACACACACACACACACACACACACACAGAGATACACTAATAACCTTCTCATGAGCTGTAGTATGGCCTTTTCTTCCTTTTTTGGTAATTTGATTAAAAATGTGTTTTGCTGTTTCATCCTGTACTTTTGAGAAAAGATTAAGGACTATTCATTCCATTCCTGAACCCATTGTATCTTTGTGTCTTCAGTTGTTGTTGGGGCCCTGGGTTGTTATTAACATTGAATCAGGACTAAAGCCTCAGAGGTACAAGGCAGCATAGCATCGTCTCGAGCATGAATGACAGGGCCGCTGATGCAATGACAAAGTAGGGCAACATTTCAAACCGATGCTCAAGTTCGTCCTTGATATATGACACATGACAGGATCTGGATATATCTATTCATGTAGGTATGCTTTTGCCTGTGCTGGTTTGTGTGCTTTGGCGTGTGAAAAGTTTGTAATTTAAGAAAAAAAACAAAACAAAACCCTCGCATTAGTCAGTACCTTGGTAAAGGGATGTTATTGTGAACCTATAAGAAATTCATGGTAGAGAAGTGCTGACTCAGCTGTACTCATTTCCTGTTACTGGACGGAAGACAGCACTTTGTGGCCTAATTGAGCTGTCACATGAACAAGGACAGGCTCGGCAGGGGAGAAGTCAGAGAGAGACTAACCTACTGTCAATATCAGTGTCAGTGTCTCACATCTTTTTCTGGTGGCTCTGAGCTTTTTAATCTATCTCTGTCTCCTTTCTTAAACTCCCTTTTACTATATCTTGCTAATTAAATATGGCGTACAGTATTTTGCTCAGCACACAGTATTTCACAAATTCTTCAATGCAAGTATGTCAGGCAAGACAGGATTCAATGGTAGTTGATTTCAGTGTCAATGAAATAAGCCTCAAGTAAGCAGACTGCTGGAAGAAACAAGATCAAAAACTAAATAGAACAGGAAAGCAGCTCCTACATACAAAGACGGAATGAAACAAAATATGACTCACCTCTTCAACACAGATCACCCTGGGAAATAGCTAATTACAAACAACACTGCGAATAGGCTACTACTGAGTATGACTTGATGTTGAAGTTTGAGGACAATAACATGTTGAAGATGAATTTTAGCTTTATTATCCACAACTACATCGACACAACATGAGAGATCTGTGCTTTTTTGAGAGGTGAAAAGTTAGTTGGGTTTTCACTTCAGTGAAAGTCTGCCAGCTCAAAAAGTATTCACAGTTTTTTGCCAAAGTGGAGACCAATTATGTTTGTAAACTGATAGAAGGGGTCAGTAGCTGTTCTTTTATAGAACAAGTGGAGCGCGTAATAAAAGACACACAGAGACTCTAGGAAAGTTTTTTTTTTAACAGTAGTTTTTAATTTCCATGTAAATGAAAGATGTTCGCAGCTTTTTTGAATTGCCTCGGTCTATACAGCACTGTGACTCTATGTTAAATGCCAACACTCGAAAATTGAGTCTCTTTGTTCTTTGTAGTCAGAGTAATAAATGTTTTCCTAAGCACTATAGTTGATTTTAGCCTTTTTATTCTTTCCTGTCTAGTTTTCTGTCTTTCAGTATAACCTGTTCTGCCTCTCCAAAGTGCTGAATACTTTTATTGTTGAGGGGACTCATTATTTTTTACTGCTGCTATAAAAAATCTCATTCTAGACTTTTTACAATTCTACATTGCTTTAATTATAGGTTCCCTCCTTCTCCTTCTCTCTGTAAAGGTTCAAAGGTTGGCATCTCTCTAACAATGAAGGCTTGTTTTCCCTTGACCCTCCTTCACCTGGACAAGTGTGACATTTTCAAGTGTCCCTTGCTCTAAATCCCGCCATGCACATCAGCTCCACGGCTGAGGATGGCATCCCTGCCATCCGAGGGTGCGTTCAGTCCATTCCTCAGGGGGCAAGGCAGTGGATAGGGGAGTGGGAGGTAGAGCGGAGTCCATATTTGCTTTCGATTAAGAGAATAAGTGGCAGCAGCACATCCAAGTCAAGTCAATTTTATTTATATTGGCCAAAAATCACAAATTTGCCTCCGTAATCAGGATTTGTTGACCCCTTGGAACATTTAATAGTTTTTGAAGTCCTTGTGGCAGTTGAACTTTATTGATTTATGTAAATGTCTCTGGTTAGAGTAGATTGGAGAGTCACACATAAATCCTAGTAATTTATTTTGAGGTAGAGCATTTCAGAGCAAGAATTTCTGGAAATTCAACGTCAGGAAACAGACTCTGAAGGTATGGGCAGACATTGTATGGATTAAGGCGGATTTTTGCCCAGAAATGGTTGTCCCGTATTGGTTATCCTTTTATAATATATACTGATATATAGTATTGTTTGCATAGTCCAAAGTAGGTTCTCCCCATGCACAAAAGTCGATTATTATTGCCACGTGCATGTGAGTTAACACATGGTACAATATGAATAAAAACACACAGTGTCTAGCCTGCTTAGTAAGACGAGTGAATATGTTATCTGTTGCAAAAGTAGGTTTGAAATTTGCCTTTCAATCTGGGATGGACAGTACAGCATGTGTGCTTATGTTTAAACAAAGTTCAACAGCTTTGATTCACAGTGGTTTGATCAAACATTATAAAGCACAAATTTTAATTAGCTAATACTGTCTGGAGGAATAATAGATGCCTTCCAGATTATGTTCACTGGCACTGTTTTGTTCCATCGTAGGAAGTAGTGTAATGTTCAAATAACCCAGCAAAAACTATAGGGTCAGTGTTTTTGTGGATGGTGAGGCCCACAAAAGACATGTATGGAGACAGGTTTTCGTTCTGTCTCAAGCTTCAAGTTATTTTTGAAGCATGAGACATCTTCAGATCTTCTGGCATGCCTCTATGGTGATGTCAGTTGGTCAGTCGGTTGATCTACCTCTTTAGATTACCATTCAACTTCCTCAGAGGATGACACAGACTATCTATTTTTATCCCCTGACCTTTCCTACAAGGCCACCATGAATTTGACAGTTGTTTTTTAGTGAAGTGTTTGAAAACTTTTGGACTGTTGGACTTGGATTGTCATGACATTTGTTGCAGATATTTATCCTACCCAGAGCATGAGGACTACTGACTTTGGTGATCCCCTGACTTTTCCTCTAGTGCCACCAATAGATTAACATTTCTGGTTTTGAGTGAAGGATGGATTGTCGTGCAATTTGGTACAGACATTTGTGCCCCCCCTCTGTCAGAGATCATCACATCTGTTCATATTTTCGATTTTTCTAATACTTTGGTTCCAATATTTGTTTTATAACCAAATACTTGCAAAACTACCCAGCCATCAGCCTCAGCTCTACTGTGGTTATAGTGGTAATTAGCACATTTTAGCCTGCTAAACATAAATCTAAGATAGTGAACCTAGTAAACATTGTACATGCGAAACATCAGCATGTTAGCATCGTTATTGTGAGCATATTAGCATGCTGACGTTAGCATTTAGCTAAAAGCACTGCTGTGCCAAGTGTAGTCTCACATAGCCACTAGCATGGCTGTAGCCTCTTAGCCTTGCTCAGTAATTAAAAACAAAACCCTGATCTGTTACCAACCATTAGCCATGCATCCAAAAGTGTGAGGGGGTGCATTTGCATGTGTTCATGTGTCGTGGGCGTTCTCATTTGTGCATGTATTGACCCACAGTGCTGTCTCATCTGCTATGCCCTATAAATTCACTCCTACTCTCACAGACTGTATCCTCTGCTTCCAAAATGTCAGCGTTCCAACTTTATATCTACTTTATAAAAAGACAGCTCTCTTCATCTCCTTTGTGCCTCCTATTTCTTCTCTCCTTCCTCCCTTACCTCTGAAAACCTTTGCATGTTTATCTTCCATTGTTAAAATCCCAATTGACTGGTATTTACTACATCTTAATTATGTTTTTCTTACCAATAAAGCTAATGTATTCCATCTGTTAGAACAATGTTTTGACTCAGTGTACCAGGGAATCACTTGTAGTGTTTCAAGATTGAAGGAAAATTCAAACTTCCACTCCCGCTGTCTCTTTACTGCAAACATGAATACTTTTTACCCATTTAAACAACGCAAGATGGAAAAAAAATTTGAGGAAGTTCTTCTTTTAAATGGAATATCCTCTTACAGTACTCTACTGCCTTGTTATTCTGTTGGTTCTCGGGAGCAGAATTAGTATTTGTGAATGTGCACAGCTACTGTATTTCCAAAATGAAAAACCAGAAAAAACACTAATCTATATGACTAATCTCAGTCTCCCACCTCAAGGTGTTTAATTTACGTGGATTACAAATAATCAGATCTGTTTTTACTGATCTCTCTCCTGCATAAAAATGTACCAAAATGTATGGTAGAATTTTTTTTTTCCCCAACAGCCTGGGACTTACAGTAGTCAGTACTCATTTGTTCTCTTTTTCAGTCTGCAATTACCACTATCCGTTTAGTTTGGCTTAAACTTGCAACGTGATATAGATTGATTTTGGGACTGCCTCATAACTACCTTTGTATCAGGCAGGTTCAGACGTACCAGGAAGATATATCAAACAGTGTTCTCACTTTGTTCTTCTGCTGCAGCCAGCGGCACAAAACCATGCCAAGTTCAGTGTGGGAACGACAAACATCTCTTGTACCCAAGCTCTGAAGTGCCAGCAGTGTTATTATCACACAACGAAACTCCCACATTTTAGCTTCAGACTGTGCTCTTATGGGCAGGATTAATTAAAAATAGCACAAAGCCAATGTTAGCAGTGGCCATGTCAACATGGCTAACAAGTCTCCTAGAAGTGTTAGCAGCAGTAGGAGACTTACAAGAGGCAGAGAGGGAGAGGGAGGTAGTAAAAAAGTCATGGCTGATAGACAGCGGACACACACACATACTATACACCTTAACTCAACGAACAAGTAAAGTAAGTTAAGACAGAAATAAATAGTTAAACTTGTGGCGACCGACTCTTTGGTCCTCAGAGGGGCCTTGTTATAGTGTAAACAGATTTTTGCAGAACACAGACACACCACCACACATGCATATACAAAAAGGCAACTGGCCCCCAGTAGCTATTTGACTTTTTTGGTTTGCATGTGGGTAGCACTTTCAAAACTGTTCCTTGTGTTATCTCTGCTGCCAGCTCTGATGTTGTCAAGTTCTTGTAAGGGTCCACGTGGTATTTTAGTGTTTAGATTTTTTGTTGTGTTTAGATTTCTGATTGTTATAATCTCTGCAAGAAAGCAATTAAATGTATTTCCCAAAATGTCGAACCATTCACTAATATAAACCATTTTGTAACAGTGATACCTGCAGCCACGTCATAACCTTTCTTCTCTTGTTCTCAATAGGTCAGCTGAAGCTGTCAGTCGTCCAAGAGCACAAAGTACTTGTCGTTAGTGGTGAGTCATGTTAAAGGCTGCTCATACAGAGAGACACTATCGTGTAGACACTTTGTACCCTGTTCATTTTAAGCAGAATACAACACAGTGTGTGCCTGCTTGGGGCTGGTAAAATATTGATAAACTAATATGTAAAATATTGAAAAATTACATGATATGTCAATTTATTTGTACAGCACTTATGGTTTGCAACATATGAAGTGAAATATTTAATGGCACAGTGCAGATCACCTGTCAAACCACGACAGGCGACCATAAATGAGAAAAGGCGTAGGTAGGCAGGAAGGGAGCTGGGTACATCAGTCCAACAAAAATGGTTGTTTATTTTGGTCTCCCAGCAACCAAAACCATGCACCCTCCTACTTTTGTTTGTGAGTCTCCATCTCCCCTCTCAGCGTCTTTTGTGCCCCTGTCATTTCTCTGTGTGAATGGCTATTTACTTATCAGATGCCAAACTAGATGTTTTTTTTTTACTAGATTTGTCCACCCTCTTCTGTTTCATGAACCAAATTTAATGAAATATCTAAATATCGAATTTTTTTCCACTTCAGTTTCCACACTGGAAGAGTAACAGAACATTAAAAACACCTCGAGAGCTTAGAGTTCGATCAACCCCTGGGGCTGCTGTCTCCTCATAAAAACAGCCTATAAAACCATGAACTAATGTATTATTTATGCTTCATCTATGTTTTGTCTCCGTTGAAAATAATGCTCTCTCATAGCCTTTGAGTCAAAGTGCACTCGAAGCTTTGGTTGTGTATTATGTGTAGTTTCTGTGATTGTGCATTTGTAATCAAGTGTTACTGAAGAGCCTGATGTAATCAGAAATGGCAGTCAGCTACAGTCAAACACAACTGCACAGGTTGGCAACCATAACCTCAGTGTACAGATGGGTGGATCTTCTTATGTTGAACCCTAAACATTACTGTACTGAATATAAGGAATTATTTCATCGTGATAGACTTGCATATTATATAACTTCCAAAACGATTTACATAACAGCAAGCACACACAAAGCATACAAATGCAGTGTTTAAGTTTCCAATACAGTGTGGAAAGGGAATGTTCACCACAAAGACACATATTCTTGATATTCCACACAAAATCACAGATTATATATCGTGGGTTTAAGTGAATAAAACAGAGCCCAGTTTGCACGTCTGTCCAGTTCCTAATTTAATATTTTAGGCTGTTCTCAACTTTTAGCAAATAACTATTGTACATATTCTCTTGTCTCGAACCCTGACCCTGAAGATTCTACACTATGTAATACAATTAGTAATCTAATTTACAGAGTGTAAATTAAATTAAATGTATGTTTTCTTATACATACAGTTATTATATATGATGGAATGAGCAGGCAACTGCAGTGATTTTATATTTTATTAAGTTAACAGGTTGTATTTGATATAGATTAAATCACTTCATCAGGCATCCTGTCTCAATGTTCATGTGGTTTTTGAGCCCCATATGGGGGCGGATAGCTTCTGGAGCGCTATGATGTATTCTTATTTTCCCCAAGCAAACACCGGTAGGATGGAATCTCATTTTGATGCTGTGCTTTGGTACATGATAAAATACCCACAATAAAATGGCTTTGCTGCGAGTGATGAATGCAGAAAAAAAATAATCAAATGTGGATTAACGCACACAACTTGAGAAGCCGTTTCTGTAAAGTTTGCAGATTTCTCTTTCTCTCTTGAGTTCTCAGTCACTGGAATTCTTTCAAATCATTTTCAGTCATTTTCACAGCTTGTTATTTCAGCAGTCAAACATCCTCTTATTCTTCTTCCACATACTGTGATTCAACAAGAAACAAAAACATGGGCGGGTTTAGAGGAGTCAGGCAAGCTATATTAAACATGGCAGCCCTTTTTTTTTCCCAACCAAATCATCTTGCCCAGTGCAGCTGCCAAAAATGCTTCTATACTCTCTGGGTCTACAAGCAAACCTGATCATTTTTGTAGCAACAGTGAGTTTGTTCAAAAATATTGTACATCATGCAGGATCTATGCCGCAGTAAGCTTTACAGTGGAGCATAGCTTTTGTGGGTCCAGTGTTAGTTTGCTGTTGGTGACATTTTGACCCAGAACCTGCAAATTACATGTGCATATAGTATATAATTAAAGTAACTAGAAAGTCAACAGTCCATAATATGATCACATGTAATGAACTGTTTCATAATTTATTCAGTCCTAATTATATGTCTTTACAGTTTTGGAGGCGAGGGGCATGCTGGAAGATTGCCAGGGGCCATGTGACTCTTATGTTAAGGTATGTACCACTGGGCAGAATGATACATAAAAGATCAAGTGGACACTGTAAGGCAAGGGTGGAAAATAGATTACCTGTCATTTTGTTTCGTTGTGTTCTTCAGGTCGGCATGTTCCCAGACAGTGATCCTATAGACAGACAGAAGACTCAGATAGTTCCTCATTGTAGGAACCCCATCTTCTTACAAACCTTTTACTTGTAAGCATTCAGCCATTTTCTACAACCATTAATTGTCCGGGGTGTAGGGTCTACCATTTTAAGATTTTTTAAAAATTATAGTTTGGTTTTGCTGCCTTAGCTTAAGAGTGTGCTGCTTAACTCAAACTTTATGGATTCTCTCCAATCCACCAATTCCACCTGGCTGTGAGGAGTATGTAAATAAAAGCATGCTCATCTTTGCATTATATACTGTATACGGAGCTTTTGACTCTTGTTGTGTGCTTTTCAAGGGGTTATTTGCAGCAAATAATGTTTGTGCAAAGTTTCAGAGGGAGCAGTTTATATAGTTAGTTGGCGAGTTACAAATACATTTCAAAGGTTTGTCCAGACAGAAAGCAAGGTGAATCTTCAACTCGCATCATTTGTTTGTTTATGTGAATATGAGCTCTGAGCTAATGTTTAAGAGCAACAGTGTCCTCGATGTACATTTATGAAACAGATTCATGAAGCACAGATTTTTGGTTGGCCTCGCATTCTGCCCAAAGACACAGTTAAAATTTGAGACCAGTTGGCTTAATTTCTCTCCTCTGTTTTCAGTGTTGTCAGTGAAGGGGACCTTCATAAGAGACTACTCTTCACAATGTGGAACTCTGATTCCACAACAAGGTACCTGCTGGGAAAGTTGAGGATGGTGAAAGTGTGGCTGATGGTAATACTGACAGAGAGGATAATGAAGAAAATAGTTGGTTTTTTTTTTTTTGAGTTTTTTTCATTCAAACTCGTATTTAATGTGTTTGTTTCCAAGAAACTCTAACACATTAGCGAGCACTCCACACATGCACAGACACAGTTTCCTACTAGGTCAACAAATTACCATTTTATAACTGATGTTGCGGCATACTTCTGTGTGTTTGTCTCTGTGTGTGTGTGTGTGTATGTGTTCCTTTGTATGCCTGTTTCTGAATCTGGCAGAGTGAATGTGTTACTCTCGCCTCAGCAGACTAACACTAAAACAGGGTCATTGCTGGGGATGGAGGACATATGGTTGAATGAGCCACAAATTTCTTGTGCTATGTTGTATTGAGAGGACAGCAGAAAAGTATCGCTATGTGCTGGAAATACTGAAGAACACTGTTCTCTTATCATGGTTTACATGGTTAAAGGCTATTTTCATTGGACAGAGCAAGCAGAACAAAACGCCACATACAGCATGTGTGTGAAAGGATGTATACAGACGTACTGAATAGAGTGACAGGCTTAGATCACAGAATGATTATAAAGATAAAGACCTATTTTGGACAGTTTCTGGGACGCAGATTAAGAGCGATTTACTCATCTTTGGTAAGCAATTAAGCATCATTCCCCAGAAATGGCAGATGCAATTAATTGGGAAAAGCAGGTAGGAAAAAAGGTTTCCAATAGTAATACACATTTGATAAAACCACATGTTTGCAAGACACAGGTATATGCCTGCTTGTTACCTCCGCCCAGGAGGTTATGTTTTCACCCGTGTCTGTTTGTTTGTTTAATTGTCAGCAGGATTACGCAAAAAGTACTTAGCGGATTTGCACCTAACTTGGTGGAGGAACAGAGCATGGGCCAGGGAATAACCAGTTAAATTTTGGGTTAGATTCGGATCATTTACTATGAATTTGAATTTTTTTTCTCTGAGGTCTGATGTATGTTGTTGGATGTTGGCCTTAGTGGAGGTCTGCGCTACCTTTCTAGTTTGAATATTTTTTTTGTTCATTTTTTATGCTGATAAGATTTTAGTTTAGCTTTCTCAAAAAACTGGATTTATTAAAAGCAGTGGGGACTCTGCTTTCCTTCTGGCAATAGATATAAATGAACTCCACGATGAAAGAGGTAGACTCTTACATGTTCTCGTTTTCTTTGTGCAGAATGGCTCCAAAACAAGCTTATTGTACATACAGTTGTATTTAGCAGGCGTTGTTCATGTACTTCAAATCACACATACCCACTGACTCCCCAGGTGCTCTGTCAAGCCAAGACATTATTGTAGTCTTCAATGATAAACCAAGGCAGCATCTAGTCAGCACTAGCCATCTGTCACCTCAGATGAACAGCAGTGACCTGACTGAACTCCATCCACAGCTTTAGTTGCTCAGGGAAAACACCTTGAGATAACCTATTGAATAAGTTTGCTCTTATACATCAGCACACATTCATAGCGTTCATTCAAAGCAATATTCACATTATATGGACATGAAAGGACTGGTTTGGATCCTGAGTTGAATAGAAAATTCTGTATCCCCATCTGATTTGGAAACGCTGAACCTCCTTTACCTCTGACAGCAAAAGAAGTGTCAGGAAGGGAAAGCAGAAAATGTTGTGTGTGCCTTTGAACTTTAAAGTTTTTTAACATTAATGGGCTGTCCAAAGTGGCCTGCATAGTACAAGATGTTGTCTTATCAGTATATGCATTCATACATACACACATAAATGGTAGAAGCAGCTCATGAACCACCAATGTCTAAAAAAGGGAGAAAAAGACCTTGTGGAGATCGTTAATGCAGCACCGGGACAAGAATATTTGTTGCCTTTCTCACCTGCAAACATGGTCAGTTGTGGTTGTGGGAGTGCACGACCAGCCTGTGGTCTCTGCAGGAGTGAACCTTACCCCTGAACCATGCAATTCCTCCTCAGAAGCCGTTTTATTTATTTAAAAAAACAAAACAAAACTCCAGCCTTAAATGCCACGAAACGTTGCTTATTTGACTCTCCCTTCTGTTCTGAGAAAGTTACGGGAAGCGGTGCCTGTTCAGCTAATCCACTTAGACACCACAGAACATTGACCAAACTGCAGCTGTAGCCGAACCCAGCTGATCCTTGCATGATTGTGAGCAGTCCTGTAATGTATGGACACAATGGCACAGCATGCTGCAAAAACAAAACAAAACAAAACAAAACAAAGATCTTCACTGAATTGTCCGTTGACAAATCCAAACAGAAATTGGGCATTCTGATTATTATTTCTCCATACACAAAAACTATTGCTGCTTGTGCAAATGCACAATGATTAAATGAGTGATCATACGAGCAACATTAAATTGAAACGAGTGTATCTGTATCACACTTTTTTATTTCCATAGTGCGTGTAACCACGGTGGTCTTGTATTTTTATCCCTTGCTCTTCAATCATTTCTTATTCTTATCTCCAAAAGATCCACATCTTAACAAATGTGTCCTATATGGACTGCTGCCAGCTTCTCAGAATTGTTTATCTACAGCAGTGATAGGGCAGGCTCAAGGCTTCACAGTGCTTGGTCAGCGTTTGACCATGCAACTTTGAAGAGGAAACAAAAAAATATGCACAGTATTGTTTGTAACAAAGAATCCTTTGGATAAGATGTTGCCATTATGCATTATTTCTTTTGTTATTTTATTTATTTTGCACAGGTAGTTTCACCATCTGTACACAGCTGTTGTCAGGCATAGTGGTGTACAGCACTGTAGAGTGCTAAGTTTTTGGACTTGAAAGGAATAAAGTATATTGGGATTTTGCTATGCAGGTACTACTTATCAGCGGAATCTATTCGTTGTTGGTTTTGGTCTTTTTATGGTATTTGTTTACAGTAAGAAATGTATACAATATAAGCACACTTATCTTTTCAAAGTAGCAATTGTCTTCCCCTGTGGTGATTAATGGCTGGAAATAGAGCTGGCTCACCAGATGCGCATATACTGCTCGCTGACTATTCTGGTGAAAAAGTTTGACAGAGCTGAATCTGGATTCCTACGGAAGTTCTGGTAGAACAGGCTATTATAAACTCAATAGTGTCTTCACGACACTCTGTCAATGCACAGAGCTTTTTCGGTCACTGGCTCATTCTACTGTGCGGAGCCAAGAAACATTTCAGGTTCTCATTTGTGCTGAGGGCCAGTTTGCCCTCAGAACAGCATCACCAGCTGCATTAGTCCTCTCCAGCTGGGAGGTTGTCGAGAACTGTTTTTCTCATGTATGCATAATTAAACATCCCTACCCACTCTGCCACCATAGAGTGTGTTTTTATTGCTTTAAACTTTTTTTTTTTTTTGCTTTTCATTCATTATGATTTATTATGCTTCTAACAACACTGATTTCACCAAAGGGATCAATGTTGGCCTCTCTGTTCTATTACAAAGGAGTTTGTAGGATAATCTGGGGCAACATTATGTGTAACAAAATCTGACATCAAGATGAAAAAGGGTATACAATTTTAATCAACATCCCATTGATTAGTTTGGATTTGTTGTTAGGTCTGTTTGATTAAATGCTTTTGGGTCATAAAACACATTTCAGATGTCAGACCTGAGTTAGATAACAAATTGCTTTTACATAGGGGTTATTCATTGATTTTTATCCCAATTATTCTCTGTCTGTCTCTCTATGTGTCAACAGCATGAGTGCACTGCTGGGTTGCATGAGCTTTGGTGTCCGCTCCCTTATGGACACAGACAAGGTGAGTTTGAACGCAGAGATTATATGTATAAAGACATTCTGTAAACAGTGTCCTTAGCTCCCTTTTCAACTTTCACTCTCTGTGTATGTGTGTGTATGTGTGTGAGTTTGTGTGTCCATCCATTAGACCATGAATCTAAGAGTTTAGTTCAGTGTGAATGAATTCCAGTGACCTCAATAGTTGAGAAGAAACACTTTGGGGTTACCAGTGTTACAGCACAGCAACATTGCCGCCAGACACTGGAGCGAAACACACTCTGAGTCACACTCTCTGCTGAAACGCTACGGGTCATACACACACACAAACATGCGCCTTCTTTATTAAACTGTCACTGAGTCTCATGTCTTTCATTTAATACAATCAAATAAAAGTTGGATTCCATAAAATTACAGCGTAAGTGCAAAAATGCAGTGTGGTGAACAGATGATGTCACACTGTGCATTGAGACTTTTGTAACAGAGCTTTACACACTGCAAAGCTCTAATCGAATTAAAGTGAGTCGTTTCATAAAGACAGCGTACCCCATGATCAAAATAGGAAGAAGCAGTGCACCTTAATAGAAATTAGCTTGAGAGACCTTTGATATCACTGGCACCGTAATGACAACAAGAGCCACTTTGTTGTTTTCTGTCACAAGACAACAAAGCTCGAGGTCGATTCCTTTCGTCATTGTGTGTTTGAGCTGTCAAAAACACAGCACGTCCTGTTCTTATCACAAGTTTCTTAACTGTTGCTTTGGCCTTTGTGCTCGGCTGGCTGTCTAGCTGAATGCTATATACTCTCACTGATACTGAAACAGGAGTGAGGGTCTTCTGCAGCCGGCGGACCATCAGTGTCTATACAAAATTTTTAATGGCAATCAATAGTTTTTGAGATATTTCAGTCCAGACCAAAGTTGTGGACTGACCGACCGACCGTGCCGCTATCATGGCTAGAACATACACAAGAACATACACACTGAAACAAGTCTAAACTGGGAGTAAATTCTTGGCGGTACGAAGCATTTTATATGTGGACGCTTATTACTGACTACTTGCCAGGCAATGTGGAGAGGACAACTACTCAAACACACAATGACAGACGCACAAATGTTGACACCACTTCTTCCCACACACCGGCATCATAATATAGAAGAACACTTAGCCCTCAGTCTTTCTCCCGAATCTGCCCCAGGTGATAGCAGATAAGTGCGAGGTCCAAGAGTTCAGTGTTGCTTTTTGGAGTCAGGAGTAATAGGTTCTCCTCAGCTGTACAGTATATGCACATAACTGCTTTTCTTAGCTCTTTCTTTCCACTGTTTAATTATTCAACTCTAATTTATCCAACTCTTTCCTCTGCCTTTGTGGATGAGCATATATTCTCCTGCAGTGTACCACATATTCATATTTAAAAAAGAAAGTACCAATTTTGGTGCTAAGTGCAGTAACCACTAGAATTGGTATGTAATGCTTCTGCACTTGTGTGTTTTTAAATCATTTAGCATATATTTCTATGTACTTTTAAGACGACATAAATACAGTATAGTAGATGTATATACAGTATGCAGTAAGGATATAATTATTGTCAATGCTTGATTAAAGCATGGTTAATATACTGTCAAACTAACTAACTAGTATGATCATTATGGTTACAGTACTAATGAGAATACCCCTCAGAAAGAGGAGCAACAACTTTTACCCATGAATTATGGGGCTTTGTCAGTTACTGTACCTGCAGGATCAGTTGCTGCACTTAGCTGCCCTTCACCAGTAGAGTACTCTGCCCTAAAGAACCCTAAAGTCTGAGCTCTTTATGAATTACAAAATAGAAATGTCCTGGTGATGTAGTAGTTTAGGTCACATAGCAGAAAGTACAATAAAACCTCTCTCTTTTGTACCCCCCCCCCCCCCGGACTTAGAGACTAGTTAAGACTGAAAGAGTCTGGTAAAACGATGTCTGCCTTTGATTTTACTTCTTTGTCCCAGGCTTTAAGATGACACTCAATTTAAGTAGAGTCAAATCTTTCAGTTTGAATGACAGTAAATGGTGTCTTCATTCAGTTAGTTGGCATTTTTATTATTATTATGATTGTTGTGTTTTTTTCTTAGGCAGACTGATAAGTTGACATAAAACTTTAAATTTTTTTAAGCATGACCGCAGCTGCAAATATAGAACTATAGAATATAGCAAATATATAAAAACCTCTTGTTTTCTCTTAAATTCACTTCAGTAAGTCTTTTCTGTGGTTTCAATTAACATCCACATTAAGTGACGAAAACAAACAAGGGAAAGAAATAATATTTTAGTCAGGCTTATGGCATCCTTCCTCTAACATTTATACCAATGAATATTTAATTGGCTTAATATGCTAATGAGGGAGATTTAGCTTTGAGTCACAGGGAGTTTTGTCTCTTCATCCCTTCCACCACATCTGTTATTCTCTTCTGTTCTTATTTTTTCATTCATTCCTTCCTAAAAACCGATCCATTTCTGTTTCCTTCCACTGTGTTCTTACCTTATTTCAGAGACATTTGGAGCTTATGAGTGTTGGCTGTTATTTTTACCTGCTTTGTTTCCCTGTCACATCTTGTTGTTTGTTTGCACCCTTTTGTCACTTTGTGCTTTTTATTTCTTTCTCATCTCCTCATCTTTCTCTTTTCATCTCTCTCTCTCATCTGCGAACACCCTAACTAACAGCTCTCTTTGCCCCGCTCTTTCCCCCCTTTGTCACATGTGCAGGGTAATATTGAACAATGGCGTAAATCCCTCACTGACTTTCAGGACATATACCCTCCCCTCCCCCTTCCTCTACAGAAGTCCCCCACCCGTCCTCCCCCCTTGTGCCACAGCCTGCAGAAATCTGTCCACTCAGATAAGATGCTTTTAAAATGGAGATTATTGTCACTGTCCATGGCATCACAATATTTAGTACAAAAGATGAGGCTGACAGTGTGTGTCTGTGTGTGTGTGTGTCTCTGTGCACATGTGCGTGTATGTGTCTGTGTGTGCGCTGTAATAAATGTGTGAAGAAAAATGATGGCAGAGCTTATGACAGTGTTTTCATGTCCTTGTTTGTAAGACTGTGTCCACATCATCAGGATTACAAATCAGACCCCCTCTGCAACAGCCTACACAGCTTTACGTAACACACCTATAGTAGAGGGAAACACATATCCCGCACAGACACACACAGACACATCCACGGGGACACACACGTACATGCACACACACACCATCTGGCTCACAAGGCAGAAGTGCAGAAGTGGGGGCATCAGCTGCTGGAATAAGCTAAAGCATTGTGAGTGGTGAGTGTGTGTTTGTTCAGTATTTTCAGCCCTGGAGGAAAAAGCAAATTGAGTCTGTGTGTGTGTTTTGAATCCTTGCTTTGGTGTGTGTGTGTGTGTGTGTGCGCGTGTGTTTTTGTATGTTTATGCCCTCACATAGAGGATTCATTTTAAATTTAGTACTCATTAGGTTGAATCCCCAAGCTTAAAGTCAGCACTCATGCATACTCACACATACACACATACACACACTCTCAGACATATACAGTCAGTCTTTGTGTATGTGCCGTAGGAGGTCCAAGGATGGTACTACCTACTCGGGGACGAGCTGGGGAGGAAGAAGCATCTTAAAGTGCCCACACAGCACAAGTACCACACCATTGGTAAGTTAACTTAATCATCAATCATAATCAATATTTCCTCATTTGATGCAGGAAACTTTTCTTTATATGAGCCACATTTTATTTAGCAAAGTTTTTTAATTTAACAATGAAATATTAAGCACTTTGGCATATTTTGGTGCATGAAAAAAAAAACTGTTTATATTCCCTGATCAAAAGTATTGAAAAATATATTATTTTGCAACAATAGTGAAACTCTGCTATCATATTGGTACTGATTTCATAAACTATTCAAAAGATACCGGGCTCTATTGAATTAAAGTAGACATAGGAAAACAGGATGAACATAAAAGTTACAGTACAAAAGACATACTGTATAACAGCATACAAAAGGATGAAATCAGAATTGCATAAAATGATAAACGGACAATGTGTGAGGGTCAAATAAATCTTGAATAAAAATGGCAACTGTAATATCACAACTGAATTTAAGCACAGTAGGTACAAGCTGTGTACAATTTCTTAGATGTTTGTTTGTGCCTTTAGTGTGCCAGGCTCGTGGCTCCAAGTCGTTATCAGTCTTTGGGTTAAGAGGTGGAGCGACTGGGGAAGCGAGGGATTAAGAGAGGGAAAGAGAGAGGGATTGGGAGAGTCAATGAGGGAAAGACAGAGAGAGTAGGAGGGAGGGAGGGGTCTGGACGAAACTCTGACGCGTCACAGTTGCCAGAGAGAGAGAGCGAGAGAGAGAGAGAGCGAGAGAGACGGAGCTCTCCTATACCGTTTGCTGCTGGAGTGGATCTCCCCTCACACACAGACACACACCCACCCAACTCACACCCACACACACACACACACACACACACCCACACACACACAGGCACATTTGTTTGGTAATCTGTTTTCTTCTCTCCACCTTGGAGTGCTCTTTCTCTACCTTCTTATGTTTGCACTCACTCGTAGTTTTCACGTTGGTGGTGGTGGTGTCTGTGTGTTGGAGTTATGCTACTCTGTGCCGGCCATAAGGGCAGCTTAGACTAGGTGAGTACTATGTTTGTGTTATCATACTTGACTCTACTCACTGCACACGAGGAAATTTTGAAGTTGCACGTTGCATTGGAAAGCAGCAAATTTGCAATGTAGACCAAAGTGTTTTTTGTTTTTTTCCCTGGATGCTACAGGATTGTGTTCTCTTCTGAGTCCATTTTTTCTGTTGCCCTCTCTCTGCTTCTACATTGTTTCTTTTTTCCTCTCATTGCACGTTTCTTCGCCCTTATCCTCTTCTGTCTATATATTTCTCTTATGTGTGCCTTTATTGTTGCTGACATTACTTTAAATCTCCCTTAGTTACTCTGTGCATGTGCCGCTAATCTGTCAATTCTCGTTTAATTTTCTATTGCTGAGCTAAATTTGTCACAATTGCTTTTATGTGGAAGACCCCTTTAAGGAGCTTAGTTGACCCACTCAGTGGATTACTTATAGTATGATCCCACCTTTTTGTACACACATGTAGATATGCACAAATATTTCAATTCAGCGCACAGTGATGTACACACAGTCCCACATACACTTTTTTTTGTCTCTCCACGACCCCAATGCTCTCAGTACCATCGACTTTCCTTTGCTTATTCACGTCATTCCTTTCTGGGTTTCGAGAATGACGGTGATATCATAAGACGTTAGCTTACCCATCCCAATTTACACTGCTTGGCTGAACTAGGCTAATCTACCTCATGCAACTTTAAAATTAGTTTTATGCTTCTGTGGATGGAACTGGGACAGGGGTATCAGATTGGACAAGACTCAGCCAGCAGGAAACCATTACAAGGCTTGCATGAGGGGATCCTGACTTATAGTCAAGGGTTACATTTCAAGTAGTTCTATTAGCTGTGGGATGATAGGCTGAAAGGTGTTTAACTAAAACACATTATTAGTAATAGTAGTTACAGATGCTTAGAAAGTGCAGTAAAGGACGTTCTAAGTTCAATCATTTCACTGGATGTCATGGCAATTAGAGAAACTGCATGCTTAGCTGTATTAATGGATGCAGAATGTTTTCATCTTTCCCAGTGGCAATACTGCCCCACTACTGTCTCATCTGATCCATGTGTATGTGTTTGTGTGTGTGTGTGTGTGTGTGTGTGTGTGTGTGTGTGTGTGTGTGTGAGTGGGGGTTGAATACTCATGCATGCACTTCTGTGTTGCCAGCTGGCAGAATGTAGGCCATGGAGGCAGTGCTGCACCATGACATGCAGTAACATGGAGATGACCAGAATGTAATTCATTAGAATATCTCTCAGTGTATCCTCTCCCTCTCTCTCTCTCTCTCTCTCTCTCTCTCTCTCTCTCTCTCTCTCTCTCTCTCTCTCTCTCTCTCCTTGTTTGTCAGGCCATCTATATTTTGTGTCTCTTTCACACTGATTATCCATGTGTTTATGAATACCTTTGAACCTTTTCTCTGTCTTGTCCATTTCACACCTCCCCCTCTCACCTGTAGTTTTATTCAGGCTCCTCTCTCTGTTTTCTCAGACATCACTTTTCTTACTCAATCTGGCATCTTTGTCATTTGTCTGTTTGTCCTCAGTCCTTCTATAATGTACCTTGGTGCCGTGGCAGAATGCTAAAAGGCATCTACTAAACAAACATTTCGATGTATCACCAACTGCCACCCTATAGAACTGTGATTTGCAACATATACAGTACATCTTCACAGGAAACCCTTAAATAGCAGGAGCTGTTAGGGGCATACTGGGAGCTTGGCAGGCTCACCAGGTTCTTGTAATACTTTGAATTCAAGGCCAGTTTGTCATTTATCCTCGTGTCATCCTGACTCTCCTCTAACCCTCTCTACTCAAAAGCAATGGGGCCATAGCAGCAGTCTCTAACATCCTTCAGTATTTCAGTATTATGTGTAATGAAGCTCTGAGACAAGATTTTTACTACGTGTTTCTGCATTAATGAGCAAACATCTGAATAGTTTATTTCCAAAAGTATTGTTTCTGAAAAAAAAAGAAGTGCATTTTTAAGTTATTTCAGAGTTGAGTGTCAAATTCATAATAATATTTGTGTTCCCGCTGCCCAGTAGGAGCTGTAGTTGGTTGTGCGTGTTTTTTGGTTTGTTTGTATATTCTGTTTCTGTGCAGCGCTTGGGGGAATTATGGTATGCACTGTTTGGGTAGGCACTATTTTAGAGCCCTTAGTGAAGGAACTGCAGTCTGTAGACTTTGAGACAGGTACATGTAACGAAATTAACCCATAAGTGAAAACCAGTAACATGTTGTAGATGCAAATTGTGTGAAGATTTAATTTGTTCCAAATGCATGCAGAGAGATAATTACATTGTATTCACTTTTCATCAAGTTTGTGATGAGAAAACATAAGCTAAGTGTTAAGTTTAGGCAAGTAAATGGTGAGGAATAAGGTTAGGCATAGGATTAAGTGGACAGACATGCTGTTGGAGGGAAAAGGAAACAATTTTGGGTTTGGTTAGCCTCAAATTTGTTCATGAGACAAACTTATGCTAAAACTTCAAGAATCATCAGAGTCACCATTTATCTTGTCAGTGAGTTGAGTTCAGCTGGAGTCAATAGAGTTAAGAACAAAACAACACAAGAAAAAATTCCCACCTGGTCCTAAACTCCACATTTAATTTTAACTTTCTGTCACAGTATTAAAATATCAAACTGCTACAGTCTCTAGCCAGTATGTAATTCTTTTGCAATGGGGAAATGTACTTACAAAAAGCAAATTTTACCTGTTTATTTCTATTTAAAGACAGAATTTCCTCCTTATGCAGTTTTGACAAACTAAACTGAAGTCGCAAGTGTTTAAATAACTTAACTAACGCTCTCATAATCCGTTAATGCCATATCCTCTTTGAAGGAAAATCTAATTTTATACGCAAATATAATCTGTTGAAGCAAATCTTTTACTGGCCTGTTAGATTGATCCATGTTAATGGGCATAGACTCTCACCAGAGGTGCACTATTTGGATCAGTGTGTCTCACTAATCCCTCACTCAGAGACCTGTGCCAGTTCAGAGTCAGGACAGTGCCAGGCCAAAATCCCTGAGGGCAGAATTATGTTGGACTAGAAAATTAGCAGCCCGTCTACAAATGATGTAGTATCATTCTGACCTACTGGGAAGGAAATGTAGTTGGCTTGGGGGGATACATTATATGCAGAAATCTCTAATGGTCAACACATCTTATGAAAAGATCGAAACCAACAATGAAGTGATCCTACTAATAAGTTTACTTGTGTTGTCACAGCATGATACAGCTCTTTCCTCTGTGCCATTGACCTCGATTGTTAACAACACATCAGTGAGCCACACTGTTGCATCGGGTGTCATGTTGCTTCATTAGGATGAGCGGGGTTACAGGAGTTTAATGTTGAGTCAATACCACATATACCCTGGTGCTGTAAATACTCACTAGAGCAGCAAATGAAGCACCAAAAAAAAAAACAAACAGTATTTACTTCTCTTCGATTAACTTTTGATAAAAACTGAAGTATACAACTGTTTTGGGAAATGATATATTTAATAGTTTTTTAAAAATGAAACTATTTATTTGTCACCCATTTTTAAAGATTTATATCTGCTGCACGAATAAATAGCCTTGGGGCTGAGTGCTACACACAGGCTGGAGAGTCAAAATGTATTGAAAGATGGACTAACGCAATATTATATGTATAAAATCCATTATACTTTATTGTATTTTAGATCTTTGACACATCGTAATGACAGGAACATTTCAAAGAAAATATACCTTTTCACAGAAAAGAGCTACCACAAAACATGTACGTAGTACAGGAAAAGGGACAATATCTCTAGATGTTGGATTGTTAGAAGTCATTCTTCTCTTTACTCTCTAGTAAAGAGACAGACTTTCCTCTCGCTTCTAAAACAAAACCTATCCGTTGAACATTGACAACCAATTACACTGTAGGAATAGAAAAAAAGGCTCCCGTTTTAACTATGCTAAACATGTGTTTTGAGGGCTAAAATAAAAGGGCTGTGAATGAGTTGCAGCCAAACAACATTTTTTACGTAGGGAGTGACAGGGCAATTAGTCTTGATTTTCAGGACACATTTTTGTATTATGCAAGGATATAGACCTCTTTTAAACTACAGTAATACCATAAATGCTCAGACTCGCTTATGTAGGTGTGTAGAATGAACATATATAGCTGGTGCTCACTTGTGGTTCATGTGTAGATTATTAAATTAGGGAACGAGAAAATAAAGCACAAAGAAATGATCATTTCTGCTGCTGTAATGTCTTTTGCAAATGTCCTTAAAGAAGCAGAAAAAAAATCTGTAAGTATAAACTGTGCATATTCTTGTAATAAATTAATTACATATTAATGGAGATTAAAAAAACACTTAAGATGAATTTCTCTTCATTAGTCTAGATGGTCATGGGGTTGGTGGGATATTTTTTTGGAGATTATGTAAATCACCCCATCTGTGCATGTCTGAATTTAAGAATATGTATATTTTTTCTGTCTGTGCATTTATTACTGATGAACGAAAAAAGCGAGTTTTTGAGAAAGCTCTACTTTTTTTGTTTGCACAGTGTGTCAATGGCGACAACTGACCCACAGTGACACGTAGGTGTGTGTGTTTTTGACCATGGCTAATGCATTTCCCTCCAACAAGCTTACAATGTGGGTCAGGTGGTCTCCATATGCGTGAAAGCAAAAAATAGCAGAACAGCCACTGGGCCCCTGCTTAAAAAGTGTGTCATCTTCTTGGTACACACACTTGTTTCACTAGTCATAAAGGACGAATGGGGACCCAGACATACTGTACACACACACACACGCAGATAAACACTGCCAGGCCTTTCCAGATGGCAAGCTGTGCCTTTAAATCAGCAGATTAAAATGTACACTATGTGATTAACTTATATGGAAGGGGTGGACATAGACAGGAGGGGTTTTTTTTCCCCCTTTTTTTTATAGTGTTAAGTCGTTCTGGTACAGACTGGTTGTGTGTGTATGTGTTTGACTGTGTGAGACAATATGTTGATGAGTATATGTCCGACATGGCATGCATCTGATGCTTTCTCTGAAGGGTAACATTGACCCTGGGCTTACATCTACTTGAGCTGAAGTGAAGCATTCGACCCAATAGCTTACACTCATCTCTACTACTGCTACTTTGATACACTTTCTGCTCCTTGGACACTGTCGGATATTTTTTTATAATGCACAAAATATGATAAAATATTATTTTCAGGATTTGAAAAGATAGTAAAGTTTGATGGATGAAAATCACGGTTATGGATTTCAGTTGTATACTGTTAGGAACAACTTAAATTACTAGTACGTAAATAGAAAGAAGTTCAAGCAGGTATGAATGTTTTTTTGTGTTAGTATTCAAATGTAACTTGTATGCTTCTCTTACTTGAACAATATAATCAGCTTGAGTAAGCTGACTTCATTGTTAAAATAACTTCCTCTCTATGTCTCAAAAACAAAAAAACAACAAAAAACACTATGGTATCTGTATTTGGATCTTGCATATACTAATTAATAATAATACAGTATAGTACAGTAAGCATATTTAAAGACCCTTGCACATCTACTCAGGCGTTTTCACGTATGCTGGCTAGTTAGACCTCTGCTTAGTCTGAAGCTGGTAACAATAGGTATTTTTCACAGATGAGATTTTTAAATGTCACAGTAGGAAAAGCAAAAGTGTAATTAATAAAATGAATGATTCCAATCACTGCCTCCGTTTCAGCATCCTGATATTGTTCTTGCTGGCTCACTGGCTCACTGTCATGGCTTAATAGGACACTTGAATAGAAGGGAGCCATCGTTAATGTTATTAGTAACACCTGTGCTTTTCCTACTATGAATAATTTAAAGTCTAAATGTCTGCTGTGGATAAAGCCCATGACAAGGTGTAATCTCTCCCAACCCAACAGATGCAACAGAGATAAAAGGAGGGCCAGACAGACAGAAAAAAAAGTGAAACCTCTATTGGGGGATCATTGTTGTGTAAGTCATTTAAGTGAGTAATTAAGCATATTTTATCCTCTGCACGGGACGTTTCTAAATGAAGAGCTAAACCAGATGACTGAGAGCAGACTAACACAAGGAGCTTTGCCTTTGAAATAAAAAACTTGAGACTTTGGGCGAGTCTGCCCTTTTTCTGTCAGACATTTTGTAGATAAATATACTGTAAGTCTCACATGAGTTGCACAATCAAAGAGGAAAGATTACTGAGTATACAGGAATGGGTGTGGAAATCTTAAAAAGAGTGCTTGGTGGACCGCATTTTCTTTGTCATTCAGAGAGAGAAACTGCAACTCAGTGAAATGAAGTCTGCGATCAAGCTTAGCTTATTAGGGACAAGACAATCTCTCAGAATACGAGGCATTATTAACTGTAAATACATCTGTTATTGACTGACTGCAGGAACACTTCGTCCTTTGGAAAGGTTAGTATTGATGGGGAGGGGGACATCCACTGGTCAGTCTCAGACAACAACAGACGATCCTGGCACTACTGCTATCCGAGCTCTGCGCCTCACGAACATGAATCTCTGCGCACTGCAAACTTCAAAATGGCATAGTCGTTAATCTCCAGTGGGTGGACACTTCCATGTGTTAGGGTCAGGGGCAATGGACCTAGACGGCTGAAAGTCGTCATGGACACAAAGTAAATTAGGATCAGTTTCCTGATGGGCAGACATGTTGAGCCTGCAGGAGGTGGGCGGAACTGAGTGGGCACGACTGGAGGGAGTGTGACTGCCAATAAGGGGTGCACTCATATGGAAAACAAGTATGTTCCCATTCTGCTCTGCAGATATTCTTGTCATGCAACACATCACATACTGACAGTTGCGTGTGAATGATACATCATTCTCACATCTGGAGCATGCATATGTATGCTCTCAGGGATCAAACTGTGTGTGGTGAACATGTACAGTACCTGTGCATCCATTTACAAGCTAGATGTTTGTATTACAACATGCATGTATGTCATACTTTTATGCTCTCCTTTGCACGTCATAAAAAGGGATGGACAAAAGAACATGGACACCTTATGATATAAAAAGTAACTACATCTAATTAATGCTTATTATATTCAGATTTTGATTACACTCTCAGAGCTCTGTTAATTCATCTATGATATTTGAGGCTGTAGTTAGTTTAATTGTTGATGACTAGTTGGCCTGGTGGATTCAGCGGATAATCTTGAAAGCCTACAGGGATCATCCTCATCCTCCAGTATTCCCATAAAATAGATGTAAGGTGTGGAGTATTTGTCAATTTGGCCACTGACCAACAAAAACACCCTCAGGCACAAGACTGCATTCAGTCTTTCAGCCTAGTGATGAGCTACACATTTTCTGATGTACTTACCAAAAAGGGCTACAAGGCTAATGATTTTACAAACTGTAACACTACTCGTATGTGAATGAGTGAAAGACTGAAGTGTGAATGTGTTTATCAGAATAACTAAACTCTTGAAAGATGGCCAAGAGGAACCCACGCATGCTCTCTGCACTACCACTGCAAACCAATGTTAAAAACCTGAACTTATAACAAATAAACTTAAAGAAATAGAACAACGCAGTATTAATCATTCAGATACTTGAGTCCCACTTCACATTTCACAAACATCTACACCAAAGGGAAACTTTGTGGATGTTTTGCACAGACTGTAAAAACACATAGAGGTAACATCTTCATGTCATAAATCATACTTTTCTAAAGGGATGTTTGAAACTTGAATTCTGATTTGCTACTATACTGTATATTCCTTTTCTGTCTTTTTCAGTTACCGTAGTTTTAAATTTCAAATTTGAGCAAGCAGGGTGTTGGTATGAACAAGTAGATTAAATAAGCAAGCAGCAGCAACCACAAAATATGAGCGTGGTAGGCTGAAAAAATTGTCCACCAACAAAATAGTTGCCTTACTTACCTCTTAAAGGGTTTTATTAGGTGAATAGTACAGTTTTAAACTGTCCCATAACACAAGATTGAACAAGTGAGTTTAGCTATTGAGACCTTAAAGGTACCCAGTGACGTTTTTGACCACTACTAGTGCTGTGAAGCAATGTTTTTATATGTGGGTCCCTGTTTTGTTTGTTTCATCGCCATTCAGGATGTTCCATTCCACTGAGAGACAGTTGGTGGTAGTAAGGTGCCAATAGATCTTGAAGTCCGCCAATAGAGGCAGTGAAGAAGACGACTGCCACCAAGCAAGCAAACATGGGATGGTGTCAAATAGTCTTTTTTGCTTAGGCAGGTTCCTAACTGAGTGAAATTACCTGGTCGTATCTAAACGGCAGCCATGATAAGAGCTGGTCGAATTCTCTAAATGCTAAGGAAAGGTGCTTCATTGCTTCCTTTCTTATCTCCTTTTAGTATAGGTAAAACTTTACCATCTTTTATGAAAGAAAAGGAGATAATGCCGTCCCACAATTCCTTGTGGCAGCAACATTTGAAGCGACCCACATCAATAACATCCGCTTTTGCATAATTACGTAGCCTAGTGTAAGTGCAGTCGGATTATTTTAGCACCAAAGTTGTCTTTTCCTTGGTCCTTGTAAATTATCCTTTGCATCTTTCCTTAACATCACAATGTTTCCCATTGAATTTAGGAAAAGTGATTAGGAAAGGACATAGGATGCAGTTTTCAACCGTAGCCATAGATGTGTATGATGCACACAGCACATTTGTTAGACCTCAAAGATGCACACATGGCATTTGATGTGTAACACTGAATCCTAACATAACTTTATTTACATGAAATCTTCACTGGACACCTTTAAGTTTTTATTGACCTGTATCGTGAGAGATATCTTGGGAGTTTACTTCTATGCAGTTGCCAAATGTACATATATCGATATGTACGGCTGCACTGCTACTCCAGCATGATTAATGAGTTGTTGTTTTCCTTAGTGATACCCATATCATCAGCCATTGCCAACAATTTGTTGAACCAAAACAATTTTGGTCAATCTCCAAAAAATGTAGTAGCTCTGTTCACGGGAAACCATGCTACGCTGAGCAGCCTCCTGAGTTTATTAACTTTTTAAATGTCAGTTATGCTGCATTATTAAGGCCTATGGAGGTTTGTAAGCATGTAGTTGTCCTGTGCTCAAATCTTCTCCCTGTTACTCTGATCTCTGTATCAACTCCGCTGTTGTGTCCGTCTGTGTGTAGAAATTGACATGCAGAAAGAGGTCCGCTTGTTGCCGGAGCCCTGTTTTAAAACATCTAACTCTAATTATTCAATAAATCGAAGCATTTGTCTAGCCATTGCCAAAGAGCTCTCCGATTGACTAAACAGTGTGTGAATGAAAGGTACTATGTCCAGAGCGGTAGTAGGAGTATAGTCAACTCACACTGCTCAACTAACATGTTATTTTGTTTAAATTTAACACATACCAATTTATTTAGATGGACTGGTTAATTCAATATCATTTCCATGTGATTAAGAGTTAATTCAGATCTTTTATCACAACTGGGTTTTTGATGCATCCATATTGTGTATGATTTTGATTTTTTATGTTTATTGTTGTATTTGTTTTTATATGCTTGTTCCAGAAAACAAAGATATTTAATTCAGCTGTATTCTCTATGGGTGAAATCACAAAATAAACCTTAACTTGACTTATTTGCTTATTAACATAAGGTAATTTTTTACATTCACTGTAACTAAGTATAGCTGTTTTTGGCAATGTTTTTAATTTTCAGTAGTGTAACTAGTTTAATTTTTTACCAAAGTAGAGTGCTTTGCTCAATTAAAAAATCTCATTCATTACTAATTACTAATGTTGTCCGCTAGAATTAAACCTAAACATCTGTGGAGAAGTGTAATCTGGCTTTATTTTGTTTGTGTACTTTGTGTATATTCAAGTTTCTCCCACTTAAAACAAACTAGTTTGAATTCTGTCATTTCAGCCTTTTGAATTTGTGAAGAACACGTCCCTTTTAAATAAGGAATTGATATCACTGTAATCAAATGCCCAACATATTTTATATCAGTCAGATACTGTACTTCTCCAAACAGTGTCACACCAAGCATGTCAGACTTGAATGTGCTGTCATCCAGTCATCACCGTATTAGTGTCATATCTTGAAATCTCACATTTGCCGTCCACGTCAGTTAAGGTCTTTATTGGTTTGTGTTATTTCTTCATTTTAGCCGTTTAAACAGTCATTTCCTGATACTTGAAGTGATCTTAAGAGACTCAAACAGTGAAGTGAAGTGGAGGCAGTCTTCTCCCTTCTTGGCTTTTCCATTCTCTCCATCAAGTGTTTATTTGTTTGTGGGTGACAGGAGGTGAAAAGAGGGACTGAGTGTTCAGTGAGTGAGTGGTGCAATGAGGGATTTGGACAGAGTCAAGGGCTTTTTATGTTGTGGCAGATCTGAGACTGGCTCATTCAACTGTAGGAGGCTGCCAGCACCTTCTGATTTCTTTTCTTTACTCTTGCCTTTTGCATGTCTTCATTTTCTGCCTCTTTTTGTGTTTTTCCAATCTGATTTCATTGTCTTTCTTTCTTTAATCTTCTCAGTTTGTAATTCCCTTCTTCTGACTACATTCCTTTTTTCCCATTCCATGAATTTCTCTTGTGTATACTTTTCCCACTGTCCGCTGTTTCCATCTCTTATTGTCCCTCTTTATTTCCCCCCATTTTTATGTCAGTCATTCTGGATGTTTCTCGTTGCCAGCATGTCTCTCTTCTCATATGCCCCATGTTACTAATGTCTTACCCTGACAAAAGGCTCCTCTCCTGGGCTTGATGCCAGCCAGGTTAGCCCCTCCCCTGGAGATTTCAGATTCATAAGTGACAGAATCCGTCTTTTTAAAAAGCCCAGAGGTTACGATGGCAACCACAATTAATGGATTGGGCCATGTACTCTGTTTTATGGTCTGACAATGCTATGGATAACTTCTGGTTAGGTTTAGGCACAAACAACTTGGTTATGGTTAGGAATAGATCATAGTTTGGGTTAAAATAATGACTTACTTCGTTAATGTTAGGGAACCCTCGTCATCATGGTTATAAACAGTAACATTGAATAAATAGGTAATGCTTGTGGTCATACTTGAAACAAATATTCAGCGAAGGTAGGAAACCGGAAGCAAGCAGCGGTCTCCCACGGCAAAATCCCACGTCTTTTTGTCACACTACTTCCTTCTGTGTTCCTGTGAAGAGTCATAATTACTACAGCTGTTAGAAGACTTTGTCACACAAATATGTCATTTTGAGGCATTTGTGAAAGGACTGATGGTGTTGTTTTTCTTTGAGGGACAGTCTCTTACAAATGCATGTTTAGTGCCAAGCTTTGTATAGTCCTGTATATTTTCATTGTAACTTTTAGTAAAAAGAAGAAAATGATTTGAAAGACATCGGGGTGATGGTGGTTCAGGAGGTAGAGGGGGTTGTCCGCTAAGCAAAAAGTCAGTGGTTAGATCCCCGGCTTCTCCGATCTGCATGTCTAAGTGCCCTTGGGCAAGATACTTAACCCCAAATTGCCCCCGATGTGTCATCGATGCATGAGTGTGGGCGTTTATGTATAGAAAGCGCTGTATGCATTGGAAAAAAAAAAGGGCGCTGTAAGAATGTGTGTGTGTGAATGGGTGAATGTGGGATGTAGTGTAAAGCACTTTGAGTGTTTGATAAGACTAGAAAAGTATAGTATATAAGTGCAGTCCATTTACATCTCGAAGATTCCTTTTCAGGTAGCAGTAAAACAAAAATAGATGGTGTTTTGGATTGGAAAGTTTTGTTGGGATTAATATGATATTGATGATGAAGTGTTGCGCCAAGAAAATTCAAAATACATATGTGACAATATAATGCAGTGTTTCAATGCAGTGTTTTCTTCCAACTTTAAGCTACTGAAGCAGACATTTCAAGGTATTGTATTTGTATTTATATAATGTAATTATTCCAACTTTTCAGAAGGTCACTGATCCACTTCCACTCTTACTTGTGTTCGGGCTGTTTGGACCGAGTTGGCAGAGTTAAGAGAATAGCATATCACCGCCTGGGGTAGAATAATGTGTGTGCTGTGGTGATGGAGGTAGGGGTGTTGATGGAAGAATATAGAAAAAAGAGGGGAGGGGGGGATTAAAAACACCGTAGGGATGGTGGTAGTGTTTGGTAGGGGACGGTTGGCTGGCTCTGTGTTAAGTTATAAAGACAGAAGGAAAGAAACTAAGAAGGAAAGGTGTATGTATGAAGTGAGAGATGTGGACAGATGCAAACAGAAGGAAATGCAGAAAGAAAGAGACAGAAAGAGAAACAGGGCAAGGGAGATCTGCATTGTGGCCCAAAGCTGAATACTGCCTTTATGAGCAATAGTTAGAGGGACACTGAGGCATGAGTCCCTGTAACCATAGCAACTTCCCAGGAGCCCTGTGACGGACAGATAATAGAGTGAGAGAGGAGTTCCTTTTCTCTTCTTCACCCCTCCCTCTCTCCCTCCTTCCCTCCTTCTCACTTGTTCTCACTTCCACTCCTCTCTAGGGCAGTTTGTTGGATCCTCGCATCTTACAGGATTTTCCTTGATTCGGCTGGCCTGTTTTTGCCTTTTATGTGCGCTCTGAAGTTTGAATGCCAGCCCAGCGAAGGCTGCTCCAGACAACTGTTGCCATAATTGCTTGTTGTTATCTTTCTGAGTCACTTTTATGGACTCTCAGAACTATTTGAGGACTTTATTTTTGTGCATCCAGAAAGCTGTTTTGTGTTGGCACAGGGAGAAATGTGCTCCAAAGGCACTGTCTCAGCCCGTGATTCCTTTGTCTACATTTCAGAGGCTGTGCTGTCAAACCATGGTGCTGCCCCCGAGACCAATCGCCCTGAGAATATGCAATGCTTAACAGTGAGTATGATCAAACCTTTTTTTACTTTCTGTGTATACGTATCCATGTGAAGCTTAATCATGCTTATATACTTGGCTTTTTCTGCTCTGCGTGTGGTTGCATGTGAGCTTGAGTAACTGAAATATTGTGGAAGTTTAATCGTGTGTGGATATAAATTTTCTAATAATGCTAATGCTGTAGTTGTTGGAAATTTTGGTGAGTGTTTCTCTATACAGGTGCATAACTTGTTTTATTCTTTTATTGTTGGTTTGTGTTTGTTAGTTTGTGTGTCCTCTTATGTATTTTTAATTATTGTGTTTGCATCGCGTGCACAATGAATGAATAGACCTATATAATATATACAAAGTAGTCGACCCGTGACATCACACCATGTCCAACAAACCCATCATGCATAAGTAAGTAAGATATTTACTGCATGAATTCCATGTTACACATTCTCAGCAACCATAGCAACTAATTGAATCATGCATTTGAGCTTGGAGCAGCGACTGGAGCAAGATGTCATTTCTTGAAAGACAATATATGTCAAAAAGCTCACTTGCATGTGAGTCACATGTGGAGCAGAGTGACGGTTTGTCATGAGAAACGGGAAAAGCGAATTGTGCAGTCGGTTGTGAAGCCAGTTTTCCTTATCTGTTTGTGGAAATCACAAATACTTCCTGTGTTCTCCTCGCTCGTCCTTTACATCTTGTGGCTTCTTAGTTTTGTCTTTATATTTCATGTTTGATGTCTCTTTAAAGTCCATTTTCTCGATGTCCACATTGTTGACTACAGTGCCCATGCATTAATTAAAAATGAATGAGAAAGACCACTTAAGCTGTTTACAGAGACACAGTAGGATGACTGATGATACTTTAACCCATTTTAATAGCTAAACAATCAATATTTAAGTCCGTATTTTCTTGTGAGCAGCAGCATTAATAACAACAACAGGAACAGAAACATATTTACACGTACAGACCTCGATGGTCCACTAGATAAATATATGGTTTGGGACCCATAATGGGTCACACAAATAGCGATCGGAAACTTTCTTTTATTTATTTTAACAGCCAGGCTGCCGCCTACAGTACATGCACATTGGCATGTTGGACAAGCTAGCATAGAAAAGGAAGCCCAGGGAAAAGTGCACTTGCTAACATCATTTAGCAGGCTAGACAGCTAGCTAGTTAGATGTAGCCTTTTAACAGCTTAATTTTTTAGATGCAGACTGGTCTTAACCCTCTTCAGCTAAATTTACACTGTCTGTCTCTTGGCTTTTGAGCTATAGTAACAAAGCATGATGCCTACATCTCAGCTGTCAGTCAAAGACAATGCACAGCAGCACAAGGACCCGCCCTCCCAGAGGCCTGGAGGCTAAAGGAGCCTTTTTAAAAGATGCCTAAAGCCTTTTTTCCTTCTCAATAATAAAATAATATGACTGGTATATTTGAAAATCACTTTTACTTTACATTATATTTTGACTAAAAATAGGTGTGTTTTTAAAGTTCGGATGGAATAAGGAAATTTTAAGCAAACTAGATGATTCATCCCGTTCTGACTTGTGTTAATGAGCAGTATTTTTATCATGTCAAAACTTCTGTTACACTTTGGATTTGAATCCAGTGTGTAAATTGTAATTTGGCCACCAGATTCAGATTAAAATTCCCTTTTATTACTGTATGCTGACATAAAGAAGTCAATATTTACTACAAATACTTAACATGAACTCCTTTTCTTACAAATATGAATTCATTCTGGAAGTGGTGTACATACTGAAATGCAAATCAGCACTACCACAACCATTGTTAATATCGTACTGAGAAACAAAATTATATAGAGTAGATACTCACATATTAGTAATAACAATACATCTTATTTATACTGAGCTTGTAGAGGCACTCAAAGACACTATACATAGATAAATGATTAGGAAAAAGTAGTTACACACAGTAGTATTAAAACTTGGTGGGCGAAAAGGAACAAACACAGTAATAAATTACTGCTGATAGAGGAGTGCCTCTGTCTTTATTCCCTGAGTCATTTGACCCTTCCTCCTGCTTCACACCAGAGATAGGAATGCCTGCTTATGAATGCTGCATCTTTTTGCATGTTTTTGTTGACACTACAGCTGTGGGCGAAGAGTTATTCTTTTTATATTCATAATCTTGCCGGGCCCTGAGTTGGCAAATTTCCAAAGTGACTTTCTTGGAAAATTGTGTCTTGCTTCTCTTCCCACATGATGCCAACATGGATAATAAGAATTACTTTTACAGGTTAAGATGCATGTGTGGCAGTGCCTATGTTTAGACAGGTACTTATTATAGATGGTACTGTAGTGGGGTTGCTGCAGTGTATGGAGCAGGCTACATGAATCTGAAAAAAGAAAAACCGTATACAAGCACACAAAAGAAAGGGTATCAAACAGCTTTCAATTCATCTACACATTCTTGTCTGATTTTTCTGCAGCATATTGTCAGAAAACAGACAGAGCTTAAGCATAAGCAGTAGCCTAATAAAACAAACGGACAGACCCTAAGTAAAGACACAGTGGAAACCACAACCACACATAGCCGAGTCTGCTATAAGAGAAATGCCCCAGTCTGCTCCAATATGCTCACCACAAACAAGAAAAAAATCACATTCACACTCAGAAGTGAAGCCCAAACACATTCAGCTTTCAACCATACAAATGGCTTAGAGGACAAACTGTCAATCCAGCAACAGGTAATAGCTTCAATCATGGGATGGATTCTATAAGCAAAGTAGGAATAAAAAGAGAACATTGCTTTGGTTTCTTGTCAGTAGTGTAATGTATTTAACCATAAATGTTTGTTGTACTTATTTACATTAAAAAAAACAAACAAAAAACAACAACAACAACAATTGGAGGTTTTAATGGGTTCGCTCCCCAGCAGGCCTTCAACTGCAAAATAAGTTTTGAAATCCATCACTGAGGTAGTCTGTGTACTTAAAGTATTGATAGCTCTTTTTCTGTGGTGTCCTATTTGCCATTGTTTTCCAGCAGTGCTGCTGTGTGTATTGAAAAGAAATGACTGTCCTGCAGGGTCATGCTACATTGGAGCAGTCTCATGACAGAATCATTGCATGAAGGAGATCCAAAGTGTGAACACTAAAAATCCCTTCTGTACCTGACATGGCTATCTGAATCCAACAACAATGCGGATTCCAAATGTGAACAGAGCTTATAATTGTACAAAATGTATTTAGAGAAACACAATTTGTTGTATTACAGTGGACTACATAATCAAATTAAATTTCTCTCATGCACTGGAGGTTCCATGAATTGTACACAGTGAAGAACAGTCTCTAAAAACAAAATTATAACTAACCTTATGACTGCCTTTAGATTTACCCAACTTATTGAATTTTTAAAACTGTTTAGCTATTTGGTAAGGTTTAGAGGCAATAAGGTTTTAAATCACCAAACTGGACGGCATTCATCAAAAATAGTCAGTTCTTCCAATATATGTTTATTGGTGTAATTGTATTTAAAACATTTAATTATTATGACTTAGATTCCTGGAGTTGCTGACAGTTAGGCCTGTTCAGCAGGTCATTGTGTAAGTGAAACGTATCCGTGTTTCTTTTGAAACACTCCAGGATGTGAACTCTCTGAAAAGCAATGCTCATGTGGAGTTACTGTAATAAGCTTGACTGGATTAGGCAGAGGATCTCACTTTAGTTTCACCTTTCACACACTCCTCCTCTCTGTACACGTAATGCACAACAGACACACACAGAAACACAAGTTAGGGATCACTTTTCTCACTAAGTAGTGCTACCACATTTGACCCCGTGCCTTTGTATCACAGTTTATCCCAAGAAAAATCTTTAATTTCTGTAGCATTGCAACAGATTCATTACATTCCTTACATTGCTAGGAGAATAACCACGCCGCATCCAGTATGTCAAGAGCTTGAGAGGCTTTTGAAGTCATATGGAAGGTGAAGAGGGCAGTAATGATTTGGTGCAGCATTGAGATGGAAAGTTTTACATCCGTATTTTTGAATGCTCCTTTCCTCTCCTTCCTCTTCCCTCCCTCCCCTTTAATACTTGTTCTCTCTTTTCCTCTTTATCTACGGGTGAATCAGAGTAACAGATGATTGTGCGGTTTGTGTGGGATAGTCTCAGGAGAGAGTTAAGGGAGGGGGAAAAGCACATTCATAGACTAAATTAGGGGAGAATGGAAAACCTTTTAGACTTTCTCTTCTTTTCTGTACTCGTTTTCTCTTGCCTTGTCCTTGCTCCCTTCCAGACCGCTGGGTATTTCCTACTTCGCTGTTGTGGCCTCCTACACCTCCCCCTCCTCCTCTTTTTTCCCTCTTTTCTCCCTCTGTCACCCCATGGCCATCACCCATACAACACAAAGAGCTGTGTGGTATCATTAACTGCCCACTCCTTACCTACTCAAACTTTTTTCAGTGTTTGATGATGGCCTTACACATGAATAATTTTAGTGATTTACACAGGGCTCATTTAAGGCTTTGGACACTACAGATGTTGGTGAAGATAATACTTGATATCCACAAAGGAATGTCCCTCAGAAAACCACAAGGCTATTTCAAGAACATTTTCCTATCCACTGTCTATACTTTTACAACTTTGCTCTGCATTTTTGCTTAAAATCATTGTTCTTATATATTTAGATAATTACCATGTTTGGGATAAATTACGCTTTAAAAAATGTCACGCTGATCAAGCTCTGTTTGCCTTGTCTGACTCACTGTGAACTGAACGTCTTTTCAATTTATCCAAAAGAACCATGTTCCCATGGTTTGCTTCTTAAGACAATGTAGGCAGGAATTTTTGGCATTTGGGATACATACTTGTCATAGTCAAAAGGATGATATTTTGTGACGCAAAATGATTAACTTCAGCTTTCAATCATTGTGATATTCATGTCTTTTTGATAGAAGCAAAGCCCTTTCTTCAATAAAAATCTGCCATTGTTTGTAATATCAAGATTTATAGGTATTTACAGTATACACTACGTTAGCTTTACCAGTCAAAGTTAAAGTTAACACAGATTTCATGATGCTTTATAGAAAGCATCATGAAATGTTAAAGTATCTCCAAAAGACAAAATGTGAGACTGTTTTCTCAGATCATGAAAACGATCATCTGAACCAGAGATTCTAAAGGTGAAATGCAGCACATTAAGTGTTTTATTTCCTCAGTTGCCCTGCCAGCATTTACCAGCTATGTTTACAGGCAAAGAAAAAAAAAAACCTATCCGCTCATCTCATGACAGGGAGCGGAGAGGTCATGAATATTGATAAATAGTTGCACCCCAGACAAAATGTCCCCCGCATCAATTTGCTTGTCAGCTAGCATTAGCTCATAAACCATCTCTGTGAAAATGGGTCTGGCACTTCTGTCTGATGGGAAAGATGGGAAGGAAGGGTGAGGTGAACTGAAAGAGGACAGGGAGGTTAGATTTTCTGGCCAGCGTCTCAGAATAAATGAAGAATGGTAAGTTTTATTGCCAGGACATATCCCTTTGTGAGTATTTTAGGCCCAGGGCCCTGGCTGTTCCTAACCCTCATCTGTTCTCTGCTAGATGCAGGATGTGTGTGTGCTTATCCTTACCCTTCGGTATTCTGCACCTTCTCTTAATTTGAAAGAAGTTACAATTTAAACCACATACAGAGGTACGAGTGGACTGATCCCTGCCACCTTCTGTCTATATGTCATGTCTTTAAGCAAGACCCTGAACCTCAGATTGCTCCCAATGAGCAGGCGAGAGCCCTGCATGTAAACTCTGCTGCTACTAGTCTGTGTGTGCTGAAGTGAATGAAAGGCTTTCAAATAGTTCCAATAGTTTGGTTGGTGACCAAATACCTGCAAAACTAATGACCTTCCCATCAGTACTACTATAAGCAAATGTTATCATACTAACATGTTAAACTAAGATGGTGAACATTGTAAATATATGTCTAGCAGATTTTAGCATTGTCTTTGTGAGTGTATTAGCATGCTGAAGTTAGCATTTAGCTAATCATCTCTGTGCTTCATAGAGCTGCTATCATGGCTGTAGATTCTTCGTATTGAGATTGATTTTATATCACTTTTATCATTTTTATCCAGATTTTAATTTTATCTCTATATTTTGACAATTTTGTGTGCATTAGTCTCTCCCATTGTTTAATCGTTTACATTTCTACTCTCTTATTAGTCATATAAGTGTGTCATTCACTTGTAAATTACTTTGAAGTTCACTAATCAGTGCATTTCAAAATGTAATTGATTTGACTCATAAATTTATGAATCACTAAACTTCATTTGAATTTGTAGAAGCCTAGCCTGAGCCTGTTATTGAAGCCATGGGGCTGCTCTTTTCTCTGCTCTGGTCCCGGAGATTTGTTGTCATCTCACTGTCTCCTATTATGCACAATGTCACCTCCAAAATGTTGCACCTGTGACGTAGTTATGAATCCATATGCTTGGCTTTGACAGTTTGTGTTTTAAGTGCAACTTGAGCTGCGACCCTGAACTTGGCCTTAGACCCATCTTATGTGTTCAGTGGCGTAAAAGACACCATCTCCTTTGATAGCTGTTTATTCAGGTCAGAAAGAGAGAGGGAGACCGACAGCGAGAGAGAGAGAGACAGAGAGATAGAAAGAAAGATAGAGAGAGAGAGAGAGACAGAGAGAGAGAGAGCGAGAGAGAGAGAGAAAGAGAGAGAGAGAGAGAGAGAGATCCCACACTACCAACCACTGGCTTGGCCTCGTCTGGCTCCTAGACAAGCTTTTCAAACTCTTCTTTCACTCGTCTCCCTAAGACATGCTTTCTTCTCTCCCTTTCTTCTCTCCCTCTAATCCGTCCTTCTGCCTATTTAGAGGTGAACAGCGCAGCGTGAAAGAGAGAGAAAGTGTTTTTTGTGTGCTTGACGGGTAACCCTCGCCCTTTTGAAAAGGCAAACAGGGAGAAGCTGCCATTACTACTGGCATGAAGGGATCTTAAGACAACGGCCTTTTCTGCCACTTTATTAGCATTGTAGAGACTAGTGCAGCATTGCTCGTCGTTCATCGATGTTTCATTCCATGAGCCAGACATCCAAATGATAAAAGGAGAGGAGGCAAGCTCGGAATTAATGGGGTTGCTAGGGGTTAGACTGGCCACTGTTTTAGCTGTAATTTAACAAGCTTTTTGCTGCACTGCTGCTGAGGTGTTGTTGTTATTTTTTTTGCAGATTGCCCCCTCTTTCCCAGGCATATGGACATTGAAAACAAAAATAAAAGTAATGTTTGGATAACTGGAGGAGGAGGGAAGATTGTAAGAGTTCACAGACCTGTGAATTTCCGTACCGTGTGGTTAGAGGGCTGAAAGGGAGCAGCTGAAAGGAAAAGCAGAGGAAATATGGAAGTTGAAAACATAACAAACAAGCATAATGTCTGGACGGCGACTGGGGAGTGTGGGAGCTAAGGTGGAAAGAGTCTGATGAGGTGTGAAGTCTGATTGATATGTGTGTGTGTGTGTGTGTGTGAGTAAAGTATGTGCCCCAAACAATGCTGCTATCCTTTGCTTTTGTTGGGAAATGTGGTCATTTAAAGTTGTTAGTCCCAAAAGTTGAAAGCAATTGGAAAACATTCCCATTTACAGTGTAAAACTGGTCTGAAGATTAAGGCTACTTTTTATGGATTTCATACTCCTGCTTGCCCAACCATTCCTATTTAAAATCCTGCCTTTCTCTATCTAATTCATACACGTCTCACTATTGCCACCTACATTAGTCACCACAGCGTATATTTGCACAAGACTGAGAGCTATAGCACCTCTCACAAACTCATAATGTGGACTCAGGAAGCAAACTGGCCTTATCGGGGGCAGGCACACAAAGCTGTCCTGGCTGTGTGGTGGCGAGGTATGCATAAGTGCATGTGTTCACGCGCATGTGTGTGTATGTGTGTGGAGGGGGGTGGCGGTGGGAGGCACTTCCTCCTATTCTTCTGCTGTTGAAGAGTTCCCATGAGTGCCCCAGCCAGGAGCTACAGTGTGGCCTGAGCAGGCCAAGCCCGCGCCAGTCTCGCCTACATGACGCCGCCACACACTCTCACACAGCTGATCTCAGGCGCTACTCCAACTGCTGTGGTTCAGGCCACAAAGCAAGAAGCTGGACATTGTCTTACGGGATAGAGCAAATGCAAGAAGAGAGGAGAACATTAAAAAAATCAAAACGGAGAGAGAAAGGAAAGATTGAACTGAAGTTTCAAAAGAATCAAGAGGAAGACAGGAAGCTGTGGATAAAATGATGGGTACAGACTCATAAAAACTTGCACACAGGAATATGCCTTGATGACTGGAGTTGTTACTAACAAGCCTTGAATGGACAAGAGTGCGGCTGGAGGTCAATCGCAGAGTGTTGCTACCAAGAAAATTGAATCTAGACTCATTTGAGGCAAGCTGACGCAGACTGACAGCCAGTTTGGCTGAAAAAAGTCTCCAAGGACCATTTTCGTTCTACTTGACAGATTCCTGTTTTCCAACAGAGTGTTATCTACAGCCGTCCTAGCTGGACTGCACTAGACACTACAAGACTTAAGCAACTCCAGCCACTCTTTTGCCAGCTGTCACTGTTGAGATGATCCATAACACCCTGAAGTCCACCCAGCCGTCGGAGCACAGCGCAAGGAGAACACAGTCAGCCGCGCAAAGGAAGCTGTGGAGATATTCGGGCTGCAGAGGGGCTGGCCAGGTGGAAAATCACCGTCGCAGTGTGTGTGTGCTGGCTGCGGACTTGAACACTGGAGAAGGAGAAGGAGGAGGAGGAAGAGGAGCAAGTGGAGGTGTGATCCACACTATCCACGGGCTGTGCCACCTGTGCATCGGATGTAGGCTGCCACAGGTGTGTCTGTTACAGAGAAAAAGGCGAGAGAAGGGGGGAGGAGGGAAAAAGTGCATTGAGGGTACAGTATCAGCCAGTGATTGTGAGAGAGACTGGGAGAATGAATGAAAGGTTTTGTAAGTTACATCTCTCATCACTGCTTTCTTATTTAATTAGCAGGAGATAAATTATATTCCATAATTAAAAAAAAAATGCAAAATAGCAAATGCTGTATATTAAAAAATTGAAGTGATAATATCTTTGTTTGCATACTGTTGGATATTAATATTTTGCCATTACCGTGCAGAAGAAAATGTACTTTAAACTGCATATCCAACACATCCGGAAAGGAATAATTGCCTGTAAGCGAATGCAGGAGGCTTAGAAGATGTGTGTTTCTTTAGAAGGCAAAAGCAGCTCACTGCCCTGTACATTATTTATCCATCACGTAGTGAGAGAAGGATCTGAAGGAGGGAGAGAGCAGTAGTGGGTGAAAGAAGACAAATATTTGCGATGATATAAATCGATGCCACTTTCCTTTCATAAGCCACTTTGTGCACATCTGCATTGCACATTCAAAGGAAATCAGAGATATACAATTTAATTGATTGGAGTTGGAACAGAATATAAAAATACAATTTGAACATATAGAAGAGACTAAAAATTGAATACTGCAATCGCAGCGAATCACTGAGAACAATTGTAAGACAAGGCTTACATGACAAAAATACAGCATGGCAATTTAGTCGCGTGTGTGTGAGGGTGTGGGTGTGTGTGTGTGTGTGTGTGTGTGTGTGTGTGTGTGTGTGTGTGTGTGTGTGTGTGTGTGTGAGATTGGTGTGCTTTCCTAGTCACTGACTAGGAACATACTGACCCAGATAACATTGTCTAACCAAATACACGTGTTGTGTGCAGTTGGTAGATTTTATTTAGTTTAGTTATGTGTACCTGTTGGCAGTTAATGTTACAATCCTTCTGCACTATTGGAATGCAGGAAAGACATGTACTGTAATCATCAGGAGGAGACTGCCAGGGGTTTTGCTCCGGGCTTCGTGCAGTCATGTCTGACAGGAGGGTGGAGCACTGAGGCATGAATGTAAAATGGGAAAAGCTCTGCCACACATGCATGAACTCACACTGTACACACAAGCGTTTTTTCCAACTGGGTATGTCTAAATTCATTGCAAGAGAGTTAAAATCTTATGATTTAGTCTAGTCAGCTCTTCCCCAGTCCCTTTGATTGAATTATTAATTCATCAACAAGGCCCTGCTCATACAATTTAAATATTTAATGCATCCTTAGAACTTTTCCCGTTCGTTTATCTTCATTCATTTTCAGAAATATGTATTAATGCCGTGAAGAAAAGAATCACTTAAAGAACATTCATACTAATTTATTTTATTATTCTAGTGCCCTCTTTTTTGTTCTAGTTTGACAATAATCCCTCTGCTTTCATTTAAAAGTGGAAAAGAGGGTGCGGGGCTACTTCTCTTTGGCAGACCAGAGGGAGCCCAAGTGGTTGGGCTCCACAATGAAATACAAATTGAAATAACACTGTAAAGGCTCTTGGAGTTTGGATGAAACAGTCCAAAGTAGGCACCTCTGAGAGTTCCCTTGAAACAGACGCAATGTCTGAAACAGCTTTTGATAAAAAGACACACACACACAGATAGATGGATGGATAGATAGATAGAGCTAGATTTCTTTCACATACGAAATTTCAAGCTGATCCTTCACAATCAGGTCTATGACCCTGTTTGTTGTTTGCCTTCCTTAATTCCAGTAAAATGTTTTTTTTCATACCATCTGTTCCACTATTTGTCTTTGTCATCTGCCCGGTCACCATCGTTTTTCAAAGTCCCACCATCCTCTTTTACCAGTTTTGAATCTACCTTTCATTTGTTTTATCCCTGTTTATAATTTTTTCATCTTTCTCCTACAATCACTTTCTCGGTTACTGTATACATCATTACCTTCTGTCTGTTTTTTTAACGGTTTATCTCCATTTTTGTCACACAGCCAGACTCAAGGATTAGTATATACCCGTCTATCTTCATATAAAAATATCCACATGGAGCAGGGCAACAGTTTTAGCAAATATAATACTTTCTGTACTTTTTTGTCACGGTCGTGAATGAAGATGAGGAGTCATATGTGCACCCATGTATGTGTATTTATGTGTCAGTGTGTCTTCAGCCTAATAGGAAGAAGGTCAAATGTCACATCATAAAGGTTGCACTGACATTATGTGTATCCTTTCCAGTTATATAAATTGGCTCCTGTAGCCTGGGTTTTGAATGGAAATGTCTGTATTGCTTGCAACAACTCAGCAAGAATTATGAAGACAGCATCACATCGACTTTATCTCATGAGGGGGTTAAGTTTCGGACACATCAAAGAGGGTACATGTGTACAAAAACGGATGACAATCCTAATTTCTTTTGCATGCCAGATAGCAACGTCAGCTGCCGTTCTCTGTGGCATGACAATTATTTTTTCAGGAAGGTTAGTTTGGAGTTTTCAAGGGACCTAAGGGTAGAGAAATATGGTAAAAGAATTGTTGCACCAAACAGTGTGACACAGGGCACATAAACTCAGTGGACTATAAGAAACCACAATCATACCTGACATTTTAGGGTCATCATGAGCTTCAGGCTGCTGAATAATCACTGTATTTCTCCAAGTCGCTGCATCGTGCTCATGGGTAGACTTTGTAATTTAGCAGCATATACTTGTAGTTTTCCTCTGCTGTATAAAAAAAAGAGAGATGGGAGGGATGTCTGTGTGTTTTGGGCCGCTTGTTGTCAGCAGATAAGATTGGAAAGTGAGATGTTTTGGATGGAACTTTGTTGACTTTGGCTCAGACTTTCGGGCACAGGTACTGAATGACAATGTGGGGTCAAAGAGAAAGAGAGACAATAGGCCATCAGCACTGTCTGTGTATGTACTCTGTGTGTGTGGCTCTGGTACATTTGAGCAGACGAACACCGTGTCTTTGTGTTGTATTTTAAAATAATGTGTCATAATGTTGAGATTTGGCAAACTTTTTACATAGCTGATTGGATTTGATGGGTTGATTCCAGTAAAAATTGTCCAATTTTGTCAATGTGCACCCTTAAATTTGTTTAAAAAAAAATACAGAATAGGATTAAAACACTAGGAATATAGGGCACAAAAAATAATCTGACGTTATTTGGACAGATACCGTACTTTACAATCCTTACTCTCTTGTGGGGAGCTGCTTACTTTTGTATTAAAAACATATTCTTTATATTACATACATGTTACTTGCTGTATGCCATTGTGCTGTTTTGTCCTTGTAAAGAAGTCAGTGGGAGTGACCTAGAAAATAAATGTTTAAAAATCTAGATTTACTCTTCACAGTTCGTATCAGTTATACTTTAAGAGGTAGCTGTATACTGTAGAACTTGTCGTTGAATACACATATATATTGCTTTTGTATTGGTCTATAATAATAATGATTGTGTCCACGACAGAAACCTTTCGATACTGTTGAAAGAGACTTTGTTTGTATAAAACATAGGTAATCAACTTTTGGTAGATTCAGTCTATGAAATTCTTCCCCAACTACTTGACAAAGAATGTCTTTTTTTTCCATCTATTGGAGTTATTTTTCCCATTAATTCAGCTAATTGGGTTCATCGAGAAACTGCTGCCAAGACAGTTTTAATAGGAACTAGAGGCAGAAATCAAAGAGAGAATGAGGTCTTTCTCCCTATCATAAAATAACTGTGTGTGTGTGTGTGTGTGTGTCTGTGTGTGTCTGTGTGTGTGTGTGTGTTCTGTAGGTGACCATCCTTCGAGGAAAGGATGGATATGGCTTCACCATCTGCTCGGATTCCCCCGTGAGGGTACAGGCTGTTGATCCAGGCAAGTTTTCTAGATAGAGGTTGTTCTTTTAATTTTGAGGTCTTTATTGCTCTGCACTGTTTTTGAAACCCAACTGCTTGAAAAGGGAACAGTCTTACTTTGATTTTTAATTAGCGCTACTCATTAAAGCTCCTCATTCCACTACCAATACCCAAAATCATACATTTATAAATTTAAAAGTAGCCAGAAAAAAAATTACTTTACCAAAGTAGATATGACTTTAATGCTGTCCGGCTATCAGTGATGTTTTTCATTCTCACTCACAGGACTTCCAACAATTGATTTTTAGTTTTAATAATATTTATATATAATAAAGATTATATAATAACATTTATTTTACGGTGAAAGTGTCTTTAGTTTCACATTGATTGACCTGAGTTAGAAATCTCATACATGCACCCTGTACACCGTGGAAGTTTAATGTGCTGGTGATTTGTTCTTTAACTCCACTGGTTGTAGCTGTGAGAGTTACCGTTAGGATTGGCTCAGTCAGCAGGGTGTTGCAGTTAATAAGGAGCCCGTCTGTCAAATGGGGAACTTGGAGTCAAGCTCCCATGTTGGCAGGTGTTCACCCTGCAGCCACATGTCTGAACAAGATGCTGAATCTTGAGCCGATAACATCGTTACTGTCCTTGTGGAGAGATGACAGGGATTCAAAACAGCATTTCCGTCACAACACAACAGAGTACCTTATCTCTATAAGATTATTATTTTATTGTTTTATCTGTACAGTGATTTGCCATCGTGTACCTCCAAGACTGAAGGAAGCTTAATACATAAAGGAACTATAGCCTAGAAAAACATTAATGGTGCTTGGGAGTATGTACTGATTTGAACTTTTTCTGTCTCTTCACACCGGCAGGGGGTCCAGCAGATCAGGCAGGTCTACAACAGTTGGACACTCTCCTGCAGCTAAATGGTCAGCCAGTAGAGCAGTGGAAATGTGTGGACTTAGCCCATGCTATCAGGTAATGACCCAAACAAACCAGAGGATTATCGGACAGTTAACACTAAATTGTCGGAGAATCCTATTCAGTCCTATTCAGGACTCAGAACTAATGATTTGTAATGATTATCTAATAGACTGACAGCCAAGACCTACAGAGTATAAAGATCATTAATTTTAGAAGTAGAGATTGGAAGTAGGCAATAAGAATTAATTTTACAGTAAAGTGAGGTGGGAATTGTATGTTGTGATGTCAGTGATTTATCCGGAGTCGACGACATAATCTCAGCTATACTGTTAAGTGTTTGATACCTTGTTCTTTTTTCATTGAGTTAATACATGATATGTTATTTCAGGGTTGCTACTCACCTAAATGCTTTGATTCTATTTAAAACAATTTTCGTGCAATTTACATCATGCATTAGTCATACAATCTCACAAAATATATACACATCTTATCCACTCCTCCTGATTTTGTTGATCATTATCATTCTTTCTGTTTGCAGAAACAGTGCCAATGAAATCACAGTGGTGGTGTGGCGGACTGGTCCCTCAGCTAAACCTAATTTTGAGGGCCTCATTCACCGGCCCTCCTACAAACCCTCCACCTCAAACTACGATGCCCCCTCACCTCCTACCCGTAGGCGTGTACCAGATGTTGGCACCAGCAAAACCCCCCCAGCTGTGCCGCCTCTCCCAGCCCACCACCGTGCCACTGCCACCCGCAGGCTGCTAGTAAATGGCTCTGAAGCTGGAAACAGCAGTGGCGTAGGCGTGGGAAACATGGCGTGGGGGGCCCAGGGAGGTTCAGCTGAGGAGCTGGATGGGAAACCGCGACTCCTCCATCACCCACACACTGCCACACTGAAGGGTACCAGGGTGAAGGCATCCAACGGGGACAACTACATCATCCTGGCGCCCATCAATCCTGGAAGCCAGGTACCGCAGACTGGTGGTGGGCTGCACCTTCATCATCTTCTTCGTCCTCCTCATCCTCACCACGGTCATATGGTGGCTCATCCTAGATATGTCTCCTTACCTTACATCCCTGGTGCTGATAGATAGAAGGACTGTACATATAGTATGTCTGGGCTTTTTGGGTTACTGCTGTCACACTGATTTGTGCTTTACGACATGTTTTGAACATACTACATATAGTTCAGTCGTGTAGCTTTGAGCCTTAGACAAGGAAGCAATTCGAGACGATAAAATATAAAATTCAGTTGTTGATTATACATTGTATGTCTGTACTATGTGAAGCTTTGGCAGTTAAACACGGTTCATGTGAGGAAAACAATGCATATGTATCTGACATCATTTATCTTACAGGTGTCCTATAGTAAGTCATCTGTGTGCCATGGATTATACATCAGTGTTTCAAAAACAAATAGTTCTGGCATTTAAAAAGGAGAAAAAAATGCAACAAAATTATTACTTTAATATGTACATTCACATACAGAATTCCAAGACTGGTCCATTGCATAATATGCAGTTTTACATTAAGTATAACATGTATGTACATGCACAATATGACATGTACATGACGTTTTATATAGCATGTACTTATGGTTGCATCTCGTGACATCATGTAAATGAGGTAAAAGCTTTCATCATAAAAACAAAATAAAGCAAAGTCATTAAATCAAAAAGACTGAACTGAATTCCTCAGCTATCAACGCTGTAACAATACGATACTAACCTATTAACCACCTCAGGCTAACAAAGATGTTGAACCAAAAGATCCAGGATGTGTTTGAGTCAGTCTCCTTGCAGCAGTGCCCTCTGTTTGTTATTGATTGCAACCTCAGTGCAGCCTACAGTGTCTAAATAGTTGCTCCAGACTTCCAAAACATTTCTAACTAACTAAATCCTTTTTATCTGTCACAGGTCGAGTTGATAGTTAAGCTAACTTGTTTTATTTCCATATCTCTTCCTCCATGTTTGATTTCTACTGAGTTTATCTGTGACTTGAAGCTGTGTGTGTGTTATGTGTCTGTGTGTGCCTTATGCAGTGTCTGTCTTCATTTGTAAATGTTTGCCAGGTTCTGGTTCAGTTAAAGAACATTGTATTGCATGGCAAAAGACATTGTGTTGTGGACAGTCTGAAACACAAGATCAGATTGATTTTAGAAGGAAGAGCAGGAGTAGATTCAGAGAAATGACAGAAAATGTTTCAAAAGAAAAAGTGTAGGTCAGTTGGGAGGCCCAAGGAAGTAGATTAGAGGTACATGCCAACATAGTGAACAAACATTTCCTTTCAAACAGCCACCACTTTTATCCCACACAAATAAAGACAGGGATTTGTTACGATTTTGTGGTGGCCATCGCAGGCTAAATATATTGAAAGCCCCGTGGAAATGGGTCATGTTGGTGAGATATCACACTGACACAATGCTCTAGTTCACAAAGAGCTTTGAAAGCACACACTGCCGATAATATTTATCAGATAATATTTATGATAATAAGCCGGCAGAAGAGTGTGCTAATGATATGTTTTAAACATTTTGTGACTTTCCAACTCCTAGTTCACCTCCTGTATTAATCTCAACAACATGTGAGGTGGTGGCAGTTTTTTCTCTCTTTACTCCTTCAGTTGATATTAATTTGTTATGACAGGTAGAAACCCTCAATGCCCCACTGAATCCAGCCTAATTCAAATTGGCTCGGTTGAGTCCTAGAAACTACATTCGATGTCGTGTAAGAAACCGCAGATGATAACGTCCAGCTTGGTCCTTAAGAAATCAGGTCATAGCAGCACTTAAAATGAAAGTGTGGGACACTAATACTACAGAATGAAATATTTAAAAAAAAACCCAAACATTCTGATTTATAGAGAGAAAGTGTGTCATATTCTCTAAAATGACACTTATCCTTTATTATAATATGTCTCATGACAACCCTTGCCTATCCAGATATCTTCTAGATTACATGATCAACATCACATCATAGAAAGTTAAGACCAGAATTATACTTCAATTCTCAATATATTAACAATTTAGTAAAAAAACAATGACATACTGTATCTTATATAATTGCATTTGACTTCATTCCGTTGTAGATGTAGTTTAGATGTCAGTTTAAAATAAGTATTATTAATATTAATATAGTTTCATATTACTTTTCTTTCAGATCTTGAGGCCTGTTTACCAAGACAACCAAGGAACATTAGGTAAGACATGCATGTTATGCTTATACTGTTAATGGCTACAGTGAACTCTGTTGGGTATTTTGGCTGAAAGCTTTTCTTTAAGTTGGCTTTGATGCCTTTATTTTTTGGACGTAGCCCAGTGTTAATTAAATTTTTGACTTCACATTTCAGGTTATTGTTAATTTAATTAATGTGATTAAATTCAATTAACATTTGGCACCCAAAATAACCTCAAATTAAACTGACCTTAGGAATACAATGAATGCAAAATACTTTTGGTGCTCACTGCTTGAATCCTGTCTAAATGATTTACAACATTCAATTATCACTAGTTTTAATAGCACCATGTGGTTGTTTTTTTTTTTTTCCCCTGGAAGCTGTCCAATATAACAGCTTAAAATTTCAAATAAGTATCCTCTGTCTTATCCACCACCTTGGGGCCCTATGAGGCAAACACAAGCCGAGCACAGGATTCCTCTCTCAGAATAGAGTGACCCTGAAAACTCATGTTTCTCAGCAACATTTGCAGCTGTAGCTAACTTGCTGTTAAAGTTAACCCAGTAAGCAATAAGACAGGAAGTAATTGATCAAATCAAGACTCCTGTAACTGGGGACATGAAATTCTGCTCAGTCAATTTTAATTTTATCTGCACTCATATTGGGGACATGTGTTTTTATTAGTTGATTCGTGACCACTTGCACTTTTGGACAATTTTTGCCCCAAATTTGATGCCTGACTAGCTAATCCTCTGTAGCCAGATCTTCATTACACCAAGACGATGAAGGTCTGAAGAAATTTTAAAAAATAGTTTGACATTTTGGGAAATATTTGTATTTGCTTTCTTGCCGATAGTTAGATGAGAAGATTGAGGACATTCTCTTGCTCGAGTTTTTGTACAGATTAAACAAATAATATTATGTGTTAATGTGTTAGTCCTTGAGCTTTGGAGGTGCCGGTAGGCGGATTTTATTGCCTTTGGACATAGCCAGGCTAGCTATTTCCCCCTGTTTGTAGTCTTTATGATAACATAAGCTAACCGTCTCCTGGATCCCTCCATATACTCAGTCCACAGATGCGAGAGCGGTATTGATCTTCTCATCTAACTGATGACTACAAATTGAATTAGCACAATTTTCCAAATGTTGAACTATGTAAGAGCTTGGTGAGCTAAATGAAAGTGATTATTCCATGCTGTAATTACTGACATACCATAAATGGCTCCAGAAATGACAGTATTTATAATCTGTGTCTTTATGCCCACCTGCATCACCTTCTTTTTGTTTCTCAGCTGCCAGGTTATACCCCACACGGCAGGCCTGTGGTCCACAACCGCAGGGTGGTGGTAGGGGTGCTTTTTCTGGAGGTATGAGTAGTGGTGTTGGAGGTGCTGGTGGGGGTCTCTCTAGCCGCACTGGCTTCCTACGACGATCTAACAACTCCAAGACAACAAAGACGTCATCCACCTCCACTAATGCCGGCGTGCCCAACTACCAGCAGCAGAATGCCAACTTTGCCAATTACCAGAACTGCACCATCGTCCGCTCACATACTCCACATGCCAATTATGGATACGTCAAAGTGGCACCCAAGATCCTTATCTTCCCCATCTTTGTTCAGGTAGGCCAATTCTTTGTGAATATATTGTATGTATGCGTGTGCTTTTACGGTTGTGATTGTTTGTGGTTTTAAGATTTGGCACATTCATGATTTGCACAAAGTTTTAGTTATTCATTGTATACATTTTAGGGGGAACAATTGCATTACAATATTTTCATTCCAATCTTGTTGGGATATAGCTCTTAGCCTTTGTACTGAAATGGTTGCTGATACAATTTTACACTTTTCTTCAGATTAAACAGAATATAATATGTTAATTAGTGAGCTTTAGAGGTGCTGGTAGACAGATTTTGTTACCTTTGGACAGAGCAAGGCTAGCTGTTTGCCCCCTTTACATTTTTTATGTTAAGCTAAGCTAATAGGTTGTTGGCTATGGCTTTATATGTAACAGATCATCAGTTATATCAGTCTACTTATCTAACCCTTGGCAAATAAACGTATCTCCCAAAATGCCAAACAATTATTATCAGTCTGTAGTAAAAAGACAGACAGGAGCGAGAGGGGATGACATGCAAATGACTGGCCGGACTTTAACTGCACGTTGTTGTAACAGTGACATGGTATACATCTGAGTCTGCTAGGTCACCATAAAGCTCTGAAAATCAGTCTTCTGTGATCAAAAAGGGAAATCCATACAAAAATAGTGTAATAGATGGTATTCTAGACATGATGGATTTCCCCAGCACATTTTGGTCAAAAGAAAGTAGACATTTGAGTTTTTGCATTTTTTATTTTTTTTGGAATTTCTGCCTTTAGGCTACAGCCTAAAGATCTACAGCTTTGGCTGTGAAGACAGACAGGAAAATATGGAGAGACAGAGAGCGCTAAAGTCAACCTAGGAGGTCTGTGTTATAAACAGAGTAACAAGAATTTTTATCTTCTTGACTTATCTTTTATATCCAGTACAAGAAGAGAAGGAACTATATCAATCCAATTAATGGGCTTAATTGGGCTTTCATTGGTGTTGTATATTATCTGCTCAATTTGAATATCCAAAAGTTAAGCTGTGTGCAGAAAATAGTTTATTAATACTTAATATATTTTGTGTAGTATGATATTTAGAATATTTATTTCTGTAAGTGGTACTAGCCCAAATTGACCCAAATGTGCTGAGTAAACCCATCATATCTAGAATACCACCATCTGTTGCACCATTACATATGGATTTCCCTTTTTGATCACAGAAGACTGAGGCAAGTTATGTTAAGTCATGTATTATTGCAACATAAACATGGAAAATGTGATAAACTAACCAAAGAAGATAATTGTTAGACAAGATAGATGTGATATTTTCTCTAACTACAACATGTGAAATACTGTTGGTATCTTGGGGTCCTATAGCCATTTACACTTTGAAAATGCAGGGACTCTGGTGGTACTTCCTGTGCATTCGTGCAGAAACATGCAGCCCTTACACTGCTTGACACACACACACACACACACACACACACACACACACACACACACACACACATACTGAATCTGCCCTTTTTCAAACCCTGGACTTGAGAGGAAGTCTCCTCCTCCCACGTTGCTGCTCTACTCATTTTAAGTGTCTTGTCATACTCAGACCACACATACCGCCACAGAGCTTGCTTTGTGTCTTCATAGAAACTGTTTCAGTTGTGTTTCCCACAGCAAAAAAAAAAAAAGACCTACTGTTAGCTGTCTAGCAGATCGTTTGGGTTTGGGGGCTGAAATGGATTTGGTACTGCAACTTTTTTACTCATCAATAACAAGTATTAGTATTAGGGTATTAGTACCAGCTATATGTGCTTGAAGTAATTGATATCAGATTAAAGATATCAGTTATCAGTGAATGAGCCTCAAAATTATGTCCAAAAAGTTTATGTCCTAATCTGTTTTTGTAATCTGTCGTTGCTCTGTGTCCAGCCTCTTGACCTGTGCAGCCGAACACTCATCATATCTGAGGAGATGATACTGCATGAGAGCAAGCACCACTCTCTCAAAGTAAGTGCCATCAATGCGGTAATGATGGTAATGTATGTGTGTTTATCTTCGTCCATACAGGTGTTGTGAGCGTATGTAATTTCAATGAAAATGAAAAAATTCCTGTGTGTACATTTGCTACATGTTCACTATGCGTAAATAGCTCCGTCCTGAAGCCCTTACTTCAGTTTACCGTTGTGCATAGCAAGATTGGTTGTTGTTGACTGGGAAACTTTATGCCTGATGAGGGATGTAAAACCAACCTGAAGAAAACCCAAAGGCTGCAAAATAGTGCCTAGAAGGTGCAGGATTGGATCTCGCTGATCTGAGGAAAGAGGAAACGTAATTTTCTTTATGCTCTTTTGAATAGGTTTATAATTTGATTGATACAGAAAGACTGAGGCCCTCTCCTCTCCTCTCCTCATCTCCTCTCCTCCTCTCCTCTCCTCTTGAGATTGCAGGAGACAAACAGACTAGTGGCAAACATTTTGTTGGTTTGTCACAACCAGTTTTGTGGTTTGTTTATTTGGCCAAACTGGAAGTGACGGTCCATTGCTCCGATGCTCATCTTAAGTCAAAATGTGTGTGTGTTTCAGAGGTTATGCATGTATATAGAAAGGGCGAACAAGTACAGAGCAACATCCTGAGAGGAGATGTCTGAGCATCTGAACATCTCTGATGAATTTGTAACTACTCTGAACTATCAGATCCACATGAGTTGAGGAGAATGAATAATTGCTGAAGGAGGAGAGTGCCAAAGATTTGACTATCGCAGAAATTCTGTTTCATGTATAAAAAGAAACTGCAGCTCCTTTGATATATAGTAATGATACTTTCACAATAAACTCACCTTGCAATAATATTCTGCATTATAATTGATCTTTTAAGGTATATTGTTAAAGTTTCACACATTTAAAGTATTGTAATTTTATTCTGTAACAAGTACTTTAATGTTGTAAGTGTCAGAAATACTCAGTACTTAAAAGAAATAGCATTGTTTTAAGTGCTTGTAGGGTTTTACATGTAAAATGTTAATCCTCAAAGAAACTAAGTACTGAACTAGGTCCCGTAATGTAATCTTACATATGATAACTTGCATGAATGTGTGTTAGTCAGGGAGAAGTTGACTGTATTTTCAGTCAACATACCGTTAGCCACATTAATCTACTGATATTTACATATATTTGCATTACCTTGATAAATGTGCAGATATACCAAAAGAAAACAGGTCAAGTTTCAACGTTTTGGCAGAAGAGTTGATCGCGGCCAAATTGTCTACATCAGTACAAGTAACGACCTGCAAGGACTTGATGAATTCCAGTTGAGTGACACAGTTGGATATGTATTGGAAATTTAAGGTTTTTGGACTCAGTGTTTCGAATGAGGGAATCCTGCCTGACCTGTCATTGTTGTGTTGTTTTTTTAAGAAGAAGCTCGTTAAGCTAGTGTGTGTGTGTGTGTGTGTGTGTGTGTGTGTGTGTGTGTGTGTGTGTGTGTGTGTGTGTGTGTGTGTGTGTGTGTGTGTGTGTGTGTGTGTGTGTGTGTGTGTGTGTGTGTGTGTGGAATGTACTGTATGTTGAAGAGAAAAAGAGAATTGTTTTATTGAATAAAGCCTCTCGCCACAGTTTTTAATTTGTCAGATAATCTTTGGTGGTGCAGTGAAGTGCAGTGACTGCTGGCATGGAAGGTAATTCTGGGTTCTCCCTGGGGTCAGTCATTAAACAAATATTAAACACCCAGTGTTTGTCAGGAGGGAGTTTCTCTCCACTGTGCCACTTTATACAGGCTGTTTTTAATGATCTCTCTGTGTTGTTCCAGCTTTTACTCTTCAATCACTAGAGCTGTGTAAAACTGCCCTGGAAGCAAACGCACAAACTTTATTGTTCACACAAACATGTACCACTTTTATTATGTCTGTGCACAAATAATAAGCAGAATATTGCACAAATCGGATTTATCCAAAGTGACATTTGGGCAAAATGGACTTTTAGTGGATTAAATATTAGTAATGCTTCAAAGTGACATTTTGGCATAAGAGATTTAAGACGATTTAATCATAAGAATACTTAACATTTAATATAACTAGTTCATCATTTTAATTTCTAGTTATCAAGTAATTATGCAAGTGATTAAATCAGATTAAACTTGTTAAACCTGCTAATAATACTGTCAATAGAGTCATGTAGCATGTGTTGGTGCATAATGAATTAAAGTAGTCAGAAAAAGCCTTTATCCTGACATTTACAATACAACAGTGGATAATACAGGATATTCTGTACAGGATACATATAGTAGTTATGACTGAGTACATATTTTAATCTTATCAGCTGTAAAACAATACCAAGTTGACTTATGTGCTGACTTGACCTTGATAACTAAAATATTACTTAGATATTATTTAGCATTTATTAATTGCCGATTGGATGACTTAATAAAACTTAGTATTTCTTTTAGGATGTGCATGAAATTAATGTTGAAATAAACACAAAGAGAGAATCATTGAGAGAGGGAGTGGGAGTAAAAGCAGAAAGTGTTTGTGTTAACTTTTATGAACATTCTAACACTATGTACAATATTTGTGCATGTTTGTACATACATAATATGTATTTATTGTAAGTCCGCATTTTTCTCTTTGTGAAAACTGTTGCTGCTTGCCTCTCATATACTTTGTCCTTATTCTTTGCTTTTACTTACATCCTCTTCTGCCAACTCAAGCCTACACACACGTACGCACACACACACACACACACACACACACACACACACACACACACACACACACGCACACACACACACACACCCTAACCAAACACGGGCTACTTCTGAAATACCCACACTGCTATCTCACCTTTCAGAGGAACCACCAATGCAAAAGCACTGTCTTGAAACGGTGCACATCTGCATTAATTACACTGTGCCCTTTATATAGCTTGAAAGTACAGTCTCACGTAAGCGAACACTATGCACACATCTAGACTTCCTTTTTTTTTTTTTGGATCTACTTCTCTTTCTTTATCTTCATGCTTTATTCCTATCTTTATTCATTTTCATTTTAATGCTTCACTGGCATGACTTTTCCCACTGTACCGCTGCCGAAGCATAAAACCATGGGCTGTCATGGCATGTTGCAAAACTTTTAATCAAATTTCCAAAGTAAATGTAAAATAATTATTATCACTACAAGCCAAAGTGGATTGTTGCACCTCTTGGAAGCAAAATGGACTGGATATGTTGTTCCACAGTAATATGATTAAAAGCTATTGGATGCATTGTGCAATCACATGGCACACATGTATAACAATTAATCAAATGATAATTATGCAGACGGTGGGCCATATTACAGACATGCATGCACAAAATCTGACCCAGCTAAAACTTCTAGTGATATGAGAATATGAATGTTTGTTACTCCCACAGAGAATTTTAAGTAAAACGACATATTAAAACCGTAGAAAATAAGGTCAAGTCTTCCTAGTTTTTATAAACAAGGGTGATAATTTTCATTTATTACAAAATTCGTAAGTGCATTATTTTATTTGTTTTTTACAAAAGAGAAATTTATGAGTCAGTGTACTTTACACTGTGTTAACTTTCAACAGGCTACAAAACTACAGCATCTTTGGCCATAACTATGTATATGTGAACCGCATTTCCTGTGCTAGCACATGAGTTGGGTGAGTGTTAGGTGGTATATGTGCATCGCACTGGGTTGCAGATGTGTGCTTGTAAGATATGATTACTTTTAAGGTGTCAAGTCTTTACTTTAAAGGTCAGATGATGTGAGGCTGACGTATGAAATTGAATTCAGGCTATTTTTGTCTCCCTTCCTGCCTCCCACTCCTTCTCTTCTTCTCATTTTCTTTTTAAACTTCCCTCTCTTTTACATCTTCCTCCTCCACCTCCGCCCCCCCTCCGATTTTTTTAGGTTACAGTGTTTGTCTACAATGACCTGATGCTGGTGACAAGAGAAGATGAGCCAGGCAGGTGTAATGTCCTTCAGAGTCCCCTGTACCTCAGACAGCTTCGGCTCCAAGACGGTACGTAAGCGTTAATATAGCTGACACCAAACTTTTCATCAGCTGCATTGTAAATTTGCAGACATAAGGGCACTTGAGTTGGTACTGTAATCGAAAAGTCACAGAGGTAAAAAGGGCCAACAGTATTTTTTTCTGCTGAATTCCTAAATATAACATTCGTAGTAGACTGTAAATTAAAGGAGCCTGAATTCTGAGATATCAGAGATGATGAGCATAACGGAGAGATCAAAATGTAAGACTAAATTCATGTTACTACGTCGGCAAAGTAAAACAAACAAAAAATAAGCTAAAATTGCAATTCGTAACCAATGTTTGACCTTTTACAGTTCAACACAGAATAATAAAAAATAATGACACTTAAACAAACAAATATCACAACTAGAAATAAACATACAGCACTATGATTACAGTTTCAGCTGAGCTTAATCAGAGGATATTTAGGAAAACAGTGCCCAAGTTCCTGTTGCTTTGTCTTTTTATTTCACCTTGGTGTAAACAACCACCTCCGCTGGCAACATGGAGAGAATAGGTTGGCCATCAGGGCTGCACAGAGCGCAGGCAAGTCAAATAAATAGGGCTCACTGTAAATATCTGTGTTTAGATTGGTGGGCGGAGACTTGGGCAAAGTTAGGAGTCATACTTGGGACACAGCAAGGGAAGAGGGGATTTACTTAGACCCCTACATAATTTTCATTTTTTTCCACAAAATACAGTTTAGATACATTTTAGTCTTTTTTTCATATAAATGCAAATGCGTTAGCGTATCTGCTGAGTCAGGCTTATGACAGTGTGTTTACCTCTTGGCCTTTTTATCAATTAGAATTCACTTTGCAACTAAGGTTGAAACAGTGAGGAACTGTGTTCACAACAACATCGAATGAACACTCCAACGCAAGCATTTATGAATTCAAAATATAGCACCCTGATGCAGGGTGGTCTAAACCCCTCTGCCCTCACCACAAACATCACTGGTCTCCTGCGGGACACTGCTGACCTCCACCCGTCACCCAAACAATTGAAGATCACCAGGGTGGGGATTCAGTAACAGACACATATTTGTGTGTCTGTGTGTGTTTCATGAGAGGAGACACACACGGACACACATCTCCACCCTGCTGCCTGTCATTGTTATTTCGCTTCAGCAGCGTCACTCAGGAAAGAGGCGCCGGGGGATTGTGTTTGTTTCAGCAAGGGTGTGTTTGATGTGTGTGTGTCTGTGTGTGTGTGTGTGCGTGCATGTAGTGACACGGTGCAAGTTCAGTCCAGGGGCTTTCCTGTCACACCGATCCCAGGCTGAGCAGCGTGGGAAGTGAGAATGATATTAAATTGAGTGATATTCAAACATAAAACCAAAATTACCATGTGTCAATCCGAAACATCGTTGTACTAAACAAACTAACAAGACCAGTTCCACCTGGCTATCTACACGGCAGAAAACCTTTTGTCAACTCCTGCACCAAAGTGTTAAATTAGCAAGACAGCAATGTACATTTACAAATAGCAAGACGGTTTTCTTACTCTTTGGGTATTTGTTCTTCATTGGATTCATGAGAAAATGTGCGTGACAGCAAATTACTGGAATTATTACAACTGTGACACACCACTATGTCAATGCTATTAGGTGAATCCACTTATATTTGAGATTATAACTATTCAGAAATTAACAATAAATAATAAGTGTGTTTTTCTAACAGTATTCAAAAGGTTATAAACATTTTCATGACCTATAGTAAAATATGTGAGTTACAAGCTTTTCACCTGACTTCATAAACAAGCCCCAGAAAGTTACATCAGAAAGATATCCAACAGTGGCCTCTGGTGTTGGTTATAAGAAAGTAACACATTTTTTCAAATTTGTAAAAAACATCTCTTCACATGGGCCGTGCTGTCCCTACATCATACATGAACACTGCTTCACCCATCTTTTTAAGGGTGAGTTGGTCTCCCCTCTGTCACACTATGGCCTGTACCAGTGAGACCTTGTAAAATACAGCGACAGGAATCAGAGGCTGCTGTCTGCTGTCACAATTAAAGGTGAAGATGTGGAAGCTGGATTGATACACTTTCTTGGGAACAATGTAAACACATATGTTGTATGCAAGAAAGAAAAAGGAACACCTGTTTTAAAAAAAACTAGTTGTTATCACAAAACATGCTCATACATGAGCATGATGCTGAAACTCTAAGGAAAATAATAAGAGAACTTAAACCCTCCAGTGTTCCCTTGACCCAATTCCAATGTTCCTTCTTAAAACTATTTTTATTTTTCTGTATTCGAAAGCATACTTGCCATAGTAACTCACTCCTTACAACTTGGTGTTTTACCCACTAATTTAAAAAATGCTTTTAAAAAAAGGAAACGTGGATATTTTAACATCCAGTAATTTTTTACCTATTTCAAATCTCCCATTTTAAGCAAAATTAGATCAGCTAAATCCCTTTTTAATCTCAAACACTAAATTAGAAATGTCTCAACCAGGATTTAGAAAGCATCAAAGCACAGAGACAGCCCTGCTAATAGTAGTCAACAATATCAGAACAAATCTTGACAGCAACAAGCCTTCAGTTCTAGTGCTACTTGACCTGAGTGCTGTCTCTGACATTGTGGACCACCAGATTCTTCAAATAGACTAAGTGAGCATGTTGGCCTGTCCGGAGTCGTTTTTAACTGGTTTACCTCATATCTTTGCAGAAGATAATTGTTTGAATCTATGTGATCATTCGATGACCACTCTTCCAAACAATATGAGGTTACCTGTGGGGTACCACAAGGATCAATTTTGGGATCGCTACTTTTTAATTTGTACATGCTGCCTCTGGGCAGTGTCATCGGGAGGCACGGCATCGCTTTCCTCAGCTATGCTGATGACACTCATCTTGATGACATCGAGCTGATTGACTCACTTGTCAATTGTATTTTAGTATAAAGGCCTGGATGTCATAGAATTTTTACAACTCAACCATAATTCAAAATTCTGCTGCACGAGTGCTAACTAAGACCAAAAGGAGAGAACACATTATGTCTATTTTTAAGTCTTTACACTGGTTAACTTTTAGTTTTCTTATTGACTTTAAAATTGTATTATTAGTTTATAAGGCACTATATGGCCTTGCACCAGACTATCTTTCATAAGTGCTTTTAGTTAATGAAGCAGGAAGGCCCCTCAGATCCTCTGGTTCTTCTCTTTTAGCTGTTCCCTGAAGAAGAACAAAAAAATCTGAGGATGCTGCTTTCAGCCGTTACACTCCAAGCCACTGGTACAGCCTTCCAGAGGATCTGAGAGGAGCTGAAAATATTGATATTTTTAAACAAAACTAAAAACACATCTATTCAGCCTGACTTTCATGTAGTGTTTTATAGTTTTATGGTTTTAGTATTTATACTTTAATTTATCTCATTAAGATTTTACTGTTTTACGATAATCAATTTATTTTGTGTTGTGTTTCATAATTTTATTTTTAATGTTATTTTTATAGCTTGTATTATATTTTATCATTTATCTATGGTTGTTTTGGAGTGCATTAGTCTCTAAATCAATTTTTAACATTCTACATTTTGTCAATTGCTTGTAAAGCACTTTGAATTGTATTTTATCCCTTTGCAAAGTCCCATATAAAGCAAGTTTGATTTATTGATTGATTGACTAATAGGATTAGTTCACATTTTTTCCAAGTTTTTCTTAGAACACTGCTCACATGCCATCCCTAAACATCCCTTCGTAATGGAGTCTTTACAGTATTTTTATCACAAAATGCGCTCTTTGTGTTATTATCTCCCCACTGCAGCTCAGAGACTAAACACCCTTAACCGCCCCAATGCATTTAGTTAGATAATATCTGTTTGCATTTCCTGCATTTTTATGTAAATTTGAATCACCCTCTCTGAGTCACAACCTCATTTACGAATTGTGCTCTCAGTGAGCATTATTAAGGGCCCTGAAAACTGTTTTTTCTAAATCAGCCTCTTGCTGTGAGTGATGGGGTTTTCCATGAGTGTTTTGGTTATTTCACCTGAAAGAGTTCTGTTTTTGTCTAAACTCTTCCTACTGGTTTGAAGTGGACTGGGTACATTTTGAAAAAAAATGTATCTCACCTCAGCGCCAAGCCGCTCCTCAGTTTGATCTTGAACATCAGACAAGATTGTTAGTCATGGTTAGACTGTTGGCTTGTGTGTGTGCTTACTTGTAATAAAATAGCAAACATCACCACAACATATAGATTATGTGGGTGTGTGTTTGAGTGTGATTGCATGTTGGAGAGGAGAGATCATTCGATTAAAGACCATTTATCTTGACTCCAGACCCACAGGCCGGTCTCACAGAGCACTTCTTTAGTGAATTATGGTTGAAGGTCTATAAGGCGGACCTACAGTAAAAGCTTTCCATCAATAAAAGTATTTTTGGCAAAATCATAATCAGAAATCAAAGTGCTTCAAAAATGGTGCTTTATGTACAAGAAGGAAAGAAGGGAGAGAGTGAAAAAGAAACAGAGGAAAGAGGGTTGGGTAGTTGGCAGGAATGAAAAAGATGACACGAAGAAAGAATTAGAATTCATCTCTGTGTTACTTTGTGTTACAGATTATGCTGAAGAACTGAGATTCTACCTTATTCACATGACCGAGGTAAGAGAAACGCTTTTGTGTGTTTATATTTGTTTAAAATAGAAGAGAAAGAGAGAAAGAGAGAAAGTGGGAAAGGGAGGGTCTAAAGTGAACAGTCTGTTTTGTCTGTGAGCCAGAGGGGCAATTGACTCTGGTGGAAATCACATTACAAGGAAGACACAAGGATTAGCAGAAAGCTCTAATGAAAATGTCTTTTCTTTGCATGTGTTTGTCAGATCTGACTCAATCTCAGACTTTTTCTCTGTCACACATACAACATCCATTTGTTTTTTATATTTATAGATATATATTATAGAAACATATAGTGTAAAGATTTTATGATTGCACCATTAAGCTGTTTTTTTTTTTTAATTATTATTTTTGGGTGGAAAAGTATTTTATAAATTCAGACATAAGATAATCCTCATTTAATATAAGGTTGTGGAATGTACAGTAAATTGCTAAATGCTGAAACAAGTGTAAAACTAGAGCTATGTGGCCCAAGGATTGTAGTATTCAGTATAAAACACTATAAATGTGTTCAAGTATGATGCACCTATTTTATATTGTGATTTATTTTGTTTACACAATCATAGTTATGATGACAAATAATCATCCTTTCTTCCATCCACTGTAACACCTCTCAGGCTGTCATTTTAAGATAAAAGGGAAAAGCAGAATTAATAATATTACATTGCTGTGTTCACCAATTATTCAGCACTAGGTAAATGAAATGACACACTAACGACTAATGTTTTCCATTTGTTCAGCAGCATAAAAAATAAATGGCCACAACAGCAGCTCTAGCTGTGTGAAAAAATGGCCAGTGTTGAAAATGTTTCATTAGCAAAATAACAGTTCTCTCCTTCACAATTTGCTGAATTACTCATTCAAGTGCAGGGCTACACGATTAGTTTTAAAATCACTCAAAATATCAGGGAGATTCTGCATCACTGTCTGTCCTCCCAGTAGTCATCACAATGTTTAGACAGTAGTTTTCACGTAAAAAATTCCAATCAGCTGCGCTCAAACAGAGTGAGACAGAAGGCATAAACAAGGAGTTTGTGATAGTTATCTGACAGTTACTCTGATAGGATTTTCATAGTTTTGTTTGGCTGTTTATCAGTCTTGAAATTTTCTATTGTCTTGGCAGCTCTGCTCTCTCCCTTCTCTTCAGCAGCATCTCCCTTCCCTCTGCTGCTCTCCATGCCCATTGAAACTGCAGGTTTCATCATCCTTTTAATGCTGCCATACATTGTGTTTTCATCAAGTCTGTTCATCACTTTCTTTCACCTTTTCACACCCTCTCCCTCCTCATCTCGAACACATATTTTAAGATGTCGTTTGTATCCAACTGTAATCCCCGCCACATGCTCCCTGGAGCCACTTCACAGATTTTTACTTCGTGCAGAAAAAACTTAAATTAAATTTTCCACATAACAATGTTATGCGTCTGGAGTCCTTACCACCATTACATGCAGCCAGATTTCTCCTGATGAAAAACATGTAATCTTGCATTTTGTTTTGTATTTTGTTGGACAAGCAGGCATAAAAACTACAGCTTTGAGTGGCAGCAAGATTAATGTTCAAAGCCACAAATGACAAAATGAGATGAGAAACATAAGCTATGAAATTTTGATAAGATGTATCTGACACATTAAAATAATAAATGTAGCCTACTTTCTTTTACACCATATTTTTCATAAGCTACTTGCTCCAAATGCATTACAGAATTAATGTTAATTAATGGCAGTCACTTTATGGTAATTTTTCTGTTGGGGATGTTTGTCATATTAAACAACAAAAGTGACGGCTAAAATTGAAAAGTCTGCTACCTAAAAGTTTTCTACATTGTACCGTAAACTGGATCCATATGGAACCCAACCCAAGAGGAGGTGGTAGTTGGATCTTGATATAATTAAAATAATGAAGGAACGACTTGTGAACAGTGTGAAAAAAAAGGTTCTTTAAAGGATAGTTTCACATTTTCTTCAGTCTGTCTTGAGTCACTACTCACATGAGCATATGTTCATTGAAACATTTTTTGGTCGCTCGAATAATTCTTCTCGTCTAAAGTGACCGTGTAGAAATTCCCTTCCTAATGCTATTTCAGCATAACAGATGGTAGAGGCTTCAACGGTCACAGTTGCAGCAATCAAGTAGGTATCTTCTGAAATTAAGGTCTTTCTAGTTTGAAATTCCCTCTTTTTATTACTTCTGCTCAGCAAGGAAAAAACTGTCTGGGGAAACAGACACTGAAATGATTGGAAATTTGGAAGGAACCCAATTGATTCACCTAACTCAGATTGCTGAAGCCTCATGTTAACTTTGGCTAAACTTTAGAAGTCATTTTTACACAGCACAAGGACTGGGGATTTTGTCCAACTCGTACAGTGGAGTCAAGTTAGGAAGGGATGTCCTCACAGCCAGTATGAAAAAGAGGAATGATTGCAGCAACCAATAACTCTTTCAGTGTACATATGGATATGCGTCTCTTTATGCTCAGGTGTCACAGAGAATAGACACTCACTAACGCAGCAGCTGCATCGGTTGTATTTGGCAGTGCTTGCCGGCGGAAGCCGGAGGGGGTCCTGTTCTTATTGCTGCACTAGCGACTCCCTGTGGTTGGTTGGGGCACCCGCGCAAAGGGGTGTTGGATTTAGGGGGGTATGTGTTACGCCTTCCTGGAGAAGCTGCTCACGTTCGACAGTTGACTCTGTTTACTGATGACATGACCATGACCATGAACTGTACAACTCCCAACTCAATTTACATATCTTGTGAATACATGGCACTTGGCTTGAACAAATCAGTTACTCCTTTCGGTCTTCTGGAAACAGTTACATGAAACTAAAGCTTTTAGACACTCCCCACTTAAACTTAACTTTGGATGTCTCAGAAGTGGTTTTAGAATCTAAGCTGAACAGACTGGATTACTGATGGGGCTATTTATTTTTTTCTTTATTTACTTTTTTAAACCATCTAGCCACTGTGACTCATCTGCAATTTGTTTCCGCTGCAAATGTCTGCTTAATCTCTTCACCAAGCCACAGACACACACACACACACACACACACACACACACACACACACACACACACACACACACACACACACACACACACACACACACACACACACACACACACACACACACACACACACACACACGCACACATACCGTCACACTATTTTTTCCTTTGAAATGTGCTGCATAACCTCATTAGCAGCTTATGAATCTTTTAAAGGGCCTTTATTCAGAAATTCCAGACAGAATGAGAGGGGCCTGATATCTGTCCCGCAGGCTAGAAAAGAGGAAGGAAAAGGCTCCGATATTATTCAGTCTATCCAATGAGGCAACATACTGTATATAAATAGAAAGTCTTATGTAAGACAGCATGAGCGAAAGAGAGAGAGAGTTTGAGTGAGTTAAAGGTAGATTTTGGATTTTGTATTATTAAAAAGGTCTGCAGGAATGGTTCTGTCAGCTCTTTGGTTGTACAGTAGCTTTATCATCATATTTCTTCTTTTTCTAATGTTATTTTGTTTCTTACTAAATTGTTTGTATTGAATAATTCTTATTTTTTTGTTCTCGGTGAAGCTTTTTGTTCCTTGTAGCTTTAAGCAAGTCATAAAGTTGCCATATATGAACCCGTTAAATTACACATTACATATCACAATCATAGCAGTAGGGACCACTGACGGCTTGATACCTTGATACTTACCTGAAACAGGAAGACAAGTCAAACAGCTGAGACAACCTTGCAAGGATGCTCCCAAAAATACCAAGCTAGCGCACTATATATGACAGAACACAGACAAGAAGACAGACAGCAATGAGATTGTGTGTGTGTGTGTGTGTGTGTGTGTGTGTGTTTTTTTTTTCCAGTTAAGATTTACTTGGTTCTGCCTCCTCTCTCTCCCACCCAATCTCACACACACACACACACACACACACACACACACACACACACACACACACACACACACACACACACACACACACATAGACAAAATGTGCAGGCATCTATCATAGTTGATACACCTGTGAGCAGTTAATTTCATTCCTCAAGGAGCAAAAAGTAGCCACAAAAAAAACACCACATACAGTTAAATCTTACTGTAGCCCTTATCTCTCGCATGTACTGTTACACAGACTGTAAGAAAGGCACTTTTAGGTCCATAATAGCAAGTCTTTTGTCATAAACCACATTCATTTAACTCAAAAATATACAATGATCAAATGAGGCACTCTCACTTCTCTTCTCTTCTCCACTCTTCTCTTCTCAGCAGAACTGCTGTAGTGCTCATTTATCTTTAAGTGATGACGGAGTATTTACTGAGTGGTAGACCTTCTTGTCCCGCCGGTAGGGCACATGCCATGTGAAGCGGAGGAGCATGTGAAGTGGATGGAAAAAGGATGACAGAGAAGGATGGAGGAAAAGATAGGAAGAGAGCATCTACAGAGGTCATGAATAGCAGGACTATTGATGAAGACATTTTTGAAGTGTTTGAATAACACTGACCTTCGCTGCTGCTGTGTGTGCGTGTTTGGTTATGTTTACTCAAATGATATATAATGATACATACATAATATGATGTAGGTATAATGTCATTTGATTTTTTTGTGTGCACATATGTTGTTACAAGAGTGAGTTCGTATCTGACCGAGGTCCTGTGTTGCATATCATCTCCCTTCTCTTTCCTCGATTATTTCAGTCTCTCCCCACCATAGCCTGTCCAGTAAAGGCAGAAAAGTCGGACAAAACTAAAAGTAAATGAAACGCTTTATTTGTGCTGCTATGAATAAATTATCCATGTCAACTTTATTCAGGATTTTCTATTGCCCACTGTGTTTAGCCTTCATTTTTAAGGGGGCATTCATCTTTGAAATTGTCTCTTTACACATTGAACTTTTCTTGTTTTATTTAAAAGATATTAGCGCAGACTGAGGTAAAATATCACTTTCATTCTCCAGAAGTAAGGAAAGCTCTCCTTGTTTCTCCTGAAGTTGTGACAAGGAAATTATCTCTTCTCCTCCTCTTTACCTTTTCAACTCCTACACTGTCACAGTCCACTCTCCTCCTTTTGTCTACTCCTGTCCTTCTCTTCCGTAGCTGGAGGTCATGCTATTTTAGCACTTGCTCAAAACAGAACTAATCTAACCCAGATTTACACGTGAAAGGAAAGTGTGTGTGTGTGTGTGTGTGTGTGTGTGTGTTGCTGGGGGTGGGTCTGGGGGTGCAATTTTGACTCTGGAAAGTCGTGTGTGTGTGTGTGTTTGTGTGTGTAAGTGTGTCAGTGACGCAGGAAGAGAGGAAGCAAGAAATCGTTGTGTAGGTAAACGAAAAACACCGAGGAAAGGAGAGACACTGTTTGAGATTAATGACCAGTGGAGTGCATCGGGGTCATCACAGAGTCATCATGGGCAACTTGGTCGACCGGGTTGGGCCTAAGAAAAGGTTTGTCAGGGAGGCGAGCTCTCTTCAGCAGCACCTGCTATCTGACAGCGGAGATGTAAGTGCTTCTGATTGAGGGTTCTGCTCGAGGCACATTCTAAGGTTTAGAGAAAAACAGATTTGTAGTGTTGTAGCTCAGCTGCATGAAATAGGAAGAACTGACTGACTTACTGGTTGTTTAATGCTACGCTGAGTTAAATGTAACTTTTCTTGAGTGAGTTACACCCACAATTGTTTGCATGAAGTCAGAGAACAATTAGTCTATTATATCGGAGACTTAATAAATTTAGAGATTATATATGATTACAGTAAGTGTTTTTGTAGACTTAAGTAGAACAACCATAGGACTTTTATGGTGCTGTAATTTTCAGTGGGGTCTGTGGTAGTGAGGTGACAATGATGACTGTAATTTTCCACAGTTAGATTATATTTTATGTTCTATTGTGCTCTTCCTGGTGTTATACTGTACCAAAACTGGCTGCATAAATGTGGTCGTGGTTTCCACAAATGAAAGCTGAGGATTCCGGTAAGGGCACAGTCACCCATTTACCACTATTTCCCAGAAATTACCATTAGTATCTAATTGGCACAGTGCAGCCATTACTAATGATCAGAAAATCATGAGTAATCTTCACTTATCAAAGCACAGCAGTAACAATGACTAAAAGTACCTACCTAATCTCAGCCCAGTCTGCGTGCATTTATATTTCATATCAGATTTGTACTTCTTCATTGGGCAGTTGTTCCAAACGATTTCACTCTTGATCCATGCATGCAAATCACATTTCATGTGGAGTTTGCAGTTATTGGTTTTGAAATATTAATTATTAATCTTTTGTACACTTGAAGCAGCGTAGAGAATGCGATGAGTGAGAGGCGATAAGAGGCACCAAATGCAGAGGCATACTGCTAAACTAGGTGAAATCACAGTGTGAGGGTTTGCGTGTATGCCGTGGAACCAGCAATGGAGCTCTGTGATCAGGCAAAGATAGCACAGTGTTCTTTTTTTTTCGCTAGAGGTCTGCACAGAAAAAGGTCAGAGTGTTATTGGTTTATTATGTGCAGGATGACGTTCATGTGACGTTTGTCGTACAGTAAAAATATGGTGCGGTTTAATTTGATTACTTCAATTGAAGACTCACTGTTGATGCTTCTCTAGGACTAAGAAGACATCTTAAACATATCTATAAGGATGTGCCCCTATAAGTGCTTGTTTGCTATAGAGAAGAGTATGCTTTTTTTAAGCAGTTAAGTTTTCTGTGCTCTCAGACACATCACAGACGGCATAACATACAGGCTGCCGCTTGCACTCTGAAGGCAGGGTGTGAATGATATGCACCCAGGGGGCTCTTGTCAGCAAAATACCTACTTTATGGTAGCCATCCATAACATGGCCAGGGCAGGACCAGTCTCTCTGGGGTCTGATTGAACTGATATGTACCCTCTTCCCTGAGCCCACAACTTAAAGTGTACTTTGCTTTTTATCTGATTTAATGTGCCAGCACAGATCGGCAGGACTGAAGTGACAGTGGCTATACATCTAAATATAATCACTTAAGACCTCCATCTTAGCGATATGATTGCATTGAGATCTAAGACCACCAACAACTTACCCAGCAGCACTGGTGATGAATGTATTCTCCTGAGCTTCATTAAACTCCCTGTTCCATCAGGTGCAGGACGAATGGAAATCAGCATCTGAATTATTCACTGACTTTGTAATTTCCAAATTAATAATACATTTTCTATATTAATAGGTATATATATACTAGCAGTATATAACAACGATTTAACAATAAAAGGTTTTCACAGCAATTATCAAAAATAATCAGTAATGTATTTATCATACCTATCCCCGGTCACAAGTCAAAACTATGGATTTAATGTAAACAAAAACCTGCACTGACCTGAATGCTAATTTTATTTGACATCAGAAAGCTTCTTCTTGGCCCTGTCATGGGCTTGAGGTCTCCAGTATACATGCTCTTTTCATGGCAACGTTGTCTGTGCAAACCACACAAGAGCTCTGAGTAGGAAACCAGACAAAAAAACTAGAAATAGATGAAAGATTGTGGGAAAGCCACTGAGTTGAGAGGGAATTGTGTGTGTGTGTGTATGTGTTTGTATATGTGTATATATATACATATGAGCGTGTGTGTGTGTGTGTGTGTGTGTGTGTGTGTGTGTGTGTGTGTGTGTGTGTATATATATATATGAGCGTGTGTGTGTGTGTGTGTGTGTGTGTGTGTGTGTGTGTGTGTGTGTGTGTGTGTGTGTGTGTGTGTATGAATGTATTTATGTGTGTATGACACACCTAGAGAAAAGATGTGGGGCTTGCCAAAATCTGTACACTTCATCCTCGGGGGCCATGAATATTTGTATAAAAGTTTCTTTGTAATCAATCCATGAGATATTGTTTGAGATATTTCAGTCTGGACCAAAATGGTGGACCAACTGGCAGACAAACATTGCCAACCCTAGAGCCATGCCAGTAGAATGGCTCTAAAGTGATCGGAAGAAAAATTAAAAAAGACCACAGTAGAGAAAATTAGGATATAATACTGAGAATAACAGGGAGAGAGAGTTTAAATGGCTTCTTCATCCAGTGACAATAGTGAGGTTATACAGTAAGAGTCAGCTAGCTGCTTAAGCATCTCTCTTGTTTACATGTCACTTAATTGGAAGCCATAAACCCATTAAATGATACAGTTACAAAGACTCAGAAGTGAAACCCTATAGCCCACTGCAGAGACACTGGAGAGAATATCAACGTTTTGTCTAAAGATTTTAGACATAAGAGCAATGGCTTTACTAGTGTGCTCTTGATAACATAGGACTATGAGATAGTAGGACAAGGACGTGCTGGTAGTTTTATCTGTATCTAACTCATTTGAGACGGAGTAACAAGTCGTGATACCATGTTCAGCATCAGTGTGTGGGACTAATAGGGTATGACTCTGCTTGGTGTGACGGTGTATAGGAACTTGCTTTGGAAAAAAACCCCTTCAAGACATGATATAACAGGTACTTTACATTTTTTATTTCACCATTCCTGGTACTGTGGTTTTTCTGCCATGTATCTGAAAATCTCTTTTAGAGATTTACAATATTGCAAAAACAAAACATACACTACAGTATTGGACGCTATCATTATCATTATCCTGTATTAGCAAGTGTGGTTGGTGGCATTATTATTATTATTTTTTGTAGTTCTATTTTTTGCCTTATAAATATTACCATGCCACATTGAGGATATGTGTACTCTTTTTCTGTTGTGTGCACATTAGATTGAGAGGATTCCGATCCCTTCTGTGCATTACTCTTTGGCTTTCTCTGTCTGCTTTTAAAAGTTAGCCATATCTGCCTCCAATGTGCACACTCAAAACACTCTTGTGTACATGAACAGACTTCAGACGGAAGTCTATCCCAAGAGCAGAGCTAAATTTACATCAGCAATGGGTGCCAACAGTGCAGAGATAATTGAAGCTGAGACTGTGCAGGAATTGGGATGAGGGCATGGAGGATCTGGGACAGTGGGTGGGATTTATAGCTTATGGTGGTGCTCTATTAGCACTTTTCTTAATCTCTGGTAGTTAGAAGACATTGGAGAGCAAACACTGCATACATTCCAAGAAAAGTATGATGACCTAAAAAAAAAAAAAGGTCATCATAAAAAAAATTATGATCTCATCGTAAAAAAAAAACAAGTCCACAATTCCTATCAGGTTTGAATAAGGTCCAGAAAAAGATCTGAAAAGCAATTGTTTGACATTTTGGGAAATACGCTTATTCACACTCTGGCTGAGACTTAGATGAGGAGATTGATTCTATTCTTGTATGTGTTTGTTAAATGTGAAGCTACACCCAGCAGCTGATTACCTTAACTTGACTCAAAAAAGACTGGAAGCGGGAAGAAACAGTCTTGTTGTTTAATTCTTGACAAGAAAGCCAATAAATATTTCCCAAAATGTTGAACTTTTCCATAAAACATTCATAATAAATATGTGATCTTTGCCACATGAAAGCAAAACATTATAATTGGGTTAAACCTGCAGTGCGGAACTTTAGTCTCCCCCTTCTGGCAGTGAGAGCAATTACACAAACACCGTTGAATACAGAGAAATTCCCCCAGCTCCAAGACAATAATTCATTATTTAGGTACAGGAAATAGCCTACTCCAAATATTTTGCAAATACCAACCTGTCCAAGAGCAGTAAGGCGACATCCGTGCCTACCCTCAGTCCCTTCTTTTCTTTCAGTGCTCTCCGACGAGAAAAACCAAACCAGTGGTAATCCGTGTACCTGTGTCCTTGCCATCGATCGCTTTCGTTTTTTAGACAGTAATCCTTCCTCTCGACTCAACGAGTTTCTTTTTTCATCTGGACCATCAGAAACTTTTCTTGGAGGATTCCTAGGTTTTCCCGCCATACTCCTGTTTGCTGTTGCCTCCTCTGTCTCCACTGCTATGGCTGCTCCCCTGTTCAGCTCTGGCAAATTTGCTTGCTGACGTAAAATGCATCGCTACCGGGGTGCGGCACGGGAATGTCACCGCAGACCCTAGATTTACCTGGTCCTGATAGGCTTAACCAGCATTGTGTGAACTCGTTTGGTGAGGGCTTGAATGTAACGGATGTTCATTTATATGTAAAAGTTCCTCACTTCAGCTTTAATAGTACTGAAAGAGTGAAAAAAAAAAGATACCAGAACGTATGCCCATTCAATAGTATTATGCACATTAGCTGTCATGTTATGTCAAGTCACCAAGCTTACCTGTGCGGGAGCAGCTTAGGTGAGCTGTGTTGACAGCAGTTCAGTGACACATTGAAAACTCATCTGCCAGATGGCTCAGGGGGAGGGCTTCAACCAGGGAGAACTTTAATCAATCTGATTAAGGGGAAATGCTGCCTGTATTTTTAGCATCTCCATGGCAGGCCAGTGGCCATTCATTGAATTTTGTTTCATTAGCTCTCATGTTTATCTCTTGGACGAGTGGATTTATAAACAGGGGAGCTAGAGTAAAGGAACCATCATCAATACAAGCTAATGCGTTTCTTAAGCTAAACATTTCATGAATAAGATAAATATTCACTCTAATGTTCTGATAACAAGGTATTAATTAATGACATGACTGTGATGCCGAAACTGAAAAAATTCCAATTTGTCTTGGAGGGAGTAACGTATTGTTTCTGGGACTTCGGCCTGGGTCACTGCCCAGATGCTGTTTTATGCCAAGAAGCAACATGACCTTAACGTGAAAATCCCCAAAGATTTGCTTCTACAGAATGATGGAGAATCCAGTGAATTCCTTTCAACTCAAAACAGTCCAAATGCTGAAGGCACACTTGGTCCCAACATGAATATGATGTTATTTTATTCGGTTGAATTTGGCTTTTAAAGTTACTTTAACCCTAAATGAAAGACAAACATCCTGCCTGCATCACAAAACTGAAATACCACCTAACTTTGGTTTAAACTAGGAGACAGCTGTCCTGTGAAATGGATTGCAGTGCCAACATTAAAGAAAGCCCCAGCTGGCTGCAGATGATTCCTGCCTAAAACATATGTTCTGTGACCAGCTGTCCACAGTTTACTCATTTGCTGGTGTGGCTGATTATTTTAACTGATGTAATGCAATGATGTGCAAGTCACTGTCAGGTAAACTATCCTGGTTAGACATCGATATTGTAAATCATCATTAGTATACCCCTAGCAGAGCATGGTTCATTTTTAAGATATGATGCGAAGGAAATGCACTACACTGTATGCTGTATTACTCACAGTAAAAATGATCTTTGTTGTTCTACATCGGTCATCATCTGTCACTTCCCCCTTTTCTCTCTTTACCCAAGACAAAATGTGCATGATGTCAGTAAGTGGTTTAAAGTAGAGTATGTACTGTTTGCCTCATATTTACACACCACAACTGTGTAAACATGCCCACTTCCTCTCTTCGACAGATTACGGACGTAAATCCCCCCACAGTTTTAAGACCTGCGGCTCAGTATGACTCACAAAGCAGAAAGTCCCAGCTGGTTGCCCTTTTGTCTTTATTTCTAAATGATTATATCTTGTAAATATGTTGCTAAACTAAGACTGTTTCTGTAGTAAGAGTTCAGAATAGCACTGTGTAGAGATTTGAAAGCTGGGTGATTGTGTGCTTTTGTCTGTGCACGTGTATGCGTGTGGATGCAGGTGCATGCATGCCTCGGGGACCCTGAACTGCTCTATCACAGATGTGTTTTCTCTAATGTGGGACAGCGGGGAGTTGCCTGGAAAAATCTGGCCATATGAGGCAATGTTTTCGGTGAAGCATGAGCTTTTGCATTATTTTTACAGTATCATTCATCCCAAATAATTATTAACTAAGGCTAGGAGGATATGGAAGACAGAGAAAAATGTCATCTTATTATTGGGAAATGTCTGTGTATATGTGTGTCTGATGTGAGGCTTTCGGTTGCATGTGCATTGACAGGAGTCATTAGCATTATATGATTGAAGGTTACATGGCTTGGGGTGTGACCAGATGTCAATTTGGAGAAATCCATATTGGATACTACTCCACCTTAATTTTAGGCATGCATAAGTAGTTTTTGCTTTGCCATCTCTAGACAACCATGAAATCAACTGATGTCAATTAGTCAGCTCGCTAATGCCATTAGAAAAAACAGTTGTCGTTCCAAGCCTGGACATGCTTTTAATTCACAACCACTGTAGAAGAAACAGGCTAAGAACAACTTTCAACAAACTTTTCCTCCATTTTCCTTGTTTACATCATTTGTTGAATACAGTTAATGATGATGGGAATATCACCAAGTGTTGCAGGTATTTGGCCATAAACCGAAGCCTTGTATAAATTTAAAATTTGACCTGGTCGTGTAACTAGAGCAAAAGTCAGGGTATTTACAGAAACCATGCAGATACATCATCTTGGCACCATGCATGTCTTAACCAATTCTCCGATTCTGAGATATTTCACTGGGATAACTGAAAACTTTGATCTGCTGTAGGTGCTAGAGGAAAGGTCAGAGGATCACCTAAGATTCATCCTCTGGGTGTCATGAATGACTGTTGGATGGTGTGCCATAAAATTTTGTACAGAGTTTTCAATTTACACCAAAATAGTGGACCAGCCGACATTGCCGTCCATAGAGCCATCCTGCTAGCATGGCTGCAAATGCTAGGCGTGCCAGGTGTATTATTGTGACAACTAGAAAAACATCCTTCGTGATTACAGTCTTACATGATTACATACGTAAGCAATAGTCTGTCCTCAAGGAGTACACTTTTCAGGAACCAATGGATTGTTGCCAGCTTGACGACCTTTCTTGACCTGTAGAATATCATGGAATCCTTTACGTGAGAACTCAAAAATAACCTTAGATAGATTTATGAGATTTTCACTGACAGCGGTATTATAAGGGTTTGCCCAGGAGCGAGTTGTTTACATTGAGGATGGCATGTGTGTGTGTGTGTGTGTGTGTGTGCGTGTGTGTGTGTATGTGTGTTTGCATGCGTTCCAAGTATTATGTTCTCTGCTGCAACCTTATAGACTCAGATTCAGTCCAAATGATGGATATCAAAGAACATCAACATTGATTTCTGTCCGCTCTGAAAAAGCCCCCATTTCATCATCTCTCTGTTCAATTGAAAACAGTCAGGCTCAATTTCATAAATGCCTCTGCTATCTAACTTGCTTCTCCTTCTTGTTTTTGACTCTTTATTTCTCTAGTTTTGACTAGAATATTCTTCTTTATTTTTCTGTTTCTTACTAGACTTCATGTTTTTTTCTTTTGTAATTTTCCCTCTGTTCTGTGTTTCGTTGTTTTCTGGATGTGCTAGCACATAACTATATAGTATTATTTTATATTTTATTTTATAATACTTCAAATTAACACACAACTCTGCCTTGTATGCAGCACATTTTATGCTACATCAAAGCAAAAAAGTCTTTACTTTTCTACCATTGATGCAGGCTTTAAATGCTTTTTCACCATGCATTAGCATCACTAACAATGACAAGGGTTCAACCACCCAACACTTTGTGCCCTACAAAAGCAGCATTCCCATCTTCAACAGGACACTGAGTAACACTGACATTGACAGATAGTCCAAGAGATAGCAACACAGCAGGGCAGGCAAAAGCCCATGCAGCTGTGAAACAGGCGAATAAAGTAGCATTATGATTCACCACTGACCAGGGCAATGAGTGTCGAGGAAAAACCCTGAGGACTTCAGTCAATCTCTGAAGACTTGCACAAAATGGAAAAATCCTATTTATAACCTGACCCTTGCCCAAAAATGTCAGGACACAAATGTTCTTCACTGAAAAAGGCAGAAGCAGAGCAACCAAGGTAGATGGACATGATCAAATTTGAAAGAGTGAACATTAAAAAAAATGTACTTGAGAACAACAGATTCCTTTCATGTTGGACTTTAATCAGAAAAACAGAATAATGGAGACAGATTTTCAGCTGAATACACCTCAGTGATGTAACGGCAAAGGTGGATGAGAGAGTCTGATGTGAATGTGTATGGGTGTTTGAGTGCACAGATGATGGGATAGCAGTTGAAGAATCATATATTTTGTGTTTTCCAGAGAAAATGTGATAAGGTGATCTTTTAAGTTGGTCTGCAGCCATAGATTTGCATATTAGAAATGTATTCAGTGAATTATATGAGTGTAGATGTATAAGGAGATGAAATTAAGAGACATTTACTATATTCGGTAATTTGTTTGTTACAGTTGTACAGTGTATGTAAGTTTATGTAGTAGGCTCAAGAATGTCAAGGAGCCTATCTATAAAATATTGCCTATCTATTAGAGATGATTTATTTTAAGAACAATTGCATCAACAGATGTAAATATTGCTATCAGTGGACAGAGATATAAACGTGTCTGCTATATGTTAAATATTTTACAGTCAGAACATTTGAATTGTTTTCCATTCAGATGTTAAAACTCCACAACTTAGAAACAGCCCCACACTTGAAATGACGCTAACTGGCACAAAGTGTTCTTATCCTAGATATTATACTCCCATTAAACCCACCCTTAAACTTTTTAAGAGGGATGTTTTGGAAGCTGTTTCCAGATTAAGATTTGGAGCAAAAATCGACATGAGTTTCATCTATGATATCAAAGATTTTTTTCTTATAAGATCTATCTTTTATCAAAAGCACATTGCTGAAATCATGACCAAAAACAAACTAGAGACCATCTTTGATGGGATCATACCAGCCGCGACGCCCGTAAACATGTTGACATTCCAAAACATGAGTACTCAGTAGTCATTACTACATTACTACATTATTAACATGGGTAACTTGGCCTTCATTTTGATCTCAGCTACAGACCTGCGACTGTGACCTGGTTGTGATGCTATCACGATGACACAATCGGTGACAGACAGACAGACATGTAAACACCTTTCAAAGTACTCAAAGCCACCTCTGTGGTAGTTCCCACCACAGGAGGTGTCTCCAGGGCACTTTGCCATGGTGGCACACACACACACACACACACACACACACACACACACACACACACACACACACACACACACACACACACACACACACACACACACACACACACGCAATTTACTTTCATAACTTTTGAGGAAATTATATAGACTTAATTTCCTGGAGACTTACCCTAACCCTTACCTTAACCACTGACCCAAAAATCAGCTTTTTCGCAATTGGGGACACAGTGTTTGTTGGGTGGTAATGAGCTCATTAATCCATTAATGATTTGATCTAGACACCACTGATATCAAACAGAGATTCAGGATGTCTTGGAGAGTCAGCCGGGGGGAATTATGCCTTTTTCAGTGAAAAACTATTTGACCAAACTCTGCCAAGTCCAACTTAACCACTGGTTGTCAAATGTTTATTCTCACATATTTCCCAGCAGGGCTGTATTGATTTTTGCTCTTTTAGGGGTACCACCTTGCCATTAGTCATGCAATTATTTTGTCAGCATATCGAATTCTGCCTAAAGTGGATACTGGCTATTATCTAATTTCACTAATGGTAGCGTTTTGCTACCCACAGGGCTTTGCCACTCTACAGTCTGTGGTGCTATGAAAACAAAGTTCAGATGGCAGCTGAATGTACAAAAATTAAAGTCTGGGATTAAACATGCACAAAGTGACAGCACATACTATACTAGTAGGGCCAGTGTCAGTTATGGGTACTGTGTTTATTTTATTCTTCTGGACACATGCGGACACACAAACATGCTCGTACACACGCGTAAAGGTGTAACACCTCTGATACTTGTGATGGATTGAGCTCTTTTTATTAGACACACACACACACACACACACACACATACGCATACAGAGAGACACGGGTAGCTCTTGTCTTAAGGTCTCATTAAAGAGGGCCCACAAGACAAGAAAAAACTCCTGTTTTGGCATTCATTCATGTTTCACATTCATACTTTCTATAGTAATCCTCTAATTTGTTCTCTCCCGCTCTTGCACTCTTGAACCCTTTCACTAACCAAGGATTAGGAGACACTTCTTTATTTTTCTGACAGTAGATGCCTAATTGCCTGCTTTCTTTTTCTCCATGCTTCACCCTCTCTTTCTCTCTCTCTCTCTCTCCTTCTCTCTCTTCTTCTCTCTCTCTTTCTCCCTCTCTCTGTGTCTCTAGAAGTGTGACTGCCTGCTCAGCCTGGAAGCCTATTCAGCAGACCAGAAGCGCCGCGTGTGTCAGTGCCTGAAGGACAACATTGACAAGCAGCTCCAGCTTCACAGGAGGGAGCCTCTCGTTACGCATTTTGAACAGGTATGGCACATGGACACACACATCTAGCAGCATTTCCAATTTCGATTGAGGCCAAAAATAAATCAGTAAACACATGAACACATGGCAATGCATATATTTGTGAATACCCTCATCACAGATGCCCTGTCAACACCACACACTCCCAAGCATACAAACTCAGTCAGTATCATACAACAGTTTCTTGCAGCTCACACTGCCATCGCTATGATTCTCCACTTAGGTCTTACATTTCTTTGGGGAACTTTAATCCTGCCTTTTAAATGTCAACTCAGTGCAGTTTAAGTCCTGCTGGCTCTCTTCACTTACGGTAAAAGAGTAGAGCAGATATTTGCTAGCAAATATAGGTTATTAAATACTGCACTTCATATGTATTAACTAGACTTTGTTTTGACAAAATTACGCTGTGTTGACAGCTTTGGTAAATTATACTTGTTGTGATAATTTGAAACACTAACCACACTAGACTTGATTGAATGCTGGGTACTGAGAGTAGTGGGTGTTTTCTTAGTGTGCTAGTTTAGCTGTGGTGTGGTGACAGTGGTGAGTGACCGAATACACATATTCTTTTGATCCATCCAATATTAAAATATTAATTAGAGCCCCTTTAAGTTCCTTCTTACAATTCACCTCTGTAGACCTGTTGTACTTTTTGGAAGCGCTGAAATGAATCAAATCAGATCTTGAACAGAATGTGACATTTTATGATACACTGACTTGTGTCTGAAAGAATCAAAACCACACGTAATCACTGTTGGATTAAGTCATTACACCCCTGCCCTCAGCGTAGCACAATGAAGGTGCAGGGTGCTGTTAAGGATGCACTGTAATTGATCTTTAAGTGCTCACTGGGCTTCGACTGCCTGATTAAGAGGGTGGCTGCTGGGGGAGCTTTGAATGAGATTACCATTGGCCAGTTTGGTCATCTCAAGTGTTACCTAGGGACGTTTTTGTGAAAGATGTGCGAATGAGTGGCAATCTGGCAAAGCTTTGTACGAAATAGATATAGTCATGTCCTTTGGAGCAGCATTCAGAGGTGTGAAGCGTTAATATAATGCTGTCTGTAATATGCAATTATTATTTGTATAGATTTTGGCAGATGATTTTTTTGATTAGCCTTATTTTCATTAACACGATTCCCATTTCTTGCCTCTTTCATTTCTAAAGCTCTTTGCTTTTTTTCATCCCTTACTTCTTTTTATTTTTGATGAACAGCGAAGACAGCCCATTCACTTCATCAGTTTACACGGTGTCCAAACCACTTTGTTTGAGCAGAAAGGTGATTAAAAGGGGTAAATAGCCTTATGTGTAGATGGCACACCTGTTGTAAATTAGGGCTTCATTTCATCAGCATATGAAAGAGAGAAAGAGAGAAAGAGAGAGGGACAAGCTGACAGTCTTTCATCCCCTTCTCTCTCTGCATGTGTGTGTATTTATCCGTGTGTTCGTGTATGCATGTGAAACATTTGAGATAAGCTTCCAGACATTGTTTTACTGCTGCAGTGTCTTCACACACATGTGTGCATTCTGGCGTTCCACAGAAACACAATGGGAATTGCACATGTTGCTTTTCTTGCCTGCTTCCTCCCATGATCAGTGTCAGTTTGGTGCACCCGGCTGAATTTATTAACACATTACACACAGTGAAGTTTTCAACACGGTCAATAACTAAACAGCTCGGCAAGCATGCTAAGTTATGTTAGGCCATGTTAAGTCAATACCATTTACCCGAACTCTATTGACCAAACCAGGGTATTGATTGGTATAGACATGGTAAAGAAACTACTCCGATGTATTTTACCGTGGTAACTAATGGTACCTAATTATGTTTCTTAAAGCTTCAGCTTTTAAGCAAAATAAACCTTCTAGTGTGAACACTGATGAGTCTCCTAGGAGGAAGTACCTGATCTTTCTCTTTGTCTTTTTCCAAGTACATCCAAACTTAGCCGGCCACAATAAAACAGATTGTTATCTCTCACTTGTGACCCTCCATCCACCCTAAGCCAGTGTTTTTCAGACCTGAAACTTGAGCTTCTAGAAAACACTCTCCCGAGTGGATAGATCTGAAAACACTGGCCATGTGCTTGTGTGGGCGGGGAAAACATTCAGAGCACCTAGAACAGAGAAACATAAAATAATGTAACATAAGATAATGTACGCCTGCTCAGACACGGTTGGGTTGTGGCAGTAAAGTTCAAGTACAGAGAACAACTTTCCTCTAACCCACTCTGTGATGACTCATTTGAACGTCACAGGGAAAGGGAAATTAGAGTGCCTTTTCTTCCGACATATTTTTGACTAGAACGGAGTATGTGGTGAGGTTTACTTAAGAAGGGGATTTGTAACAAATCCTTCAGAGTTGATTGGATTGCCCAAAAGTGGGTGTAACTAAATAAATACAGGGTGATACTAAGCTGTAGAGAGATACAGCGTTTTAGGGGAACCTTTGGCCTCCCCCTACCCCTCACTCACCTGTGTTGTTAGATCCAGAGGCAGAGGATTAGGGAGAAATGAGTAAACTAGAGCACAACAACGCTTGTTTGGAAATGTTAACTAGTTATTGCCAACTGAAATCCAAACAGACACCTTCCTATTATATCACTCTGCTAGCTACTATGACCCATAACGGTCAGGTACGATTTTATACATGATATTTATGTTTACACCCTGAATTTAAAATGATTCCTCAAAAATATTTAGAATTTTGCAGGAAGAGGAGAGGTTTTTTGCTATCATTTTTTGACATTGCATATAACAAGAGCAAAATGAACAGTTAACACAGGGAAACTTTGAAAATGTATCAAAATGTCAATACAGCTCACACACCACAACCTATGTAATATATTATAGTAATAATATTTTATTTTGGCATACAATTCCATGATCATAAAATAACTATTCAATTGACATTTCAATCTTAGATGTCTCAGTTTTGCTGATTGTTGATTGAAATGAGATGGATTTAGCCATCTTCTTATAGGTTATATGTTTTAATGTGGATATCTCTTCAAAAAAATCATAAAATACTAGTGCGGACACACGTCATTCAGATTTGGTAGTCGTAGGGTTGACGTGGTGTCAGACACACGAAATCACACATCACACATTTTCCTGTAGAAAGGGAAACACATCATTATTCCGGCAAAAGCTGATGGTACATTCTCAGTGAGATTATACACGCGAGGATGCATGCATGTCCTGCCCTGTGGCATTATTCCTGTATACCATCTTTGTGTGATTATTAGAATCTTTTACTGTAATCTCTTATTAAACGGAAATCTGAACGGTGTCCTGAAGGCAAGGGAATACTTGCTTAATCATAACATTTTACATCTAGACAAATTAGTTCACTTTTGATTGCATTTCTCCAGAGTACCTTAGAGGCAAATAGTTTGTATTCAGTCAACTCCAAATGTGTTTAATTATATGCAAATCAGGTTTGTCAAGTATGGGAGATATGAGGGGAATGCCTTTGTAGTATCCTTTCTGTTGCACGGGACCCTTTAAAAATGAAATGTCCTGCGTATTTTACTTGACGTCACGGGAAGTATCTTTGTGTAATTTCATATTGGCATAAAAAAGGAGGACACTGCCCTATAGATGTACATGCACAGACATATTTGGGTCAGCTCCTTCCACAGACTCCGTCAGATAACCTCAAGTTTAAAACCTGACACACTAAACACGATGACAATCTGCTGCAATGTTCCCTTCATGGATATAACAATAAACATGTGTAACCTTGATTTAGCACAAATTGTCTTTTTATTCAAGCACTATCCACATGTCCCAGAATCATTAGTTCGTATAATGTAGAGTTCAAAAACAACTCAGAGAATGTTCCAGTAATTCAGCCTGGAAGAATACTCCTTTCGGTAGTGCTTAAATAACTCAATTACTGCCCCATTTTTACTGCGGAGTCAACACTAGAACTTCCTTCGTAAACTGAATGGAGTGTATCTTTGATGCACTGTGTGTATTCCTGCCAGTGAGTAAGAATTGCAGCAAATGAGCTTCAGAAAAATTTCCCATTGAATCACATGTTTCCGTTTTGTCAGAAACTGCATTTTTCCTCTCATGCATGAAGCAGAGTAAACCCACACTTAGCTGAAGCCTGCACTTTACTCAAGAGTTACAGTATGTTCAAGTTCAAGTGTGCAGAGAGATCAGAATCCACTCCACAGGGAAAACACACAGACTGTAGAAATCACATCCATTCTATGCACTCATATTTCTTTGTTCATTCATGTTTTTAGAGCAAATGGGGTTACCCTGCCACCGTGTTGATGTCAGCAGCCGCCCTAGTTCCTGCGATCCCTGACCACTTTGATTGCTTCCCTTTGGAAAAACTTAGACATGAGCTCTTTTCACTTGGAAATTCTCTAATCCTACAGCCAGTCCCTCTGAGAGAGGAGCTGGATGAGAGTTTGCCAGTTTCTGTTTTGTATGGAGCGTCATTTCAGCAGATGGTAAATATTTATGACAACTAACCTCAACTTTAATAACCGATGCCTCTTTCTTTTTGACTGCGAGCGCTGTGCCGTGACAGAAATAACGACAGAATAATTTGACATGCAGTTACAGATACTTTCGACTAACAGCAATATGGCCGATTACTTAGATGGGAGGTAGTCAGGGGCTGACATAGTCATGGAGGTGGATGAGTGAATATTACACCGTAGGTGATGTTACACTTTGGCAAATTCGTTGTAAGGAAGAACAATGTGACTCTACCTTTAGTGTTGTTGGCCTAGCAGGAGAGAAAAAGCACAATCAGCCTAAATAATATTTTTTTTATGATCAAGGATCTTTAATCAGAACCAAGGAACTTTCATTTTAGGATTCTTATTAAGGACTGCAACATTCTCATCATGGAGTGTATAAACTTAATAATTTATATAATTTGTAGTTTTATTTATTTATGTAGTCATGTACAGAAACAAAAACTTAGCCTTGTGGTCCGGTATCCAACAGCCAATAAAAGTCTCTGAGCTGCTTCTTTGGAAAGCTTCTGTTACATTCTTGTCTGGGCAACATTAGCCACTAAGCTGCTGGAAAAATAAATTTGTTCAGCTACACACACATGCCCTCAAATGGGAATTTAAGTAGGACTGGCCATTTTGAAAATGACAGCCGCACTTCATCACACATAGTTAGCATTTGATGAGCAATGCTGGCAGTCCTACTCTGAGTCACAAGAAGAAAGCAACTATCTGCTGTAAAAGTCACAAACATTTTTTTCTACATGAGAGCTTAGGCTCACATGAACATTGAAAAAAGGATGGCTGCTGCTAATGAACAAAGTGTGTGTGTTGAGATTTGGAGGGAGCTTGTTCTTTTCTCTTTCTCTGCCTGTCTCATTGCACATTTATTAGATTCTGTTTTAGCTGCTGAACTGGATAGAATACAGCATTTGTGTTAGAGAAAGCAGTGACTTAGTGTGACAAGGACCCTCTCTCATTCCCTCTCTGGGTTACTCTTTCTGTTGACTCGTCAAACTTTTTATTTATGATGAAATTAAAGAATGCATTGCTCTCTTCTCAACTCTGTTTTCCTATTCTACCATGTCCCTCCACCTCAGGCAAGTATTCGCTTGATCAAAGATACATGAAGTTCTGGACAGATAGGAAGTGTTAGTGAATATGCATCTAGTGAGCTGCATATCTCACTACTGGAGCGCACTGCATTTTAAGCAGTAACACAAAGTAACAAAAATAAAGCAAGCTGATTGCTCTGCTTCGGTTTAGAATATATTAGAAAGCGGAATAATTTGTTTACTTCCATTTCCTTCATTTTGACTGTAAACATTTTTAAGGGCAACACATACTAACACCATCTTGACAGCGTCAGCTTGTCAGGATGTGCAACTATCCTACTGTATTTCTCAGCTCTGCATAGCAGCTTTTCAGAAAAGCAGCAGTTTTTACCACGTTCCCTCCCATGATCGGCACATCCTGGCTATTGTACCTTTTCTGCTTCTTCAGTCTGTATGACACATTCCATGTGTGCTACAAGAGTCAACCGATTCCCGCGAGGCACTGCCGGTGTGTGTGTTACACTTTAGTCATGGATATCTAGCAGCAGTAATCTACGTCAGTGGTCACAAGTTCCTTTAAAATGTTTTTCCCAGCATGGAATCGATGCATCCATTAGCTATACTGCTTATCCTTTGAGGGTTGCAGAGAGGCTGGAGCCAATCCCAGCTGCCAGTTGGCAAGAGGCGTGGTACACCCCGGACAGGTCGGCAGTCTATTACAGGGCTGACATACAGAGACAAACGACCATTCATGCTCACACTCACACCTACGGGCAATTTAAAGTCGCCAGTTAACCTAACCTGCAAGTCTTCAGACTGTGCGAGGAAGCCGGAGCACCCGAAGGGATCCCATGCAGGCATGGGAAGAACTTGCAAACTCCAAACAGAAAGAACCGGGCCGAACCTGGGTTTGAACCCGGAACTTTCTTTCGTGAGGTGACAGCGCTTGACAGCGCTCCACTGCATAGAATCTCACTGGGAATTAAAGATGTAATATTCATGTACGTGAAACTAATTCTACAAACATTAAAGAGTTTTCTAAAAAAAAAAATGTAACAACTCTTCTATGCAGAAAAGAAGGATAAAGATAAAAAGGGGGAAAAAAACTTGCAAATACTTTTTGAGTATACTTTAAACACAAAGCAGCCCTTCAGCTGCACACTAGTAGTTTACTTGTAACTTCATTTTAAGAAAAATGCTGCAGTACAAAATGTCACATAACTGTAGAGTCGTTCTTTAGCATAGAGTACACTTAGTGTATACTTTGAAGTACACTTCTGTAAAATAAAAAGTGGGCCAGTTCAGTCTGAATAAGTAATACTAGTCCACTTAGAAGTGTAAAAATACTTTATATTTACACAAGTGTACTTAATTGTGTGTACTTGATGTTTTTTTCCCAATGACTTGATGATGCCCTGTGGAGTTTTCTTGTAAGTATCTTTACATTCACTGCTATTTGATAAAACAAATTGTGTTTATCCTTGAGGTCTAAGAAATGTGTTGAATGCATTTCCCTCCTTCCTAAAACTTCGAAAGTATTTTATATCAAGTAATTTTTACATCAGTGTTTACTTGCTAACAGTTTTCTTCTTCCCTGCCTTTATTGGCACATTGCATTATATCTTGGTTTGTTACTGCCACCCCTTGGTGAGTGGAATAGTGTGAAACCGCTGGCAGAACTGTGTATTGTGTTATCTGCCTACGCACGTGTGATTTAAAAAAAAACAAACAAACAAAAAAAACAAGGACACCATCAAAGTAAAAAAAAATCCATAGCAATATTTGGGGTCAAAAACTTTTCATGGAACCTGTAAACCTGCAATAACTGATGCTTTTGGCCACTATGAGGCAGCGGAAACAACATTATCATACATTTGGAGTTGTGGTTTTGTTCACCTGGGGATTGAACTGTAAGCTCTGTTTTTGGTCTCTACCAACTCCTGAGGGCAATATCTGGCTTTTTAGCGGCAATATTCCACTATTTTTTCAGCAGCTAGTCACTGACCATGTCTGTCTGGTTGTTTGGTGCTGAGCAGGTAGTTTTTAGAGCTTTTCTGCTGAAAAAAGCTGCGCGCTAAGTCTGGAAACGACACCATGACAGTGTCGAGTGCAGGGTGGACAGCTAAAAAATGAGCTGACACTCTATATAAAGCTCTGTAAAGCTGAGGGTAACTGCAGATTCAGGTGATTATTCTCATCAGGTTTGTTGCTACAGCTGACCCCTTTCACATTATCACATCTTTTTCACATTGTCATTTATATAAAATCCCTCTTTTAGCTTATTTTAGTTAATGATTTAATGTTTATTGCCCCACATTGGACATGTGATTTGCAACTGAGCACAAGCTACAAATCTATAATAGAAACAGTAATAAGTTCCAGAGTAACTGGAAGATGGCAAAGGTTGAAACAAGACGTTCGATTGAGGTTGATGTAGAGTGAATTTGAACTACACTAGACTGAGTTTAGGGTTTCATGGGGGCCTCACATGACAGTGGCTTATCAATGATGTAAAATGACTCTCGGTCATTTTGGCAGGAAAAGGGGATTGTCAGGAAGAGATTGATGGCAGCAGAGGAAGCATATTAGAAGTGATAGACTGGTGATGGACAGCATGTTGATACAGTGACAGGTTCAGTGGTACGTATTAGAGTTGGTTGGAGAAAGACAGCTTCTCTAGGTTACAACAAGAGACACTGAGTGACACAGGAGAATGTGAGGAGAAAGCTAACAACTAGCTGAAAGAAGTAGGGATTTTTGAAAGTTTTGAAAGCGTGAGAGAGGCTGCTACACACTTTTCATCTCATAGTAAGTAGGTAATTATAAACATTATAAATAAAAATATTTACATTGCTCAGGTCAGATATAAGGAACTTAGTGAAAGTCTTCTGGCACCATTCCTGTGAGATCACCACTCAGGTTAATCATACAGTCTGGAACCGATGGTCGTAAATGTGAAGTATCTAAGTATGATATGGGCAACATCTGTACAAGCACAAGTTTACGTAATTAACATTTCTCTTGCTCTCGTTGATTCTCTGCAACAGACAGAAACTTTCCCCTTCATTGTCCCTAATTAGACACGGATGAATTCCATTTGTCTTGTCTATGCCCGTCTATTTTCTTCTCATACACGTGCATGCACATGCACAGACATGCACACACGACATACACATACGACACACTGCATGCTATTTTTGGTATTTGCTATCTTTCGAAGTGTGACATCAGATTTAGAACTGGTTCAAATGGAGCAGATATGAGAACCATGCTGAAACATTTCATGTCATATCTCAGTGGAGTTATGACAAAATGGTATTTTATGTCTCTAAAAGGATTTAATGGCAACAGAGTCGTCTGCTGATTAGAGATCTTCTCTCAAGAAGCTTAAATGCAGACCAGTGCTTATACCCAGCTGAACTGTCAATAAGTGGGTGGTGCCATTTTCTTCAGGTGAGGCAATGGCAACGTTTTTTATAATTTTGTTTTTTATCCCGAATGTAAAAGAATTGCTCACATTTAAGTTTAAGTCTTACTTTACAGAGAAATTGTTATAGGTTTGTAGTAGAGTATTGGTGTTACCACGTTTGCAGAGGTTTTGTTGAATGTTGCCATGTTGTCATTAAATAGAAGGGTGTCCAGGAGAGCCGTCCACTGAGTGACATAGTGACATATGTGGATGCATATGTCAGAAATGTTATTTCTGGTGTAATCTCCTCATTCTACTCTGATATGGAGGCTATACTGTGGTTGGACCATCCCAACAAGAGAAAATTCAAAGGTTGCAAAAGATTAAACCTCATCATCTCTCTTTTTGTTCTCTCAACCAGAGACCTCATCTATATACATACATACACACACATACACACACACACACACACACACACACACACACACACACACACACACAGACACACACATATATATATTTGTGTATATATATATATATATATATATATTGGTGTATATGTATATATTTGTGTATATGTATATATATATGTATATATGTATAAATAAATAAATAAATAAATAAAATATATATATACACACATATACGTATATGTACACATGGTGGTTAAGAGAAACAAGAAAGTGATAAGGACAAAGAGAGCATATTTACACTTGATGGGCTGCAGCAAAATTCACATGATCTCACACATGTGTGTGCGTGCGTGCGTGTGTGTGTGTGTGTGTGTGTGTATATGTATGTATATACGTATCTGTATATGTATGTGTATGTGTGTGTGTGTGTGTGTGTGTGTGTGTGTGTGTGTGTATATGTATATGTGTATATGTATATATATATATATATATATATATATATATATATATATATATATATATATATGTATGTATGTATATATATTTATATGTATGTATGTATGTATGTATGTATGTATGTATGTATGTGTGTATAAATGTATATATGTGTGTATAAATGTATATATGTATATATATATATACACACATATATATGTATACAAACGTGTGCGTGTGTGTGTATACAGTATATATATATACAGTGCATTCAGAAAGTATTCAGACCCCTTCACTTTTTTCACATTTCGTTATGTTTTGTAGCATACTAAAATCGTTGTAATTATTTTTTTCCCTCATCAATCTACACTCATACCCCATCATGACAAAGTGAAAAGAGAATTTTAGAAGTTTTTGCAAATTTTTTAGAAAAAAAGGAAAAACTGAAATATCACATTGACATAATTATTAAGACGCTTTGCTATGACACTTGAAATGTAGCTTAGAGGCCTCGCATTTGTCTTGATCATCTTTGAGATGTTTCTACACCTTGATTGGAGTCCACCTGTGGTCAATTTAATTGATTGGAAATGATTTAGAAAAAGCACACACCTCTCTATATGAATTATCACAACTGACAGTGCATATCAGAGGAAAAACCAAGCCATGAGGTAGAAGGAACTGCCTTCAGGGCTCAGAGACAGGATCGTGGTCGAGGCACAGATCTGGGGAAGGCTACAAAAATTACACACGCACACAGCTCAGCAGTTATTCATTGTGGCCTGTAGCATAGGATTTACTCCCTTTTCTCTCTTTAAACATTAATGATTTCCCTATAATGGAGTGCTGTTTGGCTTTATTTTAGCTCACCTTTAACTTTTCATAACAGTGTTATATAATGGCAATTATGCATCAGCAAAGGAGCTAGTATAGATAAGAGCCTCGTGGATTCAGTCCTAAGAAGGTACAGCAGAGCATGAAATCCACTCACTCTCAATTTTAATTATGCACATTCTTTACCCGGAAAAATGATGTTTGCTCCACTTAGCATGCAGTGGAGCTAGAATAATAGTTTAATTTGCAAATAATGAGGGTCATTTTTTGACACAAGAAGATTTTTTTGATTATTACAATGTTTGATGACAGCAGTGAGACCGAGAACTTTAAAACATTCTGCTATCAATTAACAGGAGAGCGCAGAAAGAGAGCAAAGTGCTAAAAACGGATGAAACTGGCAAACGCTGAAATCTGGTTTGCCTTAAGTTGATATTCTACTTTTTAAATGTAAATCATTACTTTATGGATTATCTGGAAATGTTTCCTCAAGAATACCTTTAGCCAGAGATGGTGAGGGAGACAGCGGTCTGTGCAGTGTAACTGACAATGTTTAAAATACTTTTTTGAAAAGCCATTTATATATTAGCACATGATATGATTAGATAAGGCCTGATGAATAGGTTACATGGCTCCCTTCAGGTCTGATGCAGACACATGGTCATTGTAAAAGACCCAGTTGTTTGTGTATGTGCATGTATATGTGTGTGTGGGGGGGGGTCTTATTAGGTGTGAAAGACATGGCCCTTAACATCCTGCTCTTTGATAGGTTTTGATTCAGTGCTTTGATTTGCGACAGAGCAACTTCTAAAAATAGCACGTAGAGGAAGAGAGCGAGAGAGAGAGAGGAAGAATGAAGGACACTGACTGCTTTGGTCTCCTGAGAGTTAGTTGCATTTGATCTTTTCATAGCCATCACTCCCTCCATGTTTTTTAGTACATCACATTTTTACAATTCCTTGCTCCTCACTCTTCACCTCTGTCTCTCCCTGATTCCATCTGTCTTTTTTTTTTTTTTTTCATTTCCCCCTCCTTCATCAAATCCTGTTTTACCCCCTCTCGCTCCCTCTCCCCTCTCACTGTCTTTGGCACGCACGTTATTACCGAGCTGGGGAAGAAAGCTGGGACTGCTGCAACAACACAGGCAAGAAACAGAACAAGGAAGAGAAAAGGAGCACTGTAACATCCAGAAAAAAACCGATAGGGGAAAAAAAAAAAAAAATCACATATGGTCATATTGGATTAGCAGCTTGTATCTATTCGCTCTGCACACGTGCTCTGTCATTGTGTGTATGTGTGGATGAACTGTGCCATTCTTTGCTGTACTCTGGGACACACACCAATAATAACACACTTTACACACTCATACAAGGAAGCAAGCACACTTCGTGTCCAGATGCCTGTATCTAAGGTAATGTATGTTAGCTTTCTCTACTACTGCTATGAAGGTCAAACTGAGAGCTCTTTCTCGAGACTTGTCGTGCTGTTTCTATAGTGGAGATTAGGATTATTGGGTTTGTTTTCTTGCCTGCTTATTAAATAGGATCTGAATGTGGAAATGTATGTGGATTTGCCTGTTTTTAGGTTGTGTGTGTGTTGCTCTATTTACATGCTGAGGTCACAACTATCCTGTAAATGCTGCTCTAGGTGAATTCACAACTATTTGTGCATGTTAATCACATTTATATAACCATGGATTGTTAGAAATTTTTATGTTGTACAGTATCTGTTTCTTTTGAGATTGATGGTAGCGTTTTTTGTTTTGTTTATTTGTCAGATAAGCGAGGATAAGCGGTTTACTCTTTTCTGAATTACATATTGAAGATTTACACTTTGTGCAGAAATGTTTGTTTTTATTGTGTTTATTATCATATGTGTTGAATGATGTCATAGGAGTTTTTTTTTCCCCCCTAATTAACACTTCATTGAGAAGGGGAAAAGCAGACATTGAGATAGAAGTACTGAAAAAATCTGACAAATAGCTGTGGTGAGACTCATTCTTGGATTAGTTGGGGCTCATGTAGTTCCAGAGGCAGGGAACCTAAACACTGGACTGTCTTTTACCGTCTTGTTTTTACTCTCTATTTATGCATAGAATTAATACAATTTTATTATTATAAACTCTGCAACTGTTAATGTCGAGTCGGCATTAGTGTGACTGTGGCAAACATTTTTGAGTTCATGTTTTTTGGTTTCTTTTTTTTTTTTGTAGTAACTACTATTGAACTGTTATCTGCTGTATGCAAAACCATCTAGTTTTTTTGTCAGACATTCACCTCTTGAAGGATACTGTCAGTCATGGATAGTTGCTGACCTGAGGAACAGTGTTGAGAGACAGCAGGTGTTTTTTTGTCTTCTTCCGTTCAACGTCAAATGTTGCTTGTTACACTGGGGAGCTACAAAAACCTGTCTCCTAAGTAGCATTGACAGGCTCTTGAGATAACCGAGTGAGAGAAAGGAGAGAGAACAGAGAGAGAGAGAGAAAGAATGTGTTTGAATGAGTGAGAGAGGCAGACAGAGAGTACCATGTGGTTTAATTAGCTACACCAGGTACATTTGTTTATCTTGTAAGAAACACTGATTTATGATTTGTTTAAGGCTTTTCTGAAATTGTTATTCACTTTTGAAGCTTTTAACATATGTAGCTAGCCTTTTTATTATATTGTATCAAGGTTGTTGTATTAATGTTAAATGTACACTTGCGCGTAGGACTGGGTGTTGAACCTCACTCCTTTCTGAGTCCAACCAGAATTTGCTTGTGGAATCAAGTATCAAAAACTGTCAGGTGTTCAAAGTTGAATTCAGGTGTTGTATTGGCACCTCTACCAAAAAAAACAGCTCTGCTCGACAGAACTTTTCAACAAGTGGCAGAGCTGCGAAATTAGTAGTCGAAGCCACGTTACACCACAGGCAGCCCTGATACTGCCTGTGGTGTAACAGATTTAACACAGTTCCATGTGTTTATGCCTTATAGGATGTTTTCTTATTGGTTGTTTACAACTTAATAACCAATTGCATTAGAATATCATTGAAATTTCATTCCGCGTGTTATCAGTATGCATTTTTTTGCTTTTTGCACGCCATTTCACGCCACATCATTTCTTTACTGTACAACCCCTAACCCTCACTCTAACCAAAACGTCGTTAAGTGACATGCGAAAAGTTTAAAATGCACAGACATGACACGTGAAATGTCCCTGAAAGTGGCATGCTATTTAAATCGGTCCCATGAGATCAGGTTGGAATAACATTCAAGCCCATGCTGCTGAAGGCAGAAGCTGCGATTAGACTGGCTTAGATGAAAGTGGGATACCATTTTTCAGCTCTTTTGCAGAGTTCACGAAGGCTTTCCTGGTCTCTGCCTTGTTGAGGCATTGTCTGAATAGAAATGGTGCATTGATGTCATCCAAGTTAAGGATATTGTGGCAGGTTATGAGTTCAAACAGATCTATATATAGCCATACAATACATATCTAATGTGACCTAGACAATAACAGTAAAGAATATAATGACACTATCACAGCAGATCAGTCACCATGTTTTTTTGATCTAATGTTAGGTAGGATTTATTTAGGATTTAAATCTGAGGAAGTGCCAGATTTAAAATTTTTTGAACTGCTAATGGGGTTGGCTCAAAAGCCACTGAACAGAGATAATGTTTAAGATTGAGTGTTTTGCTTTACGAAAGGGTGCTTTTACAATGTAGCACAGTTCCTGTTTATATAGTGTTAACCTATGCTGCATTGTGTCTGTCAGATAGATGTAGGTGCTTTTTAACTACATGTGTTTGTGTGTGTGTTTACAATGGATACGTGTCCATTGTGTGCTTCGGGCATCCTGTGGGACCTGGCTGTAGTGCCTTAATGTCTTCACAAAGACATGGAGGGTGTGGGTGCTGTGGCGGCACAAGCTAATATATGTACACATATGTCAGATGGTATTTGCAGATACACATTTGCAATCATGGAGGACATTATAGACCAGGTAGTATGTTCAGTGGACATACACACCACACACGTGCATGCATGTGCTTCTCTCTGAGCTCTCCCTGCTCATTTGTCTATTCTCATTATCTCTACCTCCTCCCTCTCTCTCCTCCCCTCTCCCTCTTTCCTTCTCACTTGTTTGTGCAGCTTGGGAGTCTACCTTCTTAGCCTCTTGGGCATTAGCTCTCTTCCCCTCTCTTTTTCTTTTTCTCTTTCTCAGTCTCAGCACAGCTCAGTTGGCCTACCCACACTGAAAGAATCACACACACCAGCCCAGCTAGCCAGCCACAAACACTCACACACCAGTTTGACAGAGGAAGTAGGCCACTTTAATGGGGATGTGTGGAGTGCCTGTATCTGTCCTTAGTGGATTGTAACCTGGAACTGCTTCCTCTTGCCAGGTAGGGTTTTTATACCATAACTTAATTTCTCATCTGTAGAGTACATCATCATTTGTGAGTAATCAACACAGAGCTTTCATGCAAATGGATTTCACGGTGCTTTTCTTTGGCTTTGGAGGAAAAAGAGATGTATTCATGCAGTTAGTTTGAGATGTTGATATTGTTGTGCTACTAGGAGGCAGGGAGTGGTTTGGTCATACAGAGGGAGGTTAGAAATAAGGCTGAGAGATGGGAGGAATGATAGGAAAAGCAATAAAAGCTTATTTGTCTCTGGGCATCTTTATGACAGGCACATACGAGGACTTGAGTGTCAGTGTCATGCTCTATTTTATTTAATTTGACTTTTGCTACCTTGTTTTTTGTTTGCTTTCCAGTTTCTTTCTTACTTTCGGTCTTTGTTTTATTCTGTCTCCAATATAACTCCATCCAGTTATCCTTCCTTCCTTTCGTGGCTTTAATAGCTCTCTTTAATATAATTGCCCTTGCAATATTGCCTCCCTCTTAATAAACAAGAGTTGTGGACAAGTATTTTCTGAACAACAGATTGTTTACATCCCCTATTTGGCACTTTTATTTCAGTCGTTTCTGCTCTGGCTTCATGCCAGTGACATGATTTAGTCCTCCACATGGCTGGGAGAGATCTATTAAGAAGACATACTCTAAACTGTGTTAGAGCCAAGCTGAAAGTGACAGAGACAAGAGGAGAGAGCAAACAGAGGGACCAGAGGGGAAAAAAACAACAGGAAGGACACTGGGGAGTATTGCTTCTCTCTTCTCCTCAATAAGGGAATTGTGGGGTGATTTTCTTCTTAAAAGGAGAAAGAGATAGAGAATTAGATGCAGGGCTGTGTAGTCTGTGTTGGTGCCTGATGATACACAAAAAAGGGGATGACTGATAATATGCTGTGTGAGCAAATGCTAGCTTGTGTTTGAATGAAATTTACAGCACAGTGGTGTAAAGATCTGAAGTTTTAGAAATTTTTAAGCGAGAAAAGAAGTATAGGTAGAAAAAAACTCTCCTATCCTCTCCTCTCTTTAATCTTTCTCTTGTCCTTGATCAATAGTAAACAGTGTCAATGGCCCATCCCTCTGCTGTGCACAACACACACAACACTCACAAGACTGAATGTGATTTGTCAGCCGATCATACACAGCTAGACCGAGCTTGAGCAAATGAGATGTTTGTTATTTGTTATAACCTGGGAAAAACAATGTCACATCACACATCACAACCCCTTGTTTGTCATACAGACTCACAGACACACAAAATGAAAGACACAAACCAAAGATAGATGCATCTTCTCTCTCTGTCCTCTTAATGACACACACACATGCACAAACATACATACAGAAACCCCTCCACCGCTATCACACACACGCAGACACTCACACAAGCATCTCTCTCCGCTCTTTCTATGAAGGCCTTTTCCAGTCTTTCTCTGTGGTCACATTGTCTTCAGCTGCCTGGCGTCACGGGGCAAGTTACGTCAGTGACATTTTCTCTCTGAACCCTCAGCTTCTATCAATAATGCCTTTGCCTCTTTGGATGTGACACTCACCCCCCCCCCCCTCCAACAAATGAATCTTGATTCTTCCAAGGGTGTTGTGGGAGTGCCAGTATGCCATGGTACTCCTAAAATGAATTTGATTGTAACGTGATGACTATAACATAAACACAAACATGGATACATACAGGACGACTACCTCACCAGCTCCCGGTTTAAGATGAAATATTAATGAGAATAGCCTTTATGCTTATAAATTGCAGTTGACATCTCCAAGTTTTAACTCACTGTCAGGTATTCCTGTGAGATGCTGAACCACTGTATTTCTGTTTCAATTGGTGTTGCTGACAAATAGAATATTGCTGCAACACTGGTACCCGTGATGGATGGCAGTATTATTATGTACATCAGAGTGGATGAACTGTAATTATGTGTTGATAATGTTGATATTGTCACACGAAATCCTCGTTAGTTTTACTTGTTTTGACTTTACGTTGTCAGCAGAAGCATCAGAAAAAACTAAAATGTAGACCTATATAAATTCTAGTATTGAACTAGAGCATAAAACATTTTTATCACTCTCCTAAGCCAGTAGTCTTTTGAGACAGATTTTTTCCATTATTCAATTAAAAGATGTACTTTTATGTTCCAAGTTGTTCACCTGACATCTTGTCTTTTTTGTTTTCTTTGATCTACACACCCCCTTTCACTTGTCCCCTTGCTCCCTTTTTCATTTTCTGCTTTCTCCTTTCCTTTCGGCCTAATCACGGTGGTGGTGGTGGTGGTGGTGGTGGTGGGGGGGTCTGACAGATAAACGACTGTTAACTTCTAATCGCTCTTCTCTCAGTGAAATCAAGGGCAAAAGAGGCCAGTGCATTGTGGTGCATATAATGAGGCAATGCAGAGATTGATCGTCTATATGGTCTGGCCCCTTAACAAGTTATTGGAATTATACAAAGCAATAATGGCTCTTAAATCTTCAGACCACAGATTGTTCTGGACAGTACATGTCAAAACATGCCTAATACAGTATATATTTAGGTGGCGAACACATGCATGCATAGATACATACAAACATACAGACTGTCTTTCTGTCAGTCATACACTGTTTTTACTCTTTTCCACTGTCGTCCTACTGTACACTTCTTCTATTCCATTTCGCCAGAACGTGTGTGAGTCTTTGTATCGTATGACCTGTGATTGCAGGAATGTAGGAAATAAACTGTATGTGTGTCACTGTGTGAAAGTTTATGTAACAGCCTGTGACGTGGGCTGGAGAAAATGATTTCGCTTAAGGCAAATAAACAATTTGGGCTAATAACGTTGTTCAAAACTACTTTAGAAAACAGGTTTGCTATCGCTCTTGAGGGAGATAACAAGCGGCATCACATCCTCAACGAGGTGTACAGTCTCCAAATGACAATTTTACACAGAAACATACTTCCATGTAACACTGGTTACAGACTGATTTTAGTTTGAATGACTTCTATTGTGCCCAAGCTGTTGGGACACTGCAAGAGAGAGTGTTTCAGTACCTTGTACTTATTGTATTCTTTCCACCTTCTTTATCCTTCTTCCTCTCTCTCTTTTTAAAGATTGAATTAGATTTTTTATCTTTAGTCTGTTCTTCTCTCTCCCTCTTTCTGATATTTTGAGCTCCTCTCCTAATAAAATCGGTTTGTCTACATGAGGTGTAATTAATGCAACTTTCACCGATTGAGACTGAGATTAATTTGAGGGATATAAATGCCAGTAGTGGAAAGTAAAAAAGTGTTCTCAATATTTTTAATTACTTATTTTCATTTTCTACAACTTTATACTTGTATTCCACTACATTTCAGAGGCAAGTATTGTACTTTCACTCCACTACATTTATCCGGCAGCTATAATTACTTGTAACTTTGCAGATTAAGATTTCACTTTAATACAAAACATAAGATGAGTGTCTAAAATTCTACATACATATTTATGCATCAAAAATAATGATTCAATAATGTTTTCTATAATAATATAACTCTGACACGGGTCATTCTGCTGCATAATGAATACATTTGAGACTTCAAATACATTTTGCCAACAACGAACTTTTACTTAAGGAAGATTTCGAATGTAGGACTTTTACTCGTGACTGTTTCTACAGTGTGGTCTTACTGCTTTTACTTTTAGTAAAAGATCCGAATTTTACCTAAGATAAAGATGTTGTCAGTTGGAGGTAGTTAACAAATTTACTTCTACCATTCATTTCATCACATAATTACAGGTTTGGTAGGTAGGAAATATGCATAAGCCCTGGTGCTCATCAAACGCAGTTGGCAGTGTTTGTTAGTGGGAATCTGTTGAGGCGTTATATCATCACTGCTACGGTGCAAGGACTGCTGTGTGTAAGAAATTGGCCATTACAAATGGGGTGAAAAGGGAAAACTTGCAGACAAAAACCCACGGTTAAAATACAAATCTAAGCCACTTTCTTTGGAAAATGGTCATGGGTATGCTAAGTATGTGCTACTTGTAATACATGGGCCAAAACCAGTGGGCTAAACATGAAACTCCTAAAATGGTTCTTTAATGTGGAACCAAGGAGGTGGGAACACTTTTCTCATCTGTCAGTATAAATAAAAGGAGAACAAGAGCAAAGTGCCCAGTTTGATTAACTTTGTTTCTTTTTTTTGCTCTCATTTTTGTTGTCTGTTCATTTTATGTTTTCCCTCTGTGTTAACAGGAAGTATTCTCTAGATTTATCTGACCTCACATGTCCTTTTAGGAAATCAATGAGCTAGGTCAGTGAGTAAAGTAGACTAAATAACAGGGTTAATACAGACTGATTGGGTACATCACTTGCCAACTTGCTATTATACAGGTCCACCGCTGAATTGGAGGGGGCGGGGGTGGAGAGGATTGGCAAAGAGGAAGAGAAGAAAAACCATGTCCCTTGTTTGGCGGTGTACAATATTTTTAAGAGTGTTGCTAATTGACTTGAGCTGCATTTATTGAGGTTGGAGGTGGACTTGGCAAGTGTAATGGTGGCTAAATTAAACCATTAATATTAGACTAAGTAGAGTGAAGCAGGGGAATACTTTAATGCTCTTTAATGTAATGTCTTACTGCAAAACAACTAGGACACAGGAAATTAAATAGAGAAGAGGGAAAGGATGAAAGAGAAGGAAAGAGATAAAGATGAAAGATGGCACCTTGAAATTGAGATGTGGGATAGGTTTTGGGGAAACTACGATGACAGAGTTCATAGGTACATCTTTAGCTTTTGGAGAACACACAGCACAGCTGCTCTCCTGGGATGGGTCTCTCATTGCCATGGTAACTGTGGGACAGAGTTCACATTATTGTCTCTAGGTTACTTTCCACGAGTGTTTGTGTTTTATAGTACTTCTATCTTTATTAGAAGACTTTAACCTTCAGAGATTTAGACCTTCAGAATAAGTTAGTTTTTTTTTTTTGAAACAGAGGTAATTTTTGTCAGTGTTGATGCAAACCTGCTCTCACCCGGTTTCTTCAGTGTTTCTTTTCCACTCAGTCGGAACAGTAACACAAAGCATGAGTCAGGAATGACTCATTTGGCAGGTGTAGCTTCTTTTGTAAAATACACCAGTTGCAGCTAAGTGCGTGTGCACCTTCATTACTGTCCTCTACATTATTATATCAATTGTGGCTGCTGGTAAACACAGTAATACAATTTAAGGTTTAATATGTTTAAGATATTATATTCAAATTGTGACGTATAAATTGTGAAATAACACAACATGTGAGAATATTAATTTCTGAGTGCAGTTACCAAACTGTTTTTCCACAATAACAAGTCACAGAATGCAGGAAATAAGGTCAAGGGCAGCTTCCTTCCATGCCTCGATTTGGCTTTAAAAATCCCTGTATTTTGGGACTCCCAAGGCTCACAAGCATGCATATGCTTTTTTTTAAGTTTCAGAGCCATTAGCCATTTTTTTTCACAAATTTTGCTTTTGTTGGACTTTTTAGTGATTTTTTTTTTTTTTTTTTTTTCAAAATTTTTCAAATGTTGGACCTATGCCCAAAATGGACCTCCAAATGTAGGGAAATGCAACTGAAAGCTTAATTTTGAAAATGTGATAAAACTCACCATTTGCTGATGTGCTGCTTCCAGTTTGTTTTAAGCCCACGTAGAGTGCTTGTGTCTGTTACCTTACCCAGCTATTAACTGACATTAATACAATAATTTGAGCAACGTAATGTAGTGCAAACCAAACTGTTTGATTTTGATAAGAGATGACGCCCAAAATTTGTTTTTGATCTTTAGCAACACATCCAATAACTGACCAGAGGGTGATGTCAGAATATAGACCTTTTGAAACCTACATCAGAAGGGTTTATCATGTTGTAATCATTAAAGTGTGATCTGCGTGGCAATACATATTTTTTTGTGTGAAGGTGGTGTAAGCAGGATGGTCAACATGTTATGTATGTGAAAAATGTGTAAGAGAGATGGTTTAAATTGTTAATTATTACAGTTTAAAAGTCTTCAGTGTTTTCATCAATGCAAAGTAGCACTAAACACAAAGTACAGTTGAGGCTGATGGGAGCATCATTAATTCTGAATGAATTTAGTCATAAAACAAATTGGACAAATTGAAATTTGACATAATAATGGCACTATTAATGGATTGTTAAGGAATCACTGAAGTTCATGAAGACTATAAATGTCTTCATCAAATTGCTGGTGGTAGTCCATCCACCAGCTGTTGAGGCTGAACAGCTGAACCGCAAACGTTAACCTCCTGATGGCGCTAGTGGAAGAGTCAGCTCATCACTTGGTTTCATCCTCTGGGGACCATGAATGTCAGTGCCAAATTTCATGGCAATCCATTAATTAGATGTTGAAGTATTTTAGTCTGGGCCAAAGTGGTGAATGAAGCTTGATAGCCATGCAGCTAGCGTGGCTAAAAAACTTGAATTTCCTTCAGCGTTACATGAGTAGTGGTACTTTCTCTTTTAGTACAGTAACATTTTATTTTTTTCTTTCTTGTGGCATTTTAGCTTTATTAGACAGAGACATTAGAGCGCTAAAGGGAGAGGAAGTGAGATGACATACAACCAAGGTCCCCTGTTTGTCTGCACAATGCACATAAAGAATTGTATAAAATATGTAAAATGACCTAGAGTGAAATTGACTGGGGCTCAATTACTAGTGGTGGAAAAAAGGCCAGTGGCCACTGTGGCTGCCTCCTGGTCTTGAACACAGGTAACAGGTACAAGCTCTAACATGATGTAGTGTAGTTTTAACTCATGGAGGCCGTGGAGTTAGCTGGCCACCAAGGCATTGAATCTCATCTCCTCAGTGAGCTAATCCAATCTTTTGCTGTTTGACCTTAGACCACTAATACGGATGAAACACTTCAACTTCCTAAATAATGTTAGGAAATTCATATCCTTACAATTCAAAAAAGGTCATCATTCGCTAGTTAGATCACTGTGAAACTAGTAATGATGTTAATAGTCCATCTACATGAAAAACCAAGATGGACATTTTCCAAGATTTAGTCTCCACGCCTCTCTCTCTTCCTGTTTTATTTCTTTCTCTCTGCCCTCTTCCACTTACTTATTGCATTTCTGTGTCATTGCCTATTACCGACTCCCCTCCACCCTTCTGCTTGTCTTATCCACTTTGTTTCCTCCATCTTTCACTCTCTTACCCTGCATCCCACTCTCTCTGCCTTTTAGTGCTGGTTTTGTTTCCTTGCTTAATTGAGGCAACACCAAAGAGTGTATTCTGTTGAATCATTGATGACTTTTGAATACATGTGTATTCTACATGCACATATACACGCACATAAACGCAAACACAGAAAAAAAGTGGATGCACACTGCACATAGTCTCATTGCCCATTAGCTTGTGTCTTTTTATTCATCTTTTGAAGCAGGCTCATTGAAGCGAGAAAGCCTTGAAGGGTAATACATTTCCTAATACATTAATACATATATTTGTTCTTTTTCGTCAGATAAAATGTGAGGACAGGCTCAACAGATACACCGGGTTAATGTGAAGCTGCTTGATTTTTGTGTGTGTTTGTGTGTGTGTGTGTGTGTGTGTGTGTGTGTGTGTGTGTGTGTGTGTGTGTGTGTGTGTGTGTGTGTGTGTGTGTGTGTGTGTGTGTGTGTGTGTGTCCACTGTAGAGTGTTAGAAGGAACAATGTATCTGACAGGACAGGTGGCTCCATTGTGTCTTAAGCCATATCTTCAACAGTCAGGGTTTTATGTATGTAAGACAGGGAAAGAGAGATAGGGGTCAGCGAGGTGGAGAAAGGAAAAGACAAACTGTCTGTGTAAATATCAGGTCTAAATGTGTGATGGCAAGGTGGAAGAATTACTGCCTCATAAAACAACCAAAAGTCATAATTTTTCTGACAGTGACTCCCTATTCTGACTTGGACCACCATGATCAAAGAAAGTACAGGAAAAGGATAGACAGAAAGGGATAAAGACAGAGGCTTTACTTCCACTTTCCACGGGTGCTTTTATGAAAGCGCATTTCATTCTAAAAATACACCTCATACACCCGTAGTAAGTAAGAGGCCTTGATGTCTTGGTTGTAACACTACTGAGAACCATTTAGATAGGATCACAGGGAGGTTAAGAGGGAGTTAGAAGGGAAAATGAGAGGTCTGGATCACCTTGGGGTAGTTGTATATATCCATTTACATCAAGACAAGTCAAGTTTGTATTAGTAGCCCTGAGTCACTGTTCTTGTCTCAAAGGGCTCCGCAGTGGCCACATTGAGAAATAGTAAATGAAACCGACACCGCCCAAACAAACAAGTAAGGGAAAGGTCTGTCAAGCCTTGGATTGTGATACTCAGAGAAAGATCTCTTACTAGAATGATAAGGGGTTGGCGATTAGGTGTGACCAAGGATCAGTTTTTCAGTTCTGCTCTTTTGGGGACTTACAAATTGCTAGAATTATAATTTAATGTTTGAATTTATCTTCCATCCAGCCCTTTTCTGCTCCTTATATATAGCGAACAAAACCCCAAGATCTTTGAATTCTTACGCTTAGGGCAGGACCTCACTCCCATTATCTTCTGGCAGAGAACCATGGCCTCAGACTCTCATCCACTGGGCTGTGACCCACCCCCCAGTTGTGCTGGAGGTCAGGGTCTAATGAAGCCAACACCAACTGATGCAATGCTTTATTCCAAGCCCTAGCAGGCTTAGATCTTAAGCCAGTATATTATACTTAAACTTCATAGAGTTATAACTCATGCAGAGATCAGATATTATGCGTTTGACAGATTAATTAGATCTATTATTGATCTAGGCTGTAGTCAAAGCCAGCGCCTCTACTCCTTTATTAAAGGTATGAAGTTTATATCAAAACTGTTCAAAAGAACAGTAAATAATAAAAACGTGAGTTTAAAAGGAAAATGGTGATTGGAAAATTTGTTTATCTTACCTTCGTTGGCCAATGCAGACAGCTGTGTCTTCTTTGCAACAAAACTGTTGCTGTTGGAAAAAACAATATAATCCTGGTCATCATCACCTGTGTTTGTGAAGCGCAAATCTTTTTTTTGTTAATGAATACTCAAATTTGTATTTGAAGTAGATTCCTTTTTCATCTACTATTAATTTAGTTTGTTCTTTGACTTCATTTTAGCACTATATTATTTTCTGTAATATGAATATCAAATAGCCTGGGATGGATCACAACAGGACACAGTATTGGTTTTCTCTCCTCACTGGAGTCTTAATTATCAGATAGTAGATTAAAGTCATTTTTACTGGTATTTCATTTGGCTTTATATATTTTATCTTTTTAACCACAGTAGATTTCCATGCCTAGAATGTTGGGAAAATCTCAGATTTCACTGTTCCCCTAAAAAGGTTTGGTAGAGGGCCAGGTTTGGGTGTTGAGATTTGGGGCAGCTATAAGTCAACCCCTAAATCACGCTATATACATATCTCAATGCAAATAAACATTCAATAAACATATATAAATCCTGAATAAACAGAATGCACACGTAAAACACCTAAGAACCCTGGTGTAAGACCAGATATTGAGTCTGGTGCAAGATATCAGAGGCAAAGGTTTGCAAGACATTATTTGGTTTGATGGGTCAAAGCAAGTATATAGTGGCAGGTTTTTAAATGCCAGATTTGCAGATAGTTTCAGTGAGTGAGAGTATGCATACACAAAGAAAAGAAACAAAAAATATGAGGCCATAATGTTGCTGGGTCACAGTGACCCCAATTTGAGACCTTCCTATCCTATATCTAGACATACTGTACTCACCACTCGGTATGCAAATATCCACATATATCACTTCTGCTTACACTTATCATACACTAAAAAAAACAAAATTAGTATAGACTGATTTCTATTTTTTGCACACACACTTATAGAGTAGTACAATTTCAAACAGAGTTCATGAATATGGGTCAAAAGTTTAGAGACAGGGGCAGCCAGGGCCACAGTATCTGGGGAAACGAATTTGAGCTGCAAAAGTACACAAACAGCTTGTGAAATATCATGAGAGCTGTCTGAGAGGAGGCATCTTTATCTCCAATTAGAGCAGAGCGTCTTGTGACTGTAGCTAGTCATCATGGGTTAACTTGACCAGCACAATGAGGCCCTTCACCAGACTTGAAGAGGAAAAAATGTATTCTGTAGACTGAGCTGAGGACTTTGTATAGCAGATATTTTTAGTAGCACAGTTTATTTTCATGGACTATATATAGTCATGTCTACGTTAAATGTGCACTCTGTAAGCTTACTGCTATGTAAAAATAACAAATTGCCGTAATTAACTATTATAGTGCTGTACTATTTGCTTATCTTCACCTTAATGCTTCACACTGGATGACAAATTGTGAGCTAGAAAGAAAGAAAAAATAGCAGATAATTTACCTCTTTTTGTTTGGAAATGGAAGAAAATGAGCATCACTTTTTTTCTTCTCTTCTCTTTCATCTAATTATATTGTTTAATCATTTGCCTTTGTACTCAACCAAATGTCTGTAGTCACCTTTGAGATATTTTTATTTTTTTAGATTTTTAGTTCTTCATTGACTTGACTGATTGAACCTAGTTCAGATGGCAGCTTTACCATCTGAACACGGTCTACTTGACTTCTTTGTTTAGACTGACTCTCAGCATGGATATCTTCACAAATGAAATGTTTTGTTCCAATCTTCAGCAACAAAGCTTTTATTATCTAACTTTTCTGAGCTTCACAAGTGACATTCAGAAGTGCATTTCTTTAAATTAGTGGTCAGTAGTGTAGTAGTTCAAAACAGTCCTTCTCACAGGGTATTTCTGGCTTTCCTTTGTTTTAGGGTTTCTTTTTTTTGGTTTTGGCCCACGAGCAACTTCCTGTAGTAGAACTCTAGCTGAGGTAACATTGTCAAACCACCTTCACTTATGTCATAACTTTCCACTTCAGATTTAAATGAAATGTTTAAACCAGTGCATCATCTTTGTTTAGAGTATTTATGCATGCCTTCAGGTTTCTGGATGTTCTCCTGTGAACCATGTTTACTGGAGCACAGAGTAGCACTGAATAGCTACACAATGTGGATGAGCAGATGTTAATAAGTTTCCTAGCCCCTTTGTCAAAATATGCGAGGGCCAAAATCAACAGGTTCATTGTATAACAACTGTGTGAATATATACACAGATGATTAACGTCTTGACCTTTAGTGTTCACTACATATGGCTTTGATTGACTATGTATTGTGTAAATACTTGTACTAGCATTTTATTGAAGTTATAATTATACTTTTTTTTTGAGGGGGAAAAAATCTCAGTTGGCAGCATCATTATATCAATCGGAAAAAAAAAGTTTTGTGCATAACTTTGTAAATATATTCAGTGTTGTTCACAACTTTTGATGATCTTTAGTCGAATTTGAAATAAAATTCTGTGGGTGTGAATGATGTTGGCCCACTCAAAATGCATTTGTAATGATCCACCCACTGAGGGCTCTGTGGGCTGGAAAAGGTTAAAGCAGCATTTAAAACCAGCAGATTTTGGGAAGGAGGCAATGAGAGATAGATTGCCAAAGGCAGGGGGATAGGACCTCTGCTGTGCTCTGTGTGCGTGTGTTTATGTGTGTGTGTGTCTGTCATAGGCTACTTTTGAGGTCAAATTTCAGACTAAAAGCCAGTTAACTGGGGACAAAAGCCGTGTCCCTAATCGGGAAAAAGCTGATTTTTGCGTCAGTGGTTAAGGTTAGGGTAAAGGTTAGGGATAGGCAGTGGTGCTTACGGTTAGGATTTGGGTTAGTCTCTAGGAAATTAATGCAAGTCTATGTAATTTCCCCAGAGGTGACCAAGGTCAATGTGTGTGTGTGTGTGTGTGTGTGTGTGTGAGTGAGGGCAGTGGAGGGCTTGTGTGTGTGTGGTCATTTGGGCTTAAGAGAAATTTATTCTGTGTTGAAATGATAGAAACACATCAGAGAGGGTGAAAAGGTGTGTGGCTGTTGCTAACACTTTTGCTTTGGCTTGTTTTCTTTTCTTATTCCATCGTCCTTGGGGGCCCAGTATCAGCTTAGTTTGACTAAGATGATACTTAGTCAAACTGAGTACAGCAAGCTCCAGTGTAGTACAGTATCTAGCAGCACCGGTGAGAAAAACTAGTTAGATCATTGTGAAAAAGAAAACATGAACTCACTGGCACTGAGATTACAATGTGGTCTCTGGCAGTTCAGCCTTTTGTCAGTCTAATGAAATTAGAATTAAAATTTGCAAAATTAGCATTGGACATGCAACCCACTCTAAGGCCCAGATGGAAAGACTATTATGTCATAATTTTTATGCTGTCATTCACCTCATTTGACAATGTTCAGGACGTCCTTTATGACGACATGTTTGTTGACATTCTTGATCGGGAGGTCTGTCTCTGGACCCTCCTGTCCGAGCCCGTAGGATTGACCGCATGCTATGATCAATCAGGGTTCAGTATGTAGTCTGTCTCTTATGCAAATCGCAGCAGGACTATCTTCACTTAATCGGACATTGTTACCTTCTCAAAAGACACATATATGTATAGTCTGATCCTGGCAGTACAACTCAATTCATTGACTGGAAATTGGGTAGCTTCGATAAGTGTATTTTTTCCCGGCAGCAAAGTAAATTTCCATCGTGCTGAGTAAAAGGTGTTCGATTTATATATATATTGACGATACATTAACTGTCCAAACAGATGTGACTAACTTTCCTTCCCCTTATCCTTTCTCTGTTCCCTTTTGCAGATGTCAGAGCCTAAAGTGGATGCCCCTTCATGTGAGCTTGGCGGCGTAGGAGGAGATCGAGGAGGTGTTTGCCTCCACCTGCCCACCCGCAGCTCTGAGGGTGAGGAAAGCAGTCTGTATCCTTCAAGCCCCTCGGAGCCCCCAAACCTGGGCAGTCCTCACCCCTCAGAGCCACTCACCCCTTTGGAAGAGGTCTACATGCCCCTTGGTTGTCTGGTGGGATCGGAAGAGCGGCATAAGGTGCCTCCCACACCACCTCCTTCCACCGAGGGTGAGGATTGCAAGAGTATGGAGGGAAACGAGATGGAGATCTGGACAGAGGCGAAGTATGGGGAGAACAGAAGAGAGGAAGAGGAGGAGGACGATGGGGCCAGTGGAAAGAGTAATATAAGTGAGGGGGAAGAGAAAGAAGAAGGAGCAGATGAGGAGGGGGAGATGAATGAAGAGGAGGTCAACCTAAGTCAGGTGGTGTCAAACACAGATGAGGACAATGCCTCAGAGCCACCTGACACTAATGCTCCTCCCTCCTCCTCCTCATCTTCATTTGTCATCCCTGAACTGCGCCTTGATCGCTCCTTTAGTGCCGATGCTCTCTCCTCACCCAACACTGATGAAGAAGAGTATGATGAGGATGAAGACGAGGAGTCTGAAGAGGAGGAAGATGAGGACGACAGTGATGATGCCTACCTGCAGCGTAGTGACAGCAAGCGCCGCAGCATGGTGGAGGGCGCCACCTGTGAGAAACACGGAGGAGGCGGGCTCAGTGTGCAGAATTCCCTCCGCAGACGCACCCACAGTGAAGGGAGCCTTCTGCAGGACCCCCGCACGCCTTGTTTCACCTCTGACAACGCCATCAACTGCCTAGAGGCGGGGGGAGCGCACCACAAGGGCGGTTGGACACTCCCGTCACCCAAAACCCTGAAGAAAGAGCTGACCAAGAATGGTGGCTCCATGCATCAGCTGTGTATGCTGTTCTCTGGGAGGAAGGTAGGCAGCTTCACACTTGAATAATACTGTAGTATGTGCTGAATCACACCGGAATAAAGCTATAGAAATACAGCACAGTAGTATAATTCAGCAGCTGCCATGATTGTAACCCTTTTTCTATACTTGGACAGCATTCTTCATTTATAAAATAGGAAGAGAGTATGAGAATTTTGAGAGACCAAAGACATTAAGACATATGCATATATTAATATTGGCATTTGGTCTAAAATAGCATCAGAGCATTTCAGTTTTTCTTTCTAACCTCAAATACTGAGTAAAATGCATACTACAGCTCTATGCCTACAGTATGTCTCTCTGAACTATTGCATCAGTAGTGCACGAATGGCCTAACAGCTCAGCACACAGTGTCAGTTCACCGGTTTCTGTAAAAAGGGTGACATCAAGTGGTAAAATAGAGCAAGTGCATGAGAATCCGGTGGTCATCAGAGTGTTCTACAATATGAAACTAACAAGAATGTTCTGTCTAAACACTTTATAAGCATCAAGCTTATCTAAGACAAAAGGCCGTAAAGATTTTTTGAAAAAAACAGACACATACGCATTTGTGTACAGTAGACATATTAGCAACTAAAGATGTGTAACAGTAAAATCTTATGCGTGAATACAATACAATACAATGTATAGCACAAAGTCAAAAATATTGACTAATTGTATGACAAAATTGCTTTGCAAGTATTTTCTGCCAACTGGAGTTTGACAAATATATTTAAGATGCATTCGAGCCATTGTATGCAGTTAACACATTAAAACAAGTGAAATATATGTTAAAATATTAACTGCACAAGAAACAGCACTCAGCCTCATTAGCATTCATATAAGCCCCCTGCTGAAGTCAAGCATAAGCAATTTTCTGAATCTAACTATGCTTCTTCTAAAGTACTCATTTAGCTTTTTAGAAAATGTACACACATTCAAAGTTTATATAGGGTGCTTCACCTCAATCTCCAACTTCTTCAACCGTTTTACAAATGCTCCCACACACAAACACAATGAACAACACACTGTAAAAACATGACATAAAATGAAAACAAAGACAATTTTTACCACAGCAGTTAACTCGTAATGCCAAGAATTGCCTGGTTTCACACAAACTGCACATTTGTTCAACCTTTTTGTGAAAACACATGTCTTATCACTATTTTTTCGTAATAAAGCACAAGTACACTGACATTTACATACAGAGCGCTCTGTCATTTAGTATAAAAAAATGCTAATTATTAAATAATTCATAAAAATAAACATTATTATATTGATTTAGCACCACACTTATGTCGTTGTGTGTTTTACATACATTATATTTACATTTACAATACATTAGCATCTGTAGCAGATGCTAATGTAGCAGATTTTACTATTTGATTTTTTTAATGGATCTATTGTATGATCAGTATTTAAAAAGTGACATCTGAAAGTATGAGATAAGATTTTGTGTATTAAAAGTGCTTCCGTTTGTATTGTGTCAGGACATATGTGTCAGCAGTTGTGAGAAACTGTAGAAAACTTATCAGTAAGAGTCAAGAGTAAAAGAGAATACCGAAGTAGGGAATTTAATATGTGTTTCGGATCGCAAATAATTACTGTTAGACTTCTATTGAAAAAGAATTTGTGCAGTGAGTGTGCCATCGGTTTTTTTTCTGCAGGTAGCAGTTGTTCTAGTTGTCCAGCAGAGGGAAGCATGTGTCACATTATGTTAGCCAAGCACCCTCAGATAAGGGTGCGTCCTGTCTTTTCTGTAGTCACTTTGGCCAAGGTGATGTGATGAAAATAATAACATATATGAATATATATGAAAAAAAATGAGTGGGAGTTGTTTTCTTGTTAAATATGAAGAACATGTTTTATAATTTCTTTAAAATTATAACACTTTAACTGGAATGCAGACAGGTCATCATCTCTGCAATGATTTCTCCCAAAAACACTTTTTAATATATATATTTATAGTAGTTTCAAGTGCACACCTGCCTGCCTATTTCATCAGTATCCATTTTGTACTGACTGTTTTTCAAAAAAGGAGCACAAGCAAATGGAAAGAAAAGACAGGGATATCAGAGATCTGCAGACGTCCCAACTTAATGATCGAAAAATGACAGAGGTGATTAAATGCTCTCTTTATCACTGTAGAATATCAGAAGCACTGCTCCTTTTTATCTAACTCTGCCTTCCCTGTCAGCACGTTCGGCAGCCATAAATGGCAGTGTGTGTGAGCTGTGCAGGGGAGGAATGCAGCAGACAGGGCTGGAGCCTATTGGTCTTGGCAGATTCAAGGGTAATTTTACTACCTATTGGCGTCATGGACACTTTTCCTTTGGGCTTGTGTTTCCATTATTTAAAATGATCTGTCATCTCCCCCTCATTCATAAATCATGTGTCATCTCTAGGTACAGAAAGTGAGTGTGAGTGTGTGTGTGTTTGTGTGTGCTGACCAAGAGAACTTTATGGGATAACATGAGACTGGTAACACTGATTCATGAGCCTGCATGAACATGCTGCTTTTGTTTCATGACAGTTTCGAAGTTCTCACAGCGTGCTGGTGCTCATCGAGTGAACAGAAACCTGGTTATAATCAGTTCTTACACATTGAGACTGTACTAGTAGTCTAAGTGATGGGGTAAAAACATGAAAAAGAACACTTTTCTCAAAAGACTGGTAAGTAAAGGCTAAATTACAGTTAGTTTGAACATAAAAAATTTCAAATAATTCTTAATTTATTGTATTTTTATTGTATTTTGAAGAACATCTTATCCAGTCATAGCTGAAACATTATTTAATATCAACAGTCTGAAGTGAGCTTTAGCTTCAATGCTGATATACTGTGTGCCAATTACATGTCAGGTGTGAAGAAAAAATGCATTGTGAGCTAACATTAAGAATATCACAAGGACATGTTTTGCTTTATTTTAGAAGTCTTTTGGTTCGTGTGCATTTCATCTTTAGATGCATTGACTGACCAAATGGAGTTCCCAGACTTTAATGAGGCTTATTTTCAAGTCCATTTATTATTACAATTTCAGTGACTTGGGATCTAAGATGCTTTACAATGACTTAAACACTCACACTTCTGTTCACTTAAAGCTTTTGGCTGAGGATTTTATTGGTCCAGGATCGAAACTGGTAAAAAAAAATTGGTGTGGTGCATATACTTTATACAGTACGTAAATGTGTTTATGCATTAGAGAGAAAGGAGTACGAGAGAGGAACAGTCACACAATGTGACTGCACTGTCTCTGTCCTTTCATAATGTACACCCTTCCTGTCTGTCTGTTACTTGTCTTTTCTCTTGCGAGGCAGTGTTTACTTGCCCTTTTACAAGCACTGACTCTGGTCCCGTGTTTCTTTCCGCTCTGCACCTTTTTCCTCTCAGCTTGATGTCTTCAGTGGCCTATCATCAATGCAAGGAGAACCAGAGACAGACAGAGAGCAGATCAAGAGAAATAATGCCAGTTTGTTTGACTAAGAGATTTTTCTTGACAACTACTTAAAAGAAAGTGTTATTCCTGCTGCTGATGGGTGAAAAATAGTGTTCAAATCTCCGAAATCAAGTCTGCTTTAACAAGCACTTTTGAAAAAAATGTTATGAAGTGATTCGTAAGCCAGAAGTAAATCAAAAATTTAAAATAGAAATAAATGCAAAACGTACATTAGAATGACCAAAGTTACTTTGATGTGTCTTATCTGTGTCTGTATTGTTCAAGACTATATCTGTGATATCAGAATTTAGATTGGATGTGTTATAACAATACATTTACCAAAAAAAAAAAAAACCTTTGAAAATCACTACTCTCAAAGATATCATGGGTTTTTGCAATTTGCGAGGCAAATCATTTAGGACCTAGAGGGAAGAAAAAAAAGAGAATATTGGGCCAAGAATTGCTCCTTGGTCCTCCACATGAATATTGATCCTTAGGAAAAGTCATTTATTTAGCAATCTTTCTGTTAGTCAAATTTTATAAGACCCGGTTACCCATGCTAACTAGCTCAATCTGAGAGAGATAGCATGGCTCGACCATCAAATAGTGAACTTACACGAAACCGACACATTTCCTGACATCATTTGTTATCATTTGCTACCTTGTTGACCGTTTGACAGTTTTGAATCTGCTGTTAATGGTCTTTGTAAAACTACTTCCAAATGACATAGTAGCCAAACACTGAGCCCATCACTGGTTAAAGAAAATACAAGCTACTAAAACTACAACTATGGCCGGATGATAAAGGTCAACAAAGTATCTTTTGCTTCTACAGGTACAACGATAGCACCATTAAAATGTTTAGCTACTTAAACAACTAAAATGGAAATTTAAAGGAATGAGAAGTCCAGAAGTAATAAAAAAAAATGTCCACTGATCTGTTTCCACTGACAGTTTTTAGTCATGGTGGCAGTTCAGAGATCGAAATGCCCCACTTTCCATCAAAAAGATGCGAGGTATACCGTATATGGCCAAATAAGACTAAACGAATGCATGTTCTTTCCAAACAGTCCATTGAATTAAACTCTCATCTTGCTGTCCCAAACTCTTAAATCCTACTTCTTTTTTCCAGACATTGCACTATCAATCATCTTATGTCAGTTTGTGAATGTGTTGCATCTACACAGATGTTGCTGTAACAAACACATGTGGCTCTAACCCAGTGCTTTTGGCTTAAGCAGGCCAAACATTTTGTTTATGGGGTCTGAATGTTTGTTTGAGATCTGAATAAATATCAGCTGTCTTTCCAGATGTTGGGAGGAAACAATTTTAATGTGTTTAGTGATGGTTGTGTGATGGCTTACATTCCTGCCTTGTGTCAAGGATACATAGGGGTGCAGAGCACAAAATGAAAATAGGTAAACACGCATTCAAACTTGAAAATAGGTCTGCGAACGGGTGGTGTTACATGTGCCCATACCCCCAAACACATACACCCTCAAAATGGTCTGGGGGTATTGTAACTATAGCCAGGTAACCGACATTATTATAGAACCGGCTTGTTATTCTTTCGGTTCACAAGAAGAATGTGAAGGGAGAAGGAGGGGGATTTGTGGCAGACAGTGACAAACACATTAAAGCAGTACTCAGATGGAGGAACATCTGCTTCTATCCTTTATCATTTCTACATCATCACTCCTTTTTATGATACAATCTAGATATAAAACAGTAAAAATAATTCATTAATAAGGTTTTATATTAAAAAGTGGCAATAAGAGGGACGTGAAATCTCTTGTTTAGCTTGAACAGTATTCAAAATTCAACACTTGAGCAGGCAATTTCCATTTAATGTTGGTTCACTAGGCACACAATCAAGCCATCTGTTATTTCTGTCTGAAACAAACCAGTGCGCTACTGCACAACTAAATTAATACTCTAAAGTAAAGTAAATATTGCTGAAAGCATGAAACAGGGAAAATTGAAAGAAATTATTTAGGCTATTGTCAGAAGTACAGAAACAACATATTATGCTCTATTTGTTGGGCTAAATCAACCAGGCTGAACACTACAGGGTGACCTAATGCTATGCAAACAGTACACACAGCTTCATCTAACATAACTGACTCATGGAAGAATGAGAAAATAGAAGGCAGACCTATAAAAACAGTACAATGTGTATATGTGTATAAAAATTTGGTTTGGACTGACCTTTTTGCAAAAATATACTGTCAGTTCTATGGACTACAATAGACTCCAGTTGGAAAGCGAACAGTAACAGTATAGTAAGGCGCAAGAATAATTATTTATATTTGTTTTACCTTGTAAACATACCTTTTAGATTAGCATATATTCAGAGGCATAAGTGAACTTAAAAGAGCTTAGAAACAACATGTTTGGAGTATTGTACCCTCAAAATATAGTGTGTCTTCAATTTCCCAGGCCAGTAAATGTCCACTGTACTGTGATAAGGAGGACAAACAGTTACAGGGTCCTAAAAGCTATTTTAGGCCAACGTACAAAAATATTAAAAAACGTCCTGTACTTTTAAGTCATCTTCTAGTGCTTTAACTACATGTTTACCAGGCTCCTAGCAGTCCTCTGTTATTGCTGACCTCTCATCATTCCCGAGGCCCTGAAGTGCATGTGCCTTGTAGTTGTAGTTGTGCCTAATCTTAGCTCAAGGGTTGTACTTTGAGAGAGGCACAGCACTTGTTGATATTAAGACCGTGAAGACCGATGATATCAAGACCATGTACCTCACATGGGTCAGCGGGCATGACCATGAGTTAATAATAGTTGTTTTTTTACTGAATGAACTGCATGAGAGGTTCGTGGAAACAGTTTTAAAAATAGTCAGTATCGATGAATGCCAGTGTCTTCCCCTTCAAGTGTTTTTTTGTCCAAATATGAAACAAAAAAGATCCTATAGGAAATTTGCCTAGGGTCAAGGTGTACATGGAAACCAGCATTTATTCTGTGAAAGCACTGTGACACACTGAATGGGTGGTATTATAGGTAAAAAACAAGGATTTTCTTCTGTTTGACTTTACAGTAGATGGCCCGGATGGGACAAAAGGTCTCCAGGGTTCAAATCCATGTGGGATGCAGCCTGGCTGGATATGTCCAGTGAAATGCTAAATGAGTAACATGTAAATATTTACTGAGCAGACCGAACAAGCTTTCAGTACATCAACTCAGTGTCCAGCCGCTAGAGTCTATCTATTGACAAAACTGAGAATCAACTGAATGGAATCTTTTTCAGTTATTGGTGTTTTACTTCACAGTTTACAATAAAATTTCAGTGACTTGACTTGCAAGAGTCCACCAAAATTATGAAAGTCAATATATTGTATATGAGATTGCTCCAAAAGCAAAGGGTAGTTACATAAGACATTGCAGACTTTTTTAATTTAGGAAGAAATTATTGTCACTTGTTGTGAAATCATCTGTGTTGAAGTGCTTGTGTTGTCTAGTTGGTTCCAGACAGATGTTTACTCTTTATATGAATTTTTAAAGAAGGAAGAAGAATGAACAGTATCTCTCTGCATGTACGTGGAGTAGAAAAAAAAAAAACTAAACAAACTTTAATCTTCATTTAATATGCATAAAAATTCACATATTAGTGATTCCTTTGCAAGTTCTGCTCTCAGACATAACTAAGATATTGGTTTTTACATTATACAACCACACACAAACACAATGGTCCCAACCTTGGCTTCAACAGTCTTGATACATTATAAGAAATGATGGCTCTTTTGAACACACACACACACACACACACACACACACACACACACACACACACACACACACACTATGGCTATAAGCATTTTGAGTTTAGCATTTACTACTTATAGCATTTTGTAGATATTGTGAGATAGAACAAAGTGATTGACCTTTTGCTAAGGTACATATGATGGGCTTTCCCAGTGATAACAATGGCAAATATAACAATCAAAATTCAAAGTTGGTTAGTTGGTTAGTTTATTGTTTTGTTTTGTTTTTCATTGTGTCATGCACATGCAAGTGCCCAGCCCACTTGGACTTACAAGACACCAAAAAGATACTGTTGCAGTTGTAATACGTTTGTCAAAAAACGTAGTAAATTTTAAACAATGTGTCTTTGATTTAACATTGAGGCAAGTTAAAGCAGGCTTATCCTTTCTCGCCAATAACATCAGTTTTGTCAGCTGAAATGTCAACAATTGCCAGCAGATTTGATCAGCTGTAGCAAGTTAGATAGCATTAACTAATTAGCTAATGCTAACACCGTAAATTGTTAGGAAACTCCATCTTGAGCAGACTTTTTAATGTTTCTAACTGACTTGTTTTAGAAAGAGAATCCACATAGTGGCTACATACATACTATAATGCTGCTCTCAGTATTATAATTCGTATGTTATTATACTGAGGTCAAAGCTACATGTCCCAGACACAAAGTCATCATCCTCAACAGTTTGTGAAACATGTACAAGACATTGAAAAACAGGGGGGAAGGGCCCGTTATCCCCGTTACTATAATACAGTATTAGTGATAAAAATGTGATTTGTTGCTCTAATATTACCTTGTTTGGATGCTTACTGTAGATAAACATACTTGGAGCAAGCAACACAGAGGTTAGAATTACGCTTCACTTTTACAAGAGGAAAGGCTTTGAGGATGAGGAGTAACCGATGAGTTTGACCAACTCTGTCTCGGGTTCTGAGTTTTGGCTGAAATTGCCGGACTGTAAACTTACCCAAACCGAATGAAGAGCAGGACAGATCAGGTTAGCCAAAAATGTGACTTACTTTTGTAAGCATCAAGGACCAACTTCCACACAGTGGTTGTTCCAGTCGTGACCAGGGATCTTTCTAAAGTAACCTGTAAACAGATTAAGAAAAAAACATAAAGCTGTAGTTAGTTAATAATATCATCCTTGGGTTTCGAAGTTATGCTGGTCTACTACTTTAGGTAGTAAGCTGGTTAGCTAGGCATGTTAATGTTTTTATATATATATCAGACCAGACAAACCCACTGTTCAATACATTCCTTACCCTTTTGCTCTTGTGTTTTTGGTTTTAGAGAAACTAAAAAATACCCACAACTCTTTTTAGATATAGGCTGTCACTCTCACTAGAATTCCATGCACACCACTTCAGTGTGTGGAAAAATTCAAAGCTTGGCAGGCCTTCACAGTGCCTAGTTAAAGTTGCTGAGATGTCATTGTTGCTTTTCGGGGGTGGGGGTGGGGTTTGGCAACGGTAAATTGTGTATGTTTGCATCTTGTTTAAAATATACACATTTTTCTGGGATGGTGTCTTCTGACCGACCGGGACATGGACAGAATATTCTGGCTTCATAGATAGCCAGTCACACTGACAGGAAAGGGAAACATCTTCCCTATGATAACAAGTACGAGTCTTCTGGGAAGACCGATCACATTCACTAATTTCTTACAAAGACATTTTATTGTAACTTTGTCAAATGAAATAACTTGGTATTACATAAATTCTTCACATCTGTTTATTATAGTTCTTCCTCCCCTGCCAGAAGTCAGGATGAAATTAAATGGGAACATGTGTTTTCACTATAGTTCTGAGTCGTATAGATAGATGGATTGTCTATAACTATTATGGAATCTTATGCTTTATTTCTGTAGTTTTATACTGCTATCCTTACACTTTAAATTAATTTAAAACCAAGCCAAGGGTTTAAAACTCAATGTGCCACCATGGATTAAGTGTCAGAGGTTTTTGCACAATACCTGCAGAATTCATTTCCAGAAATAAAGAAATACTCTCATAATACTGCTATTTTTCCCCTGATATGAAACCTATTAATCTTTGTGTTTTTAGTAAATCTCTGTGACCACATGAAAGTTCAGAGTTTCCCACACTAATCCTTCTTTGCCAGGCAAGCTCCTGCATGGCCAAAAAACTCATCCTGTATATCTGTATCCTTTCTCTCTTACTCACTTTTTCTACCATTAAAACACTAAGTAGGCTCCTCATGGAATTAAAAACTTTTACAAATCCCCACCACAAAGGTTACCTAATTCCAAGCTAATGAAGCTAGCATTCCTCTTGTTTATATGTTTATTGTTTGGCTATTTGTGATTACTGAGGGACGGGTTTAATGAGCTACCTGGATAGTTACTGCTGTGAACTGTGTGTGAAGGAGTCTGGGAATATGCTGTTTCCATCCATAAACTCCAGGGCCATAATAGCTTCCTTTGAAAGTGACTCTAAAAAACAATTTGTTTCTGGTTGTTGCCCATTCGAACAGAGAAACTAAACAGAACAAGTAAAATGATGTTAGCACACAGAGGTTTCTGGCTGGTTTCTTGTAACTTTATCCACATTGTAACAGCTTCCATGCGTGACACTTGCTATAGTAATAACAGTAATGCAGTATACATAGAGTATATACCTAGAGGAGGACAATATAACATAAACAACTTACAATTCAAACCAGTCTGCCACAGCCTCGAAATGGTGAGACAGGGCATTGTTGACTCGACAGCAACAGCGAGGCCAGCCCTAGAACCGTGAATGTCCGTGACTGACTGACTGAGTGATGAAGTTATACCATTGTTCATCCAGCTGAGTGTTGGAGTTTCCCCATTGGCCGTTGGTCTTTCAACATGAATTGGTGCAAACAGTTTCTAATACGTAATTAGAGGGGCATTTACAGGCAGTGTTGCCAACTTTAGTGCCTTTGTTGCTAGATTTACCGACTTTTCAGACCCTTTTAGCGACTATTTTTCACAAAAGCACTTAGCAATAAATCTAGTGGCTTTTTGGAAAACCTTGCTACTTTCTGTAGAAAAGAGTCTCCAATATTGTCTCATGAGCGCGAGTCTTTCCCTCCGTTGGAACACCTCTCTATGTGTTTCATTCTCATTGACCGCATGGCAGCTGATACAGACATGAAGGAGCTTCCAGTTCTCTCTCTGAGTGATCATTTTTACAAGTAAACTTAGCCGAAATTACAGCATAGCCGTTGTCTTTAAATTATTTGTATAGTGATTTTGTCAGACTATGTCGTGGTTACAAAATTAGGATTTTAGCAGCGCAGAGCAGCAGCTTGAAAAAGTAGGAGCGAAGGAAACAGTTAAAGGGTGGTCCAGCCATATACTACGTTTTGACCTGATCAGCTGGTTTGACAGAGCAAATAAAGACAATGACAATAAATATGACTCATATACAATTGCAAAGGTACATCACATGCAGCGTAGTAATCAATTTAGGGGAACACACACTAGTTACTATCAACAATCTACATTAGATGATGTCTGTCTTTTGAAAGACTTGATGGCCTGGTGTCATGGTGCTTAGTAGCTGGACCTATTTCAGCAGACTCATGCTATCTGTCCACCTCAGTGCCCTGCAGTGTATGCAGTTGAGTCATCAAGTGACAGGACTTTGGATACTGTCACCAGTACAACAAAACCCTCTCCTGATGTTTGCTTAATCCAAGACAGGATCCAGAGGGCCCCTTTGTTTCATAGTTGTGTCTTGTGTGTGTTTGAATGGAGGTGTTGCCATAGCAGTGTCCTGAATCAGGAATTGGTTTGTAGATAGATACACGCTCACACAAAAAGTCACACTTCATAGTCTCTGGATCACAAATGTTTAAAGATATTGATTAAAAATATTAGATGATGCCTGTACTATATGCCAGTAGTGTCAAATGAGCATGAAATATGGACAATGGTAGATCCAGGTTCAGTTCCCAACACACACCAAGAAGTACTCTATATCGAATTTTGATTATTTAATTATCCAATTTAACCATAACTAAAGTCTTATTAACGTTAAACAAACAAATTTTCTTATCCTTTATGGAATTATATGACTGCCAAAACTGTACATACACAAAGAGATATTTTGAGTGCCAAGATTTGACCATGCACACACACTGCCTCACTTCCAGTCTCAAAGCTTTAACCAAAATTATGATTAATGAGTACTCACTTTCTTGTGTATTCTCCCACACTACTGAGTTATGTCACTCAGTAATTCAAGTGTTACGATGTTTGTATTATTGTAAGTTTGTATTATTCGATATAGCAAGAAGACTTAATTTACAATAATTATAAATACAGTTGTCATGTAAAATGTTGTTCTCCTCAGCAAAGTAACAAGGAGGAAATACTCTTTGTACTCAATCAAGATGAAAATTTTATGAAGATTTCTCAAAACATTTTGTGAGATCAGTGTTTATAAACCCCTGCAAATCAGAGCACCAGAAATCACTAATTACACCTTTAAATAATTGTCCACTAACATTTTAGTAAGCCGTTTGCACATTGTTCAGAATTGTCATGTGGGTAGGACACACTTTGAAAGACTAAATGTTTTTGTCCGAGTCCTGGTGTGTCGTGTCTGCGGTAAAAAACGACATACAGTGAGATAACAAGAATGTGGTGTACTTTATCTGCATGCCAGCTGTGTGCGTGTATAGTGTGGTCCACATCAGCAAGTAAACCTGGGCTAGGTTTGAATTTTAGACACATGTAACTGTGCAGCAGCACAAGCAGAAACGAGACACACACAATCACTCAAACTAACCAGGAGGCAGGGGTCAAGGTGAACAATGCTAGTGGGATGATGGGAGCATACAGGCTGTCCTCACTGGATGGGAACAGGGTCAAGGGATCAATCAGCCCCGGAGGTAGAGAAAGGGAAATCAAAATTCAAAGTTGTTAGAATAAGGTGTGTGCGATGAAATAAAACATCTAACTGGGTTGAAAAACCCTTTTTATTGCCCTGACACTAAAATTTGTAGTGGTCACCTAAGGGTTGTCGCTGTTGGCTACTTCCTGCTACGATTACAATTTACTATATTATGTCCCACATTTAATCATACAGCACTGTCACACTGGTCCCAGTTTGGCAGCTAGACAGTATCCATTTCACCTTGGCATTCATTGGCAAACAGTGAAAAAATCTGCATTAACAGGATAGAACTATGTAATAATAGTTCAAAGGATGTTCTTTGGCTTCAGTCTGAGTGAATTATTATTTTTTTATTTAGTGGTTTCACCTTCAAATTCAAATAGCTAAAGTTGTGATTTTTTGTTAGGGACATTTAGCACACTAAACAGCTTTCACGTGCTTTGTTTGCTCTGTTTTTGATACAAAGTTCTAATGCTATTCCACAAAACATAAAATTAAACCAGGAGCTTGACTTTTGTTTTTATTTTATTTTATTTTTTAAAGGCTTTCCCAATAGCTACAATCATTTGCCACCATTTGGTTTGAGTCTGGAGTTTTTCTTTAGCAGTTATAATTTATAACTACTGATGTGTACAATTTGCTTTCAGTTTTCTTTTTACTTATGCATCAGTTTACTTTTAGTTGAATTCTTTTTACATAGAAATGGATGATGCCATGACAACTAAATGTACCTTTTTAATGACTGTGAGGCTAATGGTTTTGCATCATATTACAAATTCAATGAAGCTTGTAACTTGAACAGCGGATTAAAGTAAAAATCACAGGGAACAGTTGCTTTAATCTTGCGTTTTACTCCACAAATAGAGGACAACTGTAAAGTCAGATATTTCATCACTGCTATGCGTTGTTTACTTCCACTGGGATGTGAAGCATGACCTTTACACGAGCGGGTGTGTGACCCACTTAATTCTCGGGCTGCCGTGGTTGGAATCTCGTTTGCAGCATTCCTCCTGAATGTCATACATCTCAACCGTGACATGCTGCTTCCCTGGAAATCATTTAGCTTTGAATGGAAATCAACCCTTTTTTTTGGCTGTGAGTCCAATTCTTGTAATTAGCCCAAAGTAGCACCTGTACCTCACAACGTCTCACCTCTTTAGTAGATATTACAATTATCTTTCTCAAGATGTTTCCACGTACAGTAGAACTCAGCACTGCATATCTGTAAGCAGGTATTGAATGGGAGTCGAATTTGTATCTGAGGGACTGGCCACCAGCATTACAATAAAACAGAAACGGGACACACACACACAATCGCTCAAACTAACCAGGAGGCAAGAGTCAAGGTGAACAATGCTGGTGGGATGACGGGGGCACACATGCTGTCCTCACAGGATGGGAACAATGGACAAGGGATCAATCAGCCCTGAAGGTAGAGAAAGGGAAATCAAAGTTCAAAGTTGTTAGAATAAGGTGTGTGCGATGAAATAAAAGATCTAACTGGGTTGACACCTGTATGGCCTCTATGGATAGGAAGTAGTGAACTGCATCATGTCAGAACAGCATTACAATAAACATACTTTTAAGCATTATTAGACCCTACTTGACCACCGTAATGTTATTTGTTATAATACAGTACAGTAATTACTGTATCAACACTGGCTCTGCAGCTGTAATAACTAAGACATTTGGAAACTAACCACCGACGAAGCTATCAAAACTAAAAACAATCAAACAAGTCATGCTTAGAAAAGACCATACAAGGTCAGCATGATGACTTATTATTTTTCCTTAGTATTATTATCATTATTATTATTTTGTTTGCCAGTTACCGGAAAGAACATCAAAACCAGTTACCGGTTTCAATGTCTTGGCTAATTGGCTTAGATAGAGATGTTATAAGATGGGTGTACCTGGAGTTCATGAATTGATATGAGTGTATGATATGAGTGTAACTGACCTGGGAAGCATTTTGATTTAAGTGACCAATCCATCAGCTGTGTTAATTGAGTCTGACTGCAACATTTTTCAGGGTTTAGTTCAAAATTGCGTCTTTCAATAATTAACTGTCATTAAGAACATTATTGAAAAATAATTATTGAATTTATGAAGGTAATGTAGCATAGTAAGAAAATATATCTTCCTGCTTCCCCCCGTTGTAGCTGGGCTAGTTGGGAGTAAACGGCCCACTGGTACTCCTGATGGCCAGAGTCTGCATAACTGTCAGCTTTTGAAAGAACTGTGCGACTGCGGCCATTAAAATTCTGAGCAGAAAGGTCATCGGCTGGTCGGAATATGTCAATAACATTTTGGTGTATAGCACCACTTTCAGGACTGTGTGACATGACAGCATTTCAGAGCAGCTCCTAGAGGAGACGTTGTATCAGCATTGTTCATTAACATCCTGTGACCCAGGAAGTACTTATGCAGGAAGCAGCCATCTCCTGAGTTATGCTGAATAACAGGAGGAAGAGGTAAGTTAGATCAAGTACAAAACACACACACACACACACACACACACACACACCCTCACACACGCACACGCACACACGTACAGACAATGCACCTTTTGTAGAAGCTTTCATTATTTAGCTTAAGTAGGAATGAGTCAGTATCCTGTCTGAAGGTCACTGAGTTTATTTTCAGATATCACTGAATATTGTGGTTTTGCCATTGTACTGGATGTGTGTGTTTGTGTGTGTGAGAGTTTGTGTTAGCATGTGCCATCCAATTACACATGCTCACACGTTCTCACAGAATCACACACATACCCATTCACAGTCCCTCTGCTACAACCGCAAGTTTGTTTTACCCCAAAATGTCCTTTTATTTGTAAAAGCAGTTGGAAAAATATTTCCTGTGTCATAAATTGAGACAATGAACTGCTGCCCCCCCCCACCCCCCCGCTCACACACACACACAAAACACAAAAAACCAAGTATGGCATTAAAGCAGTTATGTAACTACACATCAAAGAAAATTATAGAGACAAAACATATTAGGGATGTTTTCTCACATAAAACAAAGGAAGAACAGTGAGATAAACTGTGAGAACTGACTAAGAAATACTCAGACAATCTTCTTTATGAATACATTTTGTGAACCCTTGTCATAGCCTCCTGAAAACTTCACTAGACATCAGCTTTATATATGGATTAGATTGCCTGATAATCATTAGAGCTCCCCCCTGAGTTCAGCATTTGCTTTTTGATCTCTCTCCCATGTTTCTTTGTTTAAACATCAGTTTGTGCCTTTATTAAAATAAAATTTTCTCTATACTTTATTGTATTTTCCGGCTCTTATAAAGGCCCCATTGTTCTTCCAATGCCCCTTGGCGACAGAGCCCAGTATTCTGTTTTTTGTCTCCTTTTATTTTCTTTCAACACTCTGGCCAAGATCTACGAAAAAGTACAGACATTTATCAAGGGCAAGAAATGGCCAAGATTATCGTCAAACAAGCAAGCTGTGTTTAGTTATTTGCCTGGTTTACTATTACATGTCATGCAAGGAATGCTATTAAGCTTTAACATAGAGACAGAATTATATTTTTGCAAATATATTAAAATTAGGCATGTTTTTTTGCCCAGATTTAAGATAGTTTCATGGTAAAATCCCTAATTTCCGGAACAATGTGTTTTCTGACTTTGGGATCACATTCCCTCAGGGCGTGTATTTATCAAGCATCTTACAGTCACTCCTGGGAAGTAAAACTAGGGCTAAAAATACTGAGAGTTAGCTTCACTTTTGTCAAGAAGCAAAGGTTCCGATTTAAGAGTGACTCAGTTCCCTCAATATTAACAGTGTGCACTCATCACATTCAGAAGACTAACAGGCTCATCTAAATGCGAGTAGACAAATTATATTTATACACCACAGGGTTTTAATGATTAATCCTGTACTGTTTAGCCAGGATGCCCATTAATTGTTTAATTTATCAGGTGCTTTGGCTTTATATTTTGATCGGTTCTCATGGTTTTGATCCATCTGTGCTTCTTGTGTAACACAGATAATTTGGCCACAGTGTAAAGGTTTATTCATATGTAATCAGTTTGTGTTGAAGTTTTTTTTTTTAATGTATAGTGACAGGTGCTATTAGAGTTTTGAAATGCAGAAAATGCGGTTACAGTTTTTATGTCCCAAATCATCATTGTTGTAGCTGTTTTTTCCTGCTGCGGAATGGAGTGTAAATTAAGTGTAAACTTGTTTCTGCAAAGCGGGCATAGTTGTGAAAATTGAGCTATTATCCAAAGTCAAAGTTTTTTACCCGTTGTTATCCACCTGTTATGAGCTCCTAACATGATACGAGAGCTCTGCAGCTCTCCTGAATCCTGGAGTAGATAAGAGTAATTCTCTAGATGAAGAAACCTGATGAAATGCTCATACTTACACAAAAAATGAGAAATTGGGTGCATTTAGGGCTGATTTCATCGTCTGAAAAACACTCTTAAGACCGAAAACCGAATCTCTTTACTTTGTTACATAGTACAGTCTGCTGTGTTAGATGCTGCAGCTTAATAAATTGTTAACATGTACCTCGAAATCTTTATGACAACAGTGTGTGATAATGGACTCTGACTGTGATTCACATGTCATCATGTGCCAAACTTACCTGCTGTTGTCCGCTGCCTGTTCACATATTATTGCAGATACAGGGGGAGGTTTATGATGAACAGAATGAAGCTATTGTAAGTAAGGGTGGAAAAGATGGAAAGAAAAGGGGATTTCAGACTTTATTTTATTTTATTATTAAATTTAAGAAATAGAAGATTTTTTAAAATTCTAATCAGTGCAGATATAGGCAAGACAGAGTCCTTACAATTCCATAAGTGGTTTAATGATTCGTGAGTCTCGTGACTACAGATTAATGAGTAAGTAGGAACTTTGGTAACGTATGTATGACCAAGGTTTTCTGTATAATAAACAACACATTAAATCCAAATTGAAATTAGTGCAGTTTGGGTTGGTAAGTCACATGGAGACAATTTGGGAATAATTCCCTTCTCTATTTGTGCACTTTGTAGCTTCTCCCCATCCTGATAAACATATGACTTTGGTTAAGTCTGCAGTGCAACCTTTTTCGTGTTTTTTCTTAGTAGAAAGTCACAGTAAATACAAAATAGAAGAGCCTAAACCAGCAACTCTTACTTTCTGTCTTCACACAGATATAATCTTCACAAAAGGTTTAATGAACACAGGCTCAAATCACATTTAACCCCATTTAACCACATCAATCCCCGGTTATCATCATTTGCGTATTGCAAGTCCCAGGCCTGCAAGCTCTGTACATATCACTGAATCCTACCTGACCTTGCGTCAATATCTAACGTTTCACTTGAATTGTACGTCTTATGAAACGTAAAAATCCAACCACTCGCATTCAGCAATCATGATCAAGTATCTATTGAGATTAAAATGAGCATAATGTATTGCTACATCAGGCTAATAATACTGTAATGTTTCAGTAACTGTATAGTAATCCTGTAGTTACTGTAAAAACCTGTGTTCATATCTGATCAGCATCAGAGCTGCTTTAAACCTAGGTCAGGAGCAGGGCCATGAATGTATGGTTATGACACACACACAGACACACACACACACACACACAGAGTAGAGCCACACAATGTCAGGAAACTGGGGTCTAACAGGTAGCACTAGTCTAAGGCTGCACTGAATAGAATGAGGGATTTTCTGGGTCCACATAGCTTTGTTAATGCTAGCTTGTCAATTTCTTTTTAAACAAAAGATGAAATGGAGGAATGAATAAGAAGGAAGCAGCCTGAGGGAAGTCTGATGAAGAAAAGCAGCAGGGGTTGAACTGGTGAGAAGTTTAAATACACAAGGACCAAGATTAATTTCTTCACCTCTGAGGTTTCAAGCTGATGGAGGATTTGGAATCTTTTTTTGACTGGGTCAAGAATGTTTCTGAGCTAGAATATTGTTCCTTCAATGTGTTTGTTAGTGCAAAGTACAACTGAAGAATGTACAGTTTGTTGAGACAAAGTGACAGACATTTTTAGCCTGTCCTATGAGGGAATAGCAGCCCATTGGTACTCTGATCATTATTTCTAAACACACACACACTCACACACACACACACACACTATTCTCCCTTGACTTGGGCTCAACAGACATGTTCCCAGTACATGTGCATGTGTGTCTGTAAATGTTTTCATTACTGTTTTGAACTTATTTTGCATCGTCGGAAACGTGTTTGTCCATATGATTACCTTCACACGTGCATGCATGTATAACTGCTTTGCAACACAGACACGTGTGCTACACACATGTAGTCAGGTTAAAACTTTATCTGTGTATCTGCACAGCCATCCCGCAACCGCTAACAGTTTGCATCCCGTGCCTCGGGGGGCCATATCGTCATATGGTCTTTGGCAAATTTTGTGTTTTCTTACTGACTTCAGTGAGGCGTGTGAGCAGTCTTTACACATAAGCACGCACACACACACATAAATACACACACCAGGGGTATTTTTAGAAAAGACTCAGACTTTTTTTATGCTCCACTGCCCATTATCAGGCAATCTGGGTGTGTGTGCATGGTGTGTCTAAGTCTCTTTTGTTTGTGGGGTCCCGGGTGGGGCCTGGCAGTCAGGAAGAAGAGACAAAGAGCAACACAGGGAATGAACCTGTAATTGTGCAGTGTTATAAGTTTTTTTTTTTTTTTTTTTTTTTTAATTTTAACACAGAAATACTCAACTGTACCCATGCAGTGACAAACCCATAAAATTTGACGCCTATCTAAGACACTCTTTTACACATGATGAAAAAAATGTCATTTATTTCAGGGAAAAGTTCTTATCACTGAGGTGGGCATGTAAAAATGCTTCCTTGAAAATAAATTCTATATGAGACAAAAGTAGCAGCACTATGAGGTTTACTCTGACAATAATGGCTGCAATAGGTAACCATAAAATAAGTAAAAAGAATAAAATATGCAGAGGCTATTACTTTCCTTTCCTGTAGATGGCATACATTAACATGTTTACATCTGTAGTTGTCAACTTCTGCTGCTAATACTGTTCTCGACAGCGGCGCAGGTTAGACAGGAACTGCAGGTCCAGAATTTACTGCAATTTGGTAATATCAACCATCCATCCATCCATCCATCCGTCCATTTTCTACCACTTATCCTGAGTTGGGTCCCGGTGACAGTACCAAGTCCCTCCTCCCTCCAGTCGGATCGAAGACAAGAGACAACTCTGGCGAAGGCCAACACCACTTGGTGTTGCTGCTTGTAATATCAAGCAGTTCTGGGATATCATTCAGGAATGGCGGAGCTCAGCAACACCACGTCCTTGTATAAATCTAGATGCAAAAAATAAATACGTTTGACTATAGTTAATTTACAGCTCTTAGTATCCAGAATCTATGACCTGTTCGAGACTGGTATTCAGTGTGATTTGTCAAAGCCCATACTGACCCTTCTTAGGTAGAATTTACTCAATGTGTTCCTGTAGATTGCACCCTCTCCCTCATAAATGGGAATTAAAAGGAAGCTTGATTTTATTCTATATGAATTCCCCATTAACTTACTTGCCCCTGACAAAATGCAGAACATATATGTTGATTCATGGCTCTGCTGTCGGGCTTAGACAGGAGATTGTGCACTGTGTGTGTGCACTAATGACAGGGATACAGGATGTGAGAAGTTGAGATACCATTTACATTACTCTTTTAGCACCTCTGCAGATATGGTCAGTAGTGGATTTGTGTTGATTTATTTGAACAGTGTGTATACATTTCTGTGAAAAATTCAAGTTGTAACGAGAAAGCAGACACATTTCCCTGTATGTGTATCCACGTGGGTCTCATCCAGCTGGAACATAGCAGTCTAGTGTGAATGAGCATCTGGTCTTTACACACAGACAGCTAGTTGAACAAAGGCTGACCTGGCAAGCAGACGATCTCTCTCTGATCTCCAATGGCTACACAATATAATTTTTCTCCTGATACCCCTGAATAATCCTGTCCTGGGGGCTACATGAGGACAAATGTCCTTGGAGAGGGCAAAGTCTGCGTTGCTCTCCCAATGTTTTCCGTGTTTACAGGGAAAGCCTGGCTGACGGCTCCATAGGTTGTGGGACTCCTCTGTTGTGCTGTTCCTTCTGATATTAGGGATTAAATTGTGAAGTTTTTGATGTCCTTCATGATCCTCAGCAGCTTAATCCCTGCTCATGTAACCAAATATGGCCTGTGTTTGAGGCTGTTTTTGGAGGGATGATTTAGTTACACGTACCCCTAGAGCTTGAGTATATATATCAAGTATTTTATTGTGGTGTAAGTATTCTACAGAGTGAAAGGATCAATTCATGTGCCTCTCCCTGCGCAGTCATCATATCCACATTACTGGTGGCCTTTTTTTGTGAATACCTTCAGGCACCAATAGTCATGACCAAATATCATCACACTTTTGCTATCTTTGAAAATATCTAATTTTTAAGAAATTAACTTATCAACATATACCAAGTCTTTTCAAAGTAATGCGAATAGACAAACCTCCCTAAACATGACACATGCAACCCCCTCACACTGTATAGTTTGACATGTTTTAATACCCATCAAACAGCAGCTCTAAATAGATTTTGTTCCTGTTCGTAGCCTGTACTTATTTTTAGACCGCTCCCACATAACATACATTCATTCACCTTTCACAGTTAACTGTAACTTCAGTCAGAAAGCGTTGAGTGCATCAGTGTGTTCTTACAATGGCAATCTGCCTCTCAGTAGGAGGCTGGAGTTATGAAAGGATGTGGCAGAGAGATGCCCCACTGCAATCCAGGATTGTGAGGAGAAAGAAAGACTTTCATAGACACTAGGAATTATTTTATTTTCTAGTTAGCGTATTATCACCCAAATATGAGGAACTAGTCAGTAATATGAGGAACAGTATCAAAATCTGCAATGAGGTCAAGGGGACATAACACACTGAACTCACCCACATCAGCATTGAACAAGGTCTGATTCACAACCCTGACATGTGTTTCAGTGCTGCTGACAGGAAAACCGGAAGGGAATTTATAAAAATATTTTCTTATTACAACCATACTATATTACAATGTAATATTCTAATACTTACTATCGTAAATAGCAAAGAATTCTAAAAAAATATCACAGGGTTTAGCTTCATCAATAGGGTTAATTTTTTATTCTGAATTAGAATAAATGAAAGATGATATAATTCACAGCCAAGCCAGAAGGCCAGAAAATAGTTAATATTTTAGGTTTTGTGGAGCAATTTAATCCGGTGGTTAAATCTCCTCATGTTTTTCTGTGTTCTTTGCAGTTGTCAGTAATTAAATAGCTTAATACGTGTGATTTATCGACCAGGTTCAACAACAATACAAAAGCACAATGGGATATTACTTTGGGCAGTTGGTACATGTAAGGTGGTTCAACATAGATCGATGCATAATGCAGGAAGTTTTTGCTCATGAGGCTCAACATTATTGTTTAAATACTATAATAGTCCCACAACAACAATGGGCATGCACTCATTCTTACTGTATGCAGGCACAATTGGATACACAAAGGCATTCACACACAAATACCACATTAGTATGCAGTCATGTAATGTGTTTTTTAGCCTTCAACTATTGTGGGCCTGAAAGCCCAATGTAATGCAAACACATGCAAATAGACAAAACACAAGGAAACACAAATTATAAAACATCTTCACCAATTGGCAACACAGGTACAACATTTAGAAAAGACGCTGCCAAGTGAGAAAACATAACCAACTACTGAAAACAACCAAAAAAAGGAAACAACCAAATACAGGAAACACAACCAAATACTGAAAACACAACCAGATACTGATGTCCTGACCGCCCCCATACCATGACAAATAACGGGAGGTGACACAATGGGTTAAAGCAAAAAAAAAAAAAACCCATTCATTTTTTTATGTAACAAACACAAACCAAATATAAATGTCAAAATGTTGTGAGGTGTGACAGTCAGTAACTCAGTCATGCTGGCGTATATGCATGAATGATAAAATATTGAGTGAAGTGTTGATGGTAAAAAGGGAAAAACAAAAACAGGGACAGGGAGTGTGGAGCACCAGGAGCAGAGTTTCCCCTTTCTCTCTCCTGGATGGCACAAGTGGGGTCTGCTCTTATAGCACCAGGAACACCGGGAACGCCAGGCCCAGCAGCCAAAATAGGCGGGGTCATCATACTGAAAACAAAAGCAAATACAGAAAACAACCAGATACAAAAACCACAGCCCAATACAGAAACATATATGCCCTATCTTTTGACTCAACAGTCAACTGCTGTAGGCTTGAAAGGTGACTGTAAAAGGTTTGTTGCTTCCTCGCTGATGGAGAGCAACAGCTGTGTTCATCTTGAAATCACTTAGTTACCATAGATTCCATTGGTTAGACAGTGTTATGGCAGAACGTGTAATGTGTGAAAAAGGTAAGTATGGAAAGCTATGCTACTGTAATGCTGGAGATAGTAGGGATCTTTGGGGTTTGAGAGATTTGTAGAGATGTTTTGATTGTTTTTTCCACCGTGAAATCTTGTCACCTTTGGAATCCATTGTAATTGACTGAATTCAAGCCACTGTTCTTCCTCAATGAGGAAACTACAAACTCTACAGCCAACGTTAAAACCTAGGGCGAGCATTTTGGGGTATTGTATCACTTGAACCTCAAAACAACCCCTTAAGTAAATGAAGGCCAGCCAAAATGTCATAATTTGCCAAAAATGTCCCCTCCAAAGACTGAAACTCAAACTCAGTCCCATAAAGACATAAAACACACACCACCAACCAGCTGTGGCCCGTATCTAGCTCGGATTCAGATTTTTGTTCCTGTAATACAATGGCTCATTATTTAGAGCCTTACACACACATACAATGGGGCAGCTTTAGGCAATCAGATTAGTGAAGACTGACCCCCTCTCCACCCTGAAGCAACTTCCCTTTTTCTCTTAACCAATTGAAACGGTGGGTTGGCAGAAAGTGTAATGTGAAACCGGGGTCTAGGCTCAACACTTCAAACCTGGGGCACAGTTGGAGGCCAACAGAAACAACAGCCGTAGCCTTTCACACTCTCTCACTCTGACAGATTTTCCTTCCTTTGTTATACCCAGATCCGCACTGTTTACAAACACAATCTGTTGCATACACTCTCAGTTTTATTCAGCAAGACACAGACACGCACCTCAGAGGGCTTTGCCTTGTGGGACTTACACTGTGGACTGCTGCTATGGATTGACCATTTCGGTGACTGGCTATCTGTGTTACAGATTGGAGTAGTCTCAGTCTAGACTAACTGGACATACCAAAGACCTACTAGTATACTAGTCAGCTATGATGTCATTGCCTATTGGAGCTAGTTAAGGCCAGCCATGGTATCTGCATGAGGCTGCAGGGCCCTCTTTCTGTGTGGAGGGTGGATGATGCAGTGTGTGCTCTCCTTCCTATTCCCTCAGCTGAGCTCCGGATCCCCCTGTAGCTGCGAGGTCAGCCCCGAAGGGACAAAGAAGAAGAAATCCAAGAACCTGTAAGTACTCAAATCTCAAATGAATCTTTTTGTTGTGTGTTTGCTCCCTTTGGTCATTTTCAGTTTTAACATTTGCTCATTTTGAAAGTTGTAAACAAGGACCGGCACGTTTAAAGCTCTGACTCTTAGATTTAAAACAAGAAGACAATTCATAGTTAATGTGTGTGGAAAATAAGGCATAGGAATGACAGTGAGGGAGAATCAATACAATGATTAACCTTTCATAGTCCTAACAACTACAACAGCATTTACCACTTCTGGGTTCATTGTTCAGTCTTAAGCCTTTTATTTTCATACTGTTTCAATCAACATGTGTCCATGTGTGCACATCCTCTAATGGGGTACAATTTTCACACCCTGCTTTAACCTCCATTACTTTAAAAAAGGATGTCATTACTTGTGTCCAAACTAATGGTGAATGATAATGAATTGTTTTATAGCAGCCCACAGGGGGTTAATTAAGATATCAGGACTTATTCTGACAATGTGTTAGCAATGGTGTGATTGGATTAGCAGACTGAAGATGTTCGGACATAGCCACACTGAGATAGCTAAATTTAAAAGCTCTCCTTTTTGTGTAACTAAATTTAGATTAATTTAGGGGGTGAAAATAGATTTCTGATTTTTGTTCTCTTCTCAGTGTGTGGCTCTGCCCCTTAAAGCAAACATTGTTACATGCAAGTGTTTTGGCCGTTGTGAGTGTCAGTGGAATGTCTTAACATGTTCTCAGACCTGCCGATGGAGAAGTATGTTTTATGCTGAAGGTTTCAGTGAGAGTTAAAGCTAATCATTTCACGCTGTTCATGATCTACATAATTAAGTGGTAAATGATGTGTGTGCTGCTGAGGAGTGTGGTGCCATATGGGTCTCTCGCATTCTCACTCGTGTGAGAAGTAAGGTGTGTGCGCGTCGAGAGTGTTTGTTTGATTGTGTTTGTGTATGTCAGATGTGTGTGTCGACGCCTCAGCGATTCATCAGCTGTTGAATGAACTTTATTCACGCTCCTGCTCATCAAGATGAAAGCACTTTTCATGCCGTGAGGACAATAAAACCACTCACAGTGGCTGTCCTTGGGCCTGATAGCTGCCCATTCTTCTGCACAAACTGTGTTCAATGTTGTTTGGTTAACCAGCAGATTAAGTGATTAAGATTCCACATCTTTTTTTTTTTTTTTTTTTTCCAGAGTCCGCACTATGTTACCTTTTTGTCAGCTGTTGCAAACAGCTTCAGCCCCATATCATTTGCTTTAATAACAGAGACATTTCAAAGAATACAGAGCTGAATTTTAGGGATAGGAAATGTGTTCTTTCTCTCCTTTTAATGTAGTTTTAAAATCTAGTATGTGTACTTATTTTTTGTCAATTTGCAGGGGTGAGGAATATTGCATTTTTCCAAATTAGTGATTGATTCGTAAATAGTTTGGAACAAGGACTTGCAATAAATTGTGCATAAACTATTTGTTCTCATTATAGAAACATCAAACATGATTTGCTGAGATGATTCATTCATTCCCTTTGCACTTTCGAGAAGAAAGAATCCTTTGATTCTATTTAACTAAAGACTTAATACACAGTATAAAAAGTGACATATTACTGACTCCGTGTAATGTGTATCTGACAGTTTCAGTCAAGGCCACACATTGTAAGTCAGCTTGAAGCATTTGTTGCCATTGGACATGGTTAGCAAACCGTGATTTGCTGACTAGCAGTAGGTAAAACAAACAGGCATCATGATGTTACTTCATCAAATGCTACACATCACTCTGTCATGTAGAGGATTCCCTTTTTTGTCAAAACCAGCAAAACTATGATTTAATTAAAACCTGCAATTTTTGAATACTCATAATAAGTTAGAGTGTCCACATGTAGGTGAGAATTTGTGCCCATCAAATGATTCTTTCAAAGTCATAGATTTGCTTTTACCTCTCAAACCCTTTTTTTAATTTAGATGTGAGATGGGCCACATAAGCTAGATCTAGAAATGTATAGGGGTTTGGATACTGTTCGAGTCCTTCTCTTGTTTATATCCCAATGTAGACGCTCGAAATATCGCCAGGTTTTATTTAATTAATTTGTAAGTCTGGTAGACTGTGTACGCATTTTATTATGGTGGACCAGTCTCTACTTTTTCCTTGTTCCAGTGCTAGATGTTGACTGGTTGGTTGCTATGTAAGCATCTGATTGCTTTGCCAGGTGCAATGCCAGTTACCTTAAATGGGTTCATCTGTCTTTTTTAGCTACGGCATCTGTACTGCATAGTTGTGACACTGAAGAATGAAGAATGTTTTGTCTTATGTAGATAAAACGACTGCTCGTCATTGATGCAACCCCCTTCTGTCATCATTAGTTATTTATAAAAAGAATAACCCGATAACCTTTCTGAACATGGTGGAAACATGTTTACTCACCTGCCTTCTGTATTTATAATCCTCGTTTCCATTCTTTTTCAGCGTCTTGAGCCTGTTGTCACTTATGAAGCTTTTTTTCATTGTCCAGGATTTTTTTTTTACCTCTTTTCAGCCACTTTTCATTATGCCAAAATATAAACCCATACCAGGGGCAATAATCTACTCTGTCATATCAAGTCAGACAAATAACCACACTCACAACACAATGTGTTTCCGTGTAACTCGGAGGAATACAAATGCAATATGATGCTACAATAGACTGAGATCTCAGGCTATCCTATATAAGTAAACATGAAGGAAATGAAATTGTTTCCTCCAGATGTCGGAGACTGATCTATAACATATCAAGAGAGCCAAAGGAGCAACTAGATTCAAATCTGTATGGCGGCATCATGCTCCGAAGTAGCCATTTATAGTTACAGAAGGTATCCTGACCTTTAGCCATGCGATTTTCGGAGCAGGGAATCCAGTAGTAGGGCTAGATTTGATTTTTTTCTACTCTAAATGCCGAACCAATTTGTACATTGTGTGTTGTGTCTTTTTAACCTTTTTGTCGAGTAAAGTTTATATAGATGAACCAATGCACCCGTATAGATGAAGACTTAAACTTGAAAAGATGCAACTTGGAATCAAATTCTTCTACTGTTTGGGCATGCAGACGGCCTTTGGAGAGAGGTGAATGTGAAATCACATGATATAAGGAGGTTGTTACTTGTAGTAGACATCTCCATTCAGTCCTGTCTGAGGGTGGAGACGGTGATCCTGATCAATTCCTCCATGTTTTCGTCTCACACATTTTTGGGGTGGTCTCAGTCTGGCAATCAGTATCACTATGAACACTCTTCTTCTTGCCTTAATCATCATAATCATCATTAGTGACAGGAGGATTGAAGTAAACAAATCTCAATATACAACATCAGAGGTGAAATGTTATTTACATGTAAGAGCACATTACATCTGTCCTCTGTGAAACTTCCTCTCTCCACTGCTACAAAGCATTTGGCCACACCACAGTGAATTCATTGTAGACAGTCTAATTTCTAAGCATTCTTTCTCTCCTCATTTACTTCTTTTTGCTTTACTTTCTGTAGCTTTCTCCGTTTTCTCAGTTCTATCACTTCTTTCTCTCTTTTCCTCATCTCCTTTTTGCACATTTTGCTCCCTGACTGTGTCTCATCTTCTGGATCCAGCACAGCTGTTTTTCCTGGAACTGTCCAAATTACCTATGCCCCTCCCCCCATTGTCACCTTTTGTTTTTACTCAGTCCAGGTGTTCTGCTTCCCCAAGCAATGAGTCCCTGCACAGCTATACAAAATTTCCCCCCCCATCTGACGGTTTCCAGCAAGTAGCAGTATAGCAATAAACTAATCAACTGATGCACCAGAGTGATATGCGCAGAAATGTGACCTTTTTGACAGATTTATTTCAGTGTATAAAGAAGATGATACCCAGAGACATACTTTTTCATTTTGGGCGTATTTTACTACCACAACAAACATGTTCATACAGGCAAGACTGGGAATACGATACATCACAGATTAATAGTTTTTATGATACTGGTTGTACTTTACGTAATGCATATACATAATCTTGTCAGTACTGATATGTATGTATATACATATGTATATATCTGATTCTGTGCCATGTCTAGTAACAGTCCCCAGGCAAATAATTTCATCTATTGCTTGGCTTTACTGCCAAGCTGTGTCTAAGGCCCTTTTTTGTGCTTTGAAAGTTGGCCAAGGTGAATGTCATTTATGTACTTAGACACAATGTGCACTGACCTTGTTGAAGAAAACAGTGTTGAGATCATGTGAACCACCAAGTTGTTTTGTCTGCTAAGAGTCTGTGAAGAGTCTGAGTCATCCAGGTTGTATATAAACATCTAGAAGCACTAAGTTAAAGTTTACTGGACTTCCTGAAACTGGAATTTTTCCATGTCCTATTTTAAATGATATACTAAAGACCAAGAAAAAATGACTTGACATCAAGGTGTGGACATCCCATGTAGTTTTAATGAATGGGACTTCCTGGCAATTCATTAAACTGATGAAGGCTCTTGGATGACAGGCACCGAAGTCCAGATGTCTTGACTTAAACCAACATTAAAGTCAATGCAAGGGGCTACTGGGTGTCCTGCTGTGGATACTTGTGGCTCTTGGTTTTGATTTGTAGTTGAGCGTCAGATTTCAGCTGTTGTCACCACCACAATGCTAAACATATTTATTATACATGATCATGCACTATCGTGCTTTAAATTATTATTTTTTGGCATTTTTTGCCTTTATTTGACAGTGAGAAGTGGAGAGGCAGACAGGAAACATAGGGGAGAGAGAAGGGGCGTGACATAGAACAAAGGTCCCCGACCAGAATGGAACCGCGGACTTTGCATTTATGTGGCATGCGCTGTAATCATTCGGATACCAGAGCACTCTGGCAATATTGTGCTTTAAAAGAATTCTCCACTGATACAGCACTGCGTTCTTCCAATATATTGGCATTCAACAAGTTTGTTCTTCTTGTCAAAACTTAGCACCTACATTCCCCACAATGCAACTTGACCAGTGACAGTTGGGTCATACATTCAGTTGTGTTATGCTAGTAGTGGCTAATGTAATGCTGAACCGCAACCCTCAAGCAGAGATGAGGAGCAGGTTACAGGGGTCTGTTGACCTGACTATCTTGTATTGCCACACAACCAGGTTTTTTAAATGTTCAAACTCGTAGTTTTCGTCCCCAACTGCTGCTGACTCGAGTGACATTAGTTGAGACAATTCATCAGACTTCTTGCGGCCCCCTCTGGAGCTGCAAAAGACTTTGTTCATTTATTTTCACATATGCAGCAATACTCTCCAACATCTGTAAACAGATTTCCCTTTTAATTATATTCCCCGCAGTAACTGTGTTTACATTCATTCATTTACTTTGTTATACAGAGCAATTGTAGGCTATGCAAGTACAGTACTGATAGAACTGGACTAACATCTAGGTAACATAAAATCATATCATCTGGTCTTATTCAATAGGCGACTACTGCCATGCAGTTGCAGTGTTTAAATTCATTCATTAATAGAAAGGTTTGCAGTGCATTTGGTTCCGCCAGATGTGTGATACTGAAAAAAAGGAGGAGACTGCTTAGCCTTTCTGTGACTTCTTTAATGTTGTCCTCATTATCAACTACAGTATCTCTACCAGCATTGCAAAGCTGATGGAGAAAACGCAAGCAGCCCGGGCAGACCATAGTTTTTGCAGTGCTCATGTGTTATCGTGGGATAGCTGCTGGATAATAGCCACTGTAGCCTCATTGTGTAATTTACTGTAGACATATCTATGCTTTACACACAACAAGTGTTGTTTTCGTTAACGAAAACTATGACTAAATGTTCATCAACAACCCTTTTTTGCATGACTAAGACTAGATGATGACGAGACGGCACCAATGTCATTAAACACCAACTGTGTCTATATCAAAATACAGTATGGGTTGATGAGAAAAGACGAGACTAAAAAAGTAATTTAAGAAATAAAAAGTTATTTTTGTTGATGAAAAAAGAGACAAAATATTATACTTTTTTTTTTTCAATGCAGCAGTTCTGTTTCCTGTGCTGCATGTGACATATTAGGACTACACTGGCCAGCAGCACAGAATGAGCACAGTGAGGCCTCGGAGTAACTTACGGGTAGTTAACAATGACAACATCAGGGCTTGGGAGAAAGAAACAAGGTGATATTTGGACCCATTTTCGTTACAACGTGGCTGAGAAAAAAAAAACTGAATGCATTGCTTTATTAGTTTTATTATCTTTGCACTTCTCATTTTTTAATAACAATTTTAAAGAGCGTATTGGACCCCAGGCAAGTTGTTGATTGGTTCAAAATTAACACTATCACTATACAAGCATTAGCATTTCTAGTTAAGGTTATGACATAATGTTTGACCAAAGCCCCTCAGACGTTGTATTTAAAAGAACATGAGTCACATTGAAAAGATTTTTGGGGTTCATCTATTTTGAGCATCTTATTGGGTATATTAGATTGGATTCTGACAAATAATGAGTTGAAACTAGAAACTGAACTTGTAATCAGGTGTTAAAATTAATCAGTTAATAGAATGTGGTATTTTGTTCTTTGAGTTCTACCACTGCTTGTCAGTTCAGACAGATAGACAGATGACCACAGTGGTCAAGTCACTTGTTTTGCTAAAAAATACATATGTCATCTCAACTTATTAACCCATAATGCTATAAACCTGTCCATGCCCCAGTGGAAGGAATCTATCCTCTCTAAACACTGCGTGGTGATTGGGCGAGCCCAGGGTCCGCCTTCCCCAGACCCCCAGGACTATATAAAACTCCAACAGAGCCTCTCAGGGGTTAGAGGAATGTGGTTGTTAAACAAACCCCTGGGCCCTGAGCACTGACACTCTTTTACACGTGCTTACATGCTGTCAAATTTCCACACACACCAAGTGAACCTGCGTACAGGCCTGGCACCCATGTTTCACACTTTGGTTGATATCTCAGAGGAGTACCTGGAAAGGTAAGAGCAAGGCGGTGGGCGTGTGCGTATGGGTTCTTTTGTGATTTAATTGTCGTTATCAAGAATTAAAAACATCAGAAAAAAGGGTGAGGAAAGTGTAGGTGGGGGCCGTTTGGCATCCCACAGGAATAGTTGCTCTAGAGCTGGTAGGAAGCTATCTGACCTCCACATGGATCTCATTTGACAGTCGCAGTGAGGGAGAAGAATCCCCCGCGAGGCTGAAGCGCTCAAACTATTTTGGAGGAAGAATTTTTAACTTCCAACTTGAAGCTGCCCCTTTTTCTTATTATACACAGCCTGGATTTCAGGAATAGGATTGCTCATGTGGTTTTTGTGGCTAGGAAGGTGAGTTTGCTCAGAAATAGCACTCTTTTTTTTTTTTTTCTTGATTGAGGGAGACTGTGAATGTGATGGTGTTATATTTATGGACAAAATTTAGGACAATTCCCTTTTTCATTGTTCTTCTAGGAATATTGCAGAGTGACTCTCGTTGTTCTGAGGCGCTTTATAGATTTGCAGAGAAGGCATGCCTTTTACTTTCTTATTGTGTTTCATGTTTTCATGTTTATGGATACATCACATCTCTGTAATGTTTTGTCTGTGAAGAAAGTACAATACAAACACTCACAATTTGTTCCCACAGCTCTAATAGTGTTAATTGTTATTTAATGTGTTAGAGACACATTGACACAACCCTTGACCCATTACACTCAAACAGATCACAGATGCACAAACAGGCTCACATGCTTGCACAGTGTTATTTGTGTGCTTCGTCCTGTAGTCACTTCACAGGCACACAGCCTTCTGTAAATAGAAAGTGGTAGGGGGAATGAAAACATGCTTTAATGTTGCTGCTCTCACCGTCTGTATTTCAATTTCTCATCTGTACTCGATGCTAAACCCCAGAATTTCACAGGTCAGGCTTTACAAAGGGTGAACTCCTCCATTGTGGGAAACATAGCCTCATGTAGCAAACAGAAAAGTGGGATGAAGTGGGGCAGTGGATTTGGCTGGTGCTTGTGTGGTACATTGTGATCTGCAGTATGTCTGTCTGCAGCTCTCCCCCATGTGCTCCCAGAACCTTTCCCTGGGAGTGCGGCCTACTTTTCAGAACACCAGGAATAGCCGGCGGGGTGCTATTAGTACGTCTAATGTGAGCCAAGCAAAGAGGGAATAAAAAGTAAAGAAACCTGCAGAGAATTGCGGAACTTAAGACCTCTCGCTCCTTCACTCAAGCACATAAATTCTCTTGTACAGACACAAGCAGACACTCAAGTGTATGTACACATTATGCCATGTGCTGCAAACATGGACATACTGTATATAGTTTGCTCGTGGGGCAGTGGTGTATACACATTAATTAGATAATATTCTGCAGAGCATGTGTCAGTCTTTTCGCAGATTAAGTTAAAAATAGTGGTCATTGTATGTAATAGATCAAATGGAGTGTGATACATAGCTAATGGCATAGGTGCTGGGGAGCTATTGGTAGCTGGAGAGATACAGTGAAGAGGAAAAAGTAGTAACTTTAATACGGTGGTACTCAAAGAGCCATTAGCACATAAATAGCAGTAGGACAAAGAACGCTGGGTAAATAAAATTTAAAGTACAAGTACAGTATCATCATTATAAAGTGGTGTTTCTCCAAAAATAGATTCAAGCACAAGACTACTTTATATCTCTGATTTTAAACAAAAGGAATCCAGAAATATGTGTACCTGTGCTTTTTTGTTGCTTTTTATGTCAAAAATGCTAGGCTTTGTTGGCATGAAGACTTCTTGCTCTCTGTGCCTGCATTTATCCGTTCCCTTTTTTTCTCTTGCTCACCCGAGGAGGTTCTACTCAACACACTAATAGGGTTTTCCCTTTGTTTAGCTAATTAGTTATAGTTAGGTAGCTGATTTTGCAAAAAATCTCTGCGTCTTGAGCAGGCGGACAAGACTGTAGTCGTCTGCATGACACCGTTCTAAAGAATGGAAAATGTGTCTTTGCACGCATTGAGAGAGCAGACTTATGTTGCCCTCCTTGAAGTCGGAGTTGCTGTTCACTCCTATTGAGCTAATAATCACAGATGCAGTTTCATTAATGGCTCTGTCAGTCGAGTTGCTGTGCCACTGCAGTCAGTGTTGCCAGTGTTTAGCGCTTTAAATGCGGAAGCTACTTGTAATATGTGTCTCTTGTTTTCAAGAATATTGTTACAACTGTATATGAGTTTCTGAAAATAAGAGGAAAAATAAATCATGGGATAATGCGAGCTCAGGTTGTTTCCAGTGTTGCCACAACCTATGGGGAGTGAAAGAATGCATTGCAAGCAATCTGTGCCGCTGTTTGTGTTTGCAGTATCCATTGACACCCACATGGTGGCAGGATAGAAACATACATTTGCCTTAAAGTTACTGTTATGACATCACTGTCACATCATTCTCACCCGGGCTCAGCTTGTGTAAAACCAGACATAAATAATAAAGTGCCCTTTGTCAGGCCAACAAAATATTTTCCAACCCTTATAAAATACAAGTTCTTTTCTTCCTCACATGCACCAGCAAGACAGAGGCTCTCTTTTATCCAACACATGCACAGCTCAAGACCTGATTGCCTGGAGTTCAGCCTAAAAATAGAACAATCTAATAAATCCTGCTCTGATATTATGAACTTATTTAACAGCAAGAGAGTTTTTATTCGGGTAATAATGTCCTTTAGGCCTGAACGTGTGAGCTTTTCACAGGAATACTACATTAGAGTCCCCTGTTGTTTCCATTAAACAGAGGCCTAAATTCTGTTTAGCAGTTTAGCATCTGGTATATGCCTGTTTTACGCAGGGCACTTACTGTATTATTTTAGTCAGCAGATAAGTCATCTCTCCACCGGTGATGCTGTGTTGACGGTCACGAATTCCTCAGAATTCATCACAAAATTTGTCTATATGAGACTTCATTTCCCCCTGAATCGGACAAATGCTTTGCAAAGAGGACTCTTGTGATTGTCTCGAGTCAATGGAAGTAATCGGCACCAGCTCAGCTCCCCAAACCCAAACACACCTAAATCAATTCCACCTAAAAAGTCAACCTCATCCTGATTTTAAAGGAGCTATTCAGCCGCTATTTCAACTCATGAAGTCATGTTGTGAGATGTGTGTGGGCATGTTTCTACCTTTCCTTTCCTACAGTCGCAGGAAAAACCCGCGTCTACAGCTGAGTGTGTTCTCTGTTGAGTTCTGCAGCTGCTGCGTCTTCCCCTTCGCACACACATGCACACACTGGTACAGGCTGGGAGTTTCCCAATACCTTTGACTGGCATGAAAGAGCCAGTGAAGTGGGGCATGACTTGGCTCTTCTGGATGGTTCTTTGAAATGTTTGTGTGGGCATCTTTTAAATCCCATGTGTATTCATGTACAGAGCTTCCATAACTGGAAGCTTTGTTCCTTAATTTCAGGTGTACATGCACTCCTGGGGGCTGTGGGTTGGCAGTGGGACAGCTTGCAATGATTAGGGCCAGCGAGCGCACACCACCGCGCTGCATTATTAGCGGGCCAGCCAATCCACAGTGGAAATCAAAAGCAGGGACTCAGGAAATGGGTGTTGAGTGAGGTCACATCCCAATGAGGCAGCACGTGCTCCAGGTCGGGAAAAGCCAGGACAGGTAACATGGGATTATGGGAAAGCGCAGAATTCTGTGTGTGTGTGTGTGTGTGTGTGTGTGTGTGTGTGTGTGTGTGTGTGTGTGTGTGTGTGTGTGTGTGTGTGTGTGTGTGTGTGTGTGTGTGTGTGTGTGTGTGCGTGCGAGTGTGTGTGATGGCTGTAGAGAAGGTGAAACAAGTGAGATGGGCGATCAGGAGGATTTTGGATGCTGCTGCTGGATGGAAGCAGCAGAGGAGTGAGGAGGTCACTGTGCCCTGTTGCCTCGGCCCTGGGTCAGCTCCCTCTCAGCAACCCCTCTAGGCACATGGAGAATGGCGTGATGAAACAGAGGAGTGAGCATTGAGTCTCTCTCCTCCTTCTCTGCCACATTTGCTCAGTCCCTGCCGAGGAACCTGTCAGGGACACATCTACAGGAAAAGACTGTTAGAGATATTAGATTGACAGGAGAGACACTGACACGAAGCGAGGAAAAGGAGCCTGATATCTGCCTTTTGGAAAAATTCTGTTCCACCATACCAACATCCCTGTCTGAAGACTAAAATGTACACAACATGAAATTTATTTTCATCATTTCTGGAATTTGTGGGTTTGATTTCAATTGGATTGGATTTACAATGCTGAAGTGCTTAACTGGTGATTCCAGTGCCTTGGATTGTTACAGTTGTGGACCTTGGACTTGGAGACTCAACACTATCTTCCCATTTCTCTTTTTGTCTACCTCTTCTATCTACTTTATCATCCCTGTCATCCCTAATTCCATTTCTCTACTTGTCCTGCCTAAAATCCACCCCCCCTCGTCTTTTCTCATAAATCTTTCCTTCACTCTTCCCTCTCTTTCCAACTCTCTCATTCTTTCTCTCCTCTATCTTTCTCTCACTCAGGGCCAAAGACATGAAGAATCGGCTGGCTTTCCTGCGGAGGAGGAATGAATCCCCAGGAAGCAACCCAGCCAGCAAGTTAGACAAATCTATGAAGTCAGTCAAGTAAGTGGCCACTTCCTGATAGCATGTGTATGTGGGTGTGTGTGAGACTGCTTTCCGGGTCTTGCCACAACTGGTGAAGAACTTGTGTTGGCGGATAGACATGTGAGCTGTAGGAGAGGTGCTTGTAATGTGTGGCATTAATAAAATGAATGGGAGGATGTGTCAATAAGGGTGGCATGTCAGAAGGAGGGAACGTGAATTGTTGGGAGATTTTTTTTACTTATCTAGAAAATATATTTACCAAATCCAATATATTGATGTAACGGATCACAAAGAAATTAAATCTCAGCGATTGATGTGATATGAAATTGATTTCATGCCAGTACTTAGGTCAGACTTCACAAGAAGTGAACAAAGATTTAAAAGTGGAAAAGATGAGCAAACATTATTTATATACTTTTCATATGTTCTTTAGTTGATCACCAGTTTGTCCCAAAAAAAAACACAATAAATGTCCTCTGTAGAATATCACAGATTCTTAAATTGTTTTCCCCCTTATATCATATATCAGTAAACTTGGCAGTGCACTTTGCCAAGAGCACTTCAAGAATCTGAGAGCCAAGGATTACTGTGTGTCCACTTATTTCTCAAACAGCAGCTTCAACACATGAATGACAGTAAGGGAAACAAGATGGTTAAGTGTAAGAACAGAAATGCAACTTTTGTTGACTTGTCAGAATAGATGTCAGAAGACCTCAAATAAGGCTACAGATGTGGATTAAAGTGTGTGTTAGATGAACACTGTAAAGAGACACGCTTTATAACGGGGTATAGAAAGGATGAGAGGCAGCAGGGGGCAGACATACACTGGTGGGGGGAGGAGGTCTCCAAGCCAAACAACACATCCCCATTGGCCGGCCGAAGCCCCTCCCCTCCCGCCTGCCAAGTTGCTTTCAGTGGGGATATAAAAGCCTACCCCCACCGGAGCGAAGCAGAAAGACTCATGGCTCTCGGTGCTGAAACCATACCAAAGGCAGAACCGACTGTCAGGGAAAGAGCAGTAGACACAGACTAAAGTGGAGGGAAGCAGCGGAGAGGAATTACCTACTTCCACATTTCCACTCATCTACCCAGCATAGACAAAGTTCTGCGGATGGGTCACACAATGAGAAACCTGGCTGAGATGGGCTTGTTAAAGAACCGCTCTGCTTTTATCTGCAGGCCCACCCCGGAGGAAGCACTGAAATGGGGGGACTCACTTGACAAGCTGCTGGCACACAAATGTAAGTTACTTTTGATTCCATTCCCTTATTTTTTCTCTTGTCTTCTCCCTACTTTACATACATGGGAAGCAACTGTCTTTTGTCTTACACGTGCTTGCAGTATGGTTTACTGCAATGAGGTATTAGATAGTGGGTGAATACAGACATATGGTGCATGCTTGAGGTGGTGGGGGAGGGTGGTAATCAAAGGAAATATGCCTGTACTGATGTATGGATCACATACACACACACACACACACACACACACACACACACACACACACACACACACACACACACACACACACACACACACACACACACAGACAGACATACACACATACATGCACGCACATCATGCCGCAGTAAACGGGCAGCTTGCAGCAAGTTTCCCTAATCCCAACGGACAGAGTTCATGCGTTACATAGAAAGAAGGGGAGAGGAAAAAACGGGCAACCTGCAAGTGCGTTGCTATTTTTGTTTTCCATTATTCTTCTTCCATGGTTCAGTTCCACTCCTTTTTCAAAGTTGATACAAAGCCAGCGCTACATCTGTTCCTCATCTGGCTTTGTTGACCTCCTTATCCCCCCTCTTCTAATTTCCTCTCTTCCACCTCTTACCTCACTCCTGCTTACCAGAATGAGGTAGGAGATGACCACTTGCAATGGCTCTGCTTATCAGCATGTGTGACTCATGGGAACGGAAAGGTGCGGACAGGAGGACTGGGTCGACACGGCTTCCTGCCTTTCTCCCCTCTGGATGCTGTCTTCCTCAAATCATTAACTAGACCGAAACTTAAAAAAGCCCCAAAGTGCCAGAATTGGTCTTTTTTTTTTCTCCCGTTTACATTGAAACAAGTCATGTCATAGATGTCACGCTCACCAGTAAGGAAGGACTGGGTCAGTGGTGTGATGTCACTTAAAGGATGTTGAGGACTTGAATATGCGCTGCTGTGTTGAAAGGGTTTTTTATGTCTCACTTTATTCCAACCACATGACTCAAAAGGCCGTCACGGAGCTATTTTAAGTTCTGAAACTCCAAGGAGCGCTTCGGCTGTGAGGTTGCCATGGCACTGTAGTCAACTCTCTCCTTGTTTATTCTCCTCCTCCCCCTCCTCCACCTTTCTGCTCTCTCTCAGATGGTCTGGCAGCATTCCGAGCTTTCCTGCGCACAGAGTTCAGCGAAGAGAATCTGGAATTCTGGCTAGCATGTGAGGAATACAAGAAGATCAAGTCACAGTCCAAGATGGCCTCAAAAGCCAAGAAAATCTTTGCGGAATACATCGCTATCCAGTCTTGTAAAGAGGTGAGTGAGAGTGAACATAAATTGTACTGATACTGGAAAAAACAATGACATTAAAACAGCCTCCTGCGAAAAAAAAAAAAGAAAAAACGTGCATTTTCCATTTTTCATTTCTCCAAAATAAGAGTGTCATCTTGCACTTGTCTCACTTGTTTTATTCTTTTCCCCTGCAGGTAAATCTGGATTCGTACACCAGAGATCACACTAAGGACAACCTGCAGAATGTGACACGCTCCTGCTTTGACCTAGCGCAGAGGCGGATATACGGGCTGATGGAGAAGGACTCATATCCCCGCTTCCTCCGCTCAGAACTCTACTTGGACTTAATCAACCAAAAAAAGCCCAGCTCCACTTCAACTTCATCTTCATCATAAGAGACTAGAAAAAGATAGAAAGAAGGAGAAGAGAAAAATGATGAGAGCAAAAAGGGGCAGACTTGAAATACATACAGTGGGTGGGTAGGATATGAGGTTCTTCTTTTTGCCTTTTTTAATTTCTCTTTTTGTGTCTTTCATCCTTTCCACTATGAATTTTTTTATTTCTTTTTGTTTTTATGGTGTGAGAGGACGTGGCAAAGCTATGGCACTGCAAAGGAATGTAGTTTACACAGTTACCAGGTGGATGCATGAATGGATGGACTGATGAATGGATGAATGGATGTTGCTAAAAATACAGCAGCCCACAAGCGAGGGCTGGAGCAGGAGCTGGAAGCTTGTCTGATCACTGTTGCTTTTTTTTTTTTTTTGTCTCAGTCTCTTGTTAGAAAAAAGTGACATTTGTTTGTTTTTAAGTTTTTGTCCAGTAGTACTGGAGAAAAGGAGGGGTTGCTCAAAAAAAAAAAAAAAAAACAACCCCTTGCAGGCATGAAGACAGTCCGGCACTGTTTTGTCACTTTTTTCCTGTATTTTCTTTTGAAATTCCCACTTTAAATCCCCTCCTTTCCTCCACCACATCCTCTGTGAAGCCACTTCAGAAGCTGTTGGTACGACACAAAGTCCTTTTTCTTCGCGTTTTTTTTCCATCAGGCTCCAAACTTTGTGATGGAGAGAAAAAAAACAAGATGATGCCTGAATGAAAACTAGCATCGTGGCTCTGTTTCACATGCATCTCTGTTAAACTCTACATCCTCTCAAAGTTTCATAAACAGCTTTCAACTTATTCAGTTTATCCCAAGTCTGTGGAAAGATACCATGAGCGTTCAAAAGAGACAAAGGCGGAGACAGCGACGGGCAAAGAACACAAATGTATAAATAACGGATGGACTGGAGCTGTGAAAAAACACAGATATGTGTCACTCTCACATTAAAAGACATTCAAAGTAACATTCAAAGCCAGAGATGGAAAAAAAAAAAGACGACTTGCTTCCTTCCTTTCTCCTAAGACTGTTTACAACAAGGAACTTAAACTCAAGAAGAAAAAGAAAAAATGTTCGGTGCAGCCAAACGACATTTCCTTTAACATTGTAGCTCATTCTGGACTAATCAAGGAAGCATTCTCAGGACATTGCTATTACAGATTCCAGTTTGGTTTATCTTTTCAACTCTTTCTGTTTTTCTACACGCTTGCTTTTTTTTTATATGCTTTAGGGTTCCAAACTGCACTCCCTAGTTCTACTGAGCAATACACAAGAGGTTGTTCATTTCCTAGTGCAAGGAAAAAATATGCTTCATGTTGTACAAAGGTTTGCCTATTTATTTAGATTAACTTGCTGGATGCTTCTACAGACACCCTCACTTCCTCCAAAACACTCGGCTAAAAGCTCTCGCTTTCCTCTTAACCACCAAACAGGTCCAACGCTGTCCTGAATTTTAAGTGCAATATTTTTTTATTTCTTATTTTTTATTTTATTTGATTATTATTTTTGGTTTGTTCATTTATTTGGATCATTTTGAATTTTTATGGGGAAGACGAACGGCTTGAGCTCTGTATTAACTTTATTTGTTAAGAAAAAAAAAAACTTAGAGCTATAAGGTTGACTTACAATGTAAACTTTCAAGAACCATAAATAGTTTAATGAATTTTAAGCAAGTGATTCTAACTGTGTGTTAACCCCCGGCAGCAGGCAGCTGGGGATGTTATGGTTGTAAATATAATTCTTTAAGAAAACTATGTGATAACACATTAAAAACAAACAAAAACAAAAAACTGATAGGTCTCTGGTGATGAATGTGGGACCCAGCTGTATCTATGTAAATATGAGAGACTCAAAACTATAAGATGACATGTATTGTTAAAATAATAAGTGAGCAAGAGCAGGTACAATCTGCTCTTTACCCTGGTCATACACTGCTTGTAAGGAGTTTTCTGAAATGCATTTTATCATTTTCACTGTTTACAATTCAAAATGCATCTCCTATGATAGCAAGTGAAAACAGTAGAGTACATTTGGTGTCATTGCTAATGATAAATAAACCAACCAACTGATGAAGTAACACGTGTTGTCTCTGAATTTTTTCTTATAATGTGTATTTGATTTGCGTAACAGCGCAGGTCGGCCACGAAACATGCCGAGACTGATGTGCATTCAAGCAGTCCATAAGCTCTCATGCTCTGATGAAAAGTAGCGTGAAGTTGCATAAAGGGATGGTTCAGCATTTTGGCAAATACACTCAATCGCTTATTCAATACCATTTTCTTGTCTGTATGCTAAATAAGGAGCTGCAGCCAGCTGGTTAGCTCAGCTTAGCATAAAGATAGGAGGCAGGGGGAACTAGTTTGGCTCTGTCCAAAATTTAAAAAAAAAAAAAAATCTGCTTAGCTGCACGTGTAATGTTCACTAAATAACACGTTAATTAACATATTTCATTTGTTTAATCTGTACAAAACCCCAAGTTTAAGAACAACAGAGTGTGTGTGTGTTTTTTTTTTTGTAACGGGGGGGTGGTGGGGGTTACATGCCAGACCAGGCCTCAAGGTGATGACAAGACGCCAGGAAGTTACTTTGCCTGGGCAAGAAATTTGAAACAGGATATAGCATGTTAAAGTGAGCTTTAGAGGTGCTGATGGTGTTTTTTTTTTTTTTTTTACTTTTTTTTTTTAATCGTTTCCCCTTGTTTTAGCTAAACTAATCGCCTGCTGGCTCTTAAGCTAAAACTATTGCCAAGAAAGCAAATAAGCATATTTCCCAGAATGTTAAAACTACTCCTTTGAGTAAATTGAACATTGAAAACCATCCACTCAAAGGAAATTCTGGTTTATTAAAATGTGGGTCTTACTTTCATAGCAGTAACCGTCATTCCTATCGGTAATAACAACCTTGGATTCACTAAGTTAATTGCTGAGATCTGGCAACATGGCGACAACGGTGAGTAGGCTGACGGGGCAAGAAATAGAAGCCATCAGACGCAAACGGGTTTTGAACAAGCTTCACAAATTACACAACCAGATTCCTGGCTCAACTTTGTACCTGTCAAATACTATAGTTATGTGCGCACAGTTTTCCTGTGCAATGAAGAATTATCACCAACATTTTAGGAGTAATGTAAAGTTTGTTTACAACATGTCTCATCAACTGAGCGCTTGTGTTTCTTGCCCTCTCACATGTATTGTAATTATGCTGCTGTTTTCCCACCTCCCTGTTATTATCATAATTGACAAAAGTGACGGCCAAAACGGCTAGAGAAAAGTCCAAGTTGTTCAAGAATTCCCTTGAATTTCATGAAACATCTCTGAACTCCCATTACAACCTGAAAAATGACATGAATTGTTTCCATACTTTGTCAAATACCCTAAATTGTTGGGGATGGACTGGAGCAGTCTATGAGACGGTGATGCAGCCCAGTGAGACTCGTCCCGATCCCAGCAGTCCGGTTTTCTGAAAAGAGGAGCAAGTGAGCGTGACATAGGGTCGAGTGTTGACTGGGTTGTCGGGGTGGGATGAGAGGAAACAGTTGGATGTCTGTGAGTACAGTGTGTGTGTTTGTCTGTGTTTGGGGGGCGGGGGGTTGATCAGTCTGAAGTGGTGTTGGAGACAGCAGTAACAGCGTCTAATCTTCTTTACCAGCTGCCATCTGCTTTGACAGACACGGTTTCTTTTTCCAAAAGGAATTGTCATCAGCCGTTGTCTATCGCCTCTCTTGGCCTGTTTCCTCTCTGTCTCGCTCCCCGTTGACTGTCTCTTTGTCTTCCGAACCCAGGCTTGTATTTTTTCACGCTCACCTCGTATGCCATACAATGGAGGTTCCGCTCTTGTGCTGGATTCCTTTACCAAATCCTTTTGTTCAAGTTTCCTTCCCCTCTGTCATCTGTGTAAACCATATCACAGTGTCTGTCATTGTTTTCAAATTCAGCCGTCACGTGAGGCCAAAAAAACACACCAGCTCGCATTTCCTGCCCAGATCCTTTCGTTCTTTTCGTTTCCTGCTGTTCCAAATATGGCTCCCGGCGTTTCCTCCACAGTCTCTTATCTTACATTCTTTTCAAGTAAAAATGTTTTACTAGGATATGGCGTGAGAGCGAGTGTTACTTTTATCTTTATTTACAGATTTTTTTCAATGTTGGGCAACATTTTTAAGATATCCTACAGGCAAATAAGTTTCCAATCTCTTTTTATATTTATTGCTTTGCCCGTCTGGCAGCCCCTCCCAGTATTATACTGTATGATTAAAATAAACTGAAAGCTTGTATGCATCTTGTTCACACAGTTCTGACATAACAAACTCGCTCAGTTAGTGCTTCTGAATCTTAAAGGAATCTTTAAAATATTCTTAAAGGAACAGTTTGACAGTTTCGGAAATATTTTTTGGCTAATATGCTTTCTTTCCAAGAGTTTCCAACCCAGGAAGCCGGGGGCAAACACGGCTCGGCCAAGAGATTGTCAAACACGTAACTCCCTGTAAAACCATAACTTTTCATTTTTACTTTTCTGTTTCTGTACAGATTAAAAGGAACTAGATATAATTAGTGAGCTTTAGAGGTCTTGGTAGGCAGATTTGTTTTGTTTTTACTTTTGACAGAGCTTAGCTGTTTCCCTCTGTCTCCATTCTTCGTGGTATGCCAAGCCTACTGGCTGCTGGCTGTAGCTTCATATACAACAGACAGACATGATCTAACTCTTGCCAAAATATAGAAAACAATTCCTTTGAGTGTCCATTATAACACAGGCCTTAAAACCTTTGTAACTATTTTAGTTCCATCAGAGCAGACATTTTACCCTGAACTGTCCAGGACCACCTCTCTCTTTGTCACAACAAGTTATTTTAACGTTAACTTAAAGTGTGGATGAATTTCTCAACTCTTCCAACAGATATACAAGTAGTCCGACAACACAATTCCTGCACTATCCCTGGACAAGAATTCAATGAAACTATGTAATTGAATGTTATAATGATTATGAAGCATTCCAGGTTTTTTACACCTCCATCAGATGACATTATGTAAATAACCATCTCAAAAGCAGGCTGTTAAACAGTCTATTTGATACCTGTTTTTAGCACCATGAACACAAGACCCATAATATGCAGTCATGCTGAATTCAGTGGGGCTAACCCTCATGTCCCTCATATTACTATTCTCTTATTTGCGCCCTAGTCAAGGGGCTTAAGCCTTGATTAAACCTTAATTCTCAGATCAGCCTATCCTTTCAGCTCTTGGCAGGTTTACAAAAGAAACATCACGTCTCCCCTGCTGTCCTCGCTGACTCAGTGGACTCCTCAGAACTGTCTGGTGTGGGACGTTGGTTTTTGTCTTCTCTGTGTACTGCATGGAGTGAGTCTCTTATATTCACGCCGTTAGCCCAAGTCTAATCCACACAGTTTAGCACAATATGTGGACAAATAAAAGAGGATTTTTCCACTGGAGTTTCTGTCTTATCCGCGTTTATTTATCTGTATTTATTTTCTGATCTAATATTTGAGGTGATTTCATCATGAGCTCAAGATACGTTTATTTTCTTGCACCCTTGTAACTGTACCATCTGTCAGTTCACTGGTACGTGTTTCCAGATTTTTCTCAGTCTGGCACAAATGTCAAAATACGATCTGGGTTGAAGGAGCCAAGGTGGCCCTAACTGCACTGAGCTCACCTTCATTGTAGAGCATTTTCCACGCAGCCGTACTACCTGCCTCATGTTCAGCCCCGGGGCTTGTCCAGTTTTCCATCCTAAGCTCGTAGCTCGGTTCCTTGAGCGAATGTCGTAATTTCTGCTGGTAGACAGGGACTTTAAAAGCAGCAACAGACCGAGGAAGGATAGAGTGGAAGGAAGCAGAATTTAATAGCCTGTCTTACCCACAGGTCTAATCAGAACAGGTCAGCTTTATATATAGATGCCCTTTATTGAAATAGATGAGTTTTATACAAATATATATCTGACATTTTTGCAAAATACCGAAGATTGAGAGCATTAAATGGATAGTTTGATGTTTTAGATAACACACTTTTTCGCTTTCTTGCAGAGATATAGATGATTGATTCCACTCTCATGTCTCTACACTAAAAATGCAGCTACAACCAGACTGGAAACAAGGGTTAACAGCTAGCCTGGTCTACCAGCATCTCTGAGGTTCACAAATTAACAAGTTATATTTGTTAAGTTTTATCAGTGCCAAAAAAAAACGAAAAAAAAAAACAAATCAATCAAAGTTATATTTTCATTAATACGGAGGAGAGATGACAGTTTTGATAACTGGTAGCTGAAGTCTCAGTAGATAACCGTCCTCCCACATTAAGCATGTCAAACCAATATCTTTAACCTTGTACCTAAAGAAAGCCCTGTCTAAACTACACCTAAACACACTGATAAACCGCCGCTTAACTATCCAGAAAAGTGCTGAACATTTCACAAGTACATGTAAATGAGTTGAGAGACGGTCTGTGTGTTTGCATGCTTGCGTTTCTATCGGTCTGTCTGTGTACTGTACATAAGCATGGGTCTGTGTGAGCACCGGAGGAAAAACTCTTCCATTCATTCTTGAAACGTGACCAAAATGTAGAAGAGATTCAGGCAGGCACAGCTGGACTGACAGGAAGCAGCTGTGGACCTCCGAATGAGACACACTAAACACACACAGACACAGACACACACACACCATACATAAAATGCATTAAGAAAAAAACTCATGAAATGAGTCATTTGTGTCATGTGCCGTTGTAGCTACCTGATTTCCTTAACATGAAAAACCAATAAATTTCAGAGGAAAGTCTTATTTTTACCACATCATGGAAGAGTTCAACATTATGGAAAAAACGCCCTTTTGCTTTCTTTGCTGAGGGTTAGATGAGAAGATCGGTACAGCTCTCATATTTGCTATAAAATATGAAGCTACGACTAGTTTAGCCTAGCTCTGCATAAAGACTAGAAACAGGGGGAAACAGCCAGCCGGACTGTTTTCTTCTGTTAAATTTCTTTAACAAGATTTAAGAGCTCCAACATATTATCACTTAGAAGCCCCCTTTTGAGACTTTTAAATGCCCCAGTGTTTTATTGTCATGCTGTGATCTTGACTGTGTTGAAGTAGGTGAGCCTCAGAGGGAGGTAATGTGTAGCACAATGCAATTTGGATGTCAAGGATTGGCAGATTGCTCCCTCCTTAACTAAACCGTTCCCATGCTTATCTGCGCTTTCTGTTAGATTCCTCGGCGAATACCATCAAACCATCTATTACATTACATAACTTTTTTTTATTTTTCCAGGACCAGAGCACTTTAAACCAATATAGTCTGTTGTTTCACTGCTTCCTCCCAGGTTATTTTAACATACCATATACTGTAGTCACTACTGCAGTTTCTGGAGGTCAAGGACACAATTATCTTCCCCAGGAGAAACTGTAGAGGTGAACCCACTCCAGATGGTTCCCTTATAATGAAACAGCATTTAATCAACACTGTGCAACACTTTATTTTGAGGCGTAGAAGCTGAACTGTGGAATCAAAGTAACTTTTTGCAAGGTTGACCAGAAAGAAAAAAAACAACAAAAAAAAAAACTATGAAGCATTAAGTAAGAAATGTTTTTCCTGGCTACCCTTCAGTCCACATGCCCACTTCATGTTTCATTTCATTTCACAAGGTTCAATGACACTTCAGACGGAGACGTGGTAATGGTACAAGAGGATCTGGTCTTTTTTCATTCATGTTTTTGTCATGATGTAATCGGTTGAAATCTTAATCCTGTCTGGAAGAAAGATTTTTCGATTTTTATTTTATGTCATTAGGCTACATTTAGCCATTGTTTTGACCTCCTACAATATTAAAAGTATGTTTCCCTGATTTTTCTTTCACATTGGTCATTTCCAAGTCCCATTGTGCCCCACATGTTAAAATGTTTTCATTTTTTCCCTTTTTTGTCTCGTCGACTTGTTTTGACATGAACCCTGCTGGAGAAGAGAGAAGAGAAGAGAAAAGGCAGGCGGGGTATTCCACACCAAAACACTTTAAATGATGAATGTTGTAAGTACAGCGACACTAAGCTTAAACAATGCACTTCACTAATAGGATTGTAGTCAACCGAAAACCCGCTGACCTCACCAGATTATACTTCAAGCCACTAAACTCCTACAGTATCTATAGTGTTGTTTACAAAGCCTGCTTCTTTAATAGAACGGAAGATATTTCAATAGTATTTAGCATTTTGTCATTTTGGGACTGTAGTTCACTCTTGACCCCTAAAAACACTGCTTGTTTGAACCACAAAGAGCATGTGTTCAGCTGACATCGTAATTAGTCCTCGTTTTTGCACTCACAAACAATAACAAAGCTCAAATGCATGATTCATATTTGCTTTTTATTAAAAAAAGGAAAGGGTAGAAGAGTGATGACCACGCCAGCATCTAAACTGACTCTAATTGCATTTGCAGGTAGGTTTTTAAGTTGTGTAATGGGCTGAAGCTAACTAACTTATTAGCTAAAAAGCCGTTAGCAGAGCACTTTTCAAAGGCGGTTGGTTTGTTGATCGCTTGTTCAAACTGTCAAGAGTGCCCTTGTTAAAAAGTTAGATAAGAAGGAGACATTACCTGGAAAGCTAATGTGGGTTGTTCAAAGTGTGTGGCATTCTGTGTTGTGTAGCAGGCTGCTGTCTGGCTGTTAGTTGGTGATAGAACAGTGACTTTATCGCTTTATGCAAATATGGTCTAAAATGAAGCAAATTGATTGGCTGTATGCAAACAAGTTCTCCATCTACAGAGAGCAGGCCTTTTCCACAGCAGACATTTTGACATGGCATAGGAAAGTCTAAAAACTCTGAATTTAAAAGAATTAAAAAATTTAACAGGTGTATTGAATACATTTTATCATCAGCCTTATTTACAATTGGTTACGGAAGGTCATTTTCACAGCAGCCATTTTGTCCTACCTTTCATATGAATAAAAGTCCTAGGCTACCAAAACAGCTTTTGCAGACACCCAAACCAGACTGAGGTCTAGCGCTACCACACTTCAGGCCCTACTACTGGGCTGCTAATCTCAGGATCGTTCAGTACTGGTTTGGGAGCAAAGAGATATCTTTACCCCCAATTTGGCTAGAGACGGAGGCCGCCTCATCCGCATCATTGTCTTTCCTCGCTCACTCCTCCATTACTCGCTCCTATCACTCCTTTACAAAAAAATGTATGTGTAAAAACAATACTGAAGCTGGAAGCAATTTAGACGCCACTTTAGGTTTTAGAAAACCTCTTTTTCTGCCCTTGTAGCCTCAAACAAGGCTTTTCCCTCATCTGTGGTTGACAGTGCCTTCTCAACATGGTCTATTCTTGGTATTAAAAGGTTTAGAGATCTCAACCTTAACAATACACTTACTCATTTGAGCAACTATCAGCTAAATTTGGTCTTCCCAGGCACCATTTTTTTAGGTTCTTACAGATCCTGAGTTATATCCACAGCATTGATCCTCGATTCCCCTCTCTTCCTGGTGACACACAGTTTTGCACTTTTCTTAGCCCCCCTCCTACTCTGAAAGGTACCCTGACAATAATCTATAGACAAAATTTGCTCTTTATAAGCCACCTCACTAAACGACATTAAATCCTCATGGGAGGAGGAACTGGGGGAGGAAATATCTGATGAATTATGGGTAGAGGCACTCAAAATGGTAAACACCACCTCTATTTATGCTCAACACAATCTCACCCAATGCAAAATAATTCACAAGGCTCATTGGACCAAAGCAAGATCATCCAAATTTTACAAGGATGTAAGCCCTAACTGTGTAAGATGTAACCAATCTCCTGCAAATCATGTTCATATGTTTTGGTGTTGCCCATCTGTTGTTGGTTTCTGGAAATAAATATTTAATACACTCTCTGAAATAAGCGGCACAAAGATCGAACCAGACCCATTCATCGTGCTATTTGGGGTTTCCTCATCCGCATTACGACTGAACAAAATGAATAAGGGTGTATTGCCTATGTCACTTTGTTGGCGAGGTGGTTAATTTTACTTAGATGGAAATCCTTGGCACCCCCTTCCCATGTTCTTTGGATTAAAGCTGTTTTAAATTGCGTAAAGCTGGAAAAAAAGTATACAAACACTTAAAGGATCCGTAAACACATTCTGTGTAATGTTGACCCCCTTGTTTTCTTATGTTAAGCAACTACACCTCCTTGTGGCTCCAGAGTGATGTATAATTATGTCTATACGTTGCCTTTTTGTTAATCCTTGTTGGATGGGGATGAGGACGTGACATATTCTGGTGATGCAAGAGGCCTGGTATATGTATAAATGGCACCCAGGACTGGTTTGAATGGTATATATAGATTGAAAAATGGCATATATGTATGTATGTGTATATCCTTTTTTCTTATGTTCTTGTCTTTGATGTTTTGTTGCTCCGATGTGTTGCTTTATACTCCTACTACTACAACTTACGAGTGTGATTATTTTGCAAATGTTGGTTGTGTTGAAAACTCAATAAACAGAGCTATAAAAAACATCAACATGTCCAAAACTTTGGTGTTAACAGTTAGGTTTTCTTTATAGTGAGTACGACATGCATAAAAGAAAACTTGAGCAGTTTTAGAATGGACATATAAAAACTGATTTGTTGTTAAGTAAACCCATATTCAGATCAGCGTCTTTGTTTCGCCATCCAAGCTAATGTCATAATCTACATCTTCAATTTCAGTTTCTTCTCGGAACAATTTTTTTTCCCTGTGTGAAGTGTTCCAGGCTTCCCTGTGTAGCTTCCAGACTGCTGATGGCATCCGCAGATGTGCACACTCTGCCAGTTATGGCAGTGTTTCCTCCCCCTGTGCTTTGCATCGCTGATTGTGTGCCTTGATTCACATTAATGAGCTGTTTGACTGTGTGGTGAGCCGGCATTATTGAGCATGTGTGTCATTCAAAGTGGGGAAGTGAAACAGCGGAAATGAATCAAGCTCATGATGTCACCACGGCATGTCCATCTTAATACATTGTTCCACAAGCTTGCTTGACTCATGGCCTGGTTCATGTCTTTTATCACAGATTATTATAAAGTAGCCAGTACAAAGGAGTGAAGGTCACTCACAAGGATACTAGTCCCAAAGGAAACTACATTCACACAGTTTTTCATTCAGTCCTCTTGCTGTTGCGAACACAGTTCCACAGAAAATATCCTTTGATGACTCGGTTTGTATCTGACTTCAAAGATTATACTTTTCTTGGGACATGTGAAAATTATTCAATTAAGAATAAACTGGACAGAAGTATTTTTTAGAGGCACACTCTCCCTTTTTATATGGAGAAGTGCTCAGTAGGGATGAAAAACCGGGAAAAAATGAGAGGGCTCATCAGAGGAATGATGATCCGTGACTGTGAAAAGATGATGCTCATGCATCACCTCATGTGACCATGAACTTGGTTGGAGCTGAATGATGTTTTCCTTGCATATTTCCAAGTGCTGAAGCACAGAAAACAACAAGTGTGTAATTTTCTCCTCAGTTAGCTGATTTCATGTGCCGGTGAAAATAGAAACAACATCCTCAGCAACGTCAACACCTCATCACCTGAGTCAGCTGGTGGAAAGATTGTAAATATGCGCATTCTTTACTTTTAAACACATGCTATTAATAATGTCACAATCCCTTTGGTAACTCAGGCTTATAAATCATGTCCCGGATGTGTTGTTAGGAGTAAAATAAAGGCCAGTGCTTGTGCCAGAAAAAAAGATGAAGGTTTGTGTGGTAGATCTGATGTGACACTGATGTCTTGCAGCTCCAATTCTGTATTCACAGGATATGGAAACTAGATTTCGTGCATGGAAAAATTGAAGCACTCCATCTAGTTCTGTTTTCTTTGATTTGTTTGTCCTGGTCTCCAGATACACAGCAAATCTGGAACTCCTGAAGCTACGGCTAAAGAGAGAGACAAGAAATGAGGCAAATAAACTTTGGTTAAAATTCATGCAGCTGTAATGTGAAGAAACATGAGCATAAGACACCTCTGATGCCTTTTACTACTGTACCATTTGCCCCAGCTTTGTTTACCACTGTATAATACAGCCAGTGTTGGAACACCTCTTAACCTTGCCAGATAAGGTCAAACTACTCATCTCTTCTCTGCTGCCATGTGGCTCTGGATTATCTTAAGACCACGGCTTGGAGCGTACAGAGAGCCTGGGGCAGAATCAAGGGAAGCTCAAATCAGAAGGATTTGGGCGGTCTGGGTAGTAGCTGTAAGACAGGGAATTACTGGATGTGATTTTCAGTAATTTTTCAGCTCTGCAGTATATTTTAGCTGCTGCTTTATTTTGCGGTCGAACGAAAGTGGAAAGTGCTGAGAGGGAAGCTTGAATCCAGATTTTGTCCGTGTTATTGTGGTTTACAAAAGTCCAGACACAGTCCATGCAAAATAGCTAACCTTAAATGGAGCTCAAGGTGTAGATTCGAGCTTAATATGAGGTCATTTAAGTCGACACTGGCTCAGCATTGACACAGCATACTTACTATTACTACGCACACACACACACAAAGTTTTCCTGTACAGTGATAGGTTATTGAAGCAATGTCATTGTTAATGTTAGTAGTAACACCTGTGACAGTTCAAAATGTTTGCTGTGGAAAAGGCTTATAATTTATCTTTGGGGGGCAACAAGCTGTGACAACACTGATATATTGTCACCTAATAAAGTTGAAATGGTGAACGTGTTAGCAAACAATTTCCTTTTTACACACCCAGGCACGGAGTAACATTAGCATTCATTTGGAGTCGTGTTCCTGGCCACCTGATGCATGCAAGTTCAATATTTGCTCTTTTAGCTCTGTTTTTGGTCTCTACCTAAAAATATCTGTCTCTTTAGCTGCTAAATGCTCCACTCTCTTTGGTAACTTTGTCTGTCTGCTGTTTGATGCTGGACAGGTAGTGCTCAATAGGTTTATTAGAGCTTTTTCACTGAAAAAGGCTGCCCGCTGTTGTGAACAATGCTGATGAAAGTGGCAAGACGGAGCAGTAACAGTAAAGCTGCGGGCCACATTGGGCTAAAAGATGCTAAAACACAGAGGAGAACTGCAGAGTAGGGTGATAATTCAGTATGGGCACGTCATATGAGCGACCCCTTACACATCACACATAGTCATTTGATCTATTGTTAATGTAGGAATATTGATTAGAGCAGCTTTAAACCATTCAGTATATTTCCTTGTGTACAGATAACACTGAACAATACTCGGCTCTGTACTCTTTTCTCCCACCAGGGGTTTTGGTTTGGGCAGTGCTTTGATCAGATCCATTACATCAAATCATCATTCCATTAAAAAGGGAAATAAAAGGAAAAAGATGCACACTTCCATTAAGAGCAAGACTTAATATGTGCCATTTTTATATTATTCAAAGAATCAGAGCCATCTTACTGCCTTTCCTTTTATTGAGGCAGAAAGAATTTGTTAAGTCCATTTTTAAGGGTATTGCCCCCACAGAGCTGAAGGATGGTTATTCTCAAAATTAAGCATGTTTTCATTTTCCACAGTGATGATAAAACCGTACTTTCTTTCACAGTACCTTACTGAAACACATAATTGGTTTTAAAAGATCTTTTGCCATTGTAATGTCTAAAACCCTCTCATTTTCTAAAAAGTACAATTTCAGCTATTTTTGTTTTAGCAATTCATTATTCAGAGGCAGTGCACAGGAGATGGAAGCCACTGGTGCTTCAGAAATCAATGTGGTTGCACAGACGTAATCACAAAAAAAAAAGGAAAATGCATTTCCTGAGGCATATACACAAACAAATACATGGACAACAGTCTCTGTCTCTCGCACACATACAGACTAATCAATACGAGGTTTACACATGGGTTAGGTGTACTGAGCTGCATCTGCAGGTGTTTTTGCTGTACCTGAATGATTTGTCCATTTTCCATTTCTCTGTCACAGTCATTCGATTATTCAACGATTTAACACTAACCAGACAGTCTCAGCTTTTCTTACTTTCCATTTCTTGACTAGTTGTTTTTTTCTGTCTTTATATATAAGTATATAAAGAGCACTGCTGTGTGTGAAGAAGAGATTGTGTGTGTGTATGCGTGTGTCAACTTGCAACCAGAAGAACTTGATATGCTTTGCATAATGCTGTTTATTTCATATAATTTTGTAACATTTATAGAGTTGTATCAAGCATGGTTTAGCAAATAGGATGCCAAATAAAACAACATACAGTGAAAAACGTGCAGCTGAACTAGTTCAGTGGCAAACTTTGTGTTTCTTTACAGACAAACAAGAAAAACAGATTTCAAAAATAGCAAGATCTTTGGGCCAGGCATTTGGAAAAGAAAACAAAAATAGTAATTAATTCTATATGCATAAGACTGGGATACAAACAACCCTTACATAAGATTCATCTGAGATACAATTTTCAAAGACCACATCCACTAATACAAAAACCTCCCTTGCAGAGAGAGAAATATTTGGGCAGCAAGTATCAGTCAGAACTCGGTTGTAGAAAGTTTATCTTCCATCACTAAGAATGTGGTGACTGATGGAAATGGATCGGCTGAAGAGCTTTTCAGCGGTTTTCATCTTGGCAGGGAGTCATACATCTGCAAACTGGATCTCCCAGAAGATTAATGTATCAGCCAAGCCTGCACAAGTTAAGGCAGGAGGCAGAAAAAAAGAGAGCAGAGGCTCAAGTAAGTACACTGTTTTTATGTGGCACTTTTCAATAACAATAATAGTGATCAAGATCAAAATAATAATAATAATAATGATGATAATGAAGAAGTGGTTGCCAATTTAGGTTTTTCATATACAAATATTCAACATGATAATGATAATAAAAACACCAACACAATCTGATAATTCCTAAATTAAGTAAGTTATACTAATGGACATATGAATTATGTTGATGCATTTGTTGGTACATAAATATATCAAAAGTGCATCACTTAACTTTGAAACAGCACATTTTATGAAAAACGAAAACACAACAATGAAATATTATCACCTTTTCAGTTAATATGGTAAGTTGTTAGCAAACAGTTCCCACATCCAGTAAATATGGGCAACATTAGCATTCAGTGGAGTCATGTATCTGGTGATCCACCACTCACTCTTCTTTTAGCTCTATTTTTTGGTCTCTACCATCTCCTGAGGGAAAAATCTGTATTTTTAGCTCCTAAATGCTCCACTGTGTTCAGCAGCTAGTCTTTAAGTTTGTCTGTCTGCTACTTGGTGCTGAGAAGGTATAGCTTTTTCACTGAAACAGCTGTCTGCTGCAGCCAAAAATAGTGCTGATGAGAGTGGTGAGAGTGAACCAAACAGTGAAGTTGTAGACAGGAAAACCAAAAATAATGAGCTGCTCTGAGTCTGGTGATCATTTTCTGTGGGTTTGTCTCTACAAAGGAACCCTTTCACATGCAAGTAGTGGTCCATTGTTAATATACAAATATTAATTATAGCGACTTTAAATTCTTATGAAATTCAATGTTAAACCACACTGGGTTCATAACCGATATTATTCAGTTTTTTAAATAAAAATATTAGAATTGTCAAATGTTCCTACTGACAATCTTGCATTTAAAACCAACAAGCCTTAGTGGATGAAACACACACAGATAATGTCTAGGGCATTCCTACTTTTCTTAGAAGAATCATTCCTAGAAGGAGCTGTTAAAAAGCCACTACTTGGTTCATGCCATGTGTGTATGTATGTGTATATGCATGGCACAAGCGAACGGAAAAACATACAGCAGGAGGTTGGCGAAAGCCTAGTGATACATTAAGGTATTTCAGTCTGTTAGAGTGTTGAAAGTAGACTCCAAAACAAACTCATAGTGGCAATTCTTGAAATACTTCTTCACCTTTTGAGGTTTTTAATCGTCAACGTGTTAGTAAGTATTTCCATGAGACACCTACATGTCTGTAGCCAGGCAGACAAAGGAGGGGTGTAACCTCTGTGTGGTTACACTCAGCAGTTACGGATATGTTGAGGCAGGTTAGTGTCTGACATATAAATGACTTGTTTCCTCTCCTCTTCTCATTCCCCTCATCACTCAGGGTGGTGGTGGTAGGTGTGATGGTGGTGATGGGGGGGGGGGTTGAACAGCGGCGCTGTAATACAAGATCAGCAGCTGACACGTCAACAGCTGTTCACTGTTGGCTTTATGCAACATCCTGTGATTGCACACCACTAATCCTTTAATGGTGAATTTATTGGCTGCCAGATAAAAATGGATAGTGTACATGCTGTAAAAATAGACCAGGAAAGGAGGGGTTGGGTGTAAAAGAGGAAGAATAGTTTAAAGTATAAAGCAGAACATCAGAATCCAAGGTCGAGAGCGGGTCAGGATAGGACACAATACAACCTACTGTGCCATTAAACTTCCAAGGAAGTGTGTTTGCGCTCAACAATATTTATAATTTAAGAGTACACGTTTATTATTCCAAGTTTATATTGTATGAATGATTATTGGGTCAACTACTTTTCTAATACAGGCATTCTATGACTGTCACATACTTCTTCTTCTGTGCCAATGTTTTAAATCAAAATTTTACTGTGTACTTATTAAAATAAACAATTCACTGAAATTCTCCTAACGCTGATTTCATTTTTTGGTGTGTTTTGCAAGAACTTTTTGTTTGGTTATTGTTCCAAGATTTCACAACACACCAAGAAGATAATGCAAGAAAAGGGAACAGAAATAATTTCAAAATATACACAAATCCAAGTCGCCTGGTGATGGCAAGCAGCAACCGCCTATGGAAGTAGCTTCTTTGGTGCTACTTCAGACTCCTGAGCAACAGAAATAATCCTACTTAACTAGTCTTTTCACCACACTGGTTACATTATGGAAATCAAAGGGGAGGCAAAGTTGTTATTGCTCCACGTGAAAAGTGGCAGAAATTCCAGTCCTCACCTGAAGGGAATTGAAGCACTTTGGCTTTATGTAAATTAGTAGACAAAGGTCAGTCTGTTTAAGGGATGTCCAGCTGGGCAATTGGTTTATCCCTGCCCTGCAGTTCCTTGTTAAATTGATTGAGATGATGTGAGTAAAAAAACTTCCAGAGGGAAGTATTTTTTTCCATGCCTTGGTTCTAGGACAACAAATGTGTTTCATTGCATTTGAACTGACAATGAATAACAAAATTATAGGCAGTGAGGCCTGCCAGCCATCTGTGGCCAGTGGCATTCAGTTTTGCAGTCATTGTCACACATATGGGAGGACCGTCTATTCTGTTATACAGCAATCCTGGAATTTATCCACAAAAATGTGGTAAAGCTTCTCAGATTTTTTCATTTTTCAGTCCCTTTGTGTATTCTTGGTTGATTACTGTTCCTCCAAGCGGAAATGTATACACTGTACTCACTTTGGTTACGTCACCAAAAGCAAACACATGTGGATGGGTGAGACTGTTAATGATTTTGGAAAATACAGTGATGCAATCGTGCTCTCCAAACAGCCCTTTTTCTTTGAGGTGGTTCAAGTCTATAAAAGTATCTCTTCCTTTCTAAAAAAAGGACTTAAAAATGTTTATTTGGTTGGTGGTTGGACAATGGCAGAATAACTGGCTTTGAATCTACAATAGTAGCCACATAAGCCTAGTAAAAACCGTGGTGATGACAAATGAGCTTTTTTCCACTGTGCAACTGCTTTCACTTCCTTTGGATCTATTCCTGTCTCAGACAGTGTATACCACATACTTAAGTGGTGGTTTGAAAAACTACAGGTATACAAGGATTCACAGCAGCCCCAGGTCTCCTGCAGTCTTTCCTGTGAGCCTCTTCAAAACAGCAGGGGCATTGATTCATTGAGGTATGAGTAGAAGTTTGAAAGATGTAAAAGCCTTATTTTCTTCTTTGCTATCTGGCAGCACCCACTGCCAAATGAGGAAAAACATTCATTTACATTCACAACATGCTGAATGTGAAGCATGGTTTACTAGTAGAGATTATAGTTTCATGTGATAGTTGATACACATTTGTTCCTTTCTCCTTCCTTTCCTTCCTGGCTGCAACAGTCAGTGACACTTAATTCATCTACAGAAGAACACCCTGGAAAGTCCTAAAATCTATGAGCACGTTTCCCTCTCTGAGTTGCAGGGACAATGAAGTCACCAAGGCCTATGTGTCTGTGTCAACATGACTATGTTTCATAAGTTTAGGGTTTGTGCCCCCATGAATAAGACTTTCTTTCATTGACCTCTGTTGTAGCTGCACAGTGAAGCTATTTTGCAGTTGGCACAGTACTTGCTTGTTAGCTGAAATGCCTCATTATGAGCCTGTACCTACCTATATCTATATCTATATATAGATATATAGAGAGAGATTTAGATAGATAGATACACACTCATATAATACATATCATACTGTCATTGCTCCTTCACATGATAAAAAGGCAGCGATTTCAAAACATTTTCTCTCAAGCACATTTTTGGTTATAAGAATATTGTTTTTTATCTAGTTTGTGCATGGGTGTCTATTCTTGTACTAATATGTGTAAATGTGCATGCTAGTTTGCAAGGCTATTTGTGAAATGATTATCTTTAATAACTATCTCTGTGTGTCACTGCATGAAGCAATTTTATTTCAGCTTATCTGTGGTACCGATATATTTAGAGCAAGCTACATAAATGGCTGTTGCACGGATGCAGCTCTGTAACACACACCTTCTCTCATTCTCTGTCATTGGAAATGTCAAAGAAAAGCCACAGTGCAGAGTCAGTTAATCATGCTGAACCTAACAGGAACACATGCCCTCCCCTCGCCCACAGAGCTGTGTTAGCTAATACCACAATGGCTACTGTCAGCGTGTACTGCCAGGTTTTGAGTGTGGGACTTAAATTGACCAACTCTGGACAGAAACGACAGAAATAAACGCTTGAGAAATGGTTCACTAGGCTTAAGATGAGGCGAAAAAGGATGTTGTGATAATAATATTTATGACGCAGATTAGAGGAATTAACAATATTTTCCTTTAACATAAAGAGAGTGAATGACCAGTACAGAAACTACTCACCTGTTACTAATTCTGTAACAAAAAGAGGAAGAAGAAACCCTACACAAATATTTACAAATATTTGCAAATATTTACATCAGTGAATTCTGTTGCAATGTCTGTCTGTACAGTGCAAGTGTGTACAGCTAAGTGACATAAATATGTTCTGTTTGTCCAGCACCTGCAAAACGAATAACATTCCCAAAAGCCTCGTCTGTACTTTGGAGTGTGAGCTAATTAGCATGCTAATTAGCTAAACTAAGATGGAGACTGTGGTAAACCTTATACCTGCGTAACATCAGCATGTTAGCATTGTCATCGTGAAGATGTTAAACTTGCCAACTAGCATTTAGCTCAAAGCTCTGCTCTGCCTAAGCCTCACACAGCCACTAGCAAGACTCTTAGTCTTGTTGCTTCATAAATTACTCACATGGCAACTGAATTTTCAATTTTTTCTGTTGATAAATTCTCTGTTATAATCATTCGCCTTGTAAAAACTTTCCAAATGGAGCACCTGAGAATCTCTGAGGGATGAAATGTCGCAGGTTATTTTGGCCAAGTTTGGGATGCTACTTTTAATTCATGTGATTTTCTACATCTGTGTCTGAAAAAATCCTTCATCAAGTGTGGGTTAGACCCCTAACAAGAAACTTTTCAAGGGCGTTGTCAGTGTCTTGTGTTTGAGTTTCTGTCTAGGAAGTAGTTATTCCCCACAAGAATCCAGCCTCATCGTAGTGGCGTCAACAGGACATTAATGGCACCGGGAGGGCCAAGTGATGCGTAATAAATCGCTGCTAACCTGCTTCTCATTTGTCTGCTCCCTGACACAATATCAAAGACATGCTGCACGGATGTGAATACGCATCCCACAAGCTTTGTTTTACTAGAGGGACGTCCAATAAATATGTTAAAGTTACGGAGGGACTTAGCAACAATATAAACCGCTCTCTAAAGAAAAGCAATAACTGTTGATCTTTTTCATAGGTTGAGTGTCATGTTTCAAGGCGTCTAATTATAGGAGGGAAGGAAGTCGTGTTTGGAATTTAAATTCCTCTAGCTATTTTTTTTAGCGAAGCAGTGATTAATAAAACTGTGTCAGTTGAAAACAGCCGCTAAGGGAGGAGCTGTGATTGAAGATCAGTGGAATAAAGTTCTGCACATGCACACACAGGCAGATGTTTACATGAAATAACAAACTAAAGGGAGTAATGATTGTACTTATTGTTTTTTTCTGTGGTGATACAGTGGTAGATGATTTTGTATCATTTTCCCCTTTTAATTTTCTCTTTCTCTCTCTCATACACTCATTTTTCCCTGGTCAGTGACTCACTCCTGCCATTCCTTTCACACCGGATTTTCCATTAGTCTCTTAGCAACCAGGGCTTGATCCCTCAGGATGCAGTCAGGAAACTTCTCATCTCCTTTTTCCTGATGTAAAATTAGAAAACAGGAACCAGGGGACTGGCACCATGATTCCTAATTCTACCCCCAAAGGTATAGATGTAACTTAAATCAACAGATTGTAAGATATGTGCTTTAATGAAACTGCTAAATGGTCTCAGCGATCATTAGAGTATAAGAGAGAAGAAACGTGGTGACATTATCTTCTTACTCTTAGTAATTTAAATTGAATGTATTAATTTCTATAGATTCATGAAAAAGGGAAAAATTAAATGCCTTGAATGTATTTAATATAGCTGATTTCTATTTTATTCATGATTGGGGGAGTTTTGGGAAGCATCTGTGAAATGAAGGAATATCTTGTAGAAACAAAGAATAGGAAGACCTTGTGGCGCAACACTTTTTCAAGAAACCACATGTCTAAGAAAGGTAATGTTTGGTATCTGAGTCAGACTTCAAATAAAATATTTTTCTCTGATATTCTTATTACTTTCCTTAAATACACCCAGTCAAAGCTTTTCAGTGGGTGCAGGTTCAGTGCATATAGACATATAGACTAATGGCTCTAATGGTTCTAATTTTTTTAATTTTAATTTCAGTTACACAACCTGTTATAATGTTACTGGATTTCCAGTTAAAGCTTTCAGGTATCTTTTCTTCCTTTCAAAATGCCAGTGGCCTACACTAATATTGTAACAGGCACTCTCCTTCTGAAGGATAAAACCTTTTTTTTGCTGAACCTTCTGAGACGAAAAATAACAAAAAAAATTATAGCAGACTTCCTACCAGGAAGGCCATCTCACCCTTTACTCCTTGCACAAGCCTAAAAATTTTCAGTAGCCTTTTACGTAAAATTCATCCCACGGGTATTACAGAAATATAAAATCATTACATTTCCCTTTTTTTCTATGGTTGCTTAAAAAAAAAGTATTTTTAACTACTAAATTGTCAAATATACATGGATATATATGTATATATGTATATATATATATATACGTACACCCTAGTATATATCATCATAATCTAACATACCAAAACTCATGTAACATTACTCAAGTATTAAATGTTAAATGTATGTGCCAGTGTTGAAGCTTGTGCAAAATTATCCTGTAAATGATAAAAAATTCATCCTTATGGTAAGAGTAGAGTTACTCAAAAAAATGACAGCAATATTGTTGCAGTTTCAAGCGAACAGTTCTACTTAAAAGGCATCATCAGGAGCATGTAGAAGTGTCAGGAATCAACAGCTAATAAAGCCCAGGTGCAGATACTGAACAGTCTGCCAGCACAACTGGTAATTATTAGCTATTTCCTGAAAACTCTATTCTTATATGCTTTACGCATGAATGGACCAGTGGAGTTCTTGTCTGGGTCAACTGATGAGATAACAGGGAATGTCCAAGTGTGGCACTTGAATCAACCCTCACTTACAAACAACAGTTTAGTAGACGGGGCGTGTAGATGAGTAGATGCGTATAGAGTAAACAAAGCATTTAATTCACTGCCAGATATTTAAGAAATAGAAATGAGTGTGACCGTGTAGAATGAATCAACACAGGAAGCAAGAGATTATGGGGAAGCGTGTTTTGTTTTTGTGTTTTGCTGAGTTCTGCAGCAACCCACACACATGCACACATATACACAAACAAACGCATATACACACAAATGCCGTGTTTCAATAATTATACCAAACACATGCTCTAACTCTATCAGTTCAGTAATGACGCATTCTTTACGTCACACTGTGACTAACAGGCTTAAGCAGCTGTTCAAAGGGGGTTTTTGAGAGAGAAAGACAAAATTGTCACTGGGGGAAGGTAAAATGTTACACTGTATATTACATTCCTAGCCCCCTACTGGAAATGTTTTCTTGTGAGCATGACCAAACATCATGGCTACCAGAATGACGCCACTCCTGTCTCCCTCTGGTCTGAGAAGGAATGAGACATAGGGAAGGGAAAACATATAGTTCCTTTTTTTTTTTTTTCGTAATGGTGGATAACACAGCATACCCACCCCCAGAGGAGGAGGGTCCTGAGGTAAACGGTACCAGTTTTCCAATAAAAAGTTAATTCTGTTCCTTTTTTGGAATTTGCCATTTCAATTTTATCTGACTGTCTTGTCACATGAGGTTGTCTTCCATGTTTTCCAAGCCTGAAATATGCAGTTAAGATTTCCAGTGACCAACAGCAAAAGGTTGTGTGTTACCTTCAAAAGAGCCAAGGACAGGACTCTGCCCTGCCTGTTGGTGAAGGCCATTTTGATGTTGTACAGTTGTCTGCTCTCACCAGTGATCATTTTAGTGTCTGATTATTTAAATCATTTGAACTCTCTTGAACGTTTCATTCACATGTTTTACTTCCAGTCAAGTGGTGGATTTTTTTCTGGTTTTAAGACATTTTTTAAAGTCAAGTTTAAGTTAACACTAAAAGGGTGTTCAGACAGAAAGTGAGGCAAATTCTCGCCTCTCGTCATTTTTGCAGAAATTTGATTGCTGGACCGTTTGTGCAGTCTGGTCATTTGACCCATAAAGCCAGTGTATCAGCTGTACAGATGTTAGCTGTAAACTAGCTGCAGTAGCACGAGAACGACCAATGTTTTTGTGCCTGTGAGTATTTGTGTTCAGCTCAGCCTCCGTCCGATCTGATTAATTCTCACCTCTGCTTGCAAGATACAATCAACTGATGAACCAAGCTTTTTTTTCTCAACTAAAAACTCGTTTTGGTGATTTTACCAAATGAACTGCTCCTACATGCAGATTCCAAACATCTGCTCTACTGCTTTGTCACACTATATAATTTTTTTTCCCTAACACACATCCTGTAAAGCTTTGGATCAAAACTTTATGATAACAGTAGGGCAGCCCATGCCACGGAGTTTTGTCTGAGTTTCATACATTTCAGTAGGAAGGTGGTGGGAGGGTTCGCTACGGGACGGCATCGCTTTAGCTGATGCGAAGTGCACTCTGACAGTGTCCTACTGCTCAACACTCACTCTTGAATGACAGACTTTGGGAAACAACCTGACAAACCAGTCCTCAACACTGGAAGCACTAGCAGCAATATCTGTGGTAATTGATACTGTATATGTTTTGGGGAAAAGATAAATGCCCATTTTTACTGGAATAAATGTACTTTCACTCCCTGACTTGTGCCAGAAAGATGGGTGCAGGGAGGTTCTAAGGGCAAAGACACAATGAGCAGTATTTAGTAAAATCTAAAAATAATCTTTACTGGACTTCATTCATTCACAAGCAACTGGAAGCCTGGTATAAAGCATCTAGGACACCATGGATCTGCATTCTCGCTCAAGCTTCGAAAATGAGAACGAAGCTGTCAGAGACTCATCCAGATTAGAGCTCACGTTTGGTTTAGCATAATCCTCAACTCTGGCATCACTAGCAAAGCGTTATGATTAGAAATGATGCACAAACAAATGTGCACATTTGCATGTGTGTGTTTGGGGCTGTGTGCACAGCTGGCTTTGTAGCTGCCAATGCCACAGGGGGGGAGTCATCCATTAAGATTATTCAATATGTATTTTTAGCTGTGTGCATAAAACAATACAAAAGGATGAATGATGTCATGTTAATATTTGCAAGTATGCAGACAGAAAATCGTGTCGTCATGTTGTTTAAAATATGAAAGGGCAAGTCTTTGTTAAGGAAAACACCAGTGTGAAAAAGACAAGTTCAATGTGAAATTTATGCTTAAATTTATGTTTATTTTTACATTTTCCCATAGCTGAAAAAATATAGCGTATAGTTTGCTATGTCAAAGAGTACACTTAGTTTGAAATATCTGTACCTCTGCACTTATCCATTATTCCCTCATTTCTTTCAGCTCTGGTCGGGGTGAAAAAGGCTGTTAGGGACAAAAAAAGACACTAGGGCTTTTACTTCACATGGAAACCATTGGCTGAACATTGAGAGAATAAGGCAAAGAACACTCTATTCCCCTGCTCTCCAAGTCGGTTATACCTGTAGGTCAATTATGTAATTTCACACAATTAGAGCATGTGTTTGAGTGGCTCCATTTCGGATGTGTGTAAAGACAGAAAAAAGGACAGACACACTCCCCAAAACGAAGGAAGGACAGTGCAGAACAGAAAAAAATGAATGACAAAGGCACAAGTGTACTGCAGTACTGGACGGATAATTTTCTCCACAAGGTTTCCACGTGCGTAACGTTTGCACATTCCCCTGAATTACGGTAGTTTTTTTAAGACGGATAAAATTAGACAACAGCACCCACACATACACACATCCTAAAGCCGTGTTTGTTGTCATTTGTGATTTAATAGTTCAGATTCTCTTTCTTACCTTTCTTATACTTTAAAGAAAAAGTCTTGCTTTCTGTATCTGACTTGATCTTTCTAGCCTTATGTGTCATCTTACATGTATGCTAAGTCAGACATCGAGTGCCTAGTATGTATTTTGAGGGTGGCCAAAGCTTTCCAAATAAACCACCACCAAATATGTACTTAAAAATTTACATGACGTACGTGACTAGATGTAACTAGCGCGCCCACTCTTTCTCTGCATACATAAGACCATTATCCTAAATGCTGGAGTAAGAAACATCAAAGCCAGTTCAGTATCGACCGCACATTCTTTCTTTGTCCTTACTGTGAGTATATGCAGTAAGCCGCAAGTGAGTATGATAATCAGTACCATGGCTGCACCTATAAAGCTCTGGAGCTGCTTTATATGGGAACAATCCGGAATTAGATATGAAACAATTTGCATTCACCAAGGCTAGAGGGCCAGTCTCACCCACCACAGGCAGTAAACTACAGGGAAAATGGACTTCAGCTCTGCTTTCAGTGGAGGATACTTAGTTATCAGCATCGCAAACTGTGGGATGTAATTTCCCAAAATCAGCAGTAGCAGCGGCGGCCATAAAGACTGCACGGTGTACGGATGGGTAAAGATGGATAGACTCAGTACCACAGTCTCAAATCAGTTTTGTTATCAGACCTACATAGGTGAATCACTCACTCTGGAATATCATTGATGGAAAATTTGTGAGTCGATCCATTCAGAGCAGGTGTGTACACTTGCACAAATAGGTACAGCGGGCCTATAGGGCAGCGCTATGAATAATGAGCGCTGCAGTGTTTTGTAACATCCCCGTGTAGGCCCGCCGGGTTCCATTCTCAATTTCAGTCACTGACTCTTCATTCACAAGAGACACAGACAGACAGACTGAGGGGAGGAGGGGGAGGGAAGAGGATATTGGGGGAGGACAGTGATACGATTCAAGTGAAAACTGGAAATAAAGTAAAAAAGATACGAGAGACGATGAAGAGGACAGAGGACGACATAAAGGTAATACTCAGAGAAGAGAGCAAGAGGGAGAACATGCTCAAAATAGCAGCAGTTGGGTCAGATGATGAGCGAATCAAACAAGTCATAAGACAAATTTTAAAGGGGAATGAAACAAAAAGCAAGTACAGCAAGAGCCCAGGTTTTTCTATCACAGGCCAGAGCTAGAGCTGTAAAATGTCCTCCACCTACTTATAAATTAAGATTAATTAAGCCATTCTTTTAAGTCTCCCTCTGGCTACATTTATCTTTAGTTGCTCGTCATGTTACATTCAGGACACGGGAGATAGAACCAAGCTGCACAAGAGGATCCTGTGAAAGAGGCTCTTGAAACAAGAACAGTGGCTTCAAAGAGCTATATACAGCTCTGAGTAAAAGGTGGATGGCCAGGCAAGTATATACAAGGGACAATCATTACACAACCTACAACACGGCTAAGAGGTCACAAATATGGTACAGAAAGAGAGGGATGGATAAGGTGATCACCAACCTAAAACTGCAAAGATTCCTGGAGCTTAGCAAACTGTTCCCTCATAGCGCAAAGTAGCACAAAATGGAAATACTCAAGTAAAGTACAAGTAGTTCGAATTTATACTCAAGTACAGTACTTGAGTAAATGTATTGTAATTTCCACCATTATTAAACTTTTATGGTTCGGGCACTTACAGTGCTTGGTTAAGGTTAGGCAAAGATTGTGGTCTGGTTTGAGGGTTAGGGGTGGTGACCAACCGGTGAACTTAGTGGACTATTTACCAGCTAAAGGGCCAAATGTTTTTCTCAAGAGCTGGTGGAGAGCAAAATAGTGCTAAATAGAGAGTGAATACTGGACTTACACCCATCAGGTGGACAGAAACACTACTCCAAATCAATGCAAATGTTGCCCTGTACAGTAAATTTTGGAAATGTGAATTCACGACTGTTTGCTAACAAGTTTGTATAGCAGTATTAGATTTGAAGTTGGATTTTTAAATATGCTGCGACTAAATTCTGCAACTAAATCTTATATTTTCTTTTCAAAATTAGCTTCACAATGGCATGGTACAGCAGTGACACTGGAACCTATAATGCTTTCAAAGGTGATGGCGGACAAAAGCTCAGACGTGAACTCTTTTGTGAAAGAGCCAAGAACATGTTTCTAAGTGTCGCATCACTGGCAGAATTTAAAGCCCCCAGGGTCCTTGAGATGCCCTGCCTCTATTATAACAGCCCGCTAATGAGGTTCCATTTATAGACTGCTCATTTATATGATGTCAATGCTCAGGTCAAGCCAACACACACAGACGTAAATCCATATCTGAGTTGCAAAGGAGCATAGTCCTAATGGATAAATGTAATTTACAAATAGGCTACCTTGAAAAGTCTTGCTATAATCTATTAGTCCAGTATTTTGTGTTAGGGGTTCCTCTTGAGATGTATACTGCTACAGTTGCATAACTGCCATTTTTTTTAGATTAGAAACTGAAAATCAAGGCTGTTCTTCACAATGAGGGCCTTCAGTGTGATCTTACGAAACCCCCTGACCAACCATGACATGGCTGCCACCCCGGGATGTAATCTCATTGATGCTGGGGGCACCTCACTCTTACGATGATAGATGAGGGTACAAACTGGCCTCTTTCGGCTTAGTGATTTTGTGGCTCAGCTTTCTCCTCACCACCATGATCCAGCACAATGCTTGCATCCAGCTTGCAACTGATCTAAGGATTTGTCTTACCGTCTTCTGCCTGAAATTCCTGCACCTGTGGCAGCTGCCCTCCCCTAACCTGGAGCAACTTTTTCCAAAAGAGAGCATCAGACTGATTTTTATCCTGCATCACATTGACTACCAAACGTCTCATTGCATCTGTAGATAAAGGTATACAGGCAAAGGCACTATTACTATTTAATATCAGTTAATGCTTCTCTAATGTATTCAGACTAGATATTATACATTTTTCATAGATTCCTTCTCCACCTTGAACATACTTAAGTTACTGCTAAGATTGCTCTCATGGGATATCTTAAGGAAACTGCTCGTAAGCCTTTTCAGAATCATTACAACAAAAGTAGGTCTAGATGTTATTTTTAATTTTCATGACCTCTGGATTTTCATTTTCACTATCAAGGTAGCATTAAGCTACTACAATTCAATTTTAACCATGTAAATGAAACAAACTTCTTATGAGTTAAAAAAAAAAAAGTAAATAAGTAATTTCTAAATCTTCTGTATGATGATGAGCACACCACATGGTCCTAAACTTCCACAGTCCTCCAGACGCTGAAAACAATCACAGATTTTGTTCATACGGACTCTTATAAGTTGAGGTCGAACTGATCAGGACAGTACTCTGACTATTCAAGGTGTCACATAAGCCATGGTTTATCAGCCTTTTTTTAGGCCAGGATCCCCTCAAAGGGTAGAAATCTTCCCATGCAGGATTGTAACACCTGTTAAAAAGATCTTTTCCTCTCTACTGGTTGTACCTTTTGATAGCACTGAAATGTTTATATTCTAATACTCAAATCAAATCAAATGAGACTTGGTTCACAGTAGTGCACACAAAACATATTTCAACTTGAACCATGTAACTTTTACTCATAAACATTCAAACAGAAGTGTCATTTAAAGTACAGTTGTATTTCTCCTCAACTTGATAAGAAGCCATCTGTGCTTTTTCTGAAATGTTGCCACCATCTGTAATTTCTGCAAATTGTATTCCACCCTCTGCAGATGGAAAAATCATTTTGTTTTCCTTCATACTTGGGGTGTTTTGTAATCTATTGCTCTAGCTTGGCTAGCTTCCTGGTTTTGTTCTCTAGTGAGTTTTGACAGATGGTGCGTTTATGTCGCTGTCACTGTTTTCAATAACACTAAACTAGATTTTTCAGTGTACGTTCTTAATTTAAGTGGTAATGAAATCAGAAATGTGGAATGGAGCGCTGTTCAGATCTAATAAGGGGTAATGCTGTGGGGAGTATCACGTGCTTGTACATCAACATACGTGATACTTGAGGACTGTAGTCTTATTTCTGGTTGTTTGCATTTTGTCTCGGTTTCATCATCACATCAGTCAAAACCTCTTGATGTGTCACCTGAGGGGGAAAAAAAAAAGGGGTTTGATGTTAGCTCTGGAGCACAGCCAGATGTCCAAAGAATGACTCTGACAGAGAAAGCAGAGGGAAAAAAAGAAAGATAAAGGATGAACAGGATGACCTGTCTTCATATTTGTAATTTTGAACTCATTGTTGAAGATACTGAGTCCTGCAACTATTTTTGTGATAAGGCACTCTCAAGTGTAGCAAAAAGCATTGCATGATGGCAGAGAAAATTCACTGAGAACAAAACAAAAAATCTAAAATGTCTTGTTTGGCTTAATATGACCAACAGTGTTTTTGTAGGGGTGGCTGTAAATAATAACACGTCAGTACACAAAACTTAAAATCTCTTAGATTCTTCAATAAATTCTTGAAAAATTATTCTTAAATAAAGCTCTCCAGGCAAAGAACAACTATAGTAGAGGGAATGAAAGTAGACAAGCTATCATGTCCAAGTGACAAAGTGAAGGAGTCTTTGGCATAACACAAACATAAACCGCAAATAAGATAACACCTCACGGCTCATCTAAACTTCATCAAACATTCCAACTTCTGCGTGGTATTATATTCCTCACTGTGATTAGGCAGTCTGATAAGACTGCTGGAGCTCCAGCTCTTCTCTCACTCACAGCAACAGAGGAAGAGTAAAAAACACTGCGCGGAATGGACTTGAAAGAGAGGAAACTGACAATATGAAATGTGAATTTAAGGTAATTCCCAATATTTGTGTTACAGTGCTAGTTTCAAGTGAGGCTCCTCAGGAACTAAGACAGAGTCGTCCACTAGAGCAAACGATCCCAAACAATAGCACAAATAATATTTTTTCTGAAAGAAAATCCATGAAAACCAGATAAAGCAATGCTTAGTGCTACTTGGTGGTTAAGAGGCTGTTTTGTTCAGCAGCCTTCTTTGTGAAGGAGAGGGTTTGGTCGAGGCTATATAAAGTCTTAATGCTAATTGGAGGAGACATGAATGGAATGAGCTGTTACCCTTGGCCTCAGTTTGAACTGATGTGTGATTGTTGGAAGTTTTAGTAGAAACACACACTTTTAACACACACTAAATAGTGGATTCTAAAACACAAAGATGGGATTGTAACTGACAGAAAATTGTAAAATACAAATTATTGTGTAAACAATGATGTGAATTTGTAAACTATATCTATTCGGCTTGCTCCTACTTTTTAGCCGTGGTAGCGGCACTGTTGCTCAGCCCGCTATTTTGGTCCAGACTGAAATATCTAAAAAACTATTGGATGGATGGCCAAGAAGTTTTGCACAGACACTCGTGATTTTCAGACAATGTTTCCCAATGATTTGTTGGTCCCCTGACTTTTCCTGCAGCAATGTCATGAGGTTGACATTTGTGGTTTTCGAGTGAAATACCTCATCATGAAATTTGCTTCAGACTTTCATGAGCTCCTCTCAACTTTCAAAAGCAAACTTTATCAGTTTAGTTGAGGAGTTAGGTGACATCATTCCGATGAATTCAAAGCATGTGTGGCTTTCATTGGCAAGGCTAGAAAGACCCAGCTAAAGTGTTTTCTTATTATCAAGCTAATTCAAACATAGAATTACTATACATAAACTAAGTTATAATTATTTTGTTACTTACTAATTCCACAAAAGTCACTGGATGCCTTGTTGAAATGCTCTTTTGGATTATTTCCACTTTGGGCAAAGCCAAGTTCAATGAAAAATATAAATACATTGCATCTATCCTCTTGTATTTTCAGATCCTTGATGATGATTTAGGTTGTGGCCTTGACTGTACAATGACCAAACTTAAAAACAACATCCAAGTACAAAAAGTGGATAACTATAATAAGCTTTGGAAAAGGCACTGCTGTAATCAGACACATTTTGTCATTGTGGGCAGCAGAGGTTTACTGCATAATCATTGTATGTTTTATTCTTAGTTTCTTCCTCAACCTTTCTGGTCTTCTCATGCCTATGAAAGCGTAGGAGCTTTAGTCAGTACATACTAACCTCTCATGACTATAATTACATTACTCAGTTCTCTTTCCCTAATCGGTGCTCACAATGTAAGTGTAGAGATAGCATTAAAGCAATTATGGACTTTTTTGCTATGTGCTCTTGTCATGGTTTGCAATCACGTAAGGAACAAAACAGCCAGGAGCCTCTGATTACCTGCAGGTTGAAGTTGAAAAGAACATGACAATTTGTCTTAAAATAGGCAGACTCCTACTCATGCAACTGTGGAATCTGGTTTTGCTGGAGTAAAACAGGTTAAAAGTTACTCTTTTATACATATTTATACATAGAAGCACGACGTTTTTCAAATACAGTCGTACTTATATTTGTCTTTCACATAAATGAGATGGGTATAATTTGACGGAGGGCGAAACTCACACAATCAGGTAAAAAGTCACAAATGCAAGTTGAAAGTATACGGCATACAGGCAAGAGAACTAAATACTTGTGTAATGTTTACTTTTATATAACCTTGACTGTTTCTTTGGCTATATGATCCTGTAGACAGATTGCTTCTAACCAACACATTCAATCTCATTGTCAAGAATTAGCAAGTTTACTATTCTCGAATATACAGTAAATGAAACAGCATATCTCTTGAGGTGCAGGGCTATTAAAAATAAACATATGTCAAATTTAAGGTAATAGAAGCGGGCCACACTACTTCAATATTCATTGACATTTTTGCATGTTTTACAAAGTCATTTACCAAAGTGTTGCAATGTGACCTGTGATGAAATATGAGCACGATGCACTGTGCATACAAGGCAACTTTGGAGCTGTACTGCTCACTGAAAGGTGACAAGTACAGCTCCCCTTTTCTTTTCTGTTTTTCGTCTTTTATTAGGGAGTTAGGGTAACTCTTTCCGTCTCGTGTTAAGCCAAGCTAAATACGCCATCTCAGCGACAAGTGGGCAAACTCAATCCACCGATGAAGACCGTGAAGGCTCCAGAAAAAGTAGTAAGTAGCCCCTGAGTTAAGATTTATTTGTGTTTATTTATTTATTTAGATAAGCTATACACGTCTACAGTCAGAGTAGGCTTAAGATGGCAAACAAACTTATATTCCCGAACATCTAAGTGTTCCTTTAAATATGTTATGCCTAAAGTCTACCTATGTTTGTTTTTAACTATGTCACTATAGAAAACAAAATGATTGTATTTTTGGCTGGGGTCAGGATCAGAATTGAATATGCTCCCTGATCCTAAATTACACACTGCACGTGGATTTGATTGGACTTTGACAAAAACCTGCAATTACCATTGGTAACATAACGAACAACAGCCATGATTCCTACCTGCTTTTACTAGCCTGTGGTCAGCCAGCAACTACTGTTTTCTTGAACCAACAATACATATTAGGTAAAGGATCCACTTTTGTACTGTGATGGCTGGTTACACTGAGGTACTTGATATTTTAACTGACACAGAGATTGGCCAGAGATTTTATCATTCTGTATATACATGTTTTGTTTAAATCAACACTGTCTTCATCTAGTACTATACTGTAGCTTAAATGAGGCCATCTGCTGTATTTGCACATGGATATCAGCACACCCTAATAACAGCAGCAGATATACAGTATGTGTACGTGCGTGTCCATGTTCTGTCTCTGCTTTTGTCAGTGTTAATCATTTGTGCTGATGACTATCCTTACTGTACACCCAAGCCTCCTTGTGTGGTTTGTGTGTTTTCACAGTTTGTGCATAAATCAGTGGACAAAAACACAGTAATTTTGTTCAAAGGCTGTGATTTCAGAAAACAACATTGTCTTCCACTGCTTGTTACATATTGCCATGTACGGTGTAGTTTGAAGGAACTTTTCCTTTTTCACAGAAGACATTGTGACATTTTGTCACAGCAGGAAATAATAAAATAAATTAATTCCATGTAGCTGCATTGGGTTCAGGGTCCTGGTTTTGTGCATGCTGGCTCACAGTCACGTTGTCATGGGTTACAGGCACACTTGAATTGAATGCAGCCTTCATTAACGTTGTTAGTGACACCTGTGCTTTTCCCAGCAGACATTTTGTCTGCTGGGAAAAATGTCTGTCGCAGCCAATAGTACATAAAGGTAATGATAAAAAATGTATTCAATATACCTGCATGATTTTTTTAAGTCTTTTAAGTTTGGGCCATAAAAAATTGTGATACTGGTGATATGAAAATAAATCATGCAGGCGTGATGACACGTGATGACACTGTGCTATGTTTCGAAACAATGGATCTGATTCTGCTTTTATGCAACTGAGGTTTATTTACTGACTTTTTCATGTCTTACCTCACCAAGTGAGGTAAGGCAATTTCAAGTGGACACTTGTACAGGGACATCTGTCGGTGTGATTGTTTTGGCCTTCAAATACTGGAATACAGTCCTCCAGTCCTAACTCCAGTCCTAAAGGAGAAGTTTGTTACCCTATTTTGTCCAATGGAAATTATGTCAGAAATTATTATTGTCATGGCCAGACCGGGAGTTGGAGGGAAACCATCTCTTCAGTGATGAAAATGTTGTTTGTCGATCAGTTTGGGGAATTATAAGTCCTGAAAGCTACTTGCCATAAGAGCAAGTCTGGTATGACCAGTATTTTATGGTGTGGTAGCAAAACCCCTGAGTGAAATGAATTGAACAAGGGCGCATTTTATTGCTTATGAATTCAACTTTTAATTTGTAAGGGTGGAGAAGACTGAGTGATTTCCTCTTTCAAAACGTGTCTATTCTCGCTTTAAAAGTCACGAAGTCAAAACTAATTCTAGCTTTAGGCATCTTTAAATGAAGAGAATATACTGTACTATAAATTTGACGTTACATACACATATGTACATACAAAAAAATTAAATGTAAGTTCTCCTTCATAGTTAAGTTTTGTTTGTGGAGCAGTAACGATTTCTAGCTTACAAAAGTGAATGTAAAGTACTGTAAATATTGTCAACTTTGGACACACAATAACTTGTGGCATTCTTATGGCACAACAGTACCCTTTCCGTATTTTGTTGTTCTCTTTATGCATTTATTTTGGTAAAATTTTGGAAGACCTAGATTTTTTTAGCATCAAGTTGGTGGGAACTCTCTACTAATTTATGCCGAGCTCTTGAGGATGCAGCAAAGGTCTGGTGGCTCTCAAGCCCAAGTAGGTCACCTAGAAAAAATAGCATCCTTGTTGTCAGCCCCTCTCACCTGTTGGTCCTTCTTCCGGTTGAAGGAATATTTCTCAAAAAGTAGGCTGAGAGGAAGTTAAGCCAACCTTGAGTTGTGAAAAATTACAGGGGAGAGATAAGAGTGGGTTTTGTAATATTAAGGACACTACAGTGTCTACGATAGGTTTTATCCCAAATTTCTGACCTGCCAAATGTTGCAGCTGCAGTCAAAAACTCTTTCCCCAGAATTAGTCATTGGATTCAGTTTGTTCTCTGCTGCTGTGAAGAACTCTAATTTATCCCCATTTTCCTGAAACATTCTTCACTCTTCGATTCTTGTCTCAGTTGCAAATTAGACCTCAGAATTGAGTGCCTTTGTTGTAATCACTGTGGAACAAGTAGAAAAGACACAGCAACATCGAGTGATTGAATACACATTTGAGAGTGTCAACAGGAACTCTTGGACACAACTAGTGAGCTATCGAGCTCTCTCCAGAATTCAGAGAATCTCAGGAGTTATAATTAATGCTGAATTTATTTCTAGCTCACCGTTCAACAGCATTGCCAAAATAGTCTTCCATCATCTCAGGGATAAAGCGAAAATTCAATGCTTTCTATCCCAGTCAGACCTGGAAGCACTTGTCCATGCTATCTGTGATGCCCTTTATACAACGTTTTCCTGCAAAAGCCATTTGACCTTTTTTAGCTAATTCAAAATGCTGCAACCTGTATCTAGACTAGGACCAGGAAAAACTTGATCACATCACTCTGCTTCTTAAACATATCGACTGGCAACCTGTCCATTACAGAAGTGACTTTGATTTTTTTCCTATTCTATAAAGCACTTAATGGTCCGGCTCCAGTGTAAACGCTGGGGCCAGCATAAAAAGCTCTCTTAGCTGCAATATCACGATACTATTTGCTGTCTACATCGCTGTTATGCTGTTGTTTAATTAACAATGCCGCCTAAAAATCACCACAGTGCACTGAGAATGGATGATGAACTTTTACTGCATGAAGACGTGCCTGAACTCCTGAGGGAACTTTCCTTGAATGTGACGTCGGGGCTACTGGGAGGCCAAAGAACAGACTTCAGAGGTAATACATGTGTGTATCTGGAACTGATGAGATGAGATGGGTCAGACCTTTTGCAAATCAGTAACGGTAGAGGGAGATAAAGCAAAAAGGGAGCAGGTATTATTGTACAGATGCAGTGTCCTCAGTGGCCACTACATAGGAGCAATGGAAGTGACTGTTTGTTGGTATGCTGGTGCTCTCTGCTGGACAGAGAAAATAAATGCAGCACAAGAGAGCGAGAGCTACAGAAGGTCAATAAGGTTCCTATAGGGTAGAAGTCAAAGCAAGGAGTGCAGATCACAAATGCTTCACAGCACATCACTGATGCATTAAATCGCACCAGCACCAGTTATTAATTCCTGAGTACTTCTGTGATAGCATAATTAGCATACAATTAGCATACAAAACAATTTTGCATAACTGATGGCAATTATTCCATCCTGATAATGAGGAAAGTATTTCTGAAATATACTTAAATTAAACTGATTTAAATTAGTGGCAGTATACTCGTCCCTCTGCCTTGTTTGACTTTTGAATCGTTAGTTTTGTTTAAAGTGACACAAGATCTTATTACCCTATTGCTATATTGTAAATGTAAATATTGACTGGAGAAATTATCAATGATAAAATTATTTTCCCATTGTAAAAGGATATTAATTTAATCATTGAGCAGCTCTCAAAACAAGGCGAACAAGACCCTGAAACCTATCAGTATTATGTTTTAGGGATTCTTGAATAAACAGAAAATTGTGGGAACCTTTTCCAATATCTATCATAGCTTTATACCACACTGTACAATAATCTACATATCGAAGAAAAAAAGAAAATGGCCCAGCTTCATTTGATATTAAAGTTAAAATAAATCATTCTACACTCATGAGGAAAGGAAAATTAATTTATATAGGAAAATTAATTTATATAATGGATACAGTGCCTATGAAAAGGACTCATCCCCTTCTTAGACTATTCCTGTAATGTAGTGTAGTAACAACAATAAATCAGCAAATCAGTGAATGTAATTGGGGTTTTTGACACAGGTAACAGAAAAAAACGATAAATAATATCAAAGAGAAAACTCTACAAATAGATTTTAGTACAATTATTAAAGACAACATAAATGATTGCATAGATATTTACACCCTTTAAGTCAATGTTTTGACAGCAATAACAGCTGAGTCTTTGTGGTTGGTCTGTATCAGCTTTTCACATCTGGACAAACTTCTGCTTTTCCCCATTATTCTTTGCAAAACTGCTGAAGCTCTGTCTAGTTTCACATGGGACATGAGTCAGTAATTTCCAAGAACCTGCCACAAATTCTTGATTGGATGAGGTCTGGACTTTGACTCCGCCATTCCCAGGACATTAACTTTGTTGTTTTTCAGTCATTCCTGTGTAGCTGTGGTTTCATGTTTAGGATAGATGTCTTGCAAAAAAAAAAATTGTCTCCCAAGTTGCAGTTCTCTTGCAGATCACAGCAGGTTTTCCTCCAGAATTTCTTTGAATTTTGCTGCATACATTTGACCCCTACCCTCACCAGCCCTCCAGGGCCTGCTGCAGAGAAGCATGAACAGCATGCTGCTTCCACCAGGATTCATGGCAGGGATGCTGTTTCTGCTGATGTGCACAGTGTTTGTGCCTCAAAAAACAAATCTTTGATCAGACTGTTCTTCCATGTACATGTGTACCTAATGAAAAACTTCAGACCAGATGTCATTGACACCTGCAGCTCTTTCAGAGTTGCCATAGGCCTCCCGATAGCCTCCCTTATGACCCTTCTTGTAGGGACACTCAGTTTTTAAGGAGGCAGTTTTGTAGCTATGCCATATTTTTTTTAACTATACACTGAGGGATATTTGATACCTTGGAAATTGTCTTGTATCCTTCCCCTGGTTACTACTTTTTAATAACTTTCTCAAAGTCATAATACTTCTACCACACTATATGTAGTGTTTTTCATTTGTAATTTAGATTGCTTTGTAAGTATTTGTTTTTTACTATCATTTTTACTTCTGTTTTTATGTTCACTTTTCCTTTTGTTTTTTACATTAACTTTTAGTTTCATTTTTAACTCTTACAGTAACTATGATTTAATGTTTTTGTTTTTGTTAAATAAAATAAAACAAAAATTATAAAAAAAAAAAACCCCAATCAAACCATTCCTCCCTAAAAAATAGTCCTGGGAGATTGAATACTTTTGTGCATTGTAAATAAGTCACATTTGTAGCTTTATTTATTTATTTATTTTTGCAGTTTATATGTGCCAGTCATTGTGGATTTTACATATTGATTTACTGGACTTTGCATATGTTCTGATACAGAAAATCCATAATTAATATCTAACTATACACAAATTAATTAGTAAATGAATGAATTGATGAGCTGGATAATTTAATTATTTATTAAATAATGGATTTTGCAATTAACTGATATGCTGATTCTTTGTATGACTGACAATTCCTTATGACAGGTTTGCAGAGGTTTTACAGATGTTCGGAAGGGGGGCACTTTAGAACTCTGAACAAAGAACTGTTGCTACATTGCATCAGTGATGTTATAATACATATAACAACAATATAACAGTACATTATCATATTATTGCTGTTATTTTTATTGTTGTTGTCGTGCATTTATATAGGTATTATCTCGTCGAAATAATTTAACCCTCTCATTTACAGCCTATACCTGCATATTAAATTTATTTGAAAAAATAATTATTATTACTTGACAAGCCAAAGATGGTTCTTTAAACATCTTGGAACAAAAACTTTTTTTTTTCAGGAAACAAAACTGAACTATTACCAAAAAAAGGGGAGAAGATTGTTAATTCTGAGTGGGGTTTTGAAATCAAAATTTGTTGGCCAACCAAGACCTTGCTCCTACCAAGTAACCGTAACACGCTGTGGAGACAACTGTAGTGAACGGCACCAGCATCAGTTGATTTAGTGAATTAGTTGCCACTCTTTTTATTTTGGGAAAACAGCTTGCAGGAAGAGTTCCAATTCTGGTTTAATTGCGCACACTGAACTAATAGCCCTCAACGGGTTTGGAACAAACAGCCCGTGGAGGTTTGCGACTCTCCTCTCCAGTTAAGTTCGGAAACGATAAAGAACATCAGGAAACACCTGCACAACTCGAACGTGTATCTGACTAGGTGGCTATGGTGGCTTCACACAGAAATTGTGTGCGAACAAAACAGGATCAAACATTAACCTAAACAGTAGCCACCATCTGAATCAAACAGCCCAGTGTCCCAGTAGCTTAGACTTTGTTTGGAGCAGCAGTAAAGACTGCTATTATTATGTTCTCAGTCTACATGAGATTTTTTCCCCTCTGCGTACTTTCCAGTCTCTTTTTTTTTTATTTCCCTGTGTAACTTCATGGTCGTCCAACCTCTTTTTTCTGTCTTCTTCCCAGACTTTTTCCCCTTTTTTTTTTTTTTTTTTTTTTTTTTTTTTTTTTTTCATGTAGGCTAATATACGGGCCGGCGCTGCAATTTCGGAATCTGCCCTTGTATATGGCGGACGAAAATTTCCACAGGAGGAACCGCAACACAAACCCTCTGTGCAAGACAGAAACGGAGGGCTCAGACGGACTGAGTAAACCCCGGCAAATTCGTGATTTATTACGCCATTACTCTTTACGAAAATGTAACGTAGCGTGTCGCGGAAGAAAAAAACGCTGTGGTGAAAATTTTTAACATTTGGAATTTCTCATAACTAATTCACAATTTTTTTTTTTTTTTTTTTTTTTTTTTTTTTTTTTTTTGAGGAAGCAGTTGTGCAGTCACCTCTGGTCGGGGAGGGAAGATTTCTGGAGCGGGAGCCTGTTTCGCATGAACTGCATCGTTTTTGGAGGTATGTCAAACCGCTGTGTTTTCTTTTTTCCCATTTACAAATCCTAAATTTGCGAAATTTCAGTGGCGGATGTTAAGTTTCTGTCCCCTCAACGTAATAAACGAGACCTGGCAGTCGCTTTGGACTATTGCCTGCCACTGAACCAGGTGCAGGCTTTGAAGCCATCTGAAATAGACCTAATCTGTTGATGTTTTTTTTTTTTTTTTTTTTTTTCTGACTGAATTTTCGTAATGAAGTTTACGTGTAACTGCTGACCAGTTGTCTGTGCACCTAGTTCGTTCAGATATACACCACCTAGGCAGAAACACCGGGTATATATATTCCTATGGAGCAAGGGGACCAGGCGATAGTGGCAACATGAAGGACGATGAGGGGAGGAACAATCTGAAACACAAAAACCTCCTGCAGCCATGTTTTGTGAATTTTCCTGTAAATTTGAGCAGAGCTCCGGAGTTGCACCTCCGAAAGTCACGAAACAGTAACGTTACTTTTGGTCATATTTGACGGCTCGGTAGTCATTGAAAGCGGACTAGAAAAAACACCCAAGTGTCGTCTAGTCAAAATACATTTCGACTTTTATTTTTAGGAAGATAGAGGATTTAAAATCCGGGTGTCATTGGCGCCACCTGTAGGCAGTCGTTTTGAGAAATTAAAAAAAAAAAAATTGTAATGAGACTAGTTTTGAGACTTGTTTATTGAATTGGATGTTAGTTTATGCGAATGGAGACACAAGCTGTAATGCTTTTGATATGAATAGACGTATTCCGTAAATTAAATTAAATTGAAAAGGGCCACGTGCTTATCATGCTAATTAATGCAAAATGACCTTATAAAAACAGCATCCCAAGCACTGTGCAAGTTAATTCTATTCTCCTTTCTTTCGTTTTCTTCATAATGAATAGTTTGGCTTTGAATTGTTTGGCTAACCGTTCAAACATTTTTTTTTAAAGTAGTTTTTCATTAAAGGAATCTTGTTATGTGATTGTACTAAGGGAGATAAAGATAAATTTAAAAAAATCTCTTCTGTCTACATTGTATCTCAATCTTACATAAACATTGACTGTAATTTTGCAGTTCCTCTTTGTTTGCTTTTGTATGAATGTGTATTTGTGTTCTATGATGTGTATACAGATATCATTTACTGCTTGGTAAACATGGAACAATTTGGACTTTTATTTCTAAAGATTGGAAATGTGTAAGCGGAAAATAACTATCCAAAATGAACTGAACAGGACTGGAAGGAGAAAGACCAAGTCAGCATAATTTGAGGGCAGGAAAAACAATCACAACCAGTGCCTCTAATGTTTATATTAATCCTGCAGACGCCAAACAGTTTCCCATCTTGCATGGCTTGCTTTTATTTTAATGTAAGGGAAACTGTGGAGGCCATTTTGCTGTTAGTAATTTTAATGCTGACCTTCAAATCTGTATAAATTCAAAGAGCTGTTGGAAATTGTATTGCTGGTATGCAAAACCTGCGTGTAAAATCTGACCTTTGCTGGGAAAGTCTATTTAAAATGCAGCAGTTTCAGTGAAAGTACAGAACTAAAGAGAGACAACCAGTGTCATGACTTTAATAGGTTGGCTCATTTTGTAAGTCATGGGAATGTTTATATGTAGAATACCTGAAGGACCAAGTAATAACTTATAAAGCTCTCAGGGATAATGCTGCAGTGTTGCAATGAAAAACACCTTAAACCCTGATTTGGTTAATGGGAGCTGTATCCTGGGAGTGTTCTCATTTCAAGTAAGGTAAGAGGAATGCTGGTCTGTCCGTACATGAACAACAGCTTTGTTTCACTGAGGATATTTGGAGTGAAAAGTTGGGATTGAGAGGTGAAACTTGTCCTTCCAGGCTCTGATAAACACAAGATTGTGAGGGATCATGTCACAGTCTGTGGGTTTGCAGTGGTTGAAACGTAGTTGCTGCTCTTAATTGTCATCAACTTAATACAAAGGTTTTCTTTTCTACTTAAAGGCTAAGGGCTAATTGACAAACTGTTTCTGCCTTTGATGTCATGCCCATTCTTCTTTTGTTAATGTACAATTACAGATTCATGATTTGTGCTTAGATATGGCTGAAGAAACATACATTCTTTTTAATCATAGTGAACGTTTTATGTTCTGTTATTTTCTTAATGGCATGTTGAAAATGTCTGAAAATGGCTTCACCTAAATTAGTCTCTAGGGAAAGGCTTTTCATGGGTTGGGGCTGCTGCATTAAAAAATTCTGTGCATTCTGCACATATTTTTCCTGCCTCTTCCTTTGTAAAAATGAACCTTATTGGTTTCATGAATAATGCATAAGGACATTCAATTGCTGCAGCAATGAAAATTAGGCCTGTTTACGTGCAGTGGTTATGTACACAGAAGCTTCTTTTTTTTCCTTGACCATTTTCTGAAGGTAGAGCAGAGCCTGAGTAGCTTTTCTGAAAATACAAATTTTCAGCAAAGCAAATCTCATTTCTTTGAGTGAAAAGGGGAGGGGTGAAACTCCCGCGGGTTTAATGAATCCATAAATCACAATAGTGCCAGGTTTGCTGCGCTTGCGTCAGTGTGCAGTGTAATTTTGATTTTCATCAAAAATTTAATCTGCCAGCCTACAAGGGTTTAGCAGCAGACCGGATGCCGCCCTGAATTTCTAATTTTAGGGGCCTGATCTTTCAGGATTTATTTTTGTATAATTCAAGTCTGCTTTTCAATATCTCATGTTATTAAATTTTAATTCGTGGCATTAACATATAGATTGAAAAGGTTTTTATGGTGGTTTTTGAGTGTATGCTGATGGAATTTCACTAGACGACACAGTTTCTTTTTCCAGAGCATCCCGGTGTGTGTGTGTGCGTGTGTGTGTGTGCGTGTGTGAGAGTGTGTGTGTGTGTGTGTGTGTGTGTGTCGGGGGGGGGGGGTTATCCATTTCTCTGCATTATTGCTTTTTGAAATCATTGGTCATACACCATCTTGGAAGACATTTATTACAGGGGACAGGAAAATGTGCATTTGATTAAAGAAACAGGGAAAAGCAGGCAAAACATTTAGTGTGAAACAGGTTTTGGTCAACCCTTGCTCCTAGTCACTGACTCTGCTCTGGATAATACAAACATGCAGTGAAAGCAGTGATTGAAGTGACCCCCACCATCCCCCATTTTAGCTGATTCCTATTTTTAATCCCTCCAGAGTGGAAACATTTTCATGAGCCTTAAACAAATTTGTATTTTATATTTGGAATCTCTATTCCAGTCTACTTAACATGCAGAGCACAGTGATTTTTGGCAAAGTAAGATACAATTCAAAGTAAGAAAATCCCTCTAAGTTAGAAGCAAAAGATTTTTTCTTTCTTGCTTTAACTGAGCACAGTGATTGATTTACTTCATTATTGTGCAAAGGCAGATAAAGTACTGTCCAAATATAGGCCAATTATTTTAAGTACCTCGACTTAAGCGCTGAATTCTGAACAGAGGTACGTCCTAGAGATATTTTCCTTGTATGCCTCACCTCCTTATTCTGTAACCCTAGATAAATTTAGTACAATGATACAATATATTTTGGTTAATATGCATGCATGTATCACAGCTGGGTCAAATCACAAAAAGAAAACTAGTTCAATAAATTGAAATGAATCACAATGCCACCTACGCCTGCTTACTTTAGTGCCTGTTACACTGATACTATCTATAGATCTTTGATATGCAAATAACATTTGATGATTTAATTTAACTATATTTCCTGGTCTTGTGGTAGTGTTTATCTCCTCTGTTGGCCTTTTGTTTCACTTGGTTTAGGTTATGCTTTATTTGTAAGGAACATCAAGCAAATGTGCATCTGGTTTAGATTTTTGTTCTGCCACGGTGCTGTAGGTTACAGTATATAAGAAGCCCCAGACTATGAAAGAAAAGAAGGCCAGATGGCTAATTTGGCACTTTGACTTTAATTAGAGGAAGAACAAGCCGCAACAATCATTTCATAAAGTCAGGGTAAGCATTCAAAATGTTGCACAGGAAATATAACATGGATGACAAAGGGGTTGATCTAATTCAGACACTTATGTGTCCTTTCTATTATTTCATTTGATTACAGGTGGCAAAAATCACTTGATTTTTGTTTGTTATCCCCCACAGTAGGGTTACTCTGATCAATCAGGAGCCTATCAATATCTGCGGATATCCAAACACACATAAAATAGCCAAGCAAAGAATTGTCACTCCAAAATTGATTTCGCGACTCGATCTCCTTCTCACAGCTGTCAGAGGCAGTTTATGGGCCTATCTGACCCCACACAGGCTAAGATGGTCCAGTTCACCACTGTGGAAGTGTGGTCGACAGTCCACCGTCTGACTCCTGTCAGCTAAAGAACAGGCTGCTAGTGCTTAGTTAGTTCTAGGGTCCTCTATTGGCTTGTTATGAGCAATTGGTTCAAATATCCTGTACCTTTTTCTAAAGGAAAAGTACTCATTTTGCACTAAAATGTCTCCTGTGACTCATCTATTACTATGTATGAGATTATTATATTGTCAATACCAATGCAACAGTGTGAAGCGGTGTCTTGTAGCGGGTTGAGGTGGGGCTGTTTTTTATACTCTAAATACAATTATGTAGTGAAGTTCAGTGGTTTGCAATGAGGGGTCAAGCCCCCCCCCCCCAAGGGTCACCAGATAAATCTGAAGGGTCATGAGATGATTAAAGGGAGAGGAAAGAAGGAAAAACAAAGTTCGGCTGCCCAAGATTTTTGTACTTTTCTCTAATCTTTCCTTTTTTTTTTTGTGAAATAACGTATAGTCTCTTTGTGGCGTCAACAATTATTTAAATGAAATTTAGTTGGGGTAATGTCCCTTTAACCATGGCAAGGGACCCCCAGCCAGGTACTGTGTGGCCTCAAGTAACGTAAAATGGATATACTGAAGTAAAGTACAAGCACCTCAAAATTTTACTAACGATTTATAGCGCCGTAGAGGAGTGTAGTAGTATTTTTGAATACTGGATATGGTCACACTTATTGGTTGCTTACTACTTCTTATGTTGGGACTTACTTGAATGTAAGAAAATGTTAAAGAATGGGAACTAGTGACTGGTATCGTATCAGCTGATCCTAATGATGTTACATTTGTTATTGTTATTGGCCTTAAAAAAAGCCTCTGATATGACCTTTTTCTAAACAGCTTTGAAGGAACTCTATTCGAATGTTGCAAATCACATAATAATTAACATGATCAATTAATTTCCTTTAATGTTAATAATTTACAAAAAAATGATTAACGCATCAAAGTTCAGAGTCACTCTTTTTGTGCTGTCTTCATTTTTTTAAACTAAAATTTAAGCTGACAGAAGGCCTTTACTCTATCATAAATAACAGAACAATGATGACACATTGGTTTTTGTATGTGTGAGGGATTGGACTTGTCACGGTAGAAAATGTTCATACCAGTGTAAGTTCTGCCAGAACACTGCCAAATACCAGTGCTGTTGACTTTGAAATTGCTTACTGAGACAGAGAAGCCTGGCTTTTACTGTATTTTTCGTGACCCACTGTTAAATTTACACCAAAACACACATTTCCCACAGAAGAAGATTGTAAAAACATAGCCGGTTATTTTTAAAATGGCTTATATAAAAAAACAAAAACAAAAAAAAACAGTCCACATACTGTCGTTAAGCTTGTCAGTCTAGATACTGTAGGTCTATTAAAAATGAAAAATGAGCCTCCCAAAATTTAAATTTCCCGTGTACATTGAGCAAACTTGCCTGCAGAGAGAAGTTGGCTCAAGGCTGAACCCAAACTACTGCCGTCCTAGAAACAACAAATTCATTGCCATAATGTAATTACATCATCTCTTTCTCCATGAGTCATAAAATTTTTAAAATGGAAGCCCTTTATCTTGCAGGTGCTATTTATTTTTGTGGCTATCACTTTTGTTTTCACAGTGTAAAATGAGTATTCACAGTGTTCATGATGTAGTATTGTGAAGCGTATACCACTGGTCATACTGCCCACAGCAACAAGCCTTGGGGAAGGAGCAACTTCCAGAGACTTGTTTGGAGACAAACACAGGCAAAGCTTTGCTTTTGTTATAGGTGTGTTCTGTAATACAATGTTTGAAATATATTTATTGAAAAAACGATCGGTACATGTATAATTTATGTTGAAATTGTACATGTACCTATCTATAAACCAAACCTTCAGAAGCCTTTTTCTGGCCTTAGGTCCACAACTGATCTTAAATATGAAAATGCCCTCAGCAGTAACATTTCTGGTATCGTTGAAGAGGGACTTATAGGGGAATGCCCTTTATGATGTCACTGAGATGTAAAATTTGGCACAGCTGCGTAGAAAATAAATGGGTGACTTAACTTTGCTGACCGAAAAGATTTTCATGTGAATTCCTGCATCCGAATGAGGTTTAAAAGCTGATCCATACATTCTCTTATTGTAGCAATGCTAAAATGTGCTTTTCTTTTTAGTGTGACATCTGCATTCATGACAACACAAGTGTCACAATTTCAAGGTGTTTCTCTGATTTCTACATTTAGATAAAAATAGGGATACATCCATAAGTATTACCCTAAGTGTTGTGCCCGCTGCTCCAGTATGGAGAGCCAGACTGTTATGTATCGAATTAATAAATAAGACATTATGAATAAATAATCATATGTGATTTATTGTTGTTTTGGTTCAAGTGAGAAGATAGCCAAACACATAAGTGGCTCTGTCCTGTTTGTCATAATTGAAAGAAAGATGAAAAGCATCCTTGTTAAATAAAATAAATAAATAAATAAATAAAAACTTTGGAAAAATGACATCTTGAAATCTAAACAGCTGGAATGAAATAACACTGACTTGTTATTAACTACTATTGTGAAAAGAGACAGAATTAAGTAATATTTCATAATGATGAACTGAGTTTTGAATGTTAAGTGGGTTATTTAATAATTAAATTTTATGTTTTATATTTTTTTATGTATTTTATTCCTTTTAATTTCTGATTATGTACAGTCTGGACTGTAAGTATTTGGACAGTTACACATTTTTTGTTCTTCAGGTTCTGTGCCTCAGCACCTTGAATATACTATGTTAAAAGGTGAAGTCTCAGCTTTAATTTGAGTAGGTTTATGCCAATGTAGAAAGAACTCTGTGGGAGATGTAGCCCTAGAGTTTAAAGATCTGTGGCTTCAAGGTGTTATAAACCTCTGATTAAAGCGGTGTGAACCTGGCTTTTAAATTAGTTTATCAGTGAGCAGCTGTCTGGCTCATTTCTGTAGTAAAGTACAGTAGTTGGGAGACATTTACTCTTTTCAACATCAGTTTCTTATTTTCTTTAATATTGTTAAATGCTTAACAATGTCCCATGGATAACCTGTGGATATAAATACAGCTTGTTGGGTAATTTCTGGACAGCTGACAGTGTGGATGAAATTAAACAGGTGTACACAGTTGTTGTACACCTTGTGCTAAAATGGAAATACCCAAATGTTTGCTATTAAATGGATGTTTCGCTTTGATGATGTGACCCCAGAGGATGAGTCTCACTGGCTTTGGTGATCCCATGACCTTTCCTGTACGGCCACCAGTAGGTCAAATTTCCCCTTGTCCAGCAATTTGGTTCATGACTAGGCATGCAGAATTTACCATTGTACATTAGATCTACCTTAAAATCTGAAAAACTGTTCAAGGTTGTTCCAAACACAGTTTGTATTAGGTATTGGGAAATCAACAAAACACACAACTTACACAACCCTGCACAAGGCCCGTCAAGTGTTGCACATACTGTATGATTTAGCTGACAGTACTTTTTATTTTACGACCAATGAAGGCATGCTATTTAAACTGAAACCTAAAAATGTTTTGTCTCAACATTATCCAGTTCATGGGGCTTTTTTCTGAGGCTTGTTGGTTGTGTGTCATATCCAGAGAAAGGTGTATCAGGGCTATGAAAAGGCTTGTTGTTGCTGTATTGGTGTGCTATTAATAGAAGACCAATTTTCCCTCTTTCCATAATATCAGTCATCCTGGCATAACTCTGTTTTGCTTGGTTGCATTTTGAGCACATTCTCTTGACAAGGCCTTTTATAGCCTTGTGCTGAAGTGGCAAGTTGTGTAATTTGGATATTTCTGAAATTAGAGCATTTGGGTGGCACAAAGCTGTGGAATTTATGCCATCAAAGGTCACTTATGAACAGTTCAGCCACTCTGCTCTTCATTGCTAACAGCACAAAATCTTGTCTGTTTTTTCTGTCCTCAAAATTACAGTGTCACAGGTGTTTCCTGTGCATTTTGAGCTCACACATCTCTTGACTGTATTCAGAAAAAGAGAGGTGGTTGTCTCACAATTTGGGAATTTTTCTAGGCTTTCTATGGTTTTCAGATACCGGTTATTGCTTATTCTTTGCACTTTTCTCTCAGGTACTTCACTCGAATCAAAGCTGACATATAGACACAACCTCTTTTTTCTGATACTGGTTGTGTTGCAGTGTTTCAAAACAAAACATTTGTGTTTGACATGGCAGAACTGATACTGTGCTTGGATACTATACTGTATATTGGGCTACATAAATCAAGCCCCTATCAAGAATGTATTGTTATAGGACCATAAAGTAAAGTCTTTTTCTTTCTCTCTCTGTTGTTTCTTCCCCTCATACAGAAGCACAGGCCCAGAGGAGGCGGAGTCATGAGTGCACAAGAGGCACCCAATCCTGGGAAGGAGCAGGCGGACAGTGGGAGTGCGGCCATAGATGGCCCCTCACCAACCTTAGCCTCAACGACCAAGAATACTAGTCCACCACCAGTAACAGTTAAGAAAGAGCCTGGGACCTCGGAGACGAGCAACGGGAAAGTTGGTGATGCCAACCCTGCTGAGATCTGTGTTGTCATTGGAGGAAATGATGGAGGAGCAAGTGGAGCTGGATCCCGTAGAGCTCAGACCGAGGGTATGTTTGCCCTTGGTACTCCTCCTCCAACGAAGAGCACAGACTCATGCATAGGTGTGTGAATATACATGCTATTGCTGACTGCAGTCACACGTGGTATTCTTTGACCCTGGCCTTGCTTCCTGACTGTTGAAGCAGGCTGCACAGCATTAAAAATTTCATTAAAAAAATTCAACAGCAGTGTCTCTTTTCAGAAACAATGTCCTGCTTACTCAGAATAACCCACAAACCTCACTGTGAAAAGTTTTTATTGGATCTACTTTCTACAGAAGAAATGGCCTCTATGAAAACTATTGACAATGTATGGTTGCTGTTAAATTTTTTAAATGTAATTTTCCAATCCTGTGACCACAAACAAAATTCCTTTCATCTCCATGTATTGGGGTGGCAGCTGAAATCTAAAAACCTGGGTGAATAAACCCAAGACTACCTGCATAGCTAGAGACTCTACTATTAGCGCTAAATGATACACACACACACATACACTTATTTATTTATTAATCATTCATTCATTCATTCATTCATTCATTCATTTATTTATTTATTTAGCTAGCAATTTGAGCGAGCTGGCTCTTTTTAAAGAGGTAGTCTGAATTTCATTCATGTTTGTGTCTGCTTTCCAATCATTTGCAAACTTGAAGCTCTACTGTGTGTACTGTGTACTGAGTACTGTGTGCAGATTTGGTTGCCACTTTATTAGGTACACATGGCTGAAGCTAATGCAGTCCACCAGTCCAGCAATAAATCCTACCTCGAAGAAAGTTCTAATGTGTCTAATATTTAATCTACTCCATTAACATAAATACTGTAAAATATCAGAAGTTCCTCTCATTGTAGATTAATTCAACAATACATGAAATCAGAGCTTCCAAAATGACCATAAAGTTGAATTAACATCTTTCTAAAACTAAACATTGTAACCAAGACTGCATTTGTTTTAGCTAGGTGTACCTAATAAACTGGTAACTGAGTATAAATGTTGTTACTTAAGAGTATTTTATCCCAATTTTATAGGAATTCCAAGTTAGGCCTTGGAACATTCATTTCACTGTTTTAATGGAGCAAAATATAGCATTTCTGACAGCTCGCATATTTGAAGCACAATAAACAAAGCCTTGGAAATGAAAGCTGACTTTACGCAGCTGATACTGACCAGTTAAAAATGCCTTGATTATCCCTGATACTGATCTCGGCTAAAAGATATTCCCATTAATTGAATCAATTAATCAGATTTGTAGTAATTTTTCCCATTTTAGGCAACAAAAGCTGAGAAAAGATCTTAGTGGAATCTCAGTTAATTTTAAGATGAAGAATGGACTCAAATTTAAAGAAACAAACGTTGTGGGGAATGTGACATATACTTAGAGCAAAGAACTGATTGTTGGTAATATTTTGGTTTTACTCAGAGAATTAACTGGGAGATAGATGCTCACAGTAGTTACAATGGGTATTACTAAGAAGATGAGAGAGAACTAAGTTCTTTGGATTTATGAAAATCAAATGCTATATGTATATACTCCTGATAATACTTTCACTTTGTTTTTATGACACTGTTTTGAATTCTCATGCAGGCTCCTATGTATGCGGGGTATGCGGGAAGAAGTACAAGTATTATAACTGCTTTCAGACACACGTCAGGGCACACAGAGGTAAGACACTATAGTTTTTATGTATGTATCTGGTCTTAATGAAAAGCCAAATAATGGACTGCTCGCTCTGCTTTTCCTCGTGACAGTATGGTCCTAAAATTATTCACTTCCTCTACATGAGTCACTCATGTACAGCTTTGGCTAGGAATTGTATTTAAATAATTCATTAATTTTTTTGGCCTCTTGATTATTTTAATCTGAGAGAGAGCAATTTTAGCACAAGGTGGAAGCTGTGAGCTCATGTTGTCATGCTGTCAGCACACTGTTACATTCATCTATTCATCTATAAAGATTTCTGACTATATGTATTTTTTCTTTTTTTTCTACTATAGAATCAGAGTCCATGGTTGGGGATGGTTTACCGCAGGCACCCAACAGTGAGTAGACTTTTTTGCACTCTCAGACACACTCAAGTTTATGAGCATGTCAGCGCAAGCTGTTGATTTCATACTTGGGTCATTTAACAGACATTAAGTTGTTTTACCAGATATCATTTAGATTCTCATACAGAAGACTGAAACAGTGCATCACACTGGTTAAAAGCAGGTTAAAAGCCGTATTGTGTTCCCTCATTGGTGTGGGTTTTGCTTGGCATCCCACTCCCTCTCTTCCCTCAGTCTTGTCTTCTAATTGTAGTGGCCTTTGTCACAGGTGACATCCTTATCAGGTACTTAGGGAAACATCCAACCTAACCTCAACATTTCTGGCACAGTAATGTCATGTGTGGACACAGTGTTTTGAAAAATTGATTTTCCAAGTAATCTTGTTTTCCATCTGAATGATGTGATATTGATATATTCTTAAAATTCTGACATCAGTCTTTGTATTTGCACCTCCACTAAGGAAACGTGTACATCTACGCTAAATGTTATGTAGGCAGTGGTTATTTGTGGTTCAGTTCAGGCTGCATGATTTGTGAAATGTCCTCTTGGTGGAAATTGAGTTATTACAATGTGCACAAAAAAATTCTTTTAAGTTCATAGGTCATGTAGATGATAGCCAGCTATATGAACCGCTTGAACTACGACAGTCCTGTAAAGTTTGACTAATAAATAATGAGTAATTACAGTCTATATAGTCCCACCGCAATTTACAGGACTGTTTTGACTCAGGATGGTTAGCTGACTTTGGCTGTAGCCAATGCAGAGATCACATCTATGAGAGGGATAGACTGAAAAAAGACTGCACACTGATCTGAGCTCTGTTTGTGTTTGTTGAAATGATATTATCTTTTGCCATGAGATGTGAGGCCGTGGAAGTAAACTGAACAGTGTGTGTATTCTACTTTATTCAGTCTGTCCCTGTCAGGGAGCTAACACTATCTAGCGGCTTTCTGCAGATATCAGGCTGATGTCTTGTCAACACAAACAATGCAGATGAATTAGTGAGCAGACTTTCAGTTTCTGCCCTGTCTCTGCTCAAAGTGATAATTAAAGTTGATATCTGTACTTACTTGAAACATCTCCTACTGACAGTCCATGCGTAGCTGTATGGAATGGCATTTATTTTATAAAATATGCATAATGATGATGCCCTGGTAAGTGGTGCAGATTTTTTTTATTATTCTTGCTCAACTGTTTCGCACATGTACACCTTAAAAAATATCGATGTGTTATTTTTTGATCATTTTTCATTTGCCAAGAAAAATAAATCCTTGGGCCACAGTTTTATAACAGGGAAATATATTTACAATTTAGCAGACAATGCACACTTTACAGCCTTTTATGTTCATGGAAACAAATGAGTTGCTCACTTATTGAACTTGGAAGAAATTTAAATTGCCAGGATAAATTCTGAAAAGCACTTTATGCAACATTGGTATTTATCTGATGTAACTAAATAATCGAGAAAAGAAACAAATTGAATTTAATCAAAATGAATAGATTCTGGACTGTGTGAGTCAAAATCAAATCCAATTGGACGCCAGTGCTGATATTTCACATTGATATTTTGCTGATAAAATTAGTTTCAAGTTTATGTGATTAAGGTAAAGATCCAGGTAAAGGTAAAGATGTTTTAAGACACACACATTATATGTATATATATATTTCTATATTTCTATATATATATTTCTATATATATTTCTATATATATATATTTCTATATATATATATTTCTATATATTTCTATATATATATGTGTGTGTGTATATGTGTATGTATATGTATATGTATATATGTATGTATATGTATATATATACATATGTATATGTATGTATATGTATGTGTATATATATGCATACATATATATGTATATATATGTATATGTATGCATATATGTATGCATATGTATATGTATGTATATAATATATATTATATATATATATATATAATATAATATATATGTATGTATGTATATATACAATATAATATGTATGCATGTATGTATGCATATACAAATATATATACACATGTCAGTGATCAAAAGATGTTTGAAGCTCAGGTTGAGGGCAGCACAGTGAAGATACGGCATTATAATAATCTTGACCTGAAGCCTGCAGGAGACTAGACTTGTCTGTACTGATCGGTTACTGTAACACCTTTTTCCCGATCATTGCAAGCCTGCAAATCAAAACCAACTGTGGGAAAACAAGCCAGGCCAGCTGACAATAAGCCTGGATTTTCCACTTTGGTTTGTGAAATATCCTGCATTAAAGGATTAAGATATAGAAGATTTCTGGCTGTAGTGTTGTGGAGGAGTGCTTCGAGTTGAAGAGAGTATTTTGGGAGCACGACTAGAACAAGCTTTCTGTAGTTCTGACCAGTGGGTGTTCAGACCAAAAACAGCTCTAAGATAAAAAAAGATGCAGGGGGTGTTTTTCTTCAGGTACTGGTGAGACCAGGAAGTCTAGTTTGACTAATCATCAGATACCAAAACACTCCAGAGTTTTACAATAGCAATACTATGAGACAGCATTTTACAGCTCTAGAAAGTTATCACGCTGACAACAATTTTATCTTTTGTCGTGCTAATTGACAAGTAGTGGACGAAATGCAACATTCACGTTCCAAACTAATCTTCCTAGGACTGTGCGCTGGCATGTATTTGTTTGGCATTGCCTGACCAGATGACAGCATTACGTTGTGCCGAAAGTTGTGCCATGTTCAACTCTTTTTGCCGGACGACCCTGTTCCAGTGAATGAGTGTACTGCGTTAAAAAAATTCTAAATCAGTCTGAATGTGGCCTAAGGCTTCAAGGAGGATAACAGCAGAACCAATGGTAGGGGTTCTGTTTGAATTTAAATGTGGCTAGGACTTTACAAATTAATTGGTACAACATGAGACATAGTTATGAAGCTTCTTATAAACAATCAGCCATTTTAAACCATTGTTAAAATTAAAATGAAACCTCCATTTACAAGCATAACCCTGTCATGTTGTTTGTGAAATCAAATCAGACAGTGAACAACCTAAACTTGAAAATGGAAATGCAAACTGTGCTTTCACATTAGAATGTGAATGTATCAACGTTTTAGTGCTTATGAAATGAAAATTAAATGGAAATGCCAGTTTACATTTTCATTTGAATAGTGGCAGGATTTTTCAGGCTTGTTTTCTGAAATCTTTCGTAGTCATCCATCAAAACCAGTGGGCGGATTTAACATCCAGTTGTTTGAATTATAATAGAAAACGCACCAGTCAAAGAATGTTGAAAGTTGTCATGAATGTGTCATAGCCAGTGCACAGAAACATCACTGTAAAGTGACAAGTCCAACCTTTAAGGACCATGCATCCATAACCATAAAAATGTTACTGTGTTACTGATGTCCTTAACTGTGCTCGGACAAATGATGTTATGTGAGCTTTAATTACGCTGACTTATGCCAGGAACCCACTAATTTGTGGAAGCTAGTTTTAATTGTGTAAATTGGTGGGAAAATTATAGAAGATGCATGGCATTGAAGCCTTGAGGTGTTATAAATGCAATTACAGTTAGGCACCCTTATAATCACTGTTGTAGCTGTATTTCCTTGTTGCCAATTAAGCAGAAATTGCATGAACCCCTTTGCTGTGAAGTGAAGAAACTGTTTTTTTAGTACAACTGTGTTAGCTTTTTTGTAGACCCTTATATCACAATTTTTTGGGGCAGCCATTTGCTGTGTCTCCAAAATACTGAAAATACATTTTTACAAAGGTTATCTTACTTCTTAAAGTGTTGACAGACATTTTTCACACTTAAAAATGATCAGTCTAGAGTAGAATAGTTTATTATCTGTTGTAGAATATTTTTGCAAAGTATTTAAATACATATTTGAAATACCTCAGGAACTCTTAGAAACTGTTGCTGTGCTGGTAAATGACAAAACATTTGTCACATGGGTGTGTGTGTTAATGGGCCTTCAGCCGGGGCAGCATCAGTCAGACCCTTTATTATTTAGAGAAGACTAGCCTCTGTCACTGGACTGGAAAGAAGAGGTTAGAAATTGATTTTTGTTTTACAGTTGCTCTGGGCCGTTTATGGAGCAGACTGCCTTCGGACAGGATTTCACTGCGGTGTGCCAAAAGGCGTTTCAGGTGCTCTTAATTGTCAACAGCCACCTGGCTGCACAATGAATTCCACTGCAACAAAATAAGCAAGAGCAGAACAAGTCATCTGCATCCCTTCATGTCCTTTTGCTCTCTTAGCCAATTTTTGGCTGTGAAAATTAATAAATGTTTAAACTTGTAAATGGGAATCAATTTCAAATCAGTATCCCAGTTAAGATAATCCAGTTTGAATCATTTGCTAGCAGTATGTACAATTTAACAGATTCGCAAAAAATGCAAAGACAGTTTACTTTTTCTTTCGTTAGAACTCTTCATCATCTTTATGCTAATTTGCACTTAATTTTTTATATCTTTAGTGTGACCATTCTGATAAATGAAAGATTTTTTTTTTGTGCATACATATATTTTTTTAAAGGTTTGTTTATATGCAGATATAACAAAATAAAATAATAAAATAATTATTAACTTCTCTTTCACTTTTCCCCTCAGGGATTCATCTGCCTATTTGTCTTGTTTATCTAATCTTGTTTAGCCTCCCTCCCTCTCTTTCTCTCTGCCTGTCCTAACGCAATCAAATCTTATCCTGTGTTTTTTTAAACTTATGTTCTATCTATCTATTTTTCAAATGCAGAATGACTGGAAATGTGGCACCATGAAATACTTTTCTTCAAATTAAGTGTGAAAAGCAATTGGAACACCTTGGGGTATGAGGTGTTCTACTGCTTCTCTGAACTTATTAAATTTCTGTGTGTTGGGGTTCAGTTGATTTGATTATAGTGTATGCACTGTACCTGCAATGTCCATGGTTCAGTTTAAGCCTCAGCATGTACCTACCCTCTCCTATCTCTCCTCCTATATGTATTGTAAAGTGTGCAGCAAAGCAGAGTTTTGTATCTTATTTTCAGTAATATCCATTATCCAATATCCAATATCCTTCCTGTGTGTTAGTCATGTATACTGTATAAATGTTGCCTGTCTCTCTCTATCTGTTAATCTATAGGTAGCTTCCGTTACTCCTGTGACATCTGTGGAAAGAAATATAAATACTACAGCTGCTTCCAGGAGCACCGTGACTTGCATGCAGTTGATGGTAACCAGGAGTTTTTGGACAATTTATTTCTTCTTTGAAACTTCCAAGACTTGAACTTGAAAGCCATTCATAAGTGAACTTTCCCATTTCACACTGTCCTCCCGCTGCAGAACCCTGCACCAGCAAAAGCTGAGTGGCATTTTGACGAGGAGTATTTTTACTAAAAAACTAAAAAAAAATACACTATCAAGTGATAAGCCTAAAATAAAGGGTTAGCCTACTTTTTCATAGAATGTGCACACAAAGACAGTGGATGCTTGCCGAGGGAATTTAGGGACATGATATGTAACTTTTTTTTGGTTTTACCCTTCAATGCACATTATTTGATTTTGTGTAAATCTACAATGAAAAGAAAGAATAAGTAAAAAAAAACAGCAAACCTTGTGTGGATGATAACAATTACAATTGACAAAGTAACAAGATGAAATTTTAGTCAGTAGGTCAGCATGTGCGAATGATGATGCTGGGAACAATTTGATTTATTGCAAAGAGCTCAATAAATGCTATATGATAAGCCTAAGTATTCAATGAGAAACCAATTGTCCTTTCTTTTCTTCCCCATCTCTCAGATCCTTACGAACAGGTAGTGTTACCTGTGGATGGCCTTAAAGAGGAGGAGCCAGTTGAACCCTATCAGAAAATTGGACCAAGTAAGACTGTTTAATGTAATTTTTCTTTATTTTAAGGTTAGTTCCATTTTATTTTATAGACAAGGTCCTCAAATGGTGATTACAAACTTAAATTGAAGATAGATAGACCATATCAGAGCAAAATTACAAACCTCACTGTAAATGCAGTAGCTTCAGAAGGAATTTGCAGCACCTTTTTTGCATTTTGTGTTGTTCAACCCTGTAGAGGAAACAGAATAAATTGGAAACATTTGTCACTGTGCCCAACTGTTTCAAAGTTATTTGATATCATTTGTTTTATGTGATATTTCACTGACTATTGAGAGGACAAAATCAGTAATCAGAGTTAAAACTATTTGCTAACTTGGCATTGAAACTCCCATTACACCTTGACAGCTTGAGTCCAACCAGTGGTCCCGTTAGAGTTTATTGGACGCAGTTTGTAATTAAAGACTTTAAGTCGTGGAGATGATCCATGTTAGAAAAATAACACCAAGCATCTGAGCTAACTCCACACTGGAAAGGTTTCAGAACATGAGTCCAAAAGTCCTCCTTCGCAGGGGAAAAAGCACTCGCCCACCTCCGCAGAGACCGTGGGTTCAACCGACAGCAGCGGGTGTCCCTTCAAACACAATTGGCAGTGTTCGCAGGTGGGAAGCCTGCACTTGTCACTGCACTAATGACTCCTACTGATTGGGGGGATAGTGTGAACCTCCACGCACTATGCAGGGAGACCCCTGTGTTTTTATCTTCTTTAATATTGAGGCATTGCTAAACGTAAACATTAGGACAGGAATTTTCAGTTGGGAACAGATACAATCAGAATCACCAGCTCCTTCCTCTTCCCCACTCTATTAGGACTTCTTGTTTTCTGCTTCTTCATAGTGACATAAGGCATGATTAACAAAATATTTCTGTCTGTTTTTTTTTTTTTAATTGAACACAACTAATCCAACAAATTGATATTACACAGGTTTTATCACCCACATGGATTTTGATGAAAACAAAGGTTTGTTTGTGTTTTTTCTTGTCTCCAGAAACTGGGAGCTATGTTTGTGAGTTCTGTGGAAAGCAGTACAAGTACTTCAACCCATACCAGGAGCATGTTGCTCTTCACACACCGATGGGTGAGCCCGTTTAGTTACAGCTTTAAGCTCCTTTATGTAGGATTTTAAAATTTCCGACTTAGAATTTAGAGTACCTGTTTAAGTAACTCTGATTGTTTGTACATATATAACTTCTTAAAAATATATTTTATAGAGATAGCTAATATCTTGAATTTTATTTTTAAACGTGTACAATGTTAGTCTTGGATCTTTTTGAAGAAAAACACCAGTACGGTCAAATTAGATGTCATTGATCTAAGTTGGATCAGTGGACTAAAGTTAACTCTGATAATCTCTCTTGATGTAGGCTCCTTTGATATGAAGGCATCACGGGTACAGGAATGTGGTAGTATGGATATGAGTAAATTTGGCCACAGCCAAACTGGTAAGATAAAAAGTAAGCATAATTTTTTTTCTCCTGCATTTTTCAGTAGTTATGTTGATTGATTGTTTAATGCTCAGCAAAGTTTACATGCCTCATAACTTCCTGATCTGAAAACTTGAACTCTCAACACACACGCACACTGGATGGTGAGTAATTAAAATTTGATCCTAAAAAATTGGTGTCATACACCTTGATAGTGTGTATAGCCCTAGAGCAGTACGTTTTTATTTTTTATTTTACCTTTTACTCAGAACCAAGTATAATATTTACGGGTTGTATACATTGTAATTGCCATTGTCGATGTACAACTTGAATGCTTTGTAATTGGCTGTGGGTGTTGACATGACAAATTGTAATACTGTTGGAAATTAGTCATAATTTGAGGAGAGATTGATTGGAAAAAAAAAAAACTTGGGGTCATTCCGTACCAACTCAAAAAGTCATTACAAGCTGTAACTTGCACTTTTCCTGAACCCAGTGAAAAAACAGTCTCAGTAGGTACCATTATCTACCTATGAAATAAAACGACTGAATGTATTATTACATACATTATTCCATCCAGTGAAAAGTACAGAAAATTTGCTATTTTTAAAAAAAATTATTAAATGATGGAGTAAACAAATCTTTGAATGTTTTTATATATATGCAAAGAATAGTAGCACTTTCCCATAGAAAAAAGTTGCAAGGAAATTACAATAATCCTTCTTGGGGAAAACATACAGTCAAAATATCATAAAAAGCGTGTTTTTCAGCTCTGACGCTACATTTAGCAAGATTTTAGCATTCAATTTTTTTATGCAGGACCACATAACTTCTAGATATGATAGAACTATATTAACAAGACACAGAAACAAAATTAGTTTGCAAGAAAGTGAAAACTAGTGAAGGTTAAATTTTTGAAAATGAAAGATTCTTCGTTTGGGTAAAAAATTCTTAATTTTTTATTAATTTGATTACTGTAAAACATTGAGTAACAATTATTAACATGAATACACATTGCAAATTATCTTTACAGTTTCTCGGATGTTCAGTACAAATTTTACCCCAATGCAGTGAAAAATAAGCGATTGATGAGGCTTAAGATACACATACTAGGAATCGCAGAACTGATGAAATTTAGCTCCAAGGGCCAAACTTCAAAAATTCATAACTAAAAAGTATTTGGAGTCGAGCTATAGGATTTTGCAAGGTCCCATGGATTTAATAGAAGTTTTTACATGAAATTTTTTTGGAGAAAATCCATGACATGAACTGGGAAAAGTTCTGAATTCTGGGTGAATTGCCATGGAATGACCCCTTGGTGAACATGATCAGAAACCAAACACCCACTGTCTGAACTGTTTAATAATGTCTTTTTAAATTGGCAGTGTGATTCTTGTCGCCTGCATGACCACACGAGTTCAGTCATTATACCATGATATTTGCATAACTGGGTTTGAGGGAAGACAACGTCACAATAATATCACTATGTCCTGCTGTGAGGGCGTGTTGGAAATTGACAGGAACATACCTCCACTATGGCTAAAGTGTGTTAAACCGAGCCAGCTGAAAAAGGATATAGGAGAACCCTAAGGGATTGGATGTAATGTCCTGGGTCACCTTGGCCTTGCCACTATATTTGCCTCTGGAAACTATTAACCTTTGGTGAATGGTTATTTGCACAACTTAAGCGGTGATACACGGAGAAAGTTTTTTTTTCATGTTATGATTGTTTTTGCAATTGTCTCGAGTCCTAGTCAATTAAAATGTATGGTTAAAAACATTTAAATGAAATTTAATACAGACTGCACAGATTCTTGTGTTTTTTACCAAATGTTAGTCTCTTTAAAGCTATTTTATTTCTAGTCAGACTAAAATGAATGAAATACTTTACTTTGAGAAAGTAACATTTAATACAATGATTTGTATTTAGCCTGTTATCTTAAAATATAACATATAGTCTATTGTCAGTAATGCAGGAAATTTTATATAACTCTGTTCGATTGCTTCACCGAAACCTTTTTTCAAGCTTTCATAAATCATTGATTTTTCTCCCAACTGGTTCTGTATCTTGTGGTACATGAACCCCCCAATCTTTCAGCTAAGAAGCACTCTGCCATAAAGAACTATTTAAAGCACGGCACACACTCACATCTTAGAAGTGGGTCAAAAAGATGGAATGAAGAAGAGGAATTAAACCCCGATTTAAATGTAATATGAACATTTGGGTCCTTTTGTCAAGGCTGTTAGCGTGATTGATTTGCATGCTAAACTAAAATTAAGTGTAAATTGCATGTCATTGACTTGGCTCCATCTTAACTGTTGTGTAGTTAATAGCTTGAATTAAAAATATTATCCACATTATTTAGCATGGCCGTGTCACTCATTGTTTCTCTGGTGTTTTTACCAACAGACAGTCCATTCAGGCGGAAACTGGAGAGTGCAATCCAGTCTAGTCTGGTAGACACAAACAGCTCGCAGAATTCAAGCGGTGAGCACTGAGTCCCTTATTGTAGGTGGTAAAAAGTATATTCAGTTCTTCTGCAAAGCAGGTATATGTAAATGTCGGTATAGACAGAAACAGTAATTCTGCAGACAGTTTTGCAACTGATGCCCTGGCTAAAAATTCAGATGGAGGGGGAGTAGAGGATGTAAAGAGGTTTGTATGACCTACCTTGCATCAATTGTTACCATATAAAACTCAACTCCAAGAGCTCTATCATTATTATTCTACTCCACACTCCGACCATGAAAATGGAGACCTTGTTGAATACAATGTTAGATCACCTTTGGCTCTGACAGCAGTTGACACACATCACTTAGTGACTCAAAAAGAGTCTTTATAGTTACAGGCCCTGAGAACATATTTTCTATATCAGCCTCTTACCAAGAGCAGTGTTGTACAAGAACACAACATTTTCTGGCACCTTACAAAAGTCCCGGTTGTTTCTCAGTAGAGCTTTCTGGCTGCGCTATTCTGTTGGTGCTTTTCTCACTGGTTCAAGGTGGGTAGGGCTGAGTTGGAAAAATGTGACATTAAATATTTCTGTGCATCAATCAGCAATGTTAGAATCAGAATATGATAAGTTAAACCTGATCAAATCACACCCACACAGCCCCAATGAAGGGGATGTGATGAGTGTTTGAGTGTTAATCTCTTAACAAATAATACATAGGAATGTTTATTATTCCGACTTTAATTTTGTTGCTTATTTAGTCATGAATATTTCATGTTATACAGAATATTTATTATTTACTACTTAAGATTTGAAACCAAGTTTTCGGGGGCTTTTTTACAAGCTGGATATACAGACATCAGTGCTTCACTTAACTGCTAAAAGCTGATGTTTGCTCCCTTCTGTGGATGCCTTTTGCACCTTCAGTGGTTTTCCATGGATAGCAGAGGTACTGTGAATCTGCTGTTATACCCTATACAGGCAAATGTGCGAAATTGGTTGTCATACACCCAAGTTTTTGGTGGTAAGCGTTACTTGGGACTATGTGACCTCCCACCTAGCAAAAATTTTGCCAGGGAACTCTACAGTCTTGGTGATGTTCAAACCAGCCCCCCTGGCATCAGCAGATGCAGACTTTTTCAGTTTGTGAGTTTTATTAGAGCTTTTTCAAAACATTTTAGCATGTTCTCGGTTAATGTGGAGTTGCTGTGTTGTGCTCCTGTGTAGGAAGTGGCATAAATAGAAAAAAAGAGAGCAGTCCACTTATTCTCTGTGGATGTGGTTCCAGTGTTCTGATCACTGTGTGTATACAGTGCATTTGATGACTTTTAAGGCATTTAATTTTTTTTAGCAGGCCGATGATTCTCTGCCTTGTCTGTCTTGCACAGGCATCTGCCTGCTTGGGGTTTGGGAAAATTGTTGTTTGTTTGCTTGGTGCTGAAATCAATCATTATGTGCCTGTAATAAACACTGCTTTTAAATTGATTATACACAGTTGACATAACCATCATTCACTGGTCAAAATTTCTGTGAGTTCTGGTAATGTTCTGTACCAAATCAAAGAAATAAAGAGTAAATGCTCTTTGATTGTAAATCATGTTTGCACAAATATAAAACATTAAAAATTACAGTAAACATTAATTGAAGCACTAATTGAATAAACAAGGGGAAAGAGCAATAGATGGCTCATTGTCTGTAGCCTTAACTCCCTCCCTGTCATCTTGTCTGCAGGAACTCCGAGCCCTCTGGTGGCCAGCACCTTCTCTACAACACAGAGTAAGTCCAACCCCACCTTCCTGCACAAAACAAAATATATGCATGCTGCACTCCTTCTCATTTCACCTTTTTTCTGATATGTTCAATTTTTGTTAGTCTGTCACTGTTTGGTGCAAGTAGTTTCTCTTTAATCCAGTATGATTGTACAGACTTTCTACATTTAGCTTTTATTATCACTACAGAATGTCAGAACAGGATGATTAACATTAGTCTTCCTATACATCTGAATTATTTTCAGATATAGAGAGTCTTGTAATGACTGACAATTAAGCATTTGCTGACTCATGCTGTTCAAAGGTACCTTTTGACGTATCAAGGTTGTCAGAAAAGCTGTTACTGATTTTAAAATGTTTTATTTTAAAAATGTAAACATTTTTGCATTTATTAAATAGGATATAGTAGAAACAGACAGGAAACTAGTGCTCAGTAGAATGCAGACCACCACCAAGGCCAATGTCAAATAACATACACCAGATTTAGGAGTAAAAAATTCTAATTCATAGTAATTTGGGGGGGGGGGTCTAAAGGCAAGAGGGGCTTCCGGGCAAATTCAAACTGGGGGCAGAAAAACTCAAATTGTGCAAAAACCTTTGCGAATTACAACACAGTTTTCAGAAATGCTCCTGCAATTTCAGCCACTTTGGGCTGCATAAATAACCAAAACTCATCTCCTCATCTTAATGGGACTGACTTTTTGAGCTGCTGCATCTGGCAGAGATGGAGCATAGATCAGGGATTATAGAGACCAATAGGTGGGCAGATGTACAATAGTTTCATTTTTGCCTGCGACAAAGAGTCAACGCGCCTCTGGGCCTTGTGATTTTTCTTTAGAACCCTACACTTGTGGTGCTTGTGGCATCCAGTTCCAGTTCTACAACAACCTGCTGGAGCACATGCAGTCCCACGCTGGTGAGTCCGCAACTACAAATACATGCTAAGCTCGACAGGGAAACAAATGCAGATTGTGAACACACCCTCAGTGGCTGCAGTGCATGTGAAAGTCTGTCAAATTACACATAATCCTTTTAATCTTTATTGGAACATAAGCATATAATTGTTGTACACAACACAACATTTGTATAGAGTTCCAAGGAATATATCGTTGTAATGATGGTTGTTGCAGATCTGGATCTGAGGCTGCTGGATACGGTTTTTGTTTTGTTAGAAAAGCTTTAGTTCATCATACATGTCACCATGTAAATATACAGCAGACACCTTGTCTACTAGTTATCTTTTCAATTAATTAATTGATTAGTATATAAAATATCAGAAATAAAGACTATGTCCAATGTCAAGCAACCACAGCTCAAGTCATGACAAAATAATTTGGTCTCGCCAACACTCAGAAAACAAAAATATTAATTTCACAATGGTGTGACAACAGGCACAGCATGCAGATACCCATATTTGAGAAGCTTCAACCACCAGATATTTGGCATTTTTACTTGATAAATGACCTAAGTGTAGTTTGTTTACCATCATATATTAGTCATGTTGCCTGTCCTGCACTAAGAATTATGCAGTTATCCTCTGGACAGTCTTAAAATACTACAAGCTTCACCAAGGAGAGAAAAAAAAAATGACAGTAGTTGATTATTTATAATGGATGTTTACTGTTTGGTGTTGCCTCCATGTCTTGCTTTTGGAATTTTTGCTGAAAGACTGACTTCATATAAAAACTTGCACAGCTGGTTTTAAGGCATAATTTTGACTCAGGGAAGCCAAGCAATTTATTTTTGTCCTTTCTTTTGCTGACTGTCGTTTTGCTTTTTTTAATTTTGTGCCATGATTTTATTCTTTACATCTTTCTCCACTAGAAACACTTAACACACACTTTCTCCATTAAATTTGCACAATATTGTCGCTTCAGTCTGATCTTCCATCTCTATATCTCCTTAGCTGACAATGAGAACCATACCAAAGGGGACTCTCCCAAAACCACCTCAGCATCGGGTCCTCAAGAGCAGCTGTGGAGAGGTTCTCAGGCTCAGGCCCATACCTCAGTAAAACTACAAATCCAGCCTCAAAGTATCTCCCAGAGAAACCACACAGTCAGCCGTAAGTACTGCCGTCAACGCCATACCATATAAATGCACTGTCCCTGGTCTAATTCTCGCTGGGGACATTTGTTGCATGTAATACTCCTCTCTCTCCCTGCATTTTTTGTTTGTATATCTACTGTATCTGTCAAATAAATGTAAAAAAAAAAATATGAATTATTATATTTCTCTGACAGGAAGATTATTTTCTTTTACTCTATAGCTGTGAGGCAAACTTCTGTCTGAAGTGAATATAAATCAAAAAATGTAAAGTGAAGTTTAAAGTGAATCTGGTTGTAAAAGAAAGTCACGTTTGTTCCCATGCTAATACCATGTCTTTATCATTCTGTATGATTGTGTACTCCCATGTTTTCTGTCAAAGTATCAAATTAAAAAAACACTAACATTAATTATCTATCTTATGTTTTGCTCTGCCTTCTTATCCATCCATCTGCTGTTTGTCCTGACAGAAAATAATGGGCTACCTGAGAAGGAGCGACAGCAGGTGGCTGAGCGCCTCTTACGGGTAATGTGTTCAGATCTGAGCATGCTAAATGTGCTTAACAGCAAGGACTTCCTGAAGTTGGCACAGACCCTAGTGGATACAGGTGCCCGTCATGGTGCTTACTCCACCCGTGATGCTCTTGGTAACATGAGTGCCTTGGCACTGCGTCAGCTGCCCCGCATGTACAACCAAGTCAAAGTCAAGGTCACGTGTGCTCTAGGCTCCAATGCTTCACTTGGCATCGCTGTCACCTGCCACTCCCAGACATCGGGACCAGATGCTTGCTATGTTCTAACAGCCTACCAGGTGGAGGGGTCGAGACTGAAGCGCTATGTGCTCGGTGTGAGGGAGGCCGAGCTGAGGGAAGGGCCTGAGCAGGTTCACCACTGGGTGCAGAATGTGCTATCTGAGTTTGTCATGTCAGACATTCGCACTGTGTACGTCTCAGAGCCCAGGGTGTGGTCAGCAGGATTTGCGGGATCACCACTGGGTGGCGGTGGCCGGGGGAGGATATGCTTGCGGTGCGCAGGGTGTTCGCTCGGTGCAGTTGTCCAGGCTGTCCTTGGGAAGCGCAGTCTCCAGGCTCGAGGTCTTCATGAGCTGGCTGAGCTTCTCTCAACATGCAGAGATATTGCCTCCTCCACCACATTGGCACTTCGTGAGGAACAGTGCACCAACACATCCACAAGCACAACTGACGAAGGTACACAGGGTAGCCCAGCACAGTGCCCCACTCCTCCATGCTGGGATCGCATGGCTGAAGCTCTTCTGCAGGTCCATGCCCACTTTGAACAGATTTGTGAGGCTTATGGACGCAGTAAGGCCACAGCTCCACTACTCCAAGGTCTCAACAAGCATCTGCTAGGCACACTGGCTTGTCTTTTGGCACCTCTGCGTCTGGCAGCTCTGGAGCTTAGCAGCCAGAGGAGGCCAACCTTACAGCAGGTGCTGCCTGTCTACCTACGCTTAGAGAAGTTTTTCACATCCAAAGCAGGAGAAGCTGGAACTGGCACAGCTAGCAAACTCTGCCACTACTTCCTAGAAGCACTTAAGGAAAATTTCAAGGTACTGAACTGTTATTGCTTCCAATCCATTCCATTAAATGGGCTTTTGCTGTAAAAGTGAAATTCTGTAAGGAGTAGGGCTGGTTTTTCTCCAAATCTACCAGTGCTTGTGCAGATACAATGCAAGAGTTTAAGTACAGTTATCAAAATAATGCTTTTTTCCAACAGATTACAAATCTGACTAGACAATTGATGCCAGCTTTCACTGTCACTGAAGTCACTACCCAGCCCTAATAAAGGAAACTTTGACATATAATAGTTGAACATGAGTAATTGGTTTTAGGAAGGACTGAGAGTCACTGAATTGTCTTTCTGTTTCCAGGTTGAACGAGCCCACCAGGTAGCCATGGTCCTGGATCCACAGCTCAAGCTGCGTTCAGTGCCGGCCTACCAGCATGAAGACATAATCTCCCGTGCATGCGAAATGGCTGCTGAATCCAGGGATGGAGGTATGACAGGTGGTGGAGGGTCAGGTGGTGACGAACGGGACACTGATGGCCCACCAACCCCTAAAATAAGCCGCATAGAGGGAGGTGGAAGCAATGGTGGCACCTCAAGGGGGACATCCTCATCTTGCACAGTGTCTGGTAATGATGAGAGTCAAAGCCAAGTTAGACAAGAGATTTTTCAATACCTGGCCGAGCCTCTTCTCCAAGGCACACCTGATCTCTTCCAGTACTGGAGCTCAGCAGTGGGCGAGAAGTTCCCCAGGCTTGCTCGCCTGGCACTGTGGCTCCTTGCTGTGCCGGCTGTGGGCATACGCGGTGAGTGTGTGACTGTGTGCGAGCAGAGCCTGGCTATGAAGAGGCGGCAGCAGGTAACCGCTGAAGAAATGAACAAACTCATTTTCCTTCGCTCTAACATGGGCTAGAAGAGAAACCCAACCAACCCTAATCAACCAAACTTTCACCTCCAGTGACTCAAGACTATTATTTATATACTGTAGGTTTAGACCAACTGTAAACTTCAATGTGTAAGGACATTAAATACTTCTTGAGACAGATATTTACAGGAAAGCTCACATTATATAGGTTGCAAACACCCATAAAACGGCATATTACAAATTTTATAAAGGAGAAAGGACTGTTCTAAAGTACTGTGGACAAAATGTAGGGGTGGAACGTTCTCTCTCAAAAGATTGTCCTGTTTGGTACGCCACCCTCGGTTTGGGATGCACATGTACGCAGGATGAGTTTCAGTCTTCTCTTGGCCAGTGATTTGAATTACTCCAGACTAGCGACTAAACTGCTACAAGGCTATATTGCTGTTATTCTCACTGGATGGCAACATTTTCAGGTAAAATCATCTTTCACTGCTTGAAACTACTGTCATAAACCTCTGGAAACAGTAAAGCTAGATTATCAAAGTTTTCAAAGAGGGATATAGCAGTAGATACCGTAGCTTATACAGTATGTTGTAGAAATATAATTTTCATTGGTGTAAAACAAAAACTCAAGTGGTGAATCTTCACTGCCATTGAACCTCTAATAATTAAGAGTACTGGGTTTATGATTTGCTGTTTTGTACCACTGAAAATGATATGTTTCAACATATTCAGCCATGAGAGATAGCTGAGAGCTAAATCATTATAGCTAATTTGATGGTTGCTTCAGTGGTCTCAAAATGTAGCTGCAGATCATTTGCATGCACTGCACTGCATGCATTTTTCATTCAGAAGAGTAAAAAAACAACTGATTAAACATTAATTTGGATATGATGCCTTCCTCCTTGTTTATGTTACAAATTGTAAGGAAAAGTCAACCAAATGTTTGTTTTCTTTTTAAAATTAAAGAAGTAAAACATTCTAAAGCGGTCTTATGCTGCTAGATATGCAAGTCAAACTGCTAGACTTGCACAAAAGGCCGGAATTATAAGGTTAACTCGAATAAACTTGAGTTTTCTTTACAAATATTTGTTAGGTACATGCACAAAGAGGGCAGCATTATATTAGAAGCTATTTGTGGTCAGCTTTTAGACTGATTTCATTCAGCCTTACTATACCTTAGCTGAATTGCACCAACAAGAAATTAAACAATATACTGAATAAGTAAATACTTGATGGTACAACCCAGCTCGCATGTCAGTAAATTTACAACAATAACATCTAGAGGCCATTTTGTCTGGCTTGATGATAGTTTCCAGTGCCGGTAATTCAGGAATGCCACATCTGTCAGCTCTGTGAAAAGACGCACCTTCAGCTGTGTCTATAAGTTGCATCAATACACCTTTTTTTTTTATTTTATTTATTTTTTTAAACATTGAGACATTTTGCCTGTGCATTGCCCTCAGATAAACAGCAGTAATGTTATTAGCCATCAGTTTGGTAAGCTTGTAGGCAAGGATTTAATTCATAGTTGCATAAATCCTTGTGTGGTTGCCCACTGTGTGTATGTGCATGTCTACATGTGTGTATTTGTTTGTTTTGAAAGCTCAATTAGAAAACGTTTCCACAGGGGAGTTATCATTATTATTTTATTTATTATTCTTTCCTCATTTATCATTCTAATATAAACATTGTCTTCCTTTTGTGAGCTACAAATTTCCATTTTTTTAAGGCAATAAGCTTTATCATGGGGCATAGTTTCTGACTTTCTCTATTAAAAATGACTGTTGTCATGATGCTCCTACAGTTTTATTATTAACAGTAAAGTATTTTCTCTTTGTGAAATCAACGAGATTTTCTCAGGAATGAGTGCACCCAAGCAGGCACAACCACTTTTTCCTCACTGAACCTAAAACACACCAAACTGTGACCTCAATGCCGAGGTATGTACTGAACCGTGACTTTTGTGAAACGTTCCACCCCAAATGCACTTAGTGCCATTTGCAACAAATGAGAAAAAAAAAAGGATCACTGAGGGTTTATTTCTTTCAGGACAAAACTAATTCTGCCAGTACATTCACTAAAGTCAACGCATGCATACTAATGAAGTCAAGTTATTTATTTTTTTATGGATTCTACAATACATTTACCTGAGCTAATACCTCCTAAAATGACTTGGATGAATGGAACTTATACTGTAAAATTTGTTTGTTGCCTATGGTACTAATCAGTCAAAAGCTAGTTTGTCATCTGTGTTTTTGGGCCTTAAGTCTCTTTCATGCGATCACCTTAAACCCTTCAGTCAGAGCCAACATCATGCCTTTATATTGCTGTTAAATGGCCTTTGTTTCACCATCTTTTCTAAAGCTTGTAGTTTTTTTGTTTTTTTTTCACTCCTGTAGACTCCAAGGGACTTATGGCTGATGGTTGTAAACAGTGTCCTCTAGTGGTCACATGTGGACCTTTTTTAATTTGTGGGCAACTGTGGTATTTGACAAGTGCTTTATTCCAATGTTCCCAGGTTTTTAAAAAGGTTGAACTAATTGAGCATGTATGCTTTTAGAGATATCTCTCAGTTCATAAAACAGGTCAGGAATAATTTAACCAATAATACACCCAAGCACAAGTATCCATTGTATAAACGTGTACTGAAATAACTCAGTAGTAGATTAGAAATCACATTTTCAGGTCCTCACAGGGGATGTACCAGAACAGGAAGATAAATCAGTACTGATGTTGTCATATAAGACTCTCATTTCCTAAAGGCTGCAGTACAGTTCAATGATTTGACGGCTCCACATGAATGAACAGGGAATGTCTCTTTCTTTTTTCTTCTTTTTTTTTTTTTTTTTGGCAGGAACTATATCAACTTCTCCTGATTTAAATGTTAATCACTTATAGTAACAACTAAAAATGTCCTCACGTTATCAACAGAATAAAATATTATCTGTCTTTGTCATGCTGCCCAGCCTTAGGCCGCAGTACAACTCAAGGTGCGGTCACATTACACTTTTGCCCAACAACTATTCTCCCAGCCACCCGTTGACAAATTTAAGCATCCATTTCCTGACCCTCCAGGGGTCAGAGTTCACAGTTCTCAACTTTGACCTTGCAGATGTGTTTGGTCGGCCAACAGAAACACTGATGCATTGTGCTTTGAAAGGGAGAAGTCACAGTTCTAATGCTGTGTCACAATCTTGATTTGTTCGATATCACACTAACAGACTACAAACTGCAACATCACGCACGCTCGCAGACTGTTGACAGTTTGTAATTGCGACGATCAATGTTTATTTATCACTCGCATTAGAGCCGTGATGTCATATCCTCTTTCGGGGCTTAGTGCGGAACAGTTTTGTCAAAAATAAGGATGATGTGACTGTGCCTTTAGATTGTAAGGGCACAGGAAGTAGGAACTTGGCGCACTGCACACGGGAAATGAAAGGGCATGTGGGCGAGCAGTCGACTGAAAAGCCAAGGACAGATCACAGTCTCACTAAAATTAGACTCTTTTTAGTCCACCTGAATACAGTTGTGTGGATTTTCATTCATATGATAAAATTTGTCAACTTTTCTTAGAAAAGCATGTCAGGTCTTAAATTATGTCAGCCAATCAATGATGAGTGGCTCTGCAATGCGAACAGTTTCACAGATACATAAGATGGTTTTTAATATACTGTAGCCCTCCTTACCTCCATAAACAGCTTTGATTTAGTGTTTTATAAATGTTTTTCTCTTCTTAATGTTTTTTTTTTAAGTCTCTCTTTTCACATTTAGGTTCAGAAAAGGAATTATTATTATGCCTGGGTTGATTTGGTTATCTACCTTTTTAACAACGTTGATCTGTTTTTGTTTTGTTTTTGCTGTTTTTGTAAGGCTTGGGGAGAATGGCTTGATTCAGTGTAACCCAGACATAGATCATTGCATTGTGATAATTTGCATTCCTGAAATCAATATGTATACTGCTGTTTTCAAACGGATTTATGTCACACATTTATATTTTGGTAGAAAAAAAGGAAATTGCTGTAAATTATATTTTAAATTTAATTTTTTAAGTACCAATCCAATGTTTTACCTCAGTACTCAGAAGGTAATGTTGTAATTTATTGATTGGAAATCAGTTGATCATAAAAAAATTAGCCTTGGTCAAAGAAATAGTCAAAATACTGTACATTGGTTTGCAGTTTTAGCAGTTATACTCGATTGAACCGATGAAGGGATTTTTCTTACAGTTTTTAAATAAGTATTTTAAATAGGATATGCTCTGGGACAAAATGCCATTGTTGACGTAATGATGTCAACTTAATTTTACTTAGAAGTAACATTGTTTTTGTTGATTAAATGAGAATTATATCTAAGATATGCATGCTTTTAATAAGAGTACTGATATATAAAGTTATAAGCCGGTGTTGCTCATCAGATCGATGTGAATCATGTTGGCTCTGAGTAGACGTTACCTTAAGACACTCATCAAGAGTTAGATAAGCGACCCCGGACTGAATTTTAACCTTTCAAGGTGGGAGTAGCGATGCTGATCATGGGTTGGTGTTAATGGACTGACATCATCCATTTTCAGAGGATGTATTATGTAAATACAAGACAACTGCTGTTTTTATGCCACAAGGGGGCGCCTTCATTTCAGAGATACAGTAGGGAGCACCAATAACATTATACCTCTTTTTTCTACAGTAGCATTTCAAAAGGTTTTGATATAATAGAAAACTCAAGTTAGATACTGTTATTAGAAAACTGAAATCAGCTGTAAGTTTTATTTTGTTTCAGGATTTTAACTTATTCAGATAAAAGTTCAATTGTAAAATATGGTATAAGGATGCTAACATGGAGATCTGTTTAACTATGGATTATAGTCTGTATTATCAATTCAGGTTAAGAAATTAGTGTTGCTTTCATCCTATTTTACAGGCATTTCTTCCTTTTATACTCTGCTAAAATGCAAAAAATGTGTTTGATTCTATTCATTTTGTCTTTTTTATCGCACTTTGGCAGCAGATTCCTGTGTAGATTCAGATCTGAGTTATCTTATTAGTAAGCCTAATTTATACTTTTGTAGCAACACTATTTTTATATAATGGCAAAGAAAGGGTTCAGTGTCTTTTTTGTTTTTGTTTTTCCTGTGTCATATATGGCAGCGCTGTTAAATGTTTCTTGAATACATTACCCACTGTAGTATGTGATGTGTGAATAAACTCCAAATCTGTATCAAACTGTTGTGCACATGCCGTACATGTACGAATTGTAGCTGTATGCGCATGTGTGTGTGTGTGTGTGTGTGTGTGTTGAGAAAGGGAGGATGTTGAAAAACCCGGAAAGTATTCTAATGCCGTGAAGTCCAGTTTATCCCTGTTAAAGTGTTTATTCAAGGGTTTAGAGTAAGACTGAAGCTAAAAAGCTTTATGTTACCTCTGCCCTGCATTTTGGTTGAAGGTTGTTTCTTCTTCAATCAAGGGGTGAAGTGAAATGTTAAAAAAAACCCTTCTTCAATAGTTATGTATCATGAGAACTTGATAAGATTCTCGACTACCTTCCTTTAAAATTAGGCTGGTTGCTTATTTTCAGTACGAATGAGGACTCCCATTTAGAGAGAAATAAAGCAAGAGATTTCCACAGTGGCTGAGAGGGAGAGACGGAGGGCCTCAAACACATGTAGAGGGGGGAAGAGGCCTTATATAAGGGCAGAGCGATTGAAGACACACACACGGGGAGTGAATATACAGAGGCTGCTTAGAGGTGCGTGCAAGGGTTCCCAAGGGGGCTACGGATAGGGCAAAAGAGCGAGGGAGCGAGACAGAAAGAGGGAAAGAGCGAGCAAGTGTTCATCACAGCCCGCTGTCTTTCTTCCTCCTCTTGCACCCGGGTCAGTCAGCCCCCAAGGTGCAGCAGTCTGCAGCCATGCAGAAACACCCGCACTCCTGTCTCCTCCACTGCTCCCAACACAAGGGCTGCCTACCAAAGCTTAATTTGCAGCACATGCGTCCAAGTTTGCCTCCCCCACTCTTCCTAAACTGCCCCACCAACCCGCTCTCCCACCCCACACTCACACTCACACACACACACACACACACACACACTCTCACACTCACACTAACACTCACACACACACACACACACACACACACACAACAACAACCTCCTCCCTTCCTCCACACCCTATTGCTAAAGGTGACGTTTTTCCACAAGCTATTACTACATTGAGATGCCAAGTTTGTTTTTGCGTATGGCACAGAGTGTTTGCGAGCCGGCCCTCGTTTTCAGTCATTTAGGAAACCAAAATGTGGGGAAAACAACCCACCCACTGGACAATTGCTTCCGTTTCGTTCTGGGTTACAGATCAGTACAGTTGCAGATCAGCTCTTTCACAGAGAAAATAAGGAGTACGTGGGGCTGCTTTGCAGTCAGTATAAATGCACACAGATCATAAAAGCAGAAAATTTAGATTGTTTCTATTTTTCCCCAATTGTTCAAGTTCTAAAATTATGGATTTGGACTGACTGCATTGAGACTGTGATTGATGCAGCAGCAGCAGCTGAATATAAAGGGGTTTCCCTCTGTGTACCAATATGTGAACACTAGATGGCAGTATCTGGCTACAATAAAAGCATCACCACTGCAATGTAATGCTATCAAGTACAGCAACACTACAAACTACAGACCTCAGCAATGACCAAACATTGGAGAAAACAACGAAAATCGAAAATTAAGTTAGTCTGGATTACATTAGATTCCCCAGGTTTTATCGTGTTCACCACTATTATGGAGACCAGTAGCCCAGGTTAGGATGTACAGAGAGGACAGTTTCTCTGCCTCCAGAACATGGGAGACCAAGATGTTTTGGGACAAGCTGAAACTTTCAAACACAGCCAGTCATCCGGCCAATAATCCCAAACAGTTTTTGCTTTAATTTTGGCTTCGTTGTCTGTTTTTATAGAGTTGTAAAGTATATTCACTAAACATATATGGCGAGGAGTCTGTTGTATGAGAAACTTATACTCCCAAGTATGTGTAGTTTGCAGAGAACTGGAGGATTTGCATTTTTGTGGACAGTGAGAGGAATCCAGGACACCTGAGGAAATCGCGACAGCAGGAAAACAGGTAAACACTATAAAAAGTGGACAGTGAGTCAAGTTGATAGCCAAGACTCATTGAGCTACTATGCAGTGCTGTACCCACACAATTTACTCTTAACCTCCCTTCATGTTCAGCCTTTGCACTTCTACACTCACAAATTTTTTGTCAGTGTTCAGGTTTAACTTTTTCCACACTGAGTTGAATTGAAATAAAACGTCAACCTCTGAAGCTGATTGTTTTTGCTTTACGCAGTAAGACAGATGTAGCCACCCAACATTTACAGAAACAGAGAAAGTTCTGTAGACTTCCCTTTGCCCTTGGCTGTTACACAACTAAAAGAAAGGCATCCAGGTTTCGTTTTCCAGGCCCAAAGCAGGCGGTGGCATGCTGCTTTGCACCCACCTCTGGCATTGACAAGGTTGGCACCTTCACCCCTGCCCAACCAATGGCCGTCACAGCTGTCCTGACTCGTCCGCTCAGTGAGCATTGGAGGGACAGGGAAGGACAGGCGGAAGGAAGTGTTCTCATTCTCCTCTCCTCGTCCTGTATGGAGGACCTGGTGGCACCAGCACTGTAGTTTCTCCTGCTCAGCAGGTGCTGACTTTTATCAGTAGTGACATGAATGTACAGAACTGCCAGGGCACATCCACATAGTTGCTGTCAGGTGTCGTTCCTGCTAACACTCCACCTAGCCCCTGACCTCACAGGCACCCAGTGTGCCTGTCTGTTCGCCTGCCTGCTCTGCTCCCTCTGCACACCTGCGCAGGCACACTTCTATACACATGCACGCACATCACGCACTGACTCGGGTTAAAGTCTTTTCCCACAGTAGGCCAAAAAGACTGCGTTTGTGGCTTCTCATGCCCACCTCAGGGTTGCTGGTTTCTACGCAAAGTCACGGAGGTGCAGTATAATAACTACACATTGATTCCTTCACTGGCACAAACGATGAGCATCCAGGTGCTTGTTTTTGACTCCCCATGTGTACACGGCCACAGGTGCTGGCAAATTCCACCCTGAAACAAAGAGCACACAGTCTGTGAAGCTTATGATGAGGAATTTCACTGCTTATTACAGTAGGCAGAGCAGCATTTTAATATTTCATATCTAAGTCAGAGTTATGAGATGACACTGAAGTGTGAGAATATGATGTTTGACTCTTGGCTTGAGGAAGGCAAGTGTGGTCACTGTATAAAAGGAGGTCAAGGTTAAATTTGCTCTGTGGATATAAATAGCCCTTCAGTGATGTCCCCCTGATCTCACCGTTATTACTTATTAATCGTTGCCATGATCTGGGAAGCACATCCCACCTCACCATGCAGTTTCAGACAGCTGGAGACAATGACAAGAGAAGGACAAATATCTAGACCCTTACAATGAAGCCCATATATTTTGGGGGGGTAGTGAAACAGGCCTATGTTTTTGTGTGAAGACGTCATTGACCTTTTGTTAAACTGCCATATTCAGGATTGCTGACGCTAGTCTTTACAGCCATTGTTATTGCCAGGGTATATCCGTGCTTGTGTTCCCGACATGACTCTGCCTTTTGTTAAGTTTTTTTTTTTTTCACTTACATAATTTCTCTATTCCACAATTAATTTTCACCAAGAGAACCTGAGGCTTGACAAGTAACATTGTACATACCAAGAAAATTGTGTTGTTTGGCTGGAAAATATTCCAAATGTCAGAAATTGAAAAAAATCAACTCCTCTGTCTTGGCTCATTATACGATCTGTTCCTTCTGTTGCTGGTTTTTTGCTCCTCTGTTTTGTCCCTTCTCTATAGTGTCTGCACAGTCTTCAGCTGCTCAGTCAGTCCACCTTTACTGCACCTTTCAAACTTCTTTCCCTGTAAGTGAGTTGTTAGACACAATCCCTTGGGCTGTGTTGAGAGCTCACTAAGCTAAAACATATACCATGTACTTGTAACATTGTGAATTTAGATCCAGTTCATGACCTGTTTGTTCTTCCATTTTCTCTCTCTCTTTTCTCTTTCAGCAACTTGTCCCACACTGCATGCTTATTTCAAAACTGAAATCATTTTAATCCAGTGGACCCCTTTATAGGTGCTAGTAGGTAGATTTTTCTGCGTGTGCGTGTGCGTGTGTGCGTATATGTGTGTGTGTGTGTGTGTGTGTGTGTGTGTGTATTATTTTTTTTTTTTTCTAAACCTTTGGACAGAGCCGGGCTAGCTGTTTCCCCCTGCTTCCAGTCTTTATGCTAAGCTAAACTAACTGTCTCCTAGCTCCAGCTTCACATTGAGGAAACTGGCATGACGGTGGTATCAATCTTGTCCTCCAACTCTTGCTCAGAAAATGAATATGTGTACCTCCCAAAATGTCCAACTATTCATTTTACTGCCTGCGATATTTGAACTTGTGGGATTTTATGATTCACAATTTGTTCATCACTGTGGTATTAAACAATGGTGATCTGCCTGTGTCACTTCTTTTTATTTAAAAAAAATAAAATTCCTGAAACATGAATGAATCAGGAAAAAAAAAAAATCATTTTTTTCCCTTCCCTTTCCTTTTTCTGTTTTTTTTTGTGTGCGTGTTTTGTTTTGCTGGGGGTTGGAAGGGGATGGAATCGGTTGATGACTTTACACTATTTTAATGAAATGTAATTGAGGCATTGTTCTGCCTAATTTGAGAGCATTCAAATTGTGTTATTAACCTTTTAAATCTGTTTTATTGCTGCATGTCATGGCTGTGCTGTTAGGATATTGCCCTTAGTTTTAAAGGAATGATCTTTCTACCACAGAACAGCCCAGGCTAGCTCGCTCTTTATGCTTGGCTCTTAGCCAACTAATGTCATGCGAGGCGTTGCTCTGGAACTGAGGTAAAGAAAGCATATTTTTAATGATTTAGCATTGAGTGCCTTTCTATTCTATATTCCATCATCTCATTTCCATGATTTGTAACTACTTGGTAGCTGTAATTATTCCTTAGGGAGAATAATTCCTTGGCACAGAAGCAGACATTCAATTGAAAATACACACCGGGCAATTTTAATTTGAGAGGATACTGAAAAATGACCCATTTATTAAGCCTGTTTGAAAATCAAAGCTAATGGATCATTTAAATTTTCTTAACTCTAAAAAGAAATGAGGAGAGATTGTTTGTGTCTTGTAATTTGGATACATTAAATTAGATGATTTATAATTAAATGGAAGTATGCTTTTATAATCGAAAAGCTTAATTGATTTTGTTTGTAAAAAGCCGGGTTTTTCCACTGTAGTGATTTGAGATGAATGTGCACTTCCACAAATATTGACGTTTTTTTAAAAGTATTGCTACCACTTAAGAAGGCCGAGTTGGCAGAGCACATATGTGTGTTTGTGTTATTGCCATAAGGAACTGATCACTATGCAGCCAGAGATGTAAATCTCCCACAAGGTGTCTTAGATCTGGAGTAAACACAGAGGGACCCAAGGGCATTACAGGTGCATCATGATGACGCACACCACTCATCAATGTCCTAGTCCTTGACAATGTCATTCTAAACTGAGAGAAAAAAGAAGCTTCTGGGATCTGTTCAGCGAGGCAGGCTTGTTTACATTCTCCCTTTTCTTACTCTTCCTAATTCTTTCTGGCATTCTTTTTCCTCTCACTCCTTTGTTTGGATGGAGGCTGGTATCTTATTGGTGGAAACGAAAAGACAAGTTGATTGATCAGGCCAGGGGGTATTGATCAAGCTGATCCTCTGCCATGACCCTTGACCTTCTGATTGACAGCAGCCCTTATAATGAGGCCTCAGAACAGAGACCGTGGGATAGGGGGTTTTTGGAAGGGCATCTGTGGGGAAAAAAGAAACCAAAAGGGATGGGTAGCGTGCACACACACACACACACACAGCCCGGCTCAATCAACTTGGTGCCATTGTTACATTGCAGTGCCCTCAATAACCCCAATTTGCATAATCGGCTTTTGCATTGTTTGGCCTAGACACATTAAGGTACGGCATTGCAAATCAGCACGTGCCCATTGTTTGCTCATCTCGATGTAGTTTTATGCATTGTTTACTTATGCTGCAGCATGTGTTTTTCAGCTTACAGACTTTAGCATCGCAATAAACGCATTATGTTTCCTTTTCCAGCCAGACTAAAATATACGTTACATCTTGTGCGACGTCAATGTGTCTACAAAAAGCACAACGACGTGTACGTACTCCATAAAGCATCTTGATTATTTGCGACATACCCAAAGAGCATAAGGTATTTATTTTAATGTTATGGGTGTCGAGAACAAGGAGGAAAGTCGGGACAGGAGAAACGCTGCATTCCATGATTACCACATTCACGCTAACACGCAAAGTGTTCTCGCCAGTATGCACATTGTATGCACCCATGCGTCGGCTCCCACCTGCTCTGTGTGGCTCTTCCCGTTTCTGCTTACAGGTAAAAACACACCCCCATCAACCATGTACAATCAGTTCAAATGCAGTCATATAGATAAACACTGGTGTGCAAGCATGCACACTCATACACACATACAGCACAGAGCTCTGACACACGTGCCACTTTGTGAATCCAGTGCTTTATGGGCATTTTGCACATAGTTTTTCTTTTATTTGTCAGGTGAGTGTAAATATTGCCCTGTCAGTGAAACACGCAGCCTCAAAGATGTTGGGCAATGATGCTTGGTTGCATTAAGAAAGGGAAAACTCTAATAGGTATGAAGCTTTGAGATGTATATACAATGGTTACTTGAGAGAATGTTGACTTTGCTAACAGGCACTTGAGTTGGGCTCGTCCAACATTTGGCAGCCCTTGATTTAGTTTTGGTCAGTCTTACATCTACAGCTCAGGAGCACATATAGAGATTCATATTTTGTCTTTCTGTTTAAAACTGTTTCCCTTTTGTTTTTCATTGTACTTTAAAACGGTTGGTGTTTGTGACGCGGAGACCCCCTGACCTCCATACTGCGGGTATTTTGTTTGGGTTAAACAACTGGTGCTGAGCCAAGCTCTGCTGCAGCATTTTTCACAATGCATTTCATTTGATCCATTGTTAATTAAACAATTTTGGTTACAGCAGTGTTAAAGTTACAATAAGTTACTCTGTATTGATTGGTCATGTTTGAATGTAAAAAGCCAAATTCTGTGGTTAAATCATCAGGGGTTGCAAATTTTCATGCATATCAGAGGGGAAAAAATTATTTTCCTTTCTGCACAATTAACTGCAATTTTCCCATGGTATCATGTTCCCTAATTAGCCTAAATCAGGCCTGTGTAGGCCTCTACTTGACTGTATAGTAGGTGTTGAAAGGACTTGAGGTTGATTTTAGACTATCCAAATGTCAAAAGGGGTTACATATACGATAAATATGAACTTTTATGGGTGTTTTTTACAATTTAAATATACAGTTTATTCTATCTGGGAAAGATATTGCAAGTAAAGGAAGGAGGGTTTGAGTTGTAGTTCAGTCAGTTCAATGCGTGAATGTAATGCTGAAAAATCAGTTGTGACAAACTGGCAATGGCTGTTGTATGAATTTTGTCTTTTCACTCGTCAAATCTTTCAAGAAATTGTTTCTTTCCTTATTCCTTTCTTTGAAAGCATTCAGTTTCAGCCATCGTTTGGTGAACTGGAGGCCTGTGCCAAATTGTTGTCAGTCCTGGGGGCTTGATGCCTCAACCTGGTTAATACCACTGCAGAAACCACTCTACTTTGTGTTTTTTATGGACAAGCGTCACTGCAACTGTATTTCAAGTAGGCCGGCTAATGAGCTTTTTAACCATCTCCATATGGACGTGCTCTAACGTCTAGACGGAGGGGCAGTAGTGGTGGTGGCAAGCAGTGGTGTGCTGACTGTGCCGTACTCTGCACCCCTGCACATATAATTCTTGCCCACAAGCAGTAGAGTTAAACGAAGGGCAAGCCTTAGTTGCCATTGGAGACCCATAATAGGTTATTGTTTACCACACAGCTCACAACAGCGGCTAAAATCCAGGATGTGAAGATGATGAGGAACACACTGCTCATGCACATTTGCATATGTAGACGATGGAGTGATGTTCAGAATGGCTCTGTATTTCCTGAAGTGTCCAACTGAAATATTTAGTTTTTACTTTTGGGAGTTAGACCCAATATTCATGTTAAACTATTTCATATATCTTTGTACTTTTTTTAAAACAAATGATCGGCTAAAAGAGTCTCAAGAGTTCAGAGATATCAGCATGACAAGAGAAAATTCCGTGTTAAGTTATTGTCCTGACTGGTCGATATTATGTAGCCGTTGGACTTCAGCTGGAGTGGCAACAAGCTTACGTACATCTTACTTAGTGAATTTCTATTTGTATTGTCACGTCATGTGTCTGGAAACCATGTGTCGGTGCAGACCTAGAAGTTATTGTTTTAAAATGCATACGTGGATAAGTTTGTGTTGCAGTTTGCATGGGAAAATTGAGCTTTTGAGAACAATGATGAGTGATTTTTGTGTGATAAAGCTTTCAAAAACATGATCAACGCACTTCCATTTGGTTACAACAGTGAGAGACCAACTTTCTGCGGCCCCCAACTCTCTTACGCCTTTATCTACTTCATATAAGCACAGAGGTCTGACAACAGAAAAAGCGAGACACACCACCAGAGAAAAAGAACTTGGGGTTTTTAGTGGTTTTTTTGGCAATGTAGAATGGACAGCTAATAATAAGACAATGATACAAAAATGCAAAAGTAGATGGAAGACATTTGAGAAGTGAACCGCATTTTCAGATGTATAAATGCTGTTTTGTCTTAGTTGTGCTGAAAACCAGAGTTGATCAAGAAACTATAACATGGAATGGATGTGACTCCTTACTAACTTATTTCTGCATAAGTATGCATAAAATGATCACATATACTGTACGTCACCTTGGTTAACCTTCATGAGCTGTTATATAACTGAATCAAATGCGTTGAGATTAAGCGTACAACCATTCGAGCTTATCATCTTTTTCGCCACACGATGCCAACAGTTAACTTCAGTGTTGTGTAGGGTTATGGGAGGCAGTATGCACATTGAAGTTATGCATGATGACTTGAAACTACCAAGCAATATTGACAGGGTTTGGTATGTTTTTGTGTCATAAAATGTTTTGTCAGTTTTTTTTTCTTTTGTTCACCCCAAACTGTTTTAGCTAGCAACCGGGAGTTGTACTTTGACAGCAAAAAATCTGCCTTAAAGGTGCAGATAAGTAGACAGATGTAGTCGGAGTATAGAAAGACAGGATTCTCTGAGGTATGAAAAGCTAGAGGCAGAGATACAACATAGTCACATCCTGCCTTCCTCTTACTTTCTGTTGCTCTACAGCTCGAAGCGATGACTAATAAATGATGTAGCACTTGGAAAAAGGGAAGATAAAGGAGCAGACTGGAGAATTGGGGGGGGGGTAGCATGTAAATAAATATATTTATATATATATAAAAAACACCACTATGTAATACATTATAGCATAGTAATAAAAATGCACTTAAGAGAGATGATCAAATTGCAGATATAAAACTAGGACACAAAACCATGTGCTTGACTTAACTTCTCCCTGTTCTCTGTGATCCAGAATGATCTACTATCTGACATAATAATTAAATTTGCTGTAATGAATTCATGTAAATAAAACAGTAGACTTCATTAATTCAAATGAAATAAGACTGAATAATTGAAATTTCACTTTTCATCAACAAAATATGACACACACATCCTGGCATACCAGGAACCTATCTGCCTACTCTCTGCCCTGGATGTTAATTTATGTCCCGTTCTGCCAATACTCTGATTATGTTTTGATTATCAAACCGTAACACAATAGCAGTCTCTATTTTCAGCGTCCATGTACACTGTAGTATGCCACTGTTCAGCTGAACTGGCTGCCCTTCCATGCTAAGCGCATATAAATGACAGCTGTCATAAGCATTAGAAAAGATTAAACCCGATTTAAGGGAATGTATACATTTTCTGTAATCTTTGCGATATTCTGTTTAAAAGTAACAAACAACACCTCCATCTCAGTTCGCACATCTCTTATTGGGAAGTGCTTTCTTTTTATCCCAAACTGCCTGCACGCCAGTTTTTCATGGAATCACTGAAAATTCAACCAAGTGTAATTTTGTAGGTAGCACGGGATTATACTCTTAAAGGCTTTAATGGGTATTCTGTAACGCCATTATATTTAGAAAGGGCTACCGCCTTACAAGGTTCGGCCCACTATTGTGGAATCCTATTGTCACTGCAGCTTTGCATAACCGTTTTTATTTTCCTTTTACATCTCTGAACCATTCAGAATTTCCCCATTTTCACTGTAAAACCTAATCAGCATTATTCTTTAATGTTAACATTGTTGACGCTCTAGTGCTCATATTCGTCTCCAAATCAGCCACACAAAAAAAAAAGAAAAAAAAAAGGAGGCAACAGCATTTAGGTTTGCACTTTAGAAGAGCCACAGTCACAGATTAATCTGGGCGCATTAATGGATTATAGGACAATGTTTTTTTTCCTATTTGACTTGCTGGTCCACAGTCACTCGGATGACGTAGTGGGATTATTGTACAACACTGCAACCGCTTTTCTCTAAACAGAAGTGATCGGGAGACAGCAATGGCTGTATCACCATAGGAGCACAGTGGAGCTAGAGCTATGGTTTGATGATACCTATGATCTACATGCCGTCAGAGAAAGTTAATATACTTTCTTTTCTTAACGCCTCATAATCGATGAAAACCAAATCCAAAGAGCCATTAAACACGCATATTTTTGCGCTGTTCTTCTGTTGAATTTTGACTCGCTGAGCCCAGTGTCCATGGCACATGTTCATATTTTACCCATCTCACCAAGCTGTTGCTTGCCCAGATGTAATCTCCTTGGAACAAAAGTGAGTGGCAAGAGGGGAAAAAACGAGCCAAATATATGCATGCATTCAGATACTGATTGAGGATAATCCTAACAGTGTCACTTACTGTTACAACTCTTTATCCTCTACTTAACTGCAGTTTAGTACATTGGGTTTCATTTTACAATTAAGGATAGATGTTTGGATTCGACATTAGAGACTGGGAGTCTCTTGCATTTTAAATTAAGATGAACAACTTTAAGTTATAAGATAATTATCAAATTCAGTCACTCCTCTACATGTCTTTTATGCACGGCCTGTTTTTTTTTCTGATTTGACATGACAAACAGGTTCGTGTTTGTTGACCCCTGGCTGATCATAACATCATGCCCCTGTGAAAGCGACGTGGCGGGTTCCTACTTTATGGACTGAGATTTTGCCGTGGGATTTGCAGAATTGCACAAGGGACTCTGTGACATGAACCATCACAGATCACTGGGTTAAGATGGGATGTTGTCTTCCTGGACCATTAAATCCAGGAAAGACTGGGACTCAGCCTGTTTTGAAAGGGAGCGATATCGTGATGCTCTTTTACAGGCAAATGGCAGAGCCAGGGACGCTCACAGTTTGAACTTTGTGCATGTTGATTGGTCCATGCCCTGAAGGGTTGGATGGCGGGTGCAAGACTATACTAAAACAATTCAACTCAATCTCCTTGCATAACAGAGGGATGGTGACTGACCTTTATGTGAGCATGTTTCAGAGGTTTTTCTGTCCTTCCAGTCTGTACATAGTGTACCAACCTGGGAGGATGCTGACTGTAAGACATGAGGTCATCTATTCTATCTTCAGCACTCATGTTCCTTTACAGAGAGAGAAAGTGATAGTCTGATTTTAGGTGAAGAAGTGAAGAATGTAATTACAGGTCTGGAGAAGTCTTTCACCTTCTGTCATGATACTTTGGCACCTTGGCGGGGTTGCATTTTCATTGTCTGTCAGTGACAACCTCTGATATCAGGTTCATTTTATGAAAATCCGCTTGCAGTACATTGCAACACTAAATTCAGTTCAATTCTGCGAGCCAGTGGTATTTTGCTGACTGAAAAAAAATACAGGTCTGTTGAAAAGGAAAAGTTTGCAGTTTACAACAATTTGTGCATCAAAAGCATGCGGTCTAGTGAGAATCGTGACTCTTCTGAGACCAGCACCCAAACAAAAACTCTCCCAAATAGATGGAAGCGCTGCCGCACAACCAAATCTGAAAGGAGAATTTCTTAACAGCCTGTCGCGTGAAGGTTTGGAGGCACAACGTTATCCATTGTCTCCCTTGACAAGATCTAAATTTGCGGTCGATGTGAAACCTGTGCTCCCAGCAACTTTCAAGGTCAAACACCTTTCAGTATGTCATTTCCCCCCGCTCACAACACAAAAGGAAATATGTGGCCTAAAGTCGCAACACCATATGAAGAAGAAAGCAAATATTTAATGTTTGTTCTCCCTGGCCTTTATGGTAGGTGGCAAATTTTGGCTGTCTAAACACACATTTACGACAAACAACCGTGGGAGAGCGGCGAGGACAAACAGAAATTCCAGCTGACTGTCTCTATGAAAAGCAATTAAAGGTGAAGTCACTCTCTTTTTTTGCGTCAACCCATTTTCGGACGAAGAGTAACATTAACCAAAGGATTGTTTTCATTTCACTCGGCAGCTGAAACTTACAAAGGCTTTGTCACCAGTCTCAAAGGCTTACAAACCTTAGCTGAGAGCGTGGTTTTGAAATTCGCATCCATCTAAAGTGACATGTCAGTAAACACTAGGATGTGTGAGTCAACCTGAAACTTACAAATCCCTTACACCAACCCCCCCACAAAAAAAAAAAAAAATCCCTTTGCCAAAATTCCTGGTGTGGTAATAGTAGCTTGGGATAAACTTAGATTGGAGTTAACTGGGCTGGCCAGGTTTGACAAAATATGCACAGGTAGAAAAATACAGAAGTGCACTCATCACCCTTTTGGGGTTAAAAACATCAAACCATGGCTTTTAAATTGAAAGAGGAAAGGGCATACGATCCGTCAAATTAGGTTAAGTAAAGAAGGGACAGGAACTGCTGTGGCTTTGTCATTGTGCCATTACTCATTTGATCTACTTCTTACTTTATTCTGAAAAGATGTTAATGGGGAAACATGACTTTGAAAGGAACAGTTTTATCTACCTTTACAGAATAAATCCTACTTTGCCAAAGTTAAAAGAGAGTACTTTCCCAAAAGCCAGTGAATAGCACAATAGTTTTTTTTTTTGTATTTTTTGAATGTTGGAGCCTGTACATATTGATATCTATCGATTACAAATATTATTATTTGATTTTTTTTAAACACTTCAAAATAAAAGCTTTGCTCTCTAAATCATATTTGTCGCAGTCTCTATATTGTATTCTGTATTTCAAACATCTAAGTTAAGCAGCAGCCCTTCAAGTACGCTTTCGTGTATATCTTGACGAACGCCAAAATCAACGGACGCAGATGAAATCAACTTTAAAGGAGAGCTTTCCTTGGGGATTTCAGCTGAGGACATCGCGGATTGGAATCCTCCCTGTGACTGCTGGGTTATTGTCCTGTGTTGTGGACTTGCTTGAAGTGTCGGATTGTTTAAATTGTAACCGCTAGAGGGATACATATACGCCTTCCAAACTCCGTAAACACCATCCCATCACTATGTGCCATAGGGAGAATTGCCGTCAGTGAGAGTTGCCTACCTGTGTGACTTCCCACTTTGAGAAAAAAAAAAAAAAAAACACACACACACACACACACACACACAGCCCCGGAACATTTGAAACATGAGTTGTTCTTAAAAAGACTTAGAGAGAAACTGCCTCTAAAGCGGACGACGAGCCCCGACTCCTCCAAGTGTATCTGCTTCAGGCAATCAATGAGGACCGCGATGCTTACTTCTGCAGCTCTCTGTCCCTCTTTCTCTCCTTCGCCTTATCAGATATTATAGTGCATTTCAACTTTTGTTACAGGCATACAGGCAAAGGGGAAGTTTGGATTTCCATTTTCGCTCACAATTTACCTCTTGTTTCCTTTAATAAATATGAGAGGTCGGTTTGTTGTGACTTTTCTTTGGAATTTAATATGTGCCATTTCTTATGCTGTTTTACGGGTAGGATAAGGAAACAACAAAAAGGTGTGACAAGAGCTTGGCGGACAACTGTGGATTTCTGCAAGTAACTCCTACCGTCCAAAGGGGATGAGGGGGGCATCGGCCGGACCCCCCTCTTGATTGATTACTTATTAGTCATCCCTTTGGCTAAATGGGACCCATTGAAAAGGCACAGTGGAACACATACATGAATCAAATATTCCTGTGTCCCCTGAATGTCTCCAGAGTAGTTTTGCTTAAGAGAGGGGGTCGTGGCTTAGCATTATAAAGAGGGAAAAACAGCATAGCTTTATGGGTTTATTTAGACAGTTTCTACGGTTTGACATTCTACCGCTGTAAAAAGAGAGAAGGAAAAAACTCGAGAGGAATCCAAAGAGGAGAACATTTGTGGACATACATTTTGTTCCCTAGTTATTCCGTTGTTTCTTTTATTTTTTTTTCTCTCTTATTTTAAATATTTTTTTGACATTTCCTCTCCCGAAAAATGAAACTTTGGACATCTCCCTGTGTGTCTTGCCTGGTGATTCTCATCTTGTGTTTTGGATCAGAGTGCGGGACAGCCCGGAGAAAGGGGAGATCCAAGAGGGAGTTGGTGCGCATTAGGGAGGCGAAAGCCACCATCCCAGGGGCTTGTGCCACACGTCTGCCCCGGGGCAAACGGTCCTTGCCCGGCTTGGAGCGACGGGTGCTTCGCCAGCGTCGGCGCTCCTCGCAGGCGGAGGGAAACTCTCCAGACCGGGGGAAAGCCGTCTATTTTACCGGCAGGGGAGATCAGCTACGGCTGAAGCCTGGCGTGGAGATACCCAGAGGAAATTTCACTCTGGAGATGTGGATCAAACCGGAGGGAGGTCAGCGATCACCCACCGTGATTGCAGGTAGGATAGTCTACACATCCTCCATCCCATTGTCAGCCCAACTCTTCATATTAGTGTAACTCCAAAACTGCCGAGTTAAATGCGACAATGAGAAGCAAACGTGCAAATAGCCAGGATTTTATCCCAGTGTCATGTAGTTTATCAAACAAAGCAACATGCAGTTTCAACGAGTTGAAAATGAGTTCATCTATCAGACTAGACAATGATGTAATGCTTTCAAAAGTACAGCGGATATTTTAGGTAGTGCAAGCGTAGGGTCACTGAAGATTTTGATCATATATAAGTTACCCACCTTGCAGAGCAATAAACGCGGCAATATGATTTTATTTCACAAATGAATTTCCCTCTCATTTCCCCACTTTAGAAAGATTGTGTCTGTGGGTTATTATCATAAAATCTAAGTGAGGAGTACCGGCAGCAGATGTAGGCTACTGCATCACTTGACCGGCAGCTGATGTCACTGTGCGTAAAATGTAATTTCTCTGCCGACTTGGCTATTTTAAAACTATGATGTAATGGCCAAAACTTTGTGAGCGAGCACGTCACGTCAGGCACAAACCGGAGAGATGGGTTGTGTGTGGAGGCGCTCAAAGCTGGCGGCGCGAGCCGCGAGCTGTGAGTGTCCCCCAAAATCGACACCTTTGGATTGGCTACCGGAGTTACGAGAAGGGACTGAGAGATCCAGGGTCCCCCCCCCCCCCCTTGCGCGAAAATGTCCTGCTTGTGTTTGTGCAGTGGCGGTGCGCTTTCATGGTACTGTGTACTACGGTCCCTCCAAAACGCAGACACTTGGGCGAAACCATGGGCTATTCGCCCGGTTTTTCTAATTAAAGGCGCAATCAGATCGTGCTGATGCACCTCCGTCCAGTCACTGCGCAGAGAAGGACACACGGACACTTGAGTACATCCCCGCCGCCAGAGAAAAGGTGGACACTTTGTGGTTGTCATCTGTGCGCACTCCTTTTTGTCCTGCCAAGTCTGCAGCCATGCGTAAAGGAGCTCTAGAAATGTGTTAAAAACTGCTGCTCTGCATCATCTGTTTTGACCAATAGCGCTTTTGTGCATTACAGTATTGGACAGTTTTTTTTTTTTTTTTTTTTTTGGTTGCTTTTCCTTGCCGATAGGGAGCGTTGCATACACAACTCATTGCCTGCTACAGTACTTGTGCAGATGGCTGCCTTTGAACTGAACTGAACTGAATTGAACCCAGTCCTCCTCAGCCTCCTGTATGCCAGTCTGCACGTTTGGAGACTTCACTAAACCGTATTAGTAAATTTACTTGCTCCTTTATTCTCTATCTGTCTGGCTCTCTCAAAACAATCCCCTCCCATCCACACACATAAATAATCACTTTTGTGTGCATGTGTGTGTGGGTATCAAGATACGGTACACTTTTAGGTAGTGCTAGCCAGTTGGCAGGGACATGCTCTGCAAAGCCAATCCCTTGTAAGAGTCTCAAACTGGGGGAGAGGGGGGTGAGAGAGTCTGTTGTGACCTGAGTGACTCTTAGATTTTCAGGGGATGGACACAATAACAGGAACATCTGTACAGTATAATGCAATCTGGTACAACAACAACACAAACCAGGACCGCCACATTAATCACAGATTTGAATAAACACCTCTCTGACACAGTCTTAACAGAAAATTAAAACTGTAGGCTTTACAGATGTGGTGTTGGATCCCGTTATTTTGTACAGGTGCTGTTGTTGTGCCCGCCCCCATCTTGTACTGGCTTCTGCCAACTAGAGATTACCATTCATGTATAATCTTATGTGTTAATTTTTAAGATTTGCTCCAAGTGTGCTTACATCAGTGAGCTATGGAGGGGCCCCGAAGAGAACAAATATGATGATCAAACATATTCAATAAAGCCTAATCTTTTAAATCCAATTCAGGCCTCAAAAATCCCAGTGCCTTTAAAACTGCTCCATCCCCTTGTTTTGATCCCAGCACAGTGTTGTTTGCAGCAGCTGTTTTTTTTACTGTGTTGTTTTTGACCATCACTCTCTCTCTCTCTCTCTCTCTCTCTCTCCCTCTCTCTCTCTCTCTTTCTTTTTCATTCGTTCTTGATTTCTTTCCTCCTGATTTAAATTTTCCTTTGTGCATGTACTTCACGTATGTTGTTGTTTTCTGTGCAACTGGGAAGTTAAGGTAACATCATACAGTGAGACACAGTCTCTGCTTGATAAATTAATTTGTAACTGACCTCCCAAGATGACCAATTCATTATGATATGTGAGGACGAAACTTAAAGTACTACAATTCCTTGGAGAGGTAGAGCAGATTTGGATGCTGTCTTGTTTAACCACTTTTGGGGGAAAAGAGAATGTTCAAGGATCAATCGCTGTTACTTAATACTCTACAGATGACTGATCCTTTAATACAAGTGTGGATTGTCTCGTGTCCTTTAAAGTGAACCACAAGGCTGCTACAGAAAAGGTTTCCTGTGCTGTCATTTCCAGAGTATGACAGTTACATGTGGTCAGAATTGATCCCAGGTTTAAAAGCATTTGAATCATAAGAGTAAGAGTAAGAGTTTATACGCACAGTCACGCACACGTGCACTCACCCGCCCGTCCACAGTCGCACACACAACCACACAATCAGAACATCAAGTTCTGTGTCCAAATGTTATGCAAACTTTGTTGTGCCCTATTAGCCCTTGTATCCAGGTCACGTTGGGTTGTCCCGCATCAAAGGAAGAGGAAAATAAATCACAAGAGGAATGGAGGCTCTCTTCCATGACCTGCTGGGGACAATTATATGCAGACGTTGGCAGATAATTGCTGTGATAACAGATATATCTTGGTGCTGTTATCTAGTGTGATGATACGCACAAAAAATTGTTCAAAAACAAATTTTCCCTGTTGAGGATTCCTTTTTTCAAGGATACTTAAAAACTGTATCCTCTTCATGTTTAATTATAGTCAAATGTAACTGGGATACCAACAGTAAGATGAATAATCTTGAGATCATGACTAGTTACCTGGCACGTGGTTTGAAAAAGTTTGTCATTGTTCGTCACAGTCTCCTTATTAGTTTGAACTATTATTACAGTCGTGCACTGAGTGCCTTACTTATGAGTGTTTGGAAAAAGTGTTGTTGAATACCCCAAAATCCTGATTAATATCCTTACATTTAATGGAAAGGTTTTCTGAGAGCTCTCTCTCTCTCTCTCTCTGTCTTTCTCTCTATCTCTCTCTGTCTCTGTCTGTCTCTCTCTCTCACTCTCTCTCTTTCAAGCCAGCCGGTCGAGGCAGACAGTGAGCCGGGTTCTGTTCAAGGTTTCTACCTGTTAAAAGGGAATTTTTCCTCGCCACTGTCGACAACTGCTTGCTCATGGGGGAATGTTGGGTCTCCGTAAATATAACTATTAAGAGTACGGTCTAGACTTGCTCCATATGAAAAGTGCCCTGAGATAACCTCTATTATGGTTTGGCGCTATATAAATAAGATTGAATTGAAAAAATGGAATTGAACAATGTCACAGTATAATTTTTAGTATGGAAAAGTATTGTTAATTTGTATCATCGGACATTCAAAAGCATGTTCAAGTGCAACTCTTGGTAAATCCCTTATGACTGATTTAAACCAGCATTTAGTTGAATAAAATCGGTGTGAAACTTGACAGCCAAGTCAAATGTTTAAAGTCAAGTGTTTTAAAGTGGTGTGATGACATTTTTATAATCGATTTCCTTGTTATGATCGTTAAGTTTGTTTTTAAAATAACAATGGAATTTTCCATTGTCTCCTCAGTGAAATTGCTGTAGCGGTCACTTTCGTATGACTATGAAAAGTGCCTTTCTTTGACCTTTCAGAGCCAGAACAGCTCAAAAGTAAATGGTGTATTCATTGTTCCCTTCCTCCCTGCTTTTTATCAAGTCCTTGTGACATTTTTCTTTGTGTGTGCATGTGTATTTTTTTTTACTTTTTCTTTTTTCCTGAGTGTGTTTTTCTTGGAAGAAGACAAATGGCAAGTGCGAGGAAGGTTGCCTTTGAACCTGACAGGAACAGCTCTCCGCTGTAGCGTGTGCACATGCAGATCCCTCCGTGTGCGTGTTTGTTTATGTTTCTGAGTGGACACAAATGTGTAGTGTGTTCAGTGTTTCAATTTGTCTGTGCATATGTGGGGGTGTGTATTTGTTCATGAGCACGTATGTATGCATATCTGTATTAGTATGTGCATATGTGTGTGTAGGTGTGTTTGTGTGAGTCCGAGCAGTCGCAGTGCAGGGTCTGGAAAAGTGTAGTGTGCTAGATTAATTGAGCATGGCAGAATTATGACAGCTGTTTACACTAGGAGCCCTACGAGCATTTTAGCACACCTTTTAGCCTTGAGTGCACTAGCTGACAGATGGAAGGCTTTTTCCTTCCAGTGTTGTGGAAAGCCTGAAAACGTCATCCACCAAAGGACTGACCTTGATGCTGAACCCAACCCTCACTCCTTGAACATTAGTCCATTGAAATACCAAGTTAATGAATGCGTACTGGAGTGTTCATCTAATTAGAAACAGCTCAAAGTTAGCAAGATGTCAGTGCAATCACCATTAGCCAGCCACTTATTGCAGGCCTAGGTAGCCTAATCGATGGGCAACAAAGGCATCTGAAGAGGACAAGTAGAGGCAAAGATGTGATCATCACTATGATAATCCGCTTATAATTTAAGACCATAATAAAGGTAGCAGAGACAAATATGAAGTGTCTTTACAGGCATTAAAGCAGATCCCAGAAGCAAAAGTAAAATACACTCCATACCTACTTTATGTGGGCTACGTGTGCAGTTCACAGATTGAGAGTCTCTTTGTGGATACACGTAAATGCCAGAAAGCACATGGTTACAAGTGCTACCCTAATGTTAACAAATCCCAGGAATGTATTCTTGAAACAAGAGTGGAGTCCTGCTCTCTCCCCAGAATCACCTGTGAAGACTTTCACATGCTGAGATGGAGATGGATCTTGTGAGGCATGGCAAAGTGCTGTGGAACCTTTGGACACTTTGACCAGGCTGTATGGATACATGCAGCATAGTCACGAACATGCACTAACAAACCTACTTGCAAACTTACAGACGTGAAGTTGTGTGCCTGCACACCTCAACAAGCGCTAAACAAACAAACTGTTAGTATTCAGAGATCCCCTAAGAAGTGAAAACACATTACCATGCTGAAGCTGACATACACAGTCCAAGTGAAACAGGAAAAAGGTGTTTTGGTGCCTCTAAAAAAACAAGGCTTTAGCAGAAAACTAGCCTTTTCTGGCTACCCTACTGGCAAGGGAGATTTACATGAACAACTTTAAATGTGCTCAGTGTTCACGGAAAAGCCTATACTGAGATATTTCCATGGGGTCTCCCTTAGCTAAACATGCACTTCAACCCAATTTCCAGGATAACATGCCCTTAGATATCAAAAAACAAAAAACAAATCATATTAATGCATTTCTTGCTTACAACATTTTCAGCCTCTCTCTGGAAATGCATTTTATATATAGTGTTAGAAATGTATACAGTGAAATCTAATTTGTATATTGACCAACAAATACTTGTATAAAATGAGTACTAAGGATCGGATGCATGTAACTTGTGTAGACTTCAAAAAATTCTATTACTAAAAAGAGAAGATGTAGAGGGAAAGTGTCAGTAAAGTGTCAACTCTCTTCCATGTGATCAATGAAAAATGCTTTTTGTTATTGCTGTTCATTTTCTCATACGTTCATGTTCACATTCACATTCACACCTGAATATAAAGGTATGCACATATTGATCAGCTTTTTTTCATTCTCTCTCCAGGCCTATACGACAAATGTTTCTATGCCTCCAGTGACCGTGGCTGGCTGCTTGGCATCCAGGCAGTTAGTGAACACGGGAACCGTGACCCCCGCTTCTTCTTCTCCCTTAAAACTGACCGGGCCCACAAAGTGACCTCCATCCACTCCAATGCTCGCTACATACCCAACCAATGGGCACATGTGGCGGTCACATATGATGGCATATACATGAAGCTCTTCATCAATGGCGCCCAAGTGGGCGTCAGTCGGGAACAATCGGGTGATGTCTTCAGTCATTTAACCAAAAAGTGCAAAGTGCTGATGGTTGGGGGGAATGCACTGAATCATAATTATAGGGGAGCAGTGGAAAGGGTGGGTCTATGGAGACAGGCCCGAGGGCAGAGGCAGGTTATCAGGGATATGCAGGGCCATGAGGACCCCCAAGATCTACCTCAGCTGGTCATTCGTGAGACGTTTGAGCACCCAGGCCGAAAGTGGCTGACTGTAAAAGATGGTAGCTTTCCTCAGCCTGAGCACGGAGGAGGTGGCAGATTAGGGTTTCTGGGTGGTGGTGGAGCTGGAAATGCTGAGGGATTATTGGACACAACGCTGGATCCCCCAACTTGTGGTCAAACTGTCTGCGATAATGTTGAGGTCATCAAAAACTACAACCAGCTTTGGACATTCCGTCGCCCCAAGAAAGTGCGTTATCGTGTCATAAATATATGGGATGATGCACGGATAAAGCCGACTGTGTCAGACCACCAGATCAGCCTGCAGCACCAGCAGCTAAATGATGCCTTTAGCCCCTACAACATCAGCTGGGAGCTCAGCATTCACAATGTGACCAATTCCTCGCTTCGTAACCGGTTGATTCTAGCTAACTGTGATATCAGCAAAGTTGGCGATTATGCATGTGACCCAGAATGCAACCATCCTCTAACAGGGTTTGATGCAGGAGACTGCATGTCTGGGCACCGGAGCCGTTGCCCTGAGCACAAACAGGGGAATGGTATATGTGACCCAGAATGTAACTGGGAAAACTTCTTGTATGACCTTGGCGACTGCTGTAATCCCAATGTGACAGATGTGACCAAGACATGCTTCAACCGCTCCTCTCCACACAAGTAAGTTCACTTCCTTCATATTTTGCATGTTATTATGTTTTCAGCACTGGTTATTCTCTTCGGTAGTTGTTTAATAAACATGACTTAAATTCACCAAAAAGCTTTAACTAACAACATTCATTGCTTAATTTGATACATTTTTTGGTTGACATGACTGAAAATTTTTGGTAAACCAACTCTACACCATGGCCTCACATGTCTAGAGTAAATAAAACAACACATTTTTCCATACATGTGTCCTTGAAGAGAGGTTTTGATGTCTAGTCCTACTGTTTCCTGACCATTTGGGCTCAGGCTGAGTGTAACTCAACTCCCAGCTTGTGTGGCCTGGGAAAAATCCTCTGGGGGCAGGTAGTCAATCTAGCCTTGGCCTCGTTCAATCAGTGTTCCACACATAAGCAGGGCAAAACAAACGCAACCAGGTGACTTTCATGGTAGCAAATGGCCAGACCACTCATTTTTGTATCCATTTTTCAACAACTCTCCCCACCTTTTTCTACTCTGTCTCCTATACCCAGTGGTCCTAATTAAGCTGGCTTGATTGGAGAAGGGAGTTGGTTTGGAGAGAATGACAATCTAAACAGAGTGTAAGGGCAATTGGAGGTCAGAAAAGAGAGTCCAATATGGCTTCTGCTTGTAGCAATGGAAATAATTTCAAAGACACACCACTCTCTCCAGGAAACCACCGACAGACATGTTTCCTGGGGAGGCAGGTATGGGTCCCTAAACGTGGGTGCCTGAAAAAATTTTCCAGGAAAAAAAGGGAGGAAAGTTTACTTCACTTGCATGTGAATACCAGTATTACAGAATCTCCTAGGTGTACTGTACATGAAGCAAGAGATTAGGTGGTTTTATGTGGCTATGTGAGGAGAGCACAGAGGCATGCAAATTTTTGTTTTTGTGGTATTCTCATTGTGGCTTGTAGATGATGAGTAAATCCTGGCAAGGAGAACAAATCTCTGGAATTTGCTGTAATAAGGTTTGTGCCAGACCTCCAATAGCAGGATTGTTTGTTTCTTGGTACACTGAAACTCAACACAGTAGACTGAGACATTTTTGTGGACAATGCAGGGGGTCCTTATGGTTACGCCAGAAAAAGAGACAAAAATGACTGAAATTCAGATGTTTGTCTGTATTACTTGCCACTGTCATGCGGGGACAGGCGAAAGGGAGAAAAACTAGTAGGCCTAGTGTGTGGGATTGTTTGGGTCTTTCTGATAGCATGAATCAATGAAAATAGGCTGTTTTCAATCAAAGTTAAGCTGGAAGCACCGTCTGTTTGGCACTATCCTTTTGTTTAAAATGAACGCTAAATAGCTAAATAATGACATCTAATTAACAACATGAAAGGGAAAGGCAGGTGGGTTATGCTGTTGCTTCCATCTCTCAATTCCTACAACATCCCTTGCAAGTTAGTCTTCATTAGAGGCTCATTCATCAAATGGCGGGCAAACTACTTCATTTAGACATCAGCCAGTCGCAAAACACTTGCCATTGCAATGTTCAAATCTCCCGTTTGAAAGATGGGATTGTGAAAGGAAGGATACCAGCAAGAGCAAGAAAGAGGACAAGAGAATTTTCAGTCTAAAAAATAGATATAATCTCCTCAAGTGGTTGCTTATTTTGCTTTGATTATGGCATGTCTAGAGAGACTTGCAGAGAGCTGCACTACAAACAGTTTGACATTCCTCCTTAATTATGGAATTCTGGATGAACAATGCACTGTGTATGCAGGGGAACAATAGTTGTGAGGTCCTGCATTTATTTTTGCAGCGTTTGCGCCTGTTACCACTTACGTGTAGTGTTTTCAAAAATCTGGCTAACACAGGACACAGGCTCTGTGGTCCTGCAACAGTCTTTCCTCTGAAAATACCATTGATAATAACCCCCCTTCCCTCCCTCCACATTTGTCTGAGGGAAATATTTTGCATTGTTTTCACAGCCCTTGGTTTTGACACTTCTTATGGTTTTGGTGGTATTTGATGTTATCTGACAGCATTTATTTTAAGGCTTAACATTCTTATGTCTGGAGCTAGGGACATCAGAAATTGTGGCTGTAATTCATACACTGTGAATTTACATTATATCTGCAGAAAGGCAGAAAACAAATGGCACCCAAATTCAGTTGTTTGAGATGATAATGTGTGTGTTTGACTGTCCATGAAAGATCAATGTAATATCTGAGTAAGTGGATAGAAGATCAGTCTGATGGTTTTTGATTGTTTTTGGAAACATCTCCCAATCTAAAGCAAGATGGATATACAAACTTGGCAAGGCAGATATTAGGACCATTTCAAACTCAATATGTTTTTGGGAAATGGAGTTCTGGCCTGGCTTTGTCAGAGGCTAATAGGTCATCCATTTTCCCTTGGCCTCTTTCTCTCTCCCCCTCCTAAGTCAATACCTCTCAATGTGGCAGGTTAATGGATGGACCACCCTTTCTCTTTCCTTCACTCCCTCTCCCTGCTGTATTCCAGCTCAGAGCGGGGAGCTAATCTCCAGGGCCCTTGACTTTGGTGTTTTACAATTGGTCGTCTAAACCGTAAGCCCCCATCCCATAAAACATAATGGAGTGCTTTGGCTTAAATAACGCAACTTTGCACTTCCCCTTTAAAGCCATGGCACACTAATAAAAGCACCTGTTGTCGAGATTTCACCTGTACTCTCATGGGTGCTGATAGAAGTCTTTCTTCATAACTAGGGGGACTGAGGGGAAGGTGGAATAAGGAGGTGTTTTACTTGGGCCACTATAGGCAGGCAGAGGAGTTGCATCTGTTGGTCTTTTGAATGTATCACACACCAGGGAATTCAGTTGATAATGACTTGGCAAAGTAATTGTGGTTCAGAAGTCAAGGAGGGCATTGATGAAGATTTTCACACATCTGCCAGGACTGAGGGTGTTAACCCCAGTACTGGATTAAGTGCTCCTACTTCAGATAGGAGCTGGGAAAGTTGGGGGAGCATTTGGATCATCCCACGGCCGATTCCATATGACTCCAAAGTGTACTTTTCAACTCTGCTCTCACCAACGAGCAGTCACGGCATGATCTCTGGAATCCGAGCGTTGACACAGTTCTTATGCATGTATCATCCTTGGAAGGGAAAAAAATAATCAGTAACTTGGAAGGTTAAAGAGGAGACAGCAAGTAGAGTAATAAAAGCAGAGATGAATGATGGGTTTAGGGGCTGTGGTGCTGACTGACTTGATGACAGGGGAACTGAGGGCCCCCTCCAATTTTAAAAGTGTTCTTGGCTGTGAGACCATCAATGCCATGCCAGCTCACCCCAGCTTTCACATTATGCTGCCCCAGACATATGTATACAAGGCAAATTTATGGAGTTATATGAATTATATATTCGTGTAAATGGATGAAGTCATAATACCCTATTTAATATGTATCAGATATAAAAGCATTAACACGGCAGTTTGTGCTTCCTTGCACACTCCCCGATCTCCCTGCAACAGATGCCCTGCAGTGGTGCTTCAATTTTTTTGAAGCTCAATTCTCTGCACTCACCTTACCTTTCTCTCTCTAGCTCCCTCAATTTTTCACCCTCTCTTTCTTTTTCTTTGTAAGTCTTTAAAAGGTTTTTTTTTTTTTTTTTTTTTTTTTTTCCCAGGACATGTCTAAAAAGTGGTGTGGTTAAATGCATGGAAAATCCTGTCCTTCCCAAGTGGCTCATCTCTGCTGAAAAAATGTATGATGAGAGGCAAGAGAGGGGAACAGGGACTATGGGATGAGGAAATAGTTGAGGGGTGTGAGAGAGAGAGAACACTGGGGGCGGGGTAAAGCGGGGTAAAGGGTTATTGGCAAGGAGGTTTGTGTAAGATGTGGATGGACAGATAGACGGAGTGTTTGAAAGACCCAAATTGGTCTGACTACAAACACCCTCGCGATGAAGTCATTGGGTACTGACTTCCGACAGTGGCAGCAAACCAAAGCCTTCACCAGATCTTTACAAACTTGATCATTATACATAGTGTGAAATAAAAATATTTACACACACGTGTATGCACATGCAGACACAAAATTGCCTTTTTTTGGGATTATGCTAAAACTGTCTTTTTATGCTCTGAAAGTCCCCCTCTGCATCAATTTAGCATGTGATGCACATTGTGTTTTTGTAACAGGGCCAAGGGTGTTAGAATAATTCAACTCAGATTAGTTAGGTTTTGACCCCACAGTAGAATTGCTGCTTTTATTCATTGCCGAGGCAATCATTTCAGTATCAAACCCCTCTGACCCTTTTCCCTCCTCATGCATGTCCGAAAACTCTGGACAAATATTTTCTAAGGAAATAATGAAATTCCTGAAATTATTAGGAAGAGGGACCTTGTATCATCTGTTCTCTCCCTCTCCTTAGACCTGGCCCCAGTGGGTGCCCCCAGTTGCTTTCACATAAGCTTGAAGAAAGCATTTGCAACACAGAACCTTTTATTCATATATATTTAACGTCTGTTTGGAGGGAATGCTGTCTCTTCACTAAGCAGCTCCTTATTCAACTTGTGATGTGAGGCAGAGAGACTTGTCCAACAAACATTGTAGAGATGTTATGAAACATTTCGTGTAGCTGCATATGAAAAGTGCATTGGTGGTAACCTTAGTAGGCTTGCCGCGGTGGGAGAATCATCTCACTAGGATAAATTCTTCCAGAACACTGCCAAACACCGGTGTTGCTGACTTTTAAATTACTTCCTTTAGGCTACATTGAACATACGCTATGAGACAGATCGGTTTTACACTCAAATTTTAATATTTTATGCAGACACTTGCTTTTCAAACATAAAACTTAACCAAAAAAGGAAAAAGAGCACTTTGGCGCAGCAGGCCATATTTCAAGTACAAAATAGATTTTTTAAGTACAAAACAAAAGCAGCAACTGAAATGTTTATTATACATTGAATAAGAACTGGCCTATAAAGAGAAACTAGTTTGACACTGAACCTCAAGTGGTAGCTCTCAAGCAGTTTCACTTCTTTTGGAAATCAAATACTCCGCTATAATACATCTGAAATGACACAATGTCAAATTTGATCCCCTACTATTTTGAGCTGCCATTTTTGCACATATCGCTTTTTTTTTATCACAGCGCCATTAATCATAAATCGTGTTGCATATCATTGAGTCTGGTTGAAGGCAGTTTTTTTTCTTTTCAGAAAACAGTGCAAGTTAAATGACAGTAGGCACAGCAGTGAAATTTTACCAGTATGTAGGCTATACTTACAAATGGTAATCTGAACTCCTTAGCTTGTACGCCAATCAAATCAAATCAAATCATATAAAGAGTTTTTTTTTTTAATTCTACACCAACCCTATAACATTACAACAATATAAACCATACTTTAAATATACTTAATTTTGCGTCAGCTGTTGAGTGGAAGAGTAAATATAAATAGCACACTCCGGAATTATGCACTTCACAAAGGTAAGAGTCTTTGAAATGTTTTGCTTTTATCCTTACATTTACTTGAGTTCCCTGAAGTGGGACAAAAGTGATATGGACTTTAAAAAGACAAAGCATGACATTTAGTTTACATAATTATGTCACACAAAATGAAATTGTATGAATGTGTTGAAAGCTTGGTAGTATAACTTCATTTAACTGATTGAAATGACCAAAACATTTTACAGACAGGACCTTTTGTGTTCACGATATATTGAACTGAAAAAATACAAACATTGCATTACTTACATTGCATCTTTTTAAAGTATGTGCAAAAAAACCTTGCAACATAACAGTAGCAACTCAGATATGATCAATCCTATTACATGGCAAAGCACTAACGTCACTGAGAGCACACAAACAACACTTTGGTTCTCTATCTCATGTTTACATTGCCATGACTTATCTGCATGTTAACCACATGGTTCACCTTCCATCCTCCTTCACACCGCTTTATACCATTTATGTCCAGCACCAAACTTCAGTTGCAGCTAACCCCTTTCATCGAGACCCATTTTTATGTCAGCACATGCAAAACAGGACTCTACTCATTATTCCAATATTCAACCACTGACTTGGGGATGTGGAGATGATAAGACATGGTACCATTCACAAAAAAGTGCTAACAGCATGCAGTTTATTTGTTCCTGTGAGAGATTACAGTATATTATTTTATAAGTTAGTGCACATTTAATCAAAGAAGAGGGACGATTAAAATCACTTATTGTACTCTGTTGTTGGGAGGAAATTTAATCTTAAAACTTAATGCACTTAATCTTATGATTCAAGCACATACAAAATATGAGTACAAAATAAAATGCGAGCAAGTGGGTCACACAAACTAGGTCAAAACATCCAAAGAGGATCTAATTTGTGATAGTAGGGCCAATGTCTTGTTTTGTTTCTGATAAATTCCTGTTTCTGCATCCATTGTGTATCCATTTCCAAAGCTTTTGAAAGCCAAAGGAAAAGAATAAACTATCACTTCAGCATATGTAACACATTATTGACTCTTCCAAGATATGACTGAGCTCGCTGATACTGTTTGCCAGGACCACCAGCCAGGTTCATAGAGAAAATTTGTTTGATGTGTGCATAAAATGAATGACAGTTTCACTGCTGGAAAGATATCTCATTGTGTTGAATGATTGCAGTCATTAGTGCTGCCGTTAGTGTTCCCAGGACTGAGAAAAAACATTATGTCATTGATAGGGAGACATCAGAACACCTGAACAATTAACTGAAATATCAGGCTGACTTGAGCGAGTCAGGCAGATCTGAGATGCCATCAGAAGTAAAAATGTTAAAATACATTTTGTGCTATACAAAAAATAATATAAAATATAATATATAAAAAAATTAAAGGAAAAAAAATGAACCAGTGTTGCTGCAGGGACATACAGTATCTTTATTTCATGGCAACGCTAACTCCTTCCCAAATTCACTATCGTTCAAAAGTTTTAGAACATCTCCATTTCTTCAGTTGTTACTGAAATTCACATAGTGTACTCTCTCAGTGTACTCTGAAATTAGAGAATAAAACAAATAAATAATACAGATTTTTTAAAAACCAAAAGGAATCATGGTTTCTTAAATCCTAAATGTAATCTAAATTTTTGACTCATCCAGCCGCCGAACACACTTGTGACTTTTTTTTTATAATGGAAATGAATTATTTTTTGGAGATTTCATCCCAATACTGTTGCAGAAGTTCCCGCAAATGAGTTGCACTTGTAGGTTGCTTTGCTTTCACCTTCTGTCCAGTTCATCCCAAACCAGCTCCATGGGGTTTAGGTCTGGAGACTGTGCTGCTCTTCCTTTATGTGAAGCTACCGTCTAGTTCTTTTATTCTAATGTTTTGGATCATTGTCTTGCTGTGGGATGAACCCCTGACCAGCCGGTCTGTCTTCCTTTGTTATTTGCCTTTTTCCTCACCATTCCCATAGCAATATGCAGTACTACTGCAGTACAATATTGTCCTGATGGTGAATCACAGTGTAGTAACACAGTTGGTTCCCATACTGCCTTTGTACAAACAGAGGGTTTGTAAGTAATCAACAAAAGTTGGGATCACCTGTTGGTATTTTTTGCATCAATTTTCAAGGCTTCATTTACTCCCATTACTGCAGAAAAGTTTTAAGTTAACCCATTACTTGATCCCTGAAAAAGGCCTGTTCTCTATTAAGTTTGCATGATTTTCCAGTTTTTGGTGACCTAGACTTTTTTTTATTGTTATTTTTTTTACCTTGGGCAGTTTACCACTTAGCTTTGTACAATTTAAGGGTTTACACTGGACTTGAACTGTGTACAGCATAATGCAGTATTCAGCATATTTAGGGCCAGTGTTAATATGTTGAATATGTAATATCAAATATCGTATGTGTATAAGATGGCCAAGAAGGAGTCATTTGATGTTTATTTCACTCAGGACTCCATTCAAATAAAGTAAAAAAGTGTCATTTTCCTACAGTGTAGCTCTCATAACCATGAAAAAGACCCCAACATTTTGCTATGTGACAACATTAAAATATCCAAAAATCCTAGAATATTTTTACTCTCAATAGTAAAGTGGATTTATTCCCACCAGCACCAAATGTGGTTTGGTATGACATCTTTTACTGTATGTTTGAAATGAAGTACTCTCAAGAGAACTGTCCAAAACAGATAAAATAATGGGAAGAATGTTATATTGTACGGGTTATTGCATGATTCAGTGTCTTCCAACATAAAAAATCGAACATCATCATGCACGCACACAAAAAAAAAAAATTGTGGCTTGGCTTTTAGTGCCTCCACAAAAGAGAATTCAACCCTAAGAGCACTATATGCCCACAGTTGCATATTTGGGGCATTGTACTATTTATTTGCCCCTTGAACTTCCCAGACAACAACATCAACAGCATGGTCTGTAATCTCCCTTCTGCTGAGCAAATGTAATTGAGCAAGAAGTGCAGTGAAATTGAATGGAATGAGAAGAAATTATTCGATTGGTCAAAATTGATACCAGTCCGATTCACAACCACTGAAAAGTTCCATAAGGTTACTGTATCTTACACCAATCATAACTGCAGTGCAGATGCACAATGCCTGTGCCAAGGCTTCCAGATATAATATTATCGAAAATCTGTTAGACATCTCCAAATGAGCAAGTGTTTTTGTGATTTTAAGACTACAAGATGGTTTGGAGTAAAGTCAACCTTGATTCTAGTCTACAAAGGCAAAATATTAATCAGGCACTCTTAGGCCAAGCAAGGAGAGAAGTTATATTAAAATTCTCTATTTATTCAGGCCTATTGGTTTAAATGCAAACTGGTTTCAACCTCACAGGGTCAATTATTCCCCCTCATTCTGTTGGTTTCGGGCCATTGCAATTACCAATACACTTTAACGAAATTCAACAGGGACCCAATTCTGAGCTCTGTTTTTCTGAACAATAACACTAAATAAGCTCTTTTTTGGCTAGGAACACCGTTGTTATTTGTAAGGAAAAGAGACTATCCTAATAGTAGAGCTATTAACTTAATTTGACATACTCTTTTTCTCTTGTTTTTTATTTTCCAGAGCCTATTTGGATGTAAAAGAGCTGAAAGAGATTCTGCATTTGGATGGCTCAACTCACCTGAATGTCTTCTTTGCCAATTCTTCTGATGAAGATCTGGCGGGGGTTGCCACTTGGCCCTGGGACAAAGAGGCCCTCACACATTTGGGTAGAAGACGAATAAAAGCCCATACATACATGCATGCGTGCATACTCACATACACATTCTTAAACACATGCACATATCCTTTCTTTGGCAGCCCAGATTGTTGATTTTGAGTAATTACAGTTCAAGCCACAAGCAGTTTCTGTCTTCATCACACCTCTGACAGGGAAGAAGGTGATAATGAAGCTAAGGAGGCTCATGAATAATGCGTTGTCTGAATCCTACTCCAATTACTTTACATTACAGTAGAAATAGACATTTGTGTTGTATGAACACTCACTTGAATGTTTTTGCAGTGTTTACATCTTGTGTGAGTGTCTTCTTCCTCTGTATTATCTTAGGTGGAATTGTGCTGAATCCGTCCTTCTACGGTACATTTGGTCACACTGACACAATGGTCCACGAGATAGGACACAGTCTTGGGCTTTACCACGTGTTTCGAGGTATATCAGAGATCGAATCATGTAATGATGCGTGTTTGGAGACTGAGCCCTCGATGGAGACTGGAGATCTTTGTGCGGACACCAACCCCACTCCCAAATACAAAGGCTGCCATGATCCCGAACCGGGCAACGAAACCTGTGGCTGTCGGCATTTCACACACACGCCGTTTAACAACTACATGAGTTATGCAGGTGAGATGGGGCCTCCACATGTGTTTTGCTACTTACCTGGGCAAATCGTTATGGTTATACCCCTCACAGGCAAAAACTGACATACACAGATCACTGTAGAGGAATTTCTTGGGTCTGTGTGCATACTGAGACAAGTGTGGAATTTAGCAGGGACCTTTCATATGAAAAACACAGCGGGGGGCACATCCTTTCATGTCACTCCTTTTGTGCAAAAGTTTAACTTTTTTGATGTCAGAGTTAAATGGAAATAAAGATACTGCTAAATAGGGGGTTTATTTTATTAATGTGATGGGACTCGTATGATGATTTAATACCCGCTTTCTTTTCCTGCCACATGTCAAGCCAAAATCCACTCCCCACTCCCACACTGACCAGCAACCTCTTTTACCTGCAGATGATGCCTGTACAGACTCCTTCACACTGAACCAGGTGGCTAGAATGCACTGCTACCTGGATCTCATCTACCAGACCTGGCAACCCTCCTCTAAACCTCCTCCGGTGCCAATGGCACCCCAAGTGATTGAGCAGCACCATAATTCCATCATCCTGGAATGGTTTCCACCAATTTCTGGACACTTTTACGACAGGTGAAATGAGCTAGATGGGTTGCCAAACAGAGGCTGGTGTGTAGGGTGATAGATAGACTTGATAGAGATTAATAACATTAATGGATAAAGATTATTGATAGAGATTATTGTGTGAGTTTATATAATGATAGTGTAATTTAACATTAAATGATTTATTTACAGACTAAAACCTAAACGTGAGTCAGGAATCACCATCCAAAAACTGGAAGCACTGTCTAAAAACTCCTCATTTGTCACATAATTATAATAACTGTCATTACTGTATCTTTATATACTGTATAAATAAGGCCTGTATCTAAGTTGGTTGCTGTGCTTGTGTGTTGGATTCCTAGAGAAGTGGGATCAGTGTGTGATAAATGCACTGATGGGAGAGTTCTACTGCAGTATGCCTCCAACTCCTCTTCTCCACGACCGTGCGCCCCATCTGGACACTGGTCCCCTCGAGAGGCAGAAGGTACTGTACAATACTATATAGTATACTTAAATGTTGTTAGGTTTCATGGCATTGGACAGTGTCACTGTGAGGTGGTAGACGGTTTACAAGTTGGACAGTTCTTTGGAACACACAGTGGCTCATGTGCACTCTCACTGATACTTATTATAATTAGAACTCTAAATATTATGTCCGTCTTTATTCTTCACTCTGTACTGAATGTCAGTCTTAAAGTCAGTCTCCTGATTACAAAAAGCTGTTTCTACTAAAAGCAAAATTAATATAAAAGCTAAGCCACATCCACCTTCTACAGTTTACCATACAATAACATGATTTGAGGTTTGCCTTTTGTTCATTTTCTGAGTCAATACTCCAGCATACCAAAATTTTGGTGACTGACTCAACCCCAAAACATGCCAATGACTCACTGGATTCATGACACTTGGGCCGTGGGACAACATGGAAGGATCAGGGAGGTCGCTTCCCAGTGGATGGTGCTGTATGGTACCACAATTCCCTTATGAAGGCTCAGGCCCAAAACTAAGGTTAAAGATCAAGTCTTAGCTGTAATTCCCCATTTTTTTTAAATTTCACTTTAGGGGGATTTGAGTGAAATGAATGCTGAAATTAGCAGGATTTTGGAAAAAAATAGAAGGCTTCTCTGTTTTTTCCTATTGTTGCCCTGTTTCCGAATCCATATTAGAACATTAGAACCATACAGGGACAGGCATTAGGGATGAGGTATTTAAGCTATAAAAAAAGTTGTTGTCCCATCTGTGCACCTCTGATTACTCTGTGGTTCTGGCAATGGCAGCTTCAAGCATACTTTGGATATCATGCATGTGACTATGTGCAACTATGTGTGCATGCTGTTGTTCTCCCATATTATACCCATATTATATACTTTCTGATAAAATCCCACTTGTAAAAAACTGTGTGGAGATCTGCAAAGCACTGTAGTGACCTGAATTTAGGACCTTTTTTTCAGGATATTAGGACAACACATCTACACATCGAACTACATGAATTCAACAAATTTATCTTTCGGAAACCTTTCGGGAAACTATTACCCCAAACACTGCCATGTGTGCAAGTTAGTGGTAATAAGTTAGATAAAGTAACTTATTACTAACTATCTTTTAATTCTACTGAAATCTCTGAAAATAACCAAACAGCTGGATAAGATAATTAATCGATAATCTCTTTGTGAATACAAAATGTAAAATTGTTATAAATGGGATATTCACTCGCTTCCAGTAAACTTTGGCATAGATTCAAATTACTAATAAGGCTGTGCTTTATCAGCCTTCAGCATCCATACCTGAATTGTGGAACCCTTACATTACTGTACGGCCATGTAGTTAGTCCGACCAAGGTCTGTTATCCATCCATTATTCCACCTTTAAATCTAAAAGTCTGGCAGGGCTTTCATTGTTTTGGCCCTTACACTGTCGACAATAAATACCTATGTAAACAAAGTAGACAAATAAATAATATTACAAGAGCCTCTACCATTATTAGTAACAACTATCACAGAACAATCAAAAGAAAAGTAAAAATCAAAAGTTCTGATCTAGTAACATGTGAGCTAAACTCCAAAACCAGTACATAACATAGGCATGCACACATACCGTCGGGCACAAATGACATGCACTCACATAAACAAACTCTATGCACACACACACACACACACACGCACACACACGGCCGCCAGTGGTGTTAGCATTTGTCTATATTCTGTACAGACCCATACTGTACTAATACCCAGTACAAATCTGACCTTTACTGTGGGTAATGGTGTTGTTTGCTCATTGCCTCATTGCCCAGCTAAATAACATCTCTGACAACTGGGGATGGATATTTCTAGTAGGGACAGGCCCCCTTTAAAACAAACTTAGAAACAGTGTACTTTTAATAAAACCACCATCTTTTGGCTGAAAAAAAAAATCCAGATACATTAATTTTAAATCAATCTATTTCAATAATAATTAATTGATGGTAATATTGAAATAATATTATGCCAAACAACTGAATATTTGTCTCTGTCTCTGGTTGTGTCGGTTTGTTTGAATGTTTGTCTGCATGTTGATGTCTGTGTATGTCTCTCCATGTCTGTGTGTGTGTGTGTGTGTGTGTGTGTGTGTGTGTGTGTGTGTGTGTGTGTGTGTGTGTGTGTGGATGCTCTACAGATCCTACAGTCACTCAACCTTGCCCTTACACTGGCTATAGTGTGTGTACCAAAGGCAAGTCTGGGCTTGTCTAACATGCTGTGTGTGTAAACTGTACTCTACTTTCCCTCTTGGAAGGGGTCCCTGTTTGTGGCAGCTCCCCATTCCCTGTTAACTCCGCTTGAGCCAGCTTCTCACTGGATACCACAGCTGCCGTTTCCTGCTGTGATGGTGCATATGTGTCCAGCAGTTACTAATTTCCAGTAGACATTCTGGCAAACTACTGACTCAAAGATATTGTATAACTAAAGTATTGGCATATTAACTATTGGCAAATTATCCTTATATTGGAACGATAAGCATGTTAACATATGCCTTTGTGTAACTGTGCATGTGCGTCTACATGCTTTCATCAGCATCCATGCATATGCATGGCACCTGTTATTGAAAAACTTGTGGGATGTGTACTCACACTACTTGAGGAAGCACTGGCATGGTCAGAGAGAGCCAGAGTACCTCTCATAATCTCATAAATCTTTACTACTCTATGCCCTGGAGAAATATGGCAGGAGGAAAAAAAAGGAAGAACGAAAAAAAAAAAAGCAAAAACACACATGGATATGGATTCAAGGAGAGGGTAAGAAAGGTTTTGTGGGGTGGAAGCCACCCAAGATAGCTAAGAGAACTGCATGTGGTAAGTGACATTCACATGGGAGGATCCTGAGTTGATTGAAAACAGCAGTGTGCTTGAATGGAAGTGAAAGGTCCAGGATGTGTATGTTCGCTATCAGATGTGTGTGGGACTGTGTGTGTGTGTGTGTGTGTGTAGCGCTACGTGAATGCATTCCTCTTATTTTGTAAGTGCACCTCTGTGTGCACTTACAAAATAATGCTCTTAACATGCATTTGCAATATACTGAATGTACAAAATGTTCGCTTATGTGTAAAAATGTATGGAATCACTCAATAAGTTTTAACAGCAAACATTTGTGTCCGTATGCAAAGGTCCAAGATATATATTATTAGAATCCTCCATGAAAGAAATGAAGTGTCGGGCCTTGATGGTTTATGTGATGCCACCCAGAGTTTTACAGCATGATGCTATCTAAGAACAAGGATACGCTCACTTCCTATCCCAAGATTTTGAATAAAACCTAAGATTGATTTGGGGAAAAAAAAGTAAAAAGATAGGTGGTCTTCCTTGACACATTGATGGGATCCTTGTTTTAGATTTATCACTCTTGTTCCATTGTTATATCACATGATTGGTTATGCTGAAATGCAAAACAAGTGATGGAAGAGATATATGGTCGTCTTTCTTGCCAAGTTCAAACAAAGATCAAAGATCAAGGATATCTTTATTATCCCTGAGGGGCAATTTGTTGTAGAGTCAGCAGTAACCACACAACCATCAGACAAACAATAATAAATAGACATTAAATACAAAATAAAAATCCCATTGAGTTAAATAAAAGTACAAAGTACAATTGCGATGTTTGACAAAATGACCGAATGTCTGGTGTATCTGAAGGAATATTTATTTAATTATAACATTCAAACCCCTAATGAACAGTAACTCTATACCGCACAGAGAAAAAGGCACAACACTCCATTTAAAAATCTGTTCAGATTACCCTTGCTAGGGGCTAACATTATACACCAAGGGGAATACTGTTTACAATTTGTTCTTAATTGTTGATGTCATCTGGTAAACTTGTTATTAAAAGCAAAATAATTGCTTTTATTTAAATAAACATCATCTAGTTTGCTGTCATTCACTGCTGGTCATTACTTTCCTACTCAATGATTTTCCTTGGCTCCCCTTCATCAGTTATCACGATATTTTTGCTCCTTCAGTCGAAAAGATTCTGTAGGGATGTGTTGCACCTGTGTCACCTGCTCCATAAGTAAAAAGAAAAAAACAAAACAAAAACACTAGCTTTCAACTGCTATGAATGCAGTGTGATGTGACACTGATTCCCAAGCCGCAGAGTGTCTGTTGCCTTCATAAAGTGTGTCTGTGAAGTGTCTCTCTGTTTGTGTGTGTGTCAGGGCAAAAGGGTTGGAGGGGGTTGATGTCTGCCTTCCGAGTGAGGCAGTGTGTAACAGTGTTTGACAGTGAGTCATCGATAGTGAGAGCCAGAGCCAGACACTTCTTAGAAAGCATAAAGTGTGCATGCCTGGACATATCCCTGTCTGTTTATTCATCCGCCTCTCTGGACTTTTTGTGGATCAGTTTGATTCTCCAGAGCAGAAGGATTATGACTGGATAGTGGGCAGGCATCAGCATTTATCCTGGACTAGTCATTTTTTAGCTGATTTCCGTAAGTTGTGTCAAACATTGATGATCTTACCTTCAGAACTGCACCATATCAGTATTTTCGCTTTACCTGTGTATGAAAAAGATTAAATGTAATTGGCTAGCACAGTTGCTGATTATGGAATTCCCATAATAATAATTCCGTTAGCGGTGGATGTTAATGTTAAAAGAATTTTAAATAATGCATCCCCCGCATTCATTTAAATGAAGCAGCGGGGTGCCCACATAGGAGGCTCCAGCAAAAAACTAAGGGTCGTCCGTCAAAAAAGTAGATTTTAGCTCAAGCTTCCACCATATCCCAAGCCACCAGGAACAGTGCTGGGTGGTGCACCAATTTGGCCACAGTTGAAATTGCAGGTCATGTGATGCGCCCTGGCCCAATAAGACTTGCTGTACACAACCATTACCGTCCATTCTGAAGTCATTCTCAGAATATAAAAGGCAAAGGCAAAAAATCTTGATTTGTAATCGAGCCATTTTTAAAAATTTTTTTTTAATTTTTTTTTATCACTCTCTGTCTTTAATGCCTGACAGTCAGGGGACACAGAGGCCCACTGGCCACCCTGACTTACCACAATTCATCATTTTCCTCTGGAAGCAGCAGTGAGCTACTATTCCATGAGGGACACCAATGCTCATCCTCAACATACCAAAGAGATGGAACCTTGTTCATTTCAGTCTAATTTGTTCAGACCTCTACCTTTGCACCTGATCCAATGTTCATGTGATACTGAAGAGCTTTGAGAGCACAGAGACAATGGCTCATGTTGCAACTAGCACCAGTTACACCGCAGTTATGCTTACTGTATTTCACTCATTTTTCCCAGAATGGGTGTTTTTGTCTACTGACTAATACCCAGATGGGATCAGCTAATCAGCAGATAATGCATGGCTCTCATTCAAAGCTCAGATCTGGATGGTTCAGGCACCTTGAGGCCATCTCTCCCCGCTCTAAGGGAATTATAGGTCAGACACTTCAGAGCTGGGCTGTTTATGTAGTAGTAAGTAGCTGATATACATGGGGGTATTTTGCTGTGAAGTACAGAGGACTAAGACATTGGTATGAAATATAGTATCTAGCTTTTCACAGTGCATCTTGATTACCTGTTGCAGGTAGCTGATCCCTCTATAGTTACCCAGATAAGTACATATATAATTGTGGTTTTGATGTTGTATTTCAAATCCTTTTCTTGCACAGATTTTATTGCCAATCATAGATACATCTTTGCATGTTGCAAATAAGTTTACATTGACTTAGGTTACAGAGTGGATGACACCCCTATTTTGTCTCTCTTAAATCTCCAACCACATTAGTAACAGCGCCAGAGCAGGAGTAGGGCCCATCATAACAGCTGACATTACAAAATATTTTCAGTGGCTGCAGCTGCTTTCCTTGCAAACTCAATGAAAATGTACCCATAAAGCCAGGACTACATGAGCTGAGCAAAAAGCCAATCTCTTGGAGTATCTTAGTTCATCCTCTTTCTCCGTCCTTGTCTTTCTCTTTCTATCTGCCTTTTTGTTTTCTCTTTTTCTTCAATTCACCTCCACTCTGGCCACACACACACACTTACAGTACAATAATAAATGTGTTGAGATAATGTGGCTTGGAAACCATATTCAGTCCTCACTTGATTAAACACTGGAATTTTGCATGGTGCCCAGAAATGAGGTTAGCAAATGGCTTCACTGGTTGCCAGCTTGGAAATGCACAAAAGGAAATCGAGGGAGAACATAGTGTCTGCCGCTTGCTGGCTTCTAAATGTGCTTGATGAATGTTAGTGTACGTCACTTGGGATAATGCGAGTTAGCTGTGTGTGGACTCCAAATATGGCTGGAGTGTGACTGTTAGAGGTTGTAATGACTGTGCTGAAGTGAGAACCCTGCACAGGGCCCCTCTCAGAAGGTACACACCTCAGCTCTGCCTTTCCTCTGCAGATGGACTCACAATGAACTCTCAGTTTCACCTATACCTTGATGCTGCAAGAAGTGTAGATACACTAAAAAGATCACTGATGCACATTCTTTCTGTCAGCACTCATAGCTTTATAATTTAGTTTATCCTACCTATTCAGAGAACCTTTCTGCATCGCTTGTATTCATCAATATAGGTCTTTGTGTAATTTAACAGTCATTCATAATGTTTGTGTAGGAAATGGTCAGCTGAGTGTCGCTCATTGTGTCTGATTTATATTTAGTGGCATGCTGTTGTATCCATAAATTTTGTGTCGCTCCTTGTTGTTTACATCATATGTGATTGACACTGTGTCTCCTTTTGTAATTCTGTCTCACAGGCCCACCAGATGTGGAGCAGGCTTGTGAGCCAAGTGTGCGCACCTGGAGCCCCAATGCAGGGATCGAGCAAGGCGTTGTCGGCTTGTCGGAGTGCCCTCTCCAGGGCTGCATGCTTCAGCTAGAGTTCCCCTACCCGCTGGTACCAGACTCTCTTACTGTGTGGGTCACCTTCTTCAGCCCTGAGGAAACAGCACTGCCAGCCATCCACAACATCTTGCTTTTGACTGTCAGTGGGAACAACATTTCATTGGGCCCCAGTAATGTCTTCTGTGACACTCCACTGACTCTGAAGCTCGACATAGAAGAAGAAGTGTATGGGGTACAGTTTTTCACTATGGAGCAACACCTGGAGATTGATGCCACCCTCTTAGCATCCAAGCCAGACTGCACACTTTGTAGACATTGCCAACCACTACGCTACCGGCTGTTACGCCAGCCACCCTTCACTCATGCACCACACGGTCTAATGCTTAATGAACCTAGCCGCCGATACACAGACAGGTGAGTGATCCGGTAGGTGAATGTCACTCATCACGTATTATATCTTACTGTGTCAGCAGCATGCATTCCACTCAGAAAATTCTCCCTGGCATTCCTGAGTTTAGAAATAACTGATTAATATATAAAATAAAAGCTTGGTCTTTGTCAAGGTTTAAGAAAGACCAACATTTCCTCAGAGCAGAGAAAGGAAGCCATACAAAACACTGGACATACTTTGGCTGGAAACAATTGTTTTTACCCAAAGTATTTTCTATTAGAAGTCGAGAATTGCTGAGTGGTAACCATTTAGCTTCCTTCTTTAGTGTGATGTATTTTTCGGTTTTTAGACATGCCAGTAATAAGGTGTTTATTTATCTGTGGAAACCATCCACAAAAATATGTTCTTGTAATACCAGATATCCTTTTCAATACCCCCAGGAGCACTAGCAAGCCACCACTGTTTCTCCAGTTTCAAATCTGCTGCCCAACATTTGTTTCCTAAGTCACAGGTCAATCGTTGCCCACATTTGTTTTTTCCCATGTTCCATGAAGCAAGGGCAAACAGATGGCTTGTTGAAGGTATTATCTGCACACTGTGGTGAGGGTTTAGTGCTTTGCTTTCATGGAATGTGCTGACTCGATGAAGATTGTGCTATACATGGCACTGCTGCGTGTTATGCCATCTCACTATCATGCTGTCAGCCTGGTTCACACGAGAAGGAAATGGCTTGATAAGAGGCGAAAAGGGTGAGTATGCATGTTATGCTAGATGGAGTGATGTTCCCTAAGTTCCATAAAGTGTCTGTACTCAACTTCTTGATTGAATGTCAGTGTCTTTGGAAAGCTGTCTACAGTGGGGATGTATTTATTTGGGGGTTTTGGCACACTTCAGTGATAACTGATGTACTGTAGGTAGTTTTACTGCTGTGGTATATTTCACTAGCTGTGGTTGCATTCCAGTGGTAGTGGTCAGTGGCACTGGCTGAATATTTTCTGTTGTGAGACCATATGGGATCTTGTCTCTGTTAGATGGGCAGAGCAGTTTTACAGCAAGTATGCATTTGTGTTCCAGCCATCAAACTCTTTAACTCATTCTAATGAAGAAGAGGTGTAACAACAAAAAATATGTATAGTAGTCTTTTTATATATAAAGCATTTACCTGACAGTTTGGAACAAAACATAAAAATATAAATTTTGCTTAAAGACATGTCTGAAGGGATTATTTGATTATCAAAATTGTTTCTGATTAATTCTGTCAGTCGACTCATCATTTAATCAACCAATCGTTGCAGCTCTATTCCAGTGCATGGTACTAGTGGGGCATCCTTCAACAAACAAATCATTCTAAGATGAAGATCCAACAGGAGAACTAAGAGTCAGAAATATACCAGAGATGTTAGATTCTGTGATGGGAGTTTGATCAGGCATTATAACCTCTGGCAAAGATAATGCTTCATCACACTCACTGTCTCACAACAAACATAGCTTTTGACATGGTGGGGTAAAGAGCAGAGTTCACCCAGATGTTTTGGCATGCCGCAAATCCAATGTCAAGTGCTCTGTTTGATCGCCTGGGTCCAGCTGCTGAAATGCTTTTGTTGACCACACAGTAAGATGCTTCTTCTTGCAATATGTTTCCATGGGGCTGGATAGAGCGATGGGGACGTTTGGGGGGGGGCTGACCTCCCACCGTCAGGCCACTGGCAAACTGAGCAAGAACAACAGCTGACATCTTGGCTCCTTTGGCTCCGCTCCATCCATGGGTGGTGGTTTCGTTTGGAATGGCTAAGGGTTGGGAGGTCAAGGTGACAGAGTAAATTATGGTTGGGAGTAAGAAGGGTGAAGAGGAGACACAGGGGTGGAAGGTTGGATCAGTTGGGGTTAAATCATTGCTAGGCCCAGGGGGTGGGATATTACGGGGTGGAGAAAGTATGAAGAGAGAGGGTAGGAGAGTTCGGTTAATTTGACCTCATCCCTTGGAGGCACCCTAGCCCATGGCCTAATCCTTCTGCTGACGTGGTTTTCAGAGTTGTCATTCAGTCAAAGCCTAGCTCAGGGTTGATGTGAAGAGACCTCCCACCCAAAAGAGAGAGAGGGCAGCTCCCCCAACATCAATACTACCCCACGCCCCCTCTGTAATCAGACTCTGCCCTGGTTCTAAACAACTCTTCCCATTACATCCTCCGTCCATCCCCTTGCCTACTCTGCTGACGAATCTGCTGCTGCTTGAAAACACATCATTTAAGATTTGCTTATTTAAATTTTTTTGTGTTTCACACTATCTGGCTAATTATGAACAGCTCTGCACTCTAGTGGTCTGTATTGTGTTTACCCAGAAAAGGTGTCAGTATAATCCAACAGAGGTTTTCGTCAAATGGTTGAACAGCGTCTGGATCCAGCATTTTTGAAGTTCTCTTTTTTTCAGTATCAGCAAGATTTTTTCATTTCTGTCACTTTGTAAAAATTAGTGCTTTCCAGGAGAGATTATCTGAAAATATGAGGCTGGTCACAACATTTATTTACAATAAAATCTTTTGCCTTTTGACGTGGTTGCATGTTACACTGTAAAAAGTAGAACTATCCGAGCCTACCCTGGCTTTCAGTTTGGAGCAGACCTGATATTTGTTTAGGAGGTACAGGTATCGTACATGGATAAAAACTTTCCTGAGACAATTTTGGTTTCTTGGGAATGTAAATAATGTTAAACTTTATTAATTCTAAATTTGATATTAGTAGACTAACTGTTAGTGTCATTTGAAAAAAAAAAAATCAATGTTTTAAATAAAATGTTAAGGTTTTGGCATCATTTTTCATTTCCCCATAAATTTTCATTCCCTCTCATCAGTCATGGATTTTACTTCTTTTTAGTCATTTCTTTTTTTCAAATCAGGACGACTTGTCCCCGGCATCATACACAAGTCTTGAGTCTTGCGTAATCCTCCTAATATGAACCACATTCATGAGTTGCAGACAGAGTGAATAGTGTAGTCCTCGTGGATATCTCCAGCAAACCACATTCCAGGATAGAAAACTGACAATATATTACGTATATATATATGTATATATATTTATATATATGTATACACATATATGTATGTAAACAATATATATATACACACACACACACACACACACAAAATAGAAACCTTCTTGCCTTCTTTAAATGCATTCATTTGCCTTTAAATTGTTCTTTTTTAGCCATAGTTTGTTAGACATACTGTAGGTGTGAAATAACAGTGAAACCTCAAATGCATGTCAGCTGCCACTCTGACAAAAGGAGCACTGCACTGTTTGTTGTTCTTGCAGGCTCAATCGAAGATTTTTCCTCGACTTTCTTAAATTTATCTGCTTTTCTCATCTGGGTTTGCTCAGCCAAGAACAACAAGCAGCTACAGAGCGGAAACACATCCATATGCATGCTCACACTTAGGCCTAGTGCACACATCAGTGAAGGCAGGAACACGCAGATGAGCACAGACACACACTAACTCTCTTCTTGCTTTCAGTAGCAGGCACATACATTCGCACATGTTTCCATCTGTAATCACATGGTATTATCAAAACACCTTTGAAAGGCATATTACAGTGCCTTGTGCCTGACTTTGAGCTTGAGCCAAGATAAAACCACTATTCCTACAGGGGTCTTGAGAAAAATGTCTGTATGCATGAAGAAGCACCAATGATGAAATTTTATCACGTGACACCTTGTCTGCGATTGGGATAAGGTCCTTTGTAGTATGAGTTGCATATAAGACCAATTACATATCATATCTACTCAGTTACAGATGAAAGCGTTGTTTTATGAATTCTGGATTGCTGACAGAAGTCATGTATATCACTGGATAGTATCCAACACACACACTCATGTGTCAAATGATTTTACTATATCAAATGAGACCAAGAGATGATGCTGGTCATAAGTTCTTTCACAAATTTTCTGTATATCAATGTCCCTGTCATCCTATATGTTCTTCTTATACTGTATATCCCACCGAGTTCTAAGGGATGGAGAATTCATAGAGCCATGATACTGCTCCATTCCCTGCTGCCAACAGCAGCACCTAACACAGCATGGCTATTAGCAGTGAGGTGAAGAGAAATCATGCATGCACCTAATTGGGAACAGGTTGAAAGCCACATTTAAACAGTTTTTATCACGCTATGAGGAGTAGCACTATTGACCCTATAGAACCAAAAGTGCATTATGACTCTCAGTCCAAAACAGGATGTTGAACACTATTGGTGGAGTAAGTCATGGATATGCCCTTATATCTGTATCTCTCCACCTCTGCAGTCTGTTTAGAAATGCTTTGTTGTACCACGGTCTGGCATGTTTAAACTCTGTTACAAAAAAAAGACCTAACAAGGAGTCTGATCTTGATGGAAGTAATGGTTGGATTTGTGTTTGCTCTGTCACTGAGTAACTCGCTGTATAATGAATAATCATATTACTCAGAAGGGTTTACTGGCCTTTGCTAGTGACCTCAACAATTAGATGGGTGAAGTGGTGTCATGTTCTAGGGGGGCCCTTTTCCCAGGAAAGGTGTTTACCTAGATGCTATATTTCGAGGGCAACCCTGTCTTCTAGAAATAACGTTTATATGCGACTAATATGCATGAAAACACAGAAACGTAATTGCAACCGGATTATGTCCTCTGCTAACTTAATAAGGAAATCTTTTTAATTTACATATTTGGCAACTCACAAATATGTTGATTCTGAACGCTTTCAGACAATGTATTCGTCTCCTGCCAAAATATCAGATCTTGCAGCACAATATCCACTGGTAGTGACTAGGTGACTACAGCATTATTAATCTTTTTTGTGGTCATGTGTAGGCACACACAGCACTAGGTTAAGTTTAGAGAAAGATCATGGTCTGGTTTCATAAAGAATAAGTTCACAGTGACTTCAGACACAACACGTTTATTTACATTTAACCAAAACCACAATCTTTCCTTAACCTAAACCAAAGTGCTTTTGTTTCCCAAACATAACCACAGACAGGACTGTGCATGTGAATCCCACTCTTTGGCAGTTGTGACAGTTGTGCACTTTGTACGCCCGCCAACACCCTGGCAACTCTGCTGTAGTTAATAAATGTAGCACTTTATTCATTAAAAAAATGTTGCCTCTGAATAAAAATCAGGCCAGTAATTACATTGCCACCACAACATAACTAGGAAAAGAGTTTAGTTGTATAGGAACGAGACAGGGTTGTTGAGGCTTGCTGTGTTGTAGGACCAAACATTGTATCTGGGACCATAGTGAAAGCCCACAGTGTCCTTATGTATGAAAGGGCAGAGGAGTCCAGAATCAAGGCCTACAGGCGCTTTGATAGGGTAAAGCAGCTGCCTATGTGGCTCAAGCAGGTAACGATTCATGACACAGTGAACTCTTAGTGTAGTCTGGGAAAATAACTGAGGATTGTATAGGTATATTTCCTGTTGCTGTCTGGTAGAGTTCAGCAGTTGTCCCATTCAATTGAAACAATGAACCTGAAAGGGAAAGAAATGACTTCTAGTGAAAGGATGTTTGGGCCTCTGAAGCTGTTCAATCCAGATAGAAGGCTCTGACAGATTTATTCAGGAGAAAGGTGTGGGTCTGGTTAAAGAAAATGTTTGCAGTAGGTTGGTATTGGCACTGCTGACTGGTTTGCTGTCCTTAACCTACATAGACTTGCAAAAGAAAATCAGCGTTGACTGTGGATGCAAACCACAGCCTGTGGTCTAAGAGATCGCAGTCTTGCGCTCGGTCATCAACCTCAACTTCCTCCCTTTTTGACGCGGTATACCAACATCATGCTACTTCCACCTTTGCTGCTGAAAGAGGACTGTAATTATTCTTAGGACTGCAAGACATCACTTGTCAGGAAAATATAAACAGACAACTAATGCTGTCGTTTTTCAGTTTAATAAACCTCAGAATAATGAGGAATGGATGACATTTTTTCCACAGAAGCCCCCATGCCCTATATATACACCTTCTCTAGACAGTATTTTAGAAATCCCCATTTACTTCTCCATTTTCCTTATCTGTTCCTTGTTTGATTTTTTTAGCTATGTATTTTCCTTTTCTCTACATGCCCTTATCTCCTACTCAGTCGCATCTAGAGACTTGTCTCTTTCTTCTTGCTTGTTCCTGCATGACCATGTCTCTCAGTGTGGTCTGATCAGTCAGTGCAATTACCTCACTATGCACTGAATTACCTACAGTATCATAGCCAGAAATTCTCATTATCCACTAACGGGAAATTCGTGTGCTTCCTTGCTGCAAAGCAGTATCTGTTTCTCTCTTCTTTCTGTCAATTCTGTGTGTTTGCTCTCCTCAAAGATAAAGTCTCCCACAGCTTGACTTTTCCAGGGGCTAAACTAATTCAATTAGAGGGGGCATGTTTGAGTGTAGCCTGGAGTTGCACCAGCATTAGCCAACATTGCAGAACAGCACATACTGTAGTATAAGAGAGAGTCTGTCAGGTCAACCATTCTGTGTTGATAATAATAAAGCCAACATAAACATCTCATCCTAGGCATGATTTTTGCTGTTGGGAAATTCGTTTTGTTACTTGATCTTTAGGTTCATTGGTTTTTTTATACTTGGGCCAGCACAGCTAACTTGAACTTGGTATGCTTTCGTCTGCTGAGAATGTGATGAACAAACACAGGAGAAATGGAGAAATGAAGATGAGTGGAAAGAACAAAAGCCATGTACCAAAGTCAGCGGTGTCTTGAAGAAAGCACTCCTTTCTGATATAAATTCTTTGTTTGTGTTTCTTTTTTCTTTGACATGAATTACGGAAGTTAGGGCATGAGAGCGTATATGCACACGAGCAAATGCAGATGTACACCTTTCATTCTGCTATGTGTAATATCTTTGTACATGGGTATGCAGAATACTGATTGCTTCTTTTATTAAATCTGTCTTTTAGAACATTCTGGTGTTCTTATTCACTAGTGTACCTAATCACAAAAATGCTAAACTGAATGGCTTGACTTCAAGCTCATCAAAGGTTAGGGCTTCCCTGAACATCACAGAGAGTTTTTCTTGGTTTGATTGCTGACTTTAGCTTTGGCCTTGGGTGAAACATTTGTGGTACCAGAGCAATGTTTGCTGCTGGTGCTGCGTTGCACTCACACTGGGGATTATATGGCAGCAGTGGGAATAGCGGTTTGTGCCTGTGTACTCTTGTTTAAGTTTGAAGGCCATAGTTGGCCGGCAGTGTGGTAATAGAGGTATTGTGTGTCTGTGTGCTGGCACGTACGTGCATGTGTGTGAGTTACTTTGTGTAATGGGCATATGGATACGCATATACCCTGGTATTCATTGTGAGCAGTACAGTATTCTTGCATGCTTGTCACTGCATTTACTGTACAGCATTGCAGAGGGCATTCTAAAATTAGTTATATGGTACTTGATGGTCCACATGAAATGATCTACGGCTAACCTATTGTTCCTATTTACCCTCATTTACTGGAGTTGTTCCCCAACCATATCCCTTATTTTTGCTCATGTACTTAACCAATACTAGCCATGATTGCTGGCCACAGTTATGCATTCCTACCACCTTATGCATTGAATAACACAGAGAACATAGAGCACGCATTACGTTCACTCATTTTCTCCATATTGCTGACGACAGTGTTTTTTGGATTCTTTAAACTGTACAATTTTTCTTGCTGATATCCTTTGATTCCACCGTGTGTTTCAGATTGTGAAAGAATTGCGAGGACTTCATTGTTTTTTTGCAGTCCATCTATCAAACTTAAATATTTTTCCAGAATGAGCAAACGTCACAAACGCAGGTCACGGCCATCAAAATATTACTGTAATAAACGAGCTCTCACCAATTATATAGATATGCAGCCACCTGGATTCCCCTTTGTAATCTAACATATTAATCGGCTGTCATTCAAACATAAGGGAGTTGGAGTTATTTAAGTACAAGAAAATTAAACGGGAATGGTGGTGTGAGCAGGACAATCCTCAGACATCAGTGCTTATAATGTAGAACCCACACACACGCACACACAAAACATATAGATATTTATTATTTATTAGACTGAGTGCTTGTCTCAGTCAGAATTAGAATGTAAAGAAATTACTATGCCTTACCTTGTTCTTCAGTCAGATACACACACCAAACGCTGGCCAAAAACTCTGAAAGACAAAAAAACAAAACAAAAAAAAAACACGAATGAGAATCCACGACCATAAGCGACAAATCAAAACTACAAGTGAGAAACCAAAACTATAAGCAAAAAGAAAAAGAAGTCAAAAAGGAAAGAAAACTGTAAACGATACAGTTGCAAATGAGAGTGCTGATGTGAAGATCAGATATCCTGTTTTTATTGTTTGAAATAGTTAAAATAGATGAATACACACTTAAGCCCTTAATTCTTAGCTTGCCTTTACATGTTTTTTTTTTAAATTTTTTTATCTTTGTTTTCAATTTTCATTTCTCGTTATGATGCTTTTTAACATGAAACAGTACATGTTCCGGATCCATGAAGCAGGCTACTTGCCCCCAGCTGAATGTTTCTACTTATTTTGAGCAATTAAAGCAGAAGATTTTTTTGACGAGTGTATAGAGACCCACGATGTGTGTCATTCACTTGAACCAGTGGGTTAGAGGAGCCAGTAAGCCTGCCTGTAGTTAAAACAGGAACGGAATCCTACAGAACTTATTGAATCCCGTGGAAACACAAGAAACATGTAAAGGCAAACCAACAGATCAGAGAGGAAAATAACTACTTGACAGGATAAAATCAGATCAACTAATATCATCACAGCACCCTCACTTGCACTAATGTTGTTTCTCATTTACAGATTTCTTTCCTTGAGTTTTGTTTAGTTGCTTTGCTTATGGTTTTTGTTTCTCATTTACAGCTTTGATTTATTTTCTTTTGTTTATGGTTTTGGTTTTCTCATTTATGTTTTTTTTCCTTTCAGACTTTTTTTTCAGACTTCCTTATCTTGGTGACTCAAGAAACCATCATGGCAACTTACACCGGCAAAGTGAGTAGTCCCCCAATATTTCTCCTGTCCATTGTGTATTCATCATGATGGTTCCCTGAATCACTATGATAAGGAAACAAAAGTGGACCCGAAGTGGGTAAATGCAGCCATATCAGCGCGTGACCAGATAGGCAGATGAGTGGAAGTGTGTGCTGAGACAGATGTTTTTGTTTATGTTGGTTTAGATGCTAAAAGATTGCAACAACACACACACTCCCTAGCCAACAGAGCAACTCTCCTATCGACCCGTTTTCCACAGGCCTGGTCTGAGTCTCTTTCTCAGAGTACAATCTCTGACTCTTTCTTTCTTTAGCTTTGATTCTTAATCTGACATTTCTTCAAAGCTTCACATACGTAATCCCAAAATTCATGGATTTACTGTGATTTTTTTTCCTTTCTCTGTGCAGGGAGGTGGAGCCACATGTTGTGTACACATACCAAGTTCAAACTATCTCCAGCCGGAGTGAGAGTGAGCCCTCCCCACCTTTGGTGCACGAACTGGGGTCACCGTACTGCGGGGATGGACGAATCCAGAGGTAACAGGCACCCACACGCGTGATCAAAATGTATATACTGAAATGCATGCATACAGATGCGATGAAGCATTTTCAGAAAAAAAACTTTACCCCTATTGTGTTTAATTTGGTATTTATCAGTTTAGAAGTGTGTGTGTGTGTGTGTGTGTGTGTGCCGTAAGAGCTATCCAGAGGAAACTGGACTTGCTTGAAGTGTGTGTGTGTGTGTGTGTGTGTGTGTGTGTGTGTGTGTGTGTGTGTGTGTGTGTGTGTGTGTGTGTGTGTGTGTGTGTGTGTGTGTGTGTGTGTATGTTTTCTAAGTACTGCTTCCTGCTGTTTTAGTTCCAAAGGAGAGGAATGTGATGATACGAACTCTATGAATGGGGATGGCTGCTCCAGTCAGTGCAAGAAAGAGCCCTTCTTCAACTGTGTTGGTAAGTCCTATAGATGATGTTGCCCTTCAGCTTAAAACAGGAAAGCATGCAGTCACTAGTTTATTTCTATGGATTCCTGTTGATCAAACTGAAGAGAATTTGTTTGCCTTTAGTGCACCTTTGATGAAGGTATTTAACCCCTGACTTCTCAAGCAGATCTGCTCTGTTGCCATTAGTAGAAGGATGCGGTAGCTGTGAATTAATGATCCTGTATGATATACTGTATAGCAAGGTCTTGCTTGGGTAGTAAATGTATCTTGGGCTAATACCGCCTAGAAAGAGTAGAGTACTGATAATTACAGATTTCTTCATTTTAACTAATTCTTAAGAATAACAAGTTATGGAAAAAATGAAAGAAAAACTATGAGATATTATATTACATACTGTATCTAACACATTTTTAAAAGTGTTATGTGTGCATACAGTATGTGAACTATTTTAATGATAAAGTTCTAAACACTTTTCACTGGCAAAACGTGATATTTTAAATGAGATGGATCCGTTACATGTGGCATTTACCATAGAAGGGCTGCAAAGGTTTTGATGAGACCCACAGGCTAGGTTTGTGAATGAACAGATTTGACATCTTGGCATCTTTTATCCAAGTACTCTATGCCTTTCTCAAAAGAATAAGAATGCCATTAGATATCATTATCACTTTGACTTGTGAAAAAAAAAAGAAAATCTGGAAATCATTATTTCTTACAAGGTTGAGTGATCTTATTTTACATAGTTGAGTGACTGGCATCTCCTATGTTGTTTTGTTTTATGAATAGATGGATGGTTTCCTGTGCAGTTCTCCTGCTGTCTGACAATCATTTGGCCCCCTGTTGTGATTGTGTGTGTGTGTGTGTGTGTGTGTGTGTGTGTGTGTGTGTGTGTGTGTGTGTGTGTGTGTGTGTGTGTGTGCGTGTGTGTGTGTGCTTGTGTGCATGTACAGTGCATGCACGCATGCATACACACACATATGTGAGCCTCTGTGAAGTGGCCACTTAATCCCTGTCAGATTGCTGGATGACTGCATTGGCTGTGCTGTTTTTCCACCAACTGCAGTGCTCAGGGAAGTGTGTAAGTGTGTGCGTGTTTGTGTATGTGTGTCTGACACTGTCTGACATAGTTGTAGTTTTGCACAGAAATCTGACACTATAATGATGGGACCTTCTGTCCATCTGTCTGTATGTGTGAGAGAGTGCCTGCTTGTCAGTGTGCTGGATAGTGAAAGAGAGAGCTGGATGGAGAATTGACACTAAGTATACAACAGGGCCGGCATGCTACAGTTTGGATGAGCTTTAATAGGCTATTCACACGATTGAGCCCAATCATATCTGGAATTGATGAAATCGACAAGTTCTTTTCACATGACCCCACCTGGCATTACAATACTGGCTATGTCTCATTAGGGCTTCAAGCCACTGTAAACACAGGTGCAGATAAAGCATAAAGGAAATGCAATACGATTTTCCATATTCACATATCCCTTCTATCACGAAAATGATAGGTTTGGAAGGTCAGATTTCATTCTCTGTTCTGTATGACATGTTGTCAAATGTAGGATGGGGTGCTGTCCTGAAAAAACAAACAAACAAACAAAACACGTTTAATTAATTTTGTCAGCCTCTGCACCTTTCTTTTCTGTTTCACTATCTCTCTTTGTTCAACTCATCACTGTCTCTCTTTCTCCAACTGTAGATCTCTCTTCTTTTTGCTCTTGGACTCAATAACCTTTCCACTTTTTCCGTTATCTGTTTATTCTATCCCTGTCCAAATTCAAATATTGTAGCAATACTCTTTCTCCTTTTACATCCTTTACCTCCTCTTCTCTCTTTAGTTCACACTCTACTCTATTACTCCTGCAGCTTTCACAAGCCACTGTTCAAGCTTCCTCTTGTCTTAGTCTCGCTCCTTTCCCTTCTTCTTTGCCTCTGTTCCTGCTGAGTGAGTGGCGGGAGCGTATTCTGTATGCCCCCTCAGTAGCCCCTCGTTTCACCATTGCCAGAGCACAGAACTGACTTGAGTTTTTGGCTGTGCTGGGGAGGGCTGGAATTTCGAGGAGGAGGCCCTGGCCAACTTGGCACAGAATGCCGCCTTTCCCCCTAACTGGAACCCCACCGGCTGACACTGCTTTAGCTGAGAGCTGAGAGCAGTGAGGCCCATGCAACCTCCCTGCTCTGCTCCCCTCTCCTCCCGTCCATAAGCTTCCAGTTCCAGACCTGAACTCCGGGTGGGATGTCTGGAAAAATTACTGCTGTATCTTTCTCTAGCTCTTGACTTTGTCTGGTTCCCCCCTACCCCCCACCTCTCTCTGTGTTTATCTCTCTCGCTCATTTTATCGTTCTCTCCCATTCATTCTTTCTCGTTGTTTCTTTCTACCTGACCTTAGCATATTCTCTCATCTCTGTTTGTAGATCCTCACACACTCAAGAATTTATCCTCCTTTCATCCATGCACCTTTTTTCCCCTTAGCCTCCTCCTGTTTTTATCTGGTCCTCTCCCTCTTGACCTTCCACAATAACAGAGATAAGGTTAGAAATTGTATCCGAAAGGATTAGGGGGTATGAATGTTCTATAAAAAAGGATGGCGGGGGGGGGGGGGGGGGGGGGAGTAAAGGTTGGTGTTTGTAAAAACTCACCTGTATGGCTTGGTACAAATGAAAACATGCTAGACAAGGAAGACTGGGGATGGTGGGAGATACGAAGAATCTGACCAGCTGACTTCAGCTGTACTCAATCCTCCCTTTACTGAAAAACTCATGAAAACACAGATAATGATTTATTTCAAGTTACAAGAAAACTGTTACCTGTTCTCTATTCACCTACAGAGGAGCCAAGCATGTGCTACTACTATGATGGCGATGGGGTGTGTGAGGACTTTGAGCGAGAGACTGGTGTGAGAGACTGCGGCCTCTACACCCCAAGTGGTTTCCTGGACCAATGGGCCTCCACTGTCGAAGTTTCCCATGAGGAAAAGCCTTACTGCTCCGGTGAGGTGGCTGCTGGATACCCTGCTGTTACTAAGGTAAGGCCATACACAGCTCGTCCTATCTAATACACATTAGCTTCCCTCAGTTAAAAAAGCCAAATATCTTAATGATATAATTTATCATGTCAAGAGGATAATAGGCATTAAAATTCTCCATATGTGCACATAGAAACAAATATTGATTAAGTCATTTATTCCTGTCTGATATTAAACAAAATGGTCTTTGATTCTTTGATGATTTGGTGCTAATGCTTTCTCATCCATGAATGTTTTACATATCATAATGATGATAATAAAGCCTGCAATTTTTGTAAGGCACTTGTAAGGCAAAAAAAACTTTTATTGCTGGTTTACAATTTAAGTAATTTAGAGACTGAAACGTGTAATTAGATGTCTCCCAAGGTGGGTGCAGAAGTTTGCTGCTCATTAAAGTAATGCTTATTACTTTAATGAGAGAGAAGAAGCCACTAATTCCACCTAAGGCTGGTGGAAGCATTGATCTGTTGCGGTCGCAAAGCAGAAAGGGACTGATTGCCCAAAACATTAGGATGAGACATACATTCATGTAGACAGACACACACACACACACACACACACACACGCACAAAGCTTCGAACAAAAATAAGTGCAATACGTTCAATCCTATTTAATCCCCTCTCCCTAATATGGATGGTCAAAGCTAAGGCATGTTGATGAAGTATACCATCTCCTTTGAATCCACTATTTATTATTTCACTTAGTTATTGTCCAGTATCTTGATAGCTTTCAGGGTACTTGTTATCAAAACCAAATGTTAAAATAAGTATCCTGCCGTATCTTACTTTGATGTTAAGAGTGACATCAATATCGATTGTTAAATTTTATGATCATAAATATTTTAACCCAGCAAAGGAGAAAATTTCTGTTGAAACATTAGGTCTACCCCTCTACACTGAGAGTGCTCTCTCTTGCCTTTCTGAGGCATGTGTGTGATTTTGGAACTAGAGCTTGTTCCCACTGCTGATGATGCATTTTACAAGGCCAACATACTGATTACTCTCGAACAGCTGTGGTCAGGTGCCTTGCTCAAGAACACTTTGGCAAACAGAGGAAGGAGATTAACGGACACCATTTAATTCATTTGATATTTATATGGCACCACTTTGGTCTGAGCAAAAAAGGGAAAGTCATCCAACAAACAACAATGCAGATGTTTTATTCTCTGAGAAGATTGAGACACTAGTGGAACATGTCCATATAACCATAAAGAAAGGATTTATGCTGTGAAGGACACATTGTTCATTCAAAAAGTACTTTTACTGTGGAGAACACACTGTTCCCCAAGGATCATATGTGATGAGATCACCTCGTTACAAGGCCACTGACTGTACACTCTATGTGGACGCACAAGTGCATGTGCATGGGGGGAAAATGTGCAAACACAGGTTAACAAAACACAATGGTGTTGTCACTATCTCTCTCTGCCTCTCCTTCTCTCCTTTTCTCTCTCTCTCACTTTCTCACATATTCTGTCGTCTATCCAGGAAATCGTGAGTTGCAAGTTTTGTAGGTACACTGTTAATTCAAAAATTGTGTCCACAAACCCCATGCACCTCACCAACATCAGTACATGGCAATTATTTTTCCACTCGAGTAGCATGTGCTGCAGTAGCATCGTACGCCACCTCGTCAAATCCAAATGAACTTTGATTACACTGTGTCTTTGCAGTTTCGAGTATATGCACACACAAACAAAAAAATCTGCATGTGTTCTCGCACACAAATACACACACAATTGTGCACGCTTGTTTGCTTGTGGTAGTCCCTTGGAAAACAAAGATAACATAACACGGCCTCAAATAACTCAGCTGAGGTCTTGTTCAAGTAATGCTCCTGAATAGTTTGTGCAATTGCATGTGTGTGGCTATGGCGACTGTCCTGGAGGCTCATGCCACAGATGAAGTATGTGAAGACTGGTTCTGGAGATGAAGACCAGGCAGTAGGCTAGGCTTGTCTTCATTCATGGATCCAGTTTAAATGTGGCCACTTTAGAACAACATATAAAACACCACAGTGGCTCATCAGTAGCAAAACAAAGTTATTGAAGATGAACGAGCTTTCAGTGATGTCTAGCCATCTGGTATTTTAATTGCTGTTTTTTGCTGACAATTGCTCTTGATGGCGACCAGGAATCTGCCGTAGAGTGCCCAACGAATAGTCATTTTTTAGGCATCTGGACTGCATTCCCAATCTAGAGTACTTTGTTGTAGGGGGCGGGGCAGCAGCCATCAATTCTTGTTGAGTACTTGGCGCATAGAGTAACCCTTTGATCTCAGCCAACCATACTCTGGAGACAACGGCATTACCACGGCATATAGCCAAAATGACAGTATAGTTCTCTGCTGGAGTTGGTGTCTGGTTAACCACTAGCATCCATCCAACAATATGTAACATTATTGTCCTTTTCATGCTTGTTTGTGTGCTGATGTGTGTGTTGGTGTGGGAGAGAGACGAATAAAGAGCTAAAGTCAAACTGAGGCCCAGAAAGAGGTTATAAGTGCAAAGGGAGTGTACAAAGAAAACCAAAATTATGTGTCTTAGCAAGGTGTTGGGCTACCACAAACCACCAGAACAGCTTTGGAGCTCCTTGGTTTTGCCAGATCTCTGGATCTCTATTGGAGGGATGAGCAGCATTCTCCCTAAAAGAAATTCCCCCATTTATCAAGTCTGGGAATACAATCTGAACTAGGAACTAGAGCCCTATTCTAATAAATTAATTAAAAAACTGGGGGTAAAAAAGCCAACTACTCTCCCAAACTTTGCCCTATTACCATGTTGTCAAGCACTTGAAAAATTGGCTGTGCAAATGAGTGTGTGCTATTTGTAGTCATTATTTTATCAGAAACCAACAGCACGTTGTCCTGCTTTGCTAAAAGCTCACTTCTTCCTTTGTGGTTTAATTTAATCAGGTTTCCGTGTTCATGGCTCACAGGTCTTTGGTGGAGTTGGACTAGAGATGGGCTTCCCTGATAGATAACAATGCTAAAGTGTAACCAACTCTCTGTGTGTTTGTTAGTGTTTTTCGTTCTGAATGAGTGTGTTAGGGGTAGGGGAAGTGGGTAGCGCATCCTTTCCCTCTGATCTAGTAAACAAGGCCTGTATTGGCTTCTGTATCAGTTCTTTGTGATGTCTAAGACAGTGTTGACTCTCTCTCTCTCTCTCTCTCTGTGTGTGTGTGTGTGTGTGTGTGTGTGTGTGTGTGTGTGTGTGTGTGTGTGTGTGTGTGTGTCCATGTGTCTGAGAGAGAGAGCAAAGCGGGCAGCAGTGATAGGGATCTTTGCGGATGCAAGAAAGCAACAACAGCACAAGAAGGCACTTGAGGATAAAGAGAGATCATGTATCTGCACGAAATCTCAAGTGCTATGTACTTTTGTGCATATGCGTGTGTGTTTTAAAGGGTATACACGGCAGGGGCATGTCTAAAGGGTGAGAACGGGGTGGCACAGCCACCATCAATCTCAATATGCGGCATTAGTGTGTGAGAGCTGAACTTTTTAGCTTGACTTTTATATCTTCACACACCACAGCAAAGCCAAGGAGAAAAATGAATGAATGCTCCTACATTTAAACCACTACTGAGGGAGGGTTCAGCAACATAAGAATAATTGTTTTGTAAACAATAGCTTAGTATCCTGCAGTCCACCTTACAGAAAGTAAATGTGTACTAGATCTTTGTAAGGGTGAAACACATTCATTTTTGGGTCATGGAGTGTGAATCCCAGCACTAACTACTAGAGGTAGAAACTACAATGGTAGTGCTATATTTATAGTTTTTTTTACTTATATAGTTATAGTTTTTTTACTTGATGATACAGAAAGGGTTAATATATGGTGACACAACAGTAAATAAAGCCAAAAAAGAGGAAAAAAGTAACATGCAGATTGAGAAAATAGAGGAGAGTATGAGATTTGTAAATTAAGATAAATATAAAAGAACACACAGCAGTCAAATGCTTTCAAATATGATAGCTGAAATGTCATATGACATAATGTAGGGAATCAGATCCATAAATGACAGATGACAAATGATGGATGAACAGATGGGGTTAGTGGTTGCAATTGGAGCTATAACAATCTGGACATTAGTTTGACTGACAGTCGTACTACAGTCAAAAGAAAATACATGGATAGAATACAGGATAAAAATTATTGTGAAAGTAGAAAAGGGTCCAAAACCACTCTCATTGGCCATTCCCACATTAAAATATCCTTAAATGAGCAATTTGAACCAATCAAAATACCATATGGATAAAAGAGAATGTATGAAGTTAATAAAGTTGAGATATATTAATGATCACAATGATGCCTAACTGCCAGTATAAAATTCTATCCTGGTTTAATATTTGTGTTGTTTTTAACCTTTTTGTTTTCTCTTTCAATGTCAGACACATTTCAAAATGTTGTAGACGACTTCTAACTTGGGGCCACCTGTTAATACTGTAAGGTGGCTTAAGCTTATTTAAAAGATTCTCCCTCCTGTCTTGATCAAGCTCACACACAGGTACGCAGTCAGACAGAGACGCACAGGCAAGCACACACACTCACAGTGCCGACTCCATGCAAGATTGTAGGGCAGGTCCATGGGGGACGGAAATGTACTACTGCTGTCTTTGTGGAGCAGAACATACTGTTCCCCCACTACCACACCATGTAATATGGTGAGCCAGCTCAACTTGCTCTAGAGGGATTGGATTGGAGAACTGGCCGTGGCAACTAACCTGTGTGTGTGTGTGTGTGTGTGTGTGTGTGTGTGTGTGTGTGTGTGTGTGTGTGTGTGTGTGTGTGTGTGTGTGTGTTTGTTACCTCTTTGGGACCTTTTCCGGTATAAACACGACCTTATCGGGACCAGTAGTCTGGTCCTAATGAGGAAAAAAAGGCATTTCTTAGGTCCTGGTCAGGGTTAGGCTTTGAGTTAGGCTGTGCACAATGAATGGAAGTCAATGCAATGTCCTAACAAGGATAGCTGCGCAAACCTTTGTTGGTGTGTCTGTGTGTGTGTGTGTGTGTGTGTGTGTGTGCACCCTTGTGCTAATACCCATGTAAGGTTTGCAGACCGCTTGGCTTCATGTACATGTGTGTAGATGAATTTGTGTTTGCAGGTAGGGTGCATGTGCATTCAGATTTTAAGATCAAACAGCAAGCCAGGTGATTTCTCCAGAGAGGGTTGCTGCCCAGGCAATCTCTGACGCAACCCCTGGGCACCCCTGGAGAACACTCCCCTCAATTATACATAAGCAACAGAAGGGATAACATTTTAGTCCTCTCACGCTACAAGAAATTGCCTATATATGAAGTTCACCCATCTCGAGATGTAAAACAAACATATGTGCATGAGGTCTGCATTAAATAACCTCTGCTACATTCATCTTTAGGTAAGTAATGCTTCAGAGGAAACAGAGAGGGATAAGAGAGGCACTGTAAAAGAAATGATTCTGGCTAGTAAAAACAAGGAAACAATAACTAGCCCAGTTTTTTCCCAGGTCCCAAAAAACCCAACAGTGTGTGTTTGTGTACTTAAGTGGAGGATACAGTGGGGTCCAAAAGTCTGCGACCTGAATGTGAAAGTGGTCTCAGACTTTGGACCCCACTGTATATGCATACTGTATAGGCTACTGCAGTGTGTACATACACATTTTAATGCGCATTCTCCCCTTCATATAAATGCAAACACACAGGCAAACTTGACCATACTGTTGCAAAAGCTGAAACACACACACATACACACACACACACACACACACACACACACACACACACACACACACACACACACACACACATTCGCAGACACACACACACACACACACACACACACACACACACACACACACACACACACACACACACACACACACACACACACACTTACATGCCCACAAAAACAAAAGCTCATACAGTAGCCAAGCTGTTGCTTTCAGCAGTACAGGAGAGACAGCTTCTCTGGCACTGTCTCTCTCACCAACATTCCCCCAAACCACACAGCCCTCGTCAGGCACAGTGCCAGTGACATAAGCGTGTGGTAACATTAAAAAGAAACCTCTGGGATGGCGTTCCTTTTTCCCTTTTACTTTTCCCATTTCAATTATTATTGTGGTTCTGCCATGTGGAAACCTCATTGTGGCTGGTGTATTTTTTTAATGGCACTGATGACCCCCCCGTAACATTTTCAAGCTGTTAATATGCTGGGTATTGGCTCTGTTTTATTGAGCATAGGGGGCCACTGACTGAGGGACATTTATATTCTCCGCAGACCCATCTGTTTTCAACTTGCTGGCATTGTGCGCTCACCACTCCCTATACATTAGTTTGTGGTCTATGTTCCCTACCACCCAGTCACTACTGCCCTGATGAGACTGGGATAGGTAAACTGCATAATTGCAGCCACTCACTAACTTTTACAGCCCCATTCTCAGTAGGCCGTGGAAGTCGCCCATCATTAGCCCTGGACCAATGAGACGGTGAGCTTCAGTGGGTATGGGTGGGGCTGGGTGACAGGACATTACCTCACACACCAGGCGCTCACCAGCATTCCAGTAAACCATGGGATGGTGCTTGGAAACTCATACTAGTTTCTCTCTGTTGCTCTTTCTCCTTTTCTCTCCACAAATGCCTCACAGATGCTCACTCCTGCTTCCCATGCTCAGGCTTCAAATTTTAATATATGCCTTTAACAAAGAGAGAAAGAGGAGTGGAAAAGGAATACCTGTTGATTGAAATAAAAACATGTTTTAGGGGGTGCTGTGACGGAATAAATATGCTCTTATGAAGTTCTTTTCTTAATTTGCACGTGTCCAAAATTTCAAACGAACTAGGTCACTGCCTGACCTCACAGAGTCATACAACAGGGTCTGAAACAAACAATAAACTCTGAAATGCTCAGCAGGCGCCCTCGGCCCCTGGTGTACCAGTGCTTACACCGATGACACTGGTTGACACAAAATGAATCAAATTTTAGTTGTAGTAATTATGTTTACTGCCAAAGCAAATCACTCAGTGAAGGCAAAAACCCTACCCAAAATACTGAGACTTAAGACAGTGGGGTTGGAATCATTTTGGGAAATGGGAACATCCAAATTGGGGTATTCAAGGGGGATTGTGGGAAAGTTGGTTGACAGAGATAAATTCCATCCGTCCTAACAACAGAAATGCTCTTAGAAGCCAATCCACTGATGATATCTACGAGTGATTTTTTTTCTTTTCGTTCTGCCACATGGTACATAGCATGTGAGATATTATGTTGTCATAATGGCATCCTCATGCTGAATACCAGTACCTATAGATGAAAACAAAACTGATATTCAAGAAACTTCTGCATCACTTTTTAAGACTTCTAAGAGTTCATATAATTATACCACAGCTGATTTGTCAAGACATTAACACAGAAATATTTGCTAGTTCATGGATTACTGTAACTAGTTTAATTATTGCTAGGTGTGCCGTGGCTTTATCATGAGAAAAAAAAAAAGATTTCTCTCTCTGTTGTTTCTTTTCATTGTGCTATGTACAGTGCAAAGTAAAGAGAAATGTGTATAGAGTGTCACAAAAATCCAGAGTTGAGCCACGCTCTTCCTCAGGCTCCCGCACCATCCTCTAACATTTGGAGGATGCAGGAAGGACCTTTGTGGGGCCTCCTAAATGTCTGAGGGCCTCAATAGTCTTTTGAGAACATATGGCCCATGTTTGTGTGCGTGTCAGTGAGGTTTATTGATTTGAATCCAAGATAGGACATTTTTAAAATCTGGAGGCTTCATCATCAGTAACCAAGCCAAGGTGGGTGTAGCATATGTATATGTTTGTATTTGAGTCTGTGCGTGTTTGTACATGGATATGTGTTATGTGCAGGAATCCCTCTGAAGAGGTGATCTAACTTCATCCTGGCACCAAATTTCCGTCACAAGTGGAAAGGCTGTAGTTGAGGTATATTATGTTATTAGAGCCATTATTATTGTCATTACTCTGTCTTTACGAACACCGTGCTCACTGTTTTTCCTTTTCTAAGTTTATGTTTTGTTTTATGCCCTTAATGAATGTTTTTACTATACAGACATATTTTAAGGGGAAATGAGTCTGACAGTTGCACTCTCTCTTTCTCCTCACCTCTATCTCCTTTGCTTTCCTCTTGGCTCAAGACACTTAGCTCTCCTTTTATCTGAAGTGGTGATTTACAAACACCAGTTTGTGTCTACAGACCAGGGGTTGGCTGTTGTCTGCCAGTCTGACTAAGCAGCTGGTACAAATTAAGACCATGTGTGTAAATATGTGTGCGTGTGTGTGTGTGTGTGTGTGAGAGAGAGAGAGAGAGTATTTTTGAGTTAAGAAGTTGAACTCATCTCCAGTGTTCGTATGACCGTTTTTCAAGGAAGGCGAGAAGTTGTTTTGTTCCGAATAGGCATCTCAACATTTGACTTATGTACTTGGAACAGTGACTGCTATGTCCTTGTTATAAATCAGAACAAGGGAACCATGTGTTTAGAATGAGTGGATGTAGGAGAGGTTATCAGAACTTATCATTTTTGTTTTGTTGTTTCACTAAATAGGCATCCCCTTTTCCATTTAGAAGAAATTACCTTTAAAACAGGTATTACACATTACGAGCATTACGACATTAGAATTTCCCGTCACTTGCAACAATTAAATCAGCCATTTTTTTATTTCACAAACAACAGATCTGCCATATCCTCCCCTTACCTTTTCCAACTGAGAGACTTTATGATAGACTCTTTGGACTGTCTTTTGTCAACAGTTCCTGCTGTGATATTGTAGTTATAATCAAGCAATCCGTTTGAAGGTCTGCTGGCAGGTGGTATAGTTTATAGGCAAAACAGACTGAAGGAGGGCAAACAAGAAGAGGTTTAAGTTTAGATGCATATGTGCTGTTTTCTTTACTTAATCTCCATATTTTCTTTTTCCCTTTCCTGTATGATCCATACAAACTCAGAGGCTGAATAAGTGTAAATTTAGTGTCCACCTTTTCTTTTAGATGTTGTTTATGACCCCTGCTTGGCCTCTCTGTTGAGGGTGTCAATAAAGCGATGCAGTGCTTTTAACATCCTTTGTAAACATACGAACTCGTAGATATGGTATCTATTAACATGATTATATTGGTATTTTATTACATTTGTACAAAACACATGCAAACTTTTCTGTTATCTTTCTTGTTAAAGTAAATCTTTGTTTGCACAGGAGGTATGGCTCTGAATACCACATCTTACAAAGATATAGTAAATAATGTGTTTCACATCATTGCTTTTTCCTCCAAATGTTTTTTGGTGATTTAACATTCCTAATATTAGCGGCGGGCTGATTGATCACGCCTTGCAGTATGTCTGTGATAAAGGAAATCGCATCTGTTTTTTATTTGGTCTCATTGGACTCAGATGATGTATTAGCCATAAAAGTTTATTTTTAAAATCATGCTGTTTCTGAGACAGATTATAAAATGAGGCTAAAAAAAGGGCAAGCCAAACACATAGAGAGAATCTGACTTGTATTTGTCAGTGACAGGTACATTCTCTATGCTAAAATTAATTTATGCAGTTCTAATTCTTGGATGTTTTGTCCAGATGTAAGTGTAACAGTGCTTATGCTGCTGCCACGCATGTTAAAGTGTTTGAAGTAGCCTTCGTATATTGACAACTGTAGCCATACGTTGTGAGCTTGCACTTCTGTGTAAAATGATCAGGTTTTGTTACTTAACCTGTGATAAAGTGAGTGCTATAAATGTTTCTGGGCTCCCATCCCTCTGTTCTCAGTTCATTAGTCAGTGCATGTGCCTTGTACCATCCTTAGGGACTTACTATTGAGAATGCATTTACCCAAGTCCTTAAATAACACCTGATTATAGTACAAACGAGACAGGAATTTTCACCCACGATCTGCAGCAGTCTGACATTTGATTTCAACTGGAGGGGAGCTTGCCACCTCGTAGTTTAAAGAATTTACTGGATGCGTACAAGGTTTTTACACATTTCCTGGCAACACAAAACCATTTAGATGAAACTTTCTATGCTAGTATTTTATGTCTATAATACAAAGTGTGTAATGATGTTCTATAATTCAAAGCTATTAAACCCTAAATTATATTTTAGGAATCTAGTGTAATGTTAGGTTTAGTGAAATTCCGTGCAAAGTAGCACTTTTTTTCTCCAGTTTGTAATTTTTTTCGCTCTGGTCATTATTTTTGTGTTCATGAAAGCTTCTAAGGATAGGTTGCTTACTCTTAAATACACTTTCTCAAAGCGGAGGATTTTCTCATATTAACCATGATTGTAAACCCATTTACAGTGACTTCTTTACTTTGATATCTCAACAACAACAGCAATAGCAAGGAAAAAACCTTTTCAAAAATTTGTTTGCTTGAACATGAATGAACATGCCTGAACATGAATGAACCAACAACCTGTTGGTTGTCTGTGTGTGGTGTGCTCAAAAGTTGAACTTTAGATTTTACTCTGGTGCTCTTGAAGAAAGTGGGATTGGAGTTTTCTGATGTATGCAAACACTAAAGCTAAGACACTGACACATGTTGGAGCAGGGGCACTGTTGAAGTTCTTGTAAAAAAAAATTGCTAGGTGGAACATTGTTTCAAAGGAGTGCATGTTTGAGATCATGGACCTGAGCCTTTAGATTAATGTTGACAACTAAGATTGATAGCAGTGTGTCTGATCATACAGTGCATAGCCAAAAGTGAGAAATTTGGGTGCAAAGGAAGCCATATTTTATTTCAAAAGGAAATACCTAACACATTTCAAAATGGACTTCAACTACCTACATATGGATATTATCAAAAGAGAGGAAGAGGGACTGGTAAAAGAGGAAACACAAGAGAACAAAAACGAAGAAGATTATAAGAGGCGAGTGGCGGAACGGTATAGTTTTTATCACTGTCAAATCACAGCAAGAAAGTCATCAGTTTGGACTGACCAGCTGGGGAGTTTGCATGTTCTCCCAATGCCTGTATAGGTTTCCTCCAGGGACTCATGTTTCCTCCTGCAGTCCAAAGACATGCAGGTTTGGTTAATTGGAAACTCAACCAACGCGTGGTGGGATAGGCTCCAGCCCTCTGGAACCCTTCAAAATATTGATGGATAGATGGATGGATGGATGGATGGATGGATGGATGGATGGATGGATGGATAACATTTTTAAAAAATCAAACAGATAAAACAGTTTATTACCATCACCAACCTTACCCCCTGTTTCTATTTAGAGTGTGTTGACTCTTGCCATTGCATGGAGAGGAGGTTGGAGGAAATGTAACCAATGGAGACTTGTGAATTACCTCCTACTGGTTTGATGCTTTATAGGGGGTGTTTGCTTGAGGGCAAGGGTCTTGGCATGCCAAGCAGTGTTTGTCTGTCTCGAACAGTAGGTTGTTAGACAAACACACCAGATGAGGAGATGAGGGGGAGGAAAGGATGAGAGAAGGAGGGGTGTGGAGGAAGGTGTAGCTAGAGCCACCTGTGTTTACATGAATAAGTTATCAGTTTGCACATGGAAATGGTTTTGTCAACTGCCCTGCCAGTTAAGGGTTAGTAATGGAAACAGTTCCTCTTGAGTTCACTTCATTAGCAGACAATCCCTATAAAGCATATTGGTTAATTAAGTCATACAGCCAGGGAGAGTCAGGGTTTGGAAGCAAACCTGAGTAAAATAACCATTGGTTTCAATTTAGTTACTGTATTTATTACATTAACATTTAGCAAATGACTGTTTTCTGGTGACTGTACTCTGACATGGAAATCTTACAGTAGTAGTGCATTCACAAAACCTGGAATGAAAATAGAGATCTTTGCAACTGCACTCAAATGGGGCCTCATGGCGGTCTCATGGCAACTGATCTAAGGTGTTTCTCACCTGCATTTCTCATTTCTGCCACTTCAGCTCTGAGCAGAAAGGTCACGTCAACAGATCTAGAGGACAGATATATGGGCAGATAGCTGGTCTGGCCAGTTTTCCACGGTGGCAGGATCTAACAGTAGCCTCTCTAGCAAAACTCTCATGTTACTGGTGTCTCATTTCACTAGCTCAGGGCAGCGGGCGAAACTCACCGTCCTTGGGTATATGCCCTCTTCCCCCTTTGTCTGTGTTTGTTTATTGCTCAGTAATATTTTACCAACTTTTGGTTTTACTTTTCTGTCTCTCTGCCCCTGCTCCTATATTTGAATCAAAATGCCCCTTCTGTCTTTACATCTCATGCCAAACATCATCCAAGCATAGCTAATAAGGTGATAATGTGTGGGACACAAATCCTGTAGGGGGTCCTTTGATTTTCTGTATGTCACCAAAGCAACAATAATCATCATGTGTTATCGTAAAATTCATGATCACTGTATATTGTAGTTTTGAATTCAATTGCATTCCTTTTATTTTAAGTCTCTGCCCTAACATTATCCCTGCTTCTGATAGGGTGACAGAGCAGTAAATTGGGTAGTTTAGCAGCCAATCACCATTGCTGAGCTGTTTTGGCTTGAATTTTCTACGTACGTACACACGGGTGGCTTGCCACAGTAGTCAGAAGAAAATGGAAAAAAGAGTCCTAATTGCTATTTTTGAGATATTTTGTTAAGGTTTTCTACCTTCCCCAGATGCATTGGCCTAAGGCTAAACCAGAGTTGGCCTAGTGAAACTCACTCAAGCACTTGGGCTAAAAGCAGGAGGGACTGGGCTGAACGTTTAAGTTGCTGTTTAACTGTTCTAAATAACTTTTTTTTTTTTCTTTTTGTACAGTTAGCTGTAACTGTAGCAATAATATGCAGTTCACCATCATGTTTTTGGTGTAATCTCTTTCACAACTCACAAACTCTCTTCTGTGGTAGGATAGCCCTGTGGTCACATTGAGTGTGCTAGCATTTGCACTCAGTGCCATATTCAACAGCTACTGGGAATTAATCAAATTGGAAATTGAAAATAGAATTAGTATGTATTAGTATGTTTTTGAGGTACAGTAAAATGTTTGTGATCCTTATCTCTAAAATACAAAAGTGTGATATAAGTCTAAAGGGATAATTAGGTCAACCTGCATGTTTTTTCTGTGCATGTGTTCTCTGTAACTATAGCAGTGGTTCAGAAAGACATTATTTAGTTTGCCTGTTACCAGACAAATCATAATCATCATTAGATTAGTTGCAAATCCACGCAACTAGTAAGTATAGCTAGAATATTGAGGTGGTTTAGACAGTCTGCCAAATAATAAGGAAAAACTGGCTTACACTACAGTAAGTAGTGAGTAAATGCGGTAAAGCTGTGACACAATTCAGATGCTACATAGAATCATGAAAAATCTCTGAGGACTTCTAGTGGACAGGTGTGGCATGACAGGGTTTAAAAAGCCAGCATATGGTTAGTACACAAAAACAGAGGTTAGTGTGAGGAAGAATCAGAGGAAGAGGAGTGGGACACGGGGCATGCAATGCATGGCAGGGTGTTGGGTTTGTTGACAGAACACAAACAAACAGTGCTGCACAGAATGCACGTTAGCTGCACGTCAGCCCAAACAGCTGACAAACAGTTGACAGTCATGGAAATCCAGGGGTCACACCATTGTCAAAAGGCCAAGACTGTAACCAAATGTAAGCTTTTTCACAGATAAGTTCTATGTGTAAGATACATACCGGGTAGCTACTCAGCTATTGCTAATTTTAACAGAATTTTAGCATGTTGTCCCCTGAATTTACTACTCTGCACCTTTTTCTAACTTTGAGGTCTATTGTGATGAGAGATAAGTTGGGAAAGGTGCAGGCTCTTCAGCAATGATACCTGACAACAGGAGCGGCTGATAGAGACTCTGGCTTAATTAGATGGAAGTGAAATATTTCTGTAAGATTACTTACAACATCATTGTTTGCATAATCCATTGCTTTCTATATACCACATACTGTGCATTTATTTATACTTCTTTACACGTCTAACATAATGGAATCGATCTATAAAATGAAAAGTAAATTTTTTCTTTCCTATTATATTTCCCTAGACATGTCAGTCCAAGGTGTTTGATCTATCAGATGGAGTGTCCCAGTATGCTTGGTTCCCCTGTCGTGAGGCCCACGAGTCAGCCTGGGGATATCGTAGCTATTGGCTCAAGGTAAGACCTATATCCATCAAATATGGCTCAGGTGACATCTAAAAAGAATGATGCATTTTGGTACAGTGCTGTGGCATTTGAAGAAAATGCACTCAGTTACCTAGTTAATGTCAAACTGCTATACTGTCACCTCATTTTGATGCAACTTGAGAGGGTGAAGTAAAATGTATTCGAATACACACCGTGCAATGAGAGACGTTGTATGTATTTAGTTCTTTTTACTCGTCTTCTAAATACAGACCAGCTGTAGATCCTCATGGTTCCAGGCATAACAAGCTTGAAACATATGTTTTATGCTTGCTCGGAGTCTTAACACCCTTGCTGTCTGTTTTGGTCTTCTGAAGACAAAAAGATGACACTAAGAAAATATTGGTTATACTCTTGTAAAGGTTTTGCCTTGATGTAAGCCATTGTTTCTATAGCTAATTAACCTATGGTCATTGGTTTTATTTTACAGTACCAGTTAAAAAAAATGCCGTATTAATCTGGAGTTTTATTGCTTTGTGAAGTGGTTTGCATGATTAAGGATCCTCTAATTTCCTGGTTACAAATATTCATTCTATCGGAAGCCTGATTTCACTGGAAATTCTTGGTTATTTGTATTTAAAAGACTGCCAAAGACAAAAATATGGAAGGTGTGCCAATATAAGAAGATGATGAACAAGGCAATGCCATTCTACCTTGGGTTGTGGATTTTATACATTCTATACTAGGACCCAATGCAGTGCATTTTTACATCGTGCTGTCATTATGGTGCCTGAGAGAGTGCAGCACCCTGCAACTTAAAAAACACAAAGGATAGCACACAGGATGCATGAAAAATCATTCAAATTAGATAAAAAACAGGCAACACATCCAACTACTGATAGCATTTAAATAAAAATAAGACTATCTGCAGGCAGCATTAAGGAAATTCAAGGGGCTCTAGTTACTGAAAATTTGTACTTAACCTGATACTTTTCCTTCATTCAGGCCCACTTTTCTCATCCCATGGTGGCAGCAGCAGTGATTATACACCTGGCTGCTGATGGGACTGGCTACATTGACCAGACTCAGTGTAACATCACTGTTCAGCTAGTGGACACCAAGGAGGGCATCCACAGTCTAGGTGAGAACTGTCTTACGCACCTTTAAATTGCAACCCTCTTAATTCTGCTTTGGTGTCAGATTGCTCAATATGATAAATATGTGTGGAAAGCTGAGCTCAAAGATAATTGATCTAACTAACTAGCTGAGCAGACATGATGCAAAATAAGTGACCCCCTTAAGTACACCAACATGCTATTTACTCCGCTCTTTCAAACCTTCAGTTCTGTCCTTATTCATCTTTTTGGTTTGATTAACATTTGCCACTCTGATCCTCTCCACAGGTGAGTGGCGTCTCAGCTGCCGCACAAACCCGTTGGTCATCCCAGTGAACCATGACCTATCAGTGGCCTTCTACCACACCAAGGCTATCCTGGTAATGTTTGCCTCTCGCCTTGTGGCCATCTCGGGTGTGGGTCTGCGCTCCTTCCAGTCCTTTGACCCCATCACGATAAGTGGTTGCCAGAGCAATGAGATCTACAACCCCACAGGCCAGAGGTGAGTCAGAGAAATATGGAAGTGGAACACTGTTGCACATGAGGCTTACGCACACATCACAACCAGAAACATTCATATGAAATCATAAGATTATATGCATCTACACAGCCATGCTGACACACACACATAGAGCCACGTATATTAAACCTATCTTGTACTATAAGTTGCCTTAAAGATAATGGAAACTTGATTTTGAATTATGTTTTTTCCAAGTTCCCATATACAGTATGTACACATGTGACGTACTCTGCAAGTCAAGTTTTATATACTGTATATATCTATATAGCCCAAGATTACAAATTTGTCTCAGAGGGACAAAAAAGAAGAACAACAGGATGGACAGACATACAAAAAGTACTGTATATGCAGAGCAGACAATAGAACGACAAAAACATAATTCATACTCTTTCACTAATTATGCTTAAAAATTATTGAAAGAGTAAACTGGTAAGACCTGAACCACAAAATGGCTTCTCTCCCACCATCAAAGAGGACAGACTACACATACACTCAAGATGCAAGTCAAAGATACCTTTCACACAAAAGGAGAAGAGACAAGACATGCTAAGAGCTATGTTCCTATGTGTGTATTTGAGCAAGAGAGAGGGAGACTTGCATTATTTAATGGTGTCGACACCTATTTAATGTTAGACATCTGCCCGAATATGCAGCTATAGCAGTAAAACTTTCTAGGTAACAAATATAATAACACTGGAAATTTACAATCAATTTGGACCTCTTGCTGAGGTCCACAAATTTTCATCAATAGAGCTGCCATGCCGCCTCCAACAGTAAATCTTGTTTACCATGTTTTGTATTGGCTGAGGTGCACACTGAGTAAAAATATCCTTTTTCATTAAAATCTGCTGCAAGAATTGACATGTTTCCGTGTAACAGTTTTTGCATTGTTCGATGCTACACTCAGGTTGTAAGTTGCCATTTTCTCTACTCTAACCAGTTGATTAAATAAATGACCTGTCAATCAGGGATCAAAGATGATGCCAAATGTTTAGCAGTATCTTATATTTGAATATTTCTTGTTTGATGAAAAAAGATGCAGCAGTTTAAAAACCAGCATCTGAGTCAGAAAATAGAGATGATCAAGTTTAAGTTAAAAGCCCTTAATATTTTTTCTTGACATTTGTAAAAGCTGTTGGCAAGGTCACCAAAAGAATTAACATCTATGTAGCTATAAACTCACAATTTTACCTTTTAATTTTAACTGTTAACCATATGATGTCAAGTCCCTCGACACAAACATATCTAAACCAGACCACACATATGCACAGGGAGTAACAATTTACCAATTTCCACACCACTGTCATGCATGAAACAATTCATACTGATGATGCTCCCACAACCCTTTCAACAAGAAATGCTCTGATAAACACCACAATACACAAAGAAAGGATGGTTGGGAGGTCTGTGCGGAGAGATAGAGCTGTTTGTGGCTTTTGTTGTGTGCCAGTGAGACATCCAAGAGCACCCTAAACAAATTTAAAACTATTGTGTATCTGCATCAGTAAGGAAGTTGTTTGTTACTACACACCCACAAACTAGCTGCTTTATCTCAGAGTTCTCGCTTACTTTCCTTCCACTCTATCTAATATCCAGAGGCTGTTGAAAACTAATATGTTTATGTGATGACAAGTCAACCAGGCATACCCACTTATCTTCAGAAATGTTGACTTGAACACGCTACAAAAGCTGAATATTATAATATAGTATTATGATCAGTTATTATATCACCGGGCAGTCCTTGCATCAGAAGAGAATCCTGGCTCTCTGTGTCACTGATCTGTTAATCAACTCCAATTCATCATCTGCATTCTGTCATCTATACCCCACTTTCGAAATGTCTTATCTCTCCTCTCTATTTTGCCTCACTCTGTCTTTACGTCGTCCATATTCCCATCACATCCCATCTCAACTCCCCCTTAATCATATCTGTTATCCCGGGCTGTCTTCCCATCGTTTACTTTCACTTTAACTGTTTGCCATCTCCTTCTCCTTAATTCTCCCTTTTCTGTGCCTCCTGCTCCCGCTTTCCCTCACTCATTCTCCTCAGCACATTTCCCGTAATACTTATGCCTCCACAACACACCACATCCCTTTTTCCCTGAGTTGTTAACAACAGGAGCTATTAACATGACTCAGTCTCATGTTCCATGCTTATATGTTTTTCACACCCGTTTTTTTCCCCATTGTCAATTAAATGTTTTTTCTCAAATTTTATACTCATCAGCTCTTACCACATCAAGAATTGTCGGAGTTTTTTTTTTTTTTTTTGGTGTACATTGGATATTCTCACTAGTTTTTGCTCTGTTCTCCTTTTTCTATTCTATTCTTCTTTTTGTCATACATACTATTCTATTGTGCTGTATACTGTACTTCACATTTGCAGTGGAGGAGGAAAGTTTTCCAGGTAGTTAATTGTAATTTATGTCAGAAATTCCAGAGTGACTAGCAGAAAACCACAAAGAGATTTTGTTCCAAGCCAAAGTGTCCACAGAGGAGGCTTCTAGGTTTCCCTAGTTTGTCCTTAAAAACCCTAGACACAAGTGACTGCTACTCTCGTGCCTTATAAACGGCCTTCACCTGCTCAGCTTAGCATCTTGACAACATGAGCATTTTAATTATAATCTTAAAATTTTACTAAGAGCTCATTTGTTTTTACTTTTACTTTCTTATAATACTAGGTGTTACTGTGTAGTGGAAGGGACCGTGAGGTAGAAAAGTGAAAGACATAAGGGATAATATAAGTACAGAGGTTTGCATCATAAATAATTTGAGAGATGAGGTATAGAAAAGTGAAAGACTAAGTTTGAACAGAAGCAGGAAAACTATTGGATGAAAAAAGTAAAATAGATTCCATTCATGCAGGAGTGACTTTAACAGTGTTTCTCCAAACGTATATTTTCTTACATCCTCTCTCTCTCTCTGTGTCCCCATACCTTCCCCTCTCTCTCTCTTTCTCCCTCTTTCTCCGTCTGCTTCATAAGGGAACCCTATACTGTAGAATGTGGACTGTAGTAAAAAGGTGCCTTGGGCATCCAAGCATTCCAAGAACATTAAATGCCTTCTCCATTTGGCTATCAACATAGAACTGTCGCCAAACTCTGCCATTGTAGCCTGCACATAATGTATCCTGTCCTTCTTTATTCTCAACTACACTCTTTCGTGCACAGAGACACCCCTTTTTATGCGCATAGCAAGTATGGCAATCTTTTCTCCATGTGGTTTATTGATTTGATATGTTAAACAGTCATTGATGGATGGATGTGGTTGACTCAATGCGTAGCTTTTCTGTTTGTGAGCAAATGTGCGACTGCTTCCATGTTTGAGTGTCTGCAGTGTTATTTTATATACTAAATTTATGTTGGTTGTAACTTTAAATGTGGTTTTTAGTTTCTTTCTCTCTCTCTCTCTCCCTTTCTCACTTTCTTTTTCCAACCACCCCCCCGCGCACACACACACACACACACACACACACACACACACACACACACACACACACACACACACACACTCCCTCACAGTTGTGTACATTATTCGTGCGAAGCCATTGACTGCCAGGAACCCTTAATCCGCAATGCAGAGGTCAAGTGCAGTAGCCCTGCCCGCCACTTCTACAATGGGGACCGCTGCACCATCTCCTGCAAGTCCGGATACGTCCTGCAAGTCCACCAGGATGATGACATCATCAAGAGCCAGGTAAGCACACTGCTACGCACATTTTTAAATGCACACAGGCAGTTAAAGAGCTCAGTGCATAAAGAGGCACATGAATGCATAAATGTACATGTGCAAACACTTAAGTGCAAAAGCATTTCTGTAGCATATGGGAAGATGCGTGCAAACATGAATCTGTGAATGCATACGTGAACATGCATTGATGCAAACTCAAGAACATAAATGGCCATAGGAGAGAGGTGCAAACACGGATTGTCTCTGCTCTCCTCTCTATCTCTGCATTTATTTTGTCACCTGGAAAAACTAGGCTTGGCACGGCAAGCATCCTGGGAAAATGACATCATGATCATCCAGGTAGATGCGTGCTGCACTGATGAGGGGAGATGCCCCAGTCTCCCCCTCTTGCTACACATATACCAACACGCACGCACACACCACACATATTCAGTACAAGTAAAGACATAATAGTGTTTAGTCTCTTGCTGAGCATGCCGCACGTCACCTCAAACAGTCACTTTGTGTTGCTACTCCACCGGGACGATGACATCATCGCCTAGTGTCTGCTCCCACTCCCTCCCTCGTTCCATCTCTGCTCATTTTGCACACATTGAAGTCTCTGTTAAAGGGCAGAGATTTGCTACTGCTCTCGCACGGCAACACACAAATGCTTCCATGTCGCTACCAACGCACATACAGTAAAGTACAGACAATCTCCTGCGTAAACAGGACACAGATATGGACAGACACGGTGTACACACGGATGCACGCGCACAACAAGTAAACAAACAGGGTAGTTGACACTGCATCATAAACCTTTTGGATTGGGGCCAAATTGCTGTAAAGGCCATATAAACACTTTATCCTTCTCCATGGCTCTGTAAAGCAGTCTGAAAGACAATCTATTAATGTTCCCTCAGAGAGATAGGAGGTTCAGAGAACAAGGTAAATATTGTTTTTATGTGTATTTCAGCCCGGAAAAAACATGCCTGTACTGTATGTGCGGATGTGTGTTTGTGTGTGAGGGTGTGTGCGAGTAATTGGCAAAAAATTTACAACAAGAGACAGAGAGGAGGGGAGAGAGGAAGAAAAGAGAAGAGGAGAGAAAGGAGAGAGCGAGAGAGAGACTGACATCAACAATGCATTCTTCCTCCCATCTTTCACATGGCTGTAGCGGGGATTTGTAACTTGTCGTAATTGGAGAGTTTCTACAACCACAAAGTCATTCAGCTGCCCCTCTGCCTTCCACTGAATGCTCATACTTACATGAGTCTGCACACACAAGTACATTATATTTGTGTGTACATGCACATCCATACAGACTATATCTACAAACACTATCAGAATAGTTCTCCATTGAGTCTGCACAGACTTCTAATTGCATTAGATTTTGACTGACAGTGCACTATGAGGCTATTCATCAATGTCAGTTCATTTAGTGATAAATTATGCTTTTCAGAGAAGGAGAGGCAAGACAGTACAGAGAAAGTGGGGTGAAGGGGGACAGGAGAGAATAGAAAAGGAAGTGGGCTGTGCCAAAAAAAAATTTTTGGACTTTGAAGGTTTGCCACAAATGATGACTGACAGTTCAAAGGTATTTAGAGGACCTGTTATTTATGAATAACTTTTTGCATCCATTCACTCCACTAATGGACATCATGTCAGTTTTGTTGTTGTAATGATGTCAGATTAGCATTTTGCAGTTAATTTAAATGAACAACGCCCCAAAGAATCATGTATCTTCAAAATCTAGACTATGTAATTTTCTTTTTTGGATGGTAAGATATTGAATGTTTTTAGATGTGGCTTCTTTGACAACAAATTTGTTTTCTGTGACCTTTGCTCTGTGAAATGGCCCATGTAGCACTCATTTCGTAAATGGATTTGATTGTAGCATTTTGTATTGCAAAAATTGTAACTCTGTTGGTATTATTTACCCCACGTTTTGGAATTATAAACTGTTTACAGATGTTATAATAAATTCATCGGTGGGATTATTACAATAATGGACTACATACTACATATTCATTCAGAAGCAGTGACGGAAATCTAGCTGCCAAAATCTTCTCCCTAAGTTCCAAAATCACGTTAAATTCAGCCACGTAAAGTCAGTAAGGACAAGAAAAACATTGTGCTCAGCTGACATACCACTGGTAAATGAGATGATGATGCAAACAAAATATGCAGACTGAATTATGTTTGTAATTACCATAGCAGGGGTGCCTTCTAAGACTAGATTGTTGATCCATTCCAGCTAAAGTCTTTTAACCCCAAAGAATGAAATGATTCTCTGGAAAAAGTTTTCACCAATTGCACATCCCTCCACGGGCAATAGAAGTCTCTTCCCAAAAGCTTCGTAAGTTCCGAAGCTTGCACACCCTGCAGTAAGTTCCGAAGTGTGAAACAGTCCCACTGTGAATTAACACATGGACACCATTAAGTATTTACTTTAGTTGTCTTGTTGTTGTTTATTGTTTTGTTGTTATCTTGACATTTATGTTTCTGTGCTTCTCAAGCTGGCTTTGTTGCCAATATAGAATCCGGCGGGACACAGCACTATGTTGTTTAATTGACTTTGACAGCAGGATAGCTGTGATCAACTGAACTGTATGACTGCAGGAAAGAATTGAACAAAAAGGACAGTACAGATTTGAAAGAAATAATGGGCAAATTTTAAGTGCTTTATGAATCAAAGGGTCAGTAATAAATCGATCTGGCCAGATTCTTACTGTAAATCTACTCTCATCTCCTCCTCAAATGGGGTGATGGTTGAAAACCCACATAAACAAATTAAGTGAATTTTGAGGTTTCACAACAAGAAAAAAAACAACAAAACAATTTAACAAATTAAAACTGAAAATAACAGATTTTCCTTATCCCCTCAGCATACTTCTCTGGATTTATTTCTGTCCTTCTTTTTCAGCCAAACAACTGCTTACAAAGATACACACACCTCCACACTATAGTTGGAAAGTGCAGCGTGAAGCACATTCTTGTCTCGTTTCATGAGCCAATTACATTCTTGTTTCAGTGATGTCAAAGTGGTTCTGGGAATACCACCTCTTAGATAATGTTATCTTAAGAAAAAATCTGTTTTCCTCCCTCCCTTGCTTGATTTGTATATGTCTATTTTGTCAATGTCTGTTTTCCAGATCTTTCTCTGGAGTGGTTAGAAAACACTCAGTGCTGACACTGAAAAGGCCAGTTCTATTTCACATAGGCTTTTCCTTTTACAGGCTCTATAGGCTTGGCTACTGTCCACCATGAAACAGTATTCTACCAAACCACCACAATGTACCTGCCTGGGCATCCATTTTCTTTAAACGACTGAAAGACCCTCTTCAGGTATCATCAGCGTGATGATGAAAATGGTCACACATTTAGAAATAACTCCTGGTATTATGAATATACATTTAAGAGCTATTAATATCTATATCGACATATTATCACCATATTTATTCAACTGGGCAGTCAGCCAGCTCAGCCAGACAAAGACTTTTATGTACATATTCTATGAACACCCAAATGGGGGTTACTGTGTATCTTTTTCAGTGTATGTGCCCAGTCAGCAACTGGAATGATTGGACACCATCTTGGATCACTGAATCCATTTTTCTTTTCTTCCGTTGTGTGAAATTTGGATTCTCTCCTCGCCCATGCATGGCTTTTCTGTGGGTGCTCCTCCCACTCAAAAGGCCATGCATATTGGGTACTGCATCAGAAATACTCCTTCCTTTGACCTTCATCAAGGCTCTGGCCTGAGAGCTGGAGTTAGTCCAGAGGAGCTGCTTTGCAGCTACTGAGGATGAGTCAAATGCAAAAGACAAATATAAATATGGTTATAATAATTAATGATTTATTTTAAATGAACTTAAATAAACTTAAAAGACCACATTCCTGGCTGAAATCCCCAGCTTCCCAGCCAGGGAGTTGTATAGTGGACACTACTGTATGTGCCTGGTCTATATTATTATAGAGGGAAGTCTACAGGGTTCAACCAATGAAAGTGCTGACCATCATGTGCCTTCTGAGTCATATGGCAGTGGCTAATAGTGAAGATGTCCCACTGGCGGTTCTGCATATAAGGCAGGTATAAAGCTCTGATCAGTCCCGATGACGCAAATAAGCTCTTAAACTCTTAATAAATAATTCCTAAGGATGTTTTTTTTATAGCTTTTATAGCTTACATCGTGAGTATTTATTGTTCAACACAAATGCTAGTTTTGAAATCAAATCAGGCTATATTTGAATGCCACTTTTACTTCCCCACCCCTCTGCAGAGGGGTTATGGAGGGGCATCCTGCTTTTTTCTATCTTTTCTGACACGACAGTGCCACAGCAGGGAATACCTGTGCTGGTCTTCGCCCTTGTAAGCCTATAAGCAAAACCTGGGTGAATGAGGATGAAGGCTTTGAATTATGATCCTAGTTTTTAAAGCACAGACTGAGCCAATTAACATTGCCATCCTGTTGCTCCTCAAGTTGCTGACTTTGTGAAAGCTCAAGTGTTTGATTCTCTCTGACTGTACGAGCCTGTGAATAGAAATTTCAATGTGGTGCTCTGCAGTGAAGAGAGGTCAAACCTAGAGTCCATCCTAGTATTCCATGTCTGCTAACAGAAAGCGTGTGTACATTTTCATGAATTTGAATTCACACTCTAAACTTGTCCACCGAAAACAAAAGCAAAAAAAAAAAAAAAAATGTGTTTATCATTTAAAAAAAAAAAACAACTAAGCCTTCCAGGGTGTTATCTACTTAGAAGTATGTCTGCTTCTGAGCAATGTTAGATTCTCAGTAACACCAGCTGCATTATAGTGTTTTGAACACATTCTTGTCCAGAATAAGTTGTGGAACTGTGTATATTCTAGGCAAATAAAACCTCTCTGCTTCTAAGTAAAGCAAAATCTTTTCCTCTGAAATGGTCTCGAAAGGGCTTTTCCATAAGGACTAGACAATAATAAATTATACTTACTTCCTTAGCATTACTGCAATAAGTCTTTTTTATCAATGTAAAGCTGTGTGCTATATGTGTTCAATTGTATGTGCTTTATGTTTGTATCCAATCTGAGCTAAGTTCAACCCCAAAGTTGAAGCAACAGACTGTCTGTTCATTTGTCTGTTAGTCTGTCTGGCTTGAGTAGCCAGAGTAGCTGAGTAGCTGAGGCAGAGTAGCCAAAGGCTGTTAAAGTGGCTACTGGAAGAGAAATACTCAGCTGTAAATTTTTTAAAGGAAGGAAAATTCCCACACATCTACACACATAATAGGAGATGCAGGCACACAGACCTAAATACACCTACACACTTGGGGATACATGCTTTATTAAAACAGCTCATGGCAGATACATAAATGTCAGTCCGTTTTTGTGTGTGTGTGTGTGTGTGTGTGTGTGTGTGTGTGTGTGTGTGTGTGTGTGTGTGTGTGTGTGTGTGTGTGTTTGTGTTTGTGTTAGAGCCCAACCGATACTGGATTTTTGGGGCCGATGCCGATACCAATTTTATGGAGTAAAAAATTCTGATATCGATATATTGGGATATTTTCTTTATACCATATCATGTATAACACATATTACAGTGCCTCTGCCATAAACTTTCAGGGGAAACTTTTAAAGTATCTGTTGGAAAACGACTTTAAAATTTTAACTTTTGTAAAGGCAACGACTCGAATTGTTCGGTTTGGAAAGTCAACCAGGCCGTGAGTCCTGAACTAAACAGTTTGGTGTCAATACATGTAACGTTACCGTTAGTTGCACTCCTATTAATGTTATAACATAAAGGCAGAATGAGCTATGGTGCTCACACATTAGCCCCCACTAAACCGACAAGCTATGAAAGTAGGTACATGGGTAGCTAGCTACCTAATGTAGCAAATGAGTATGATAAGCATGAGTGACATCGGGATGTTGTTTACTTACAGTCATGCATTGCTTTCCAGTAATTAGGTAACAACGTAGCGAGAAGTCAACAGTCAACAGACTCAATCCACCACTGCACCGTTATCTGCTGAGCTGCAGAATGAATGGGAGGAGATGCTCCGATGCTTACTTTTCAATCTGTTATGTTACTGACTGTACTGACAAATTATAGCTGGCTAGCTACCTCAATACATGACATGACGGTTGTCAGGGAAAGAGTTATGTTAGAGTTTTATTGCAAAGGGAAAATGATGTTGGGTTGTTTATTAAATTAGTTTATTAACTTTCCACCAATGTATCTCAGTTGCCTAGTTAGCAACTTACCATCAAGACACCGCTTGACTCGGCACCACTGTCTGCTCAGCTGTGATGCGTACACTGCTACATGTGCTGCAGACAGTGCTGAGAGTATCGTTAACAATGGAATCGGAGCATGCTCTGCTGAACAAACTATGTGATGACACCCTTTCTATATGATACGAAGCATATTTTTCTGCATTATGATCTGTAAAAAAAAGTTTTCATATAAGCCCACTCGGACAACATAAATGCCGATACTGACAAATCTGTGACGGGCCGTTTAAAATCGGCTGACCGATAAATCGGTAGGGCTCTAGTTTGTGTGTATCTGTGTGTGCATACACTCGACTGCAGTTTAACACAAATTGTTGAACTATATCGACAGTCGGCACATCGACACTAAATTGATCCTTCCACATTTCTTCCATTCCATTCCATTTCTTCATGATTGACTCATTCAACTCTACACCCAGTTATTTTTCAGCAGGCACTCACATGCGATGCATATGTTACTTTGTTGGATATCCAAATATGAAAGGAGCTTATTTATTTTGAGGGAACCTGATACTGTTATGCAGTATCATATAATGAGATCAAGATGAAAGATAGAAATACATGGGAAGAGAGAGAAAGTTATGAAGCAATAGATATGTAGTGCTAACTGAGTCCAGGTTGTGTGCCCTTAAAATCTGGCCACTCTCTAAAAGGATGTGTGTAATTAAAGTCAACCAAAACAGGGGTAGAATGGTAAAAACACAGGTTTACCTTTTTTGTTCTAAGAGGGGAAAAGTGAAATGATTGCGCTCTCACAGCTTTGTTGTGAGACTTCTTGGCACCACTATCAATTTAAGCATTCCCGTTGTGTTACATGGAGCTATTTAATGGAAGAGGATGCAGTGGCTCCCCATTTCGGGCTCATCTTTGCGAATATCATACCACAAGCCAGATGATTTACAGGAATCAGAGCTATTTCTAATAGGAAATAGACATAAGATCAGGATTTTTTTTCTGGTGGAAAAATAAGAAGAGATTGCCATTTTGAAATGTATTGTTTTGGAGACATTCTTGTTGCCCTTTCTATTTCCAAAAACTCATATACCAGCAAATATTGTGTCCGTAATGCTATATTATCTGAACAATCTTCTCATCACTCTTGATCAGGAATGGTTACACATCGATATGTGCGCAGGGTGTACAAACACAGAGTTCACAAACACACACACACACACACACACACACACACACACACACACACACACACACACACACACACACACACACACACACACACACACACACACAATTAATGCAAGACATGTGGCCGTTGCTTGTGTCATTCAGGCCTTGCTAGGTCATACCTCCTTCAGCAGTAATCTGAATGGCTGCTGTTTCTAATCAGGGACTATTCTCTATGATACGTAGGTCCATAATAGGGATGAAAGGGATGTTAATCTATTGTATTACGTCTTATATCATGATGTAGACTTGAGCTTGTCTTCATTTGTCATAGTATAGTGGTGTTAACACTGTTGGTTTGACTCCTGGCCTGAGTCCCTTTCTTGTGGATTTTGCATGTTCTCCCCATGTGTGGATTTCCTCTGGGTTCTCCAGTTTCCTCTCGCATTCCAATAACATGGAAGGACCCAGTGGCACAGGACACACTTTGTAGACTTGAATATGTGAGGCAGTCTGGCTTTATTTTAAGGAGCTTACACAGGAAGAAACACTGGAAAAGTTGTTTTTTTTCTGTTTACAGGCCACTGCATGGGTAACTGCTGTCAATCGGCAAGCATTGCAGCAAAGTTAAGGACATTAGCTAACTTAATGTTTGTGCAACAACTGCCTATTTCCTTTTTACTCCAGTTTATTTGTTTCCCACCTAACACCGAAACTGACTGCATTTCATTACCTGATTATAATTTTTGCTGGGGATAGAAGTCATATGTCAAAAAATGTCAATTTATCATTTAACTGCTTTCTTAGTATCATGACTTCACAGAATCTTAGAAATAGGATACGTCCACAATGGGTGGTATTTTAGTAGTAGAAGATTCCCTTTCTGTGTGTTTTTCTCAGAAGTTGTCACACTTCGTCACACTTCCATCGAAATCAATCTGTTTTGTGTTAGAGCTGATTGTGCATTTGTTGGATATCAGTTGTCTGGGTGGCATGACCTGACCTTACAAATGCTATCAGCAGTGAATTGAGCTGCTGAGTAGCTTGTGAGGCTTACTGACATACAGTAAGATAAGCCTGATCAAACTTTGTTAGGTTACACGCGGTTTAGAGCCTTGGAGTGACTGCAGGATTGCTGTAGTCATTTTTTGTGAGGTAAAAATGTATAGGATGTGTGTGGGAAATCAATCTGTCCCATCACTGAATGCCTGTATCAGCTCATACTTACGCATATAGCTAATTTCATAGTAACCCTAACCCTGAATCCATCTGTCTCTATCTGTCACTCACTTTATATCTATGTCTTATTTTCCAGTCGGACTCTTCGGTGACTATAACCTGTGCAAATGGGAAGTGGAACAAGCAGGTGTCATGTGAGCCTGTGGACTGTGGTCTGCCTGACAAATACCATGTTCATCCTGCCCGTTTCAACTTCCCAGAGGGCACTACCTACGGCAAGAAGAGCACCTTTCAGTGTCGAGAACCTGCCCAGCTTGTAGGTGAGATCCATAGTGGAGCTTGCGCACGTGCAGTCACAGTTAAATATTTTCAGGCCATCCTTAAAAGATCTTTTTTCAGGTTTGCTAAATATCATATATATATATATATATATATATATATATTCACGAGTTTAGACTAAATTATTCAATTTTATTGTCATTTTCATCACTTTGAGGGGGACATATCTTGACATTTAAACCTCACAGGTGAAGAAATTAAGTTTTTGCTTTCAGTTTTACAAATTTAATGCAGATTAGGGTCCTTATTAAATATATATATTTTTCAGGAATAAATGGTCTTTGATACACATGTATTTTTTTTCAACTTTTTAAACAATATTGCCGTGAGAGATATAATAGATCCTACGTTATAAAATTCCATAACATATAGATTGACATACAAAATTATGGGATTTAGTTTTTTTTGTTTTTTTTAATTATTTTCTTTTCAGTCACTTAAACATCCTCATTAATCTCTTTTTAATTGCTCTTTCAACAACTGCACATTTCATAATCTGTTCATCAATCTACACATTTTATTCTTCTTTTAATCTCCTTTTTGAAATTTACTGACCAACACTGAATTTTCTACTTTCATGTATCCTTTTCTCTTTCTCTCCTCAGGCACAAACAACACTCTTACCTGCCTGGAGGACGGCCTGTGGTCCTTCCCGGAGGCCCTATGTGAGCTTCGCTGCCCAGCCCCTCCTCCTGTACCCAATGCTGTGCTGCAAACCAAGCGCTGCAACGAGACAGGCCTCAAAGTGGGAACGCTCTGCAAGTACAAGTGCAAGCCAGGCTACCATGTTACCAACAAACCTAAGAGGTAAAGAAAGAAATAGACCCAGTTGTTTTTGATTTAGCTGGTCTTTCATCGGAAAGTTTCCATTCGAAAATAAGGCCAGAAATCATTTCCATTAATCGTCTCCTTTCCCTTTAGGCGTGCATTTAAGCGGCAGTGCACGGAGGATGGCAGCTGGCTGGAGGGGGCATGCGAGCCAGTGACTTGTGATCCCCCACCTCCAATCTTCCATGGCTCTTATCACTGTACCGATGGCTTCCGCTTTGACAGTGTCTGCCGACTCAACTGCTCTGATCCTGCCGGTAATTCCGCTATCACCGCCACAGGAGGCTCTGCCCATACGGTGAGGCTGCTGCACGGTCCATGCAAGCAGGTCTGTCCATCTCTTCTCTCTCTTTCTATTCTTGCTTTACCTATATTTTTGTCTTCTTTTTCTCACGTGTATGAAAAACAGACATTCTCTCTTTTTCTCTACCCTTGCATCTTTACTGTTTTTATCACCTTTAGGCTCAGCATTGTTTAATGACATAAAATTGTTGAGAAATATAATCAAAATGAATATAATCAATTACAAGCAATTTGTAATTGTTGGATATTTAGCACCCAGGCCCTACACAATGCAGTATTAGTAATGTTTGTTAAACATTGTTTGGTTAAAATTTCTACAGACACATTATTATAAACATACTCCTGTCTGATAACTAATGATGAGATGCTAAATGAAGGAATTAATGAGTAAAAACCAATTTTTACCCAAAATAAACTCTCTATCCTGGCCCCCTTTTAGCTGATTCTTCTTACACTGCCCGCACTGTCTGAACGCTTGCCTCTCTATGCCTGTGTCTCTCCCTGTCTCTCTTAGCCCTGCTCAATTTGACACCATGCTAATTAGATTGCTATTGATTTCCAGAATAGTCCTGTTGCCACAGACTTTTGAAATGTATATACCTTTTAATCTGTTCTGCCTCTCAGGCGTTGTGGCTTGGGTGCCTGATAAAAATTGGATTGTATTTCCCCCTTTGCAACGAGATGCCATCTCAATGTCCTTGGCCTGCTAGCGTTTGTGTATCAGTGTGTGTATAATTGTTTGTCTGTCAATATATGTGTTATTTTCAGGGTGCAGCATCCAATGTGATCCGTTGTAGGAAGGATGGAAATTGGACAGGGTCGTTCCGCCTATGCCCACACAGCAAAGGCCAGTGTTCTTTACCTCAGAACCTCCATTATAGCCTACAGTACTCATGCAAGCGAGGACACGGCATAGGTCTGTATGCGCAAATTTATTGTTATATAATAACAATTCATTTTTCTTACTGCTGATGTCATCTTTCATTGTTCGTATTACTATCAGCTATGTTAAGTGTGCTATTATTCTTCATTGTACGCATTACTCATTCCTTTTCAGTTTGTACTGTTTACAGTCATTTTAACTTGTCTATAATGAGAGTCAACAAAATGTCTGAACCACACTTATGTAAGCTAGGACTTTCAATATCACACAATATCATAATCATTTGAAAGTGAAAGGGGGAAAGGGGTAAGGATATATCATCTGAAATGTCTTTGATCTAGGTGTGGTTTGTGCAAACTTTTATTGTTCTCATTTTTCCGTCGCTGTCTTGCTCACACATTCACACAGGTGAGGAGTGTGAGCTGAGTTGCAGAGAGAGTAACAGTGACGTGGTGATCCTACCGAGCAACATGACAGTCGAAAGTGTACTTAAAGAGCACTGGAGGAACCCGCACAAAGTCAAGGTAAGTTTTGTATGTATTTTGGTGTCCGCCTCAGAGCTTGGACAGACGCACTTGACAAAGTTCTGTGATCCACAACTCTCCTGTAAGGAATTTCACGTATAGTGTCTACGTCCTGGCTCTATTACCCACAATGCAGAATGCCAGTCTTATGTCTGTCTTTTGTGCCCAGTGCCATGCAAATGTTTGTCTTAGCAACATGGCAACCCTTCAAACATTTTTAGTCTATTTTTGATATGAAGTGTGAACACATCCTGCTGCCCTCTTGCATCCTAGTTGCATATGACACTTCAACGACCTTCTTGAAGAAATGATAAGTATCTTTGGGATTTAAGTGTTGTCTTTAAACTGACAAACAAGTAATTGTGCCATTTGTAAAATTCAGTTTCCCATGTATTTGTCTTACTACCAGAAATAAACTGGCGAAAAAAGCAAAACAAAACAAAGAAATACTTCTTCAGAATTCCTGTGAAGCATGGGGCCCCCACTACCACTCTGGCCAAATTATAAAACCTTATCAAATGGCTAATCATCAGTAATCACGGTAATTTTCTGAAATAAACCTATGAAACTCACTGGCAGATAGGCAAACATGGAGGTTAGAGGTTATGGCACAGAAGGTCATTAAACACAGAATTGTACACCGTGTCCCTGTGGGGGTGCCACTCACACAGCCATGGTGTCATTTGGGATTTTTAGCTTGTTGGGTGGGGTTAAGGGGTGGGGGAAGGAATATGGTGTGAGTTTTTGTGTGTGTGTGTGTGTGTGTGTGTGTAGTAGGTAAAGACTACTAGACTACACCTACTCTTCTGATTTTACTCTCCCCATTTAACTTGATTAATGTAAATGATGTGCAATTTGTTCTAAGTGTTTTAGTCAGCTTAATTCCCGTTTTAGCTGTAGAGTCAGAGGAGGATCAAACAGCATCAAGTTTTATAAGTAGAGAGGGAGAAAAGAGAACACATTGTATTTCGCACTGCATTTCTTTTCCTACAACTCCTTTTGTTTTTGTTTCAGAATCACACTGAGTCAGCAGCTTTTTGTGGTGGATGTTGGGACAGAGGGGTGGGGTGGTTGGGCCACGTGGACATGAAATGATCTGTTTCTCATGGATTTGTGTAATTGATATGATTTGTGCTCAGTGGTAATTTGAGACTTGGGACAATGCTGTTGGGGGCAGTTTATAGCATAAGATAAGTCAGAGAAGTGAGGGTGGTGAGGTGAGTGTTCCAGAGAGGTGAGTGTTTTCAGACATGATGCACCAGGGCTAGGAGGTTAGCGAAGGTGGAGTCTTTGCAGGTTGTGTGCACATATGCCACTATGCATGACTCTAGAGCTCCTTTATTAATACAGGTAATGAAAGGAGAGTTAATTTCATGTCCCCGCACAAGCACACCAGCGACACCTTTTCCAATAGTAGTCAAAATGAATACAAACACCCAATAATGAGCAGGCAGAAATTTGCATTTTGGCAAAATGTAGTCCTTTGTAGGACCTTACATCTGTATTTACACTAATGTCAAAGGCTAGGAGATCCTTTACGTCCCACTTTGAGAGTACTGCCCATTTAATTCTAAGCAGAAAAAAAGATGCAACAGGAATTGCCATAAATGCCAAAGGGCTAAGCGGAACAGATGCATATGGCTGACATATGGATAACAGTTGTAGTAACAGTAGGAGTGTAGTAAGTAGGAGTAGACATCATAGTATACTTCCAAACTCCCCTCTAGGGTAGGATTCCTCATACACTATCTTGAAGTAAATCCGTGACCTGAAATGCACTTGCTAGTTCTACTTTGCTGAGTTGGAGGTTAATGGTGCCCACCGTAATAAGTAATGTTGATTTATTGCCTTTAAACTAGTTGTATTTCGGTTCTTAGTGTGACCCACTTAGAATTCTCTCGTGCTTTTCTACCTCCACCTCCTACTCTTCTTTTTCCTGTCCCTCTATATCTAACGATTCTGCGCCCCCAGCACACTCCTCCCCCTTTATCAGCAAAATTACCCTGTCGGGCTTGCTCTGGAATTAGTCATTTTCTATATGACATGACCTCGTCTGTGGTGGCTCTGAGATAGGGATCTATTTTTATGTGGTATCAGTGCCCCGGGGAGGATTCAGAGGGTGAGGATCCCATACATAGTGAGGGGTGAAGCCAGGCCACGATCATGGATTATCATGATTTACGGCCTTGCTGTGAGAGGAAAGAAAAAAGTATAAGGGAGAGAAAATGAGAGAGAGGGGGAGAGAAGGAGTTTCTGGATGACATCATCATAGCAGAACACTAAAAAGAGAGAATGAAAGTACAGTAGTTGCAAAAAGTTTCACCTCCAAGACAGACTAATGTGCTTAATCTTCTACCACATAGGGACGAACCATCATAGCCCTCACCAATCAACACACATGCATACACACACAGCACAGACGTGCCTGCATTCTGCTATGCGGTACTACATCACAGTAGTAGAACTGTTACCCCCGCAGCTCTTAGTTGTCCTTAGATGCTATGTTGTTCTTTCTCTCTACCTTCAAACCAACATCTTTCTCTTTTGTATTGATTTGCTGACAGCACTGAAATGAAAAATACCTGAGTTTGCAGCAACAAAGGAAAAGCACGTCAGATTTGTAAGATATTGGGACACGGGGGGTCTGAGAAATGAACCATCTGAGGTCGGCCAGTCCTTTGCTGTGGATGGCACTTTTGATCATGCACACTACTATCCAAGTCTGGAGACACACTTAGCTGTAAACAGAACATTTCTCCATGCTCTGGCTCAGGTAGACTCATATATACAACAACCCCTACACACTTTATGGAGAAATAGTCACATAGCACAGGCACACATGCCCACCCAGAGTCATGTGAGCATACAGTATGCATTTTAATGTGTGTACATAGTACGTAGCTATATAAAGGCATTTGCAGGTACACAGTCTATGCACAGTGCTGCCCACCTCCCCTGAGTAAAATGTTTTCTGTTTCATTGCAATGAAGAGCACAGTGGGAGAACAGGATGGGATTCCACACATTCTGCAAAGATATTTGAGGGCATGGGGCTCTTTACCTCTGTCTCTGTATCTCTCTCTCTTGCTCTCAGATCTTTTCCCTCCTGGGGCCATAACTTAGTTATAAAAACACCATTTTTATCAAGTTATATCTTGTCAAAATCAATTTATACAGCTTTCCTCTGATGTGGAAAGGGTCAGTGTAAATCAAAGAAGGCTTCACAATGAAAGCAATCATGTGTAGCTCATGAGCCCTGTTGATAACTGCTAAGTTTCACTGTCTCAGGTGTTTGTGTGTGTGTGTGTGTGTGTGTGTGTGTGTGTGTGTGTGTGTGTGTGTGTGTGTGTGTGTGTGTGTGTGGGGCTAGAAAGTGCCCAGTGATGTAAGATAGGGTTAGGGTTATGTAGACTGAAACGCAAGTAAAAAGAACAAAGTTTTGGCAAAGCTGTTCATATGCTGCACATAAGGGAACTAAGACGTACAAACAAAACCACTGAAAGAACCAGTTTTCTTAATTAATTCAACCCCCCTCCAACTTTTGTCTTATTTTACAGAGTATAGTCTGTACAATGGGACTGAAGTGGTATCCACACCCAGAATTACTCCACTGTATCAAAGGATGTGAGGTAAGGGCTTGACCTGAATTCAAGATTTTTTTTTTTTGTATTTGGGGAGTAATAGTCTCATCTGTCACACAAGACTTTAATACTTAAATTCTTCCACGTTTCTGAAATGAAAATTGATCTTAAATATATAAAGCATGGATTATAAAGGGTTTATTCAATGTGCTTGGCCAATGGAGTTCAGACAGACAATGGACTGGCTGATGATATACAAGCAAAACACTTAGACCAACCTGTGGGTGAAGACTGATCTCTTGTCAGTATATTTGGATTTTATAATTCTTAACATACAGGTAGCCATTTAAAAATGCTGTTGCTATATGAGTATCTGTCATCAGACTAACTGCTGTGCTGCTCACTGAAATGTATTAACTTGTTGTAATTTGATGTAATTACTGATATATTACTACTTACAAAAATCTATACAGATGTGGTCATGTGATCACTTGCTGAAACTGTCTTTCCTTTAAAATTTATATGTGAATGCATATGACAGAATTCTACTCCACTTCATGGAAGAATGATATCATCTACTCAGCTCAGGCCAACTGGATAACTTGATTGGTAACCCAAGTGGAGGGTGGGACCAACCCAATAAATCACCTTATTGGAGTGTTTTGTGTAGTGAATAGTTTATAGTGTCCTCAGTTTGACTTACGGGTCTGGCCCCAGGGCTTAAAAAGTCACATTGAAAGATGAGAGAAATTTAATGTATCAGATTCATCACCAAATCTATCCAGAGACCTCTAAAAGGCCCTGAAAAGCTCAAGAGGAAACTACGACCAAAACAAAGGGCTTTTTTAGTAAATTACCTTTAACCATTATCAGACAATTAGCAATATAAACGGTGGCACTTTTCCCCCCTCACTCAGTGTTTTTGTCTAATTGACATGCTGTCTCTCTCTTGTGTAGCCATTCATGGGAGACAACTACTGTGATTCGGTCAACAACAGAGCCTTCTGTAACTATGACGGAGGAGACTGCTGCCAATCCACTGTCAAGACCAAGAAGGTAAGTGGCATTCTTGTACCTTAGAATAAACCTCACCCTTCAGACAATTAGATGATATTGTATTCGGTCCTGGTCATACTGATCAACAGTCAGTGTTTGTTCCCCAACTATGGAGTCACACATAGCTTAGGAATAAATCCCACCTTCCACATGTGACTGTTTTTCCTTTCCCCTGCGCCTTACCCACTTGGACTCCTTTACTTTCTCACTGCCATTCATCCCGTGGAGGTTGCATGTTTCCTTTATCAAGCGTTTACATTTAGAAATAATAATTTCTAGGTAAGTACGATGGAAGATTAGAATATAATATTGAAGACAGCTGTATATCACCTCTTGTTACATCTATAGTTACTTCCTTTGCTTTGTGTCCAACCTTATATCACTGGTAGACAGATTACTGATTCCACATCCAAGAGAGTGGGAGATTTCAGACTTCATCAATAGTCATTGTTGTTCATCTGTTTCCTAATGTGTAAAACGTCTACGTATTAGTGTGCCTGTATTTATACCATTACCCAAAATACAGGTAGTAATTTTAATCTAACTTATTTATCACAGGATAGCGGTCATGACTATGTGAACTTGGAATATGTATTTCAACATTAAGATATACATTTCAAAAAGTTTGGTCATCTTTGTGGTAGTACCTCTCTAAATTCAAGGAGGTTCTTTTTCTGGCTCATTCCTTCCAGCTGCTGGCAAGGGATCTGAATGGAAGTGTATTATAGCTTCTGTGCTGCAGCATCTGCTTCTCTGGCCTGTGCCATGAGCAGTTCTGACAAGAGCCCGTGTTATCCCTGGTCAGTCACTGACAGAAAAATAAGACTTCTGTCTTAAAATATCACTCCTGTGCGATACTCCATCTTATTCAATCAGTCTGCATCTAGAATATGCCTGGTAATTTGTCTGGTTACTTGCGGTGCAAATAAATAATGGACAAGACCGATTTGTACAGGTTTTAGATTACTGAGACTTTTGCAGTTATCACAAATTGCTAGATATCTGGCAAATTTAGTTCTGGGCAATTAGGACAAATGAGGCCAAAAAAGTACCCTTCATATATTTGATTGCACTGTGCTACTTTTTTATGAACATAGAGTACATAACCCACCTTGGACTAGAAAGAGGTCCATAGGTCCATGATTTGTTTTTGTCCTTTATTCATAACCTTAGTATCAGATGTAAGGTACCGTATCCACCATTCAATAGCAGTGGGAAAGTCGGTGAGCAGCCCGCTGGGAAGTGACCTCACTCCTGAAGTGGTTTAGCTGCTGCTGATTGACGCTATCTCATCTCTACATCTTCTGGCTAAAGTCCAGTGCAGGGGTGCAGTCAGAACTTGCATAACTCACGTTTACTGACAGACCCCAATGGGAGGATAAACTCCACGGAATTACTGCAGCAACAAGAGGTCGAGCTGGGCGAGAGGAGAGCAGGCTGTGGGTCTTGTCAGATTTATAATTGACATGTTATACATGAAAAGGGAGGTATGGTCTGAACATTGTGTATTTGGTTGTGAAGTAAGTAATCCCTGGTTTAAAAATGAATGCTTTTGATGGTTTTTGACATTTTGGTCTACTTCCTGAAAATGGTTAAAACTGGTCCAAAATTACAGGAAGATTAAACGGAAATATTGTCCTTAGTCTAGAATTAGCCTTTAAGTAAAACTGATATTATAATTCATGTTTTTGCAAAACATCTCTGTATATCATACGTCTTATGCTCAACTTGGAGATAAAAATCATAAACCAAAAGGGAGAAATTTATATTTTATGTTTTTTGGTTTTCAAGTTGGCCCCCCACTATCTTTTGCATTTATATTTGCCTTTTTGCGGAATAACAGCATTTCTCCGTCTGTGGAGATTGAGAAGTTGTTTCCATACATCCGACAAAACCACTAATTTTTAAACCATATATGCATCAAGCATTAATGTCAGCGCTGCTCACTGGCAGCCAGACTGCGGCCTGCTACACAATGTAAAAGCCACAGAGTGCCTTGTCCTGCACCTCAGCTTGTCGAACAAGCAACCAAACAAACATTCAAACATGGGAAATTGCTCTGCTAACTCCAATTTTCAGGCTAGATAACTAATTAGCTGGTCAGCTGCTGCACATTAAACAGCATGTAAACATGGCTGCAAATATCACTTCGGTCTGTTTACAGTCTGGTGTGGTCCTTACTCTTCAATACCACTGCTTATAAAACACTGTCTGCTCATGGCTTGTAAGCTACAGTGAAAGTTTATTTATTTTGTCTGCAGGCTGTTCCCCTGCTGGCAGACTGTTCCCCTGCTGGGGATCAGCCTGCCAGCTGCGGTCAATCGAACTCGGACACACCCCACCAGTGGTTGAGAGTAAAAGGAGTATTTCTGATAATTCCCCAGATAACTTTTTTCTTCCTTACAATTATAGAAAAGCGTTGATAATACATTTCGAATAACACTGGCTATCTGGCCCAGGTTTACTGCCGTAGTATTTTCAAGCCAAGGATGCTACATGCCAATGGTCAGTAGTAGTATCTGCAAAACAGGCGTCACCAGTTTGCTGAAATAATAAATACGGGCGAATGGAGGATCGAATTACCCAGTAAATACTTGGTACCAAGTTCTGTCACACCAGCAAAGATAGATTAGGTGAAGAAGAGTTCCATTCCAGTCACTGAAACATTGTTATTTTGAGTGGGCTGCTACGCAATGATACAGTAGTTGGTTCACCTGGGCTCAAGAACTCCAGGCTGCTTGTCCATTTTCTACTTGAAAGCATTTGGCCCTGGCATTATTTGAAGAAAACAGTCCCCTGGAAAACTATTCAGAGAGAGACGAAAAATTAATCTGAAATAAACGATCATAATTTGATTTATCAGCTGCCAGGAGCTAAGTGTGAAGAAAGTTACTGTGGGTGAACAACCATAAGGAAACACTAAGGAATGAAGCTGATATGTGACATTGATATGGGAGCAGAGGAAGGCCAGATTTTCAATTTAATCCCTTTTGCTTGTTAGCCCATTGCCTAATTGTTGCATGCACATGTTGCTTGGTGCCTTGGCTAATATAAACTTTTTATTTGTATGAAACTAAAATTAACCTGAATGTCAGTTTTTAAATTAGCCAGACAACATTCCTGACAACATTTATCTTGTTGATTTATTTGATTACTTTGATTTTTTTTTTTGTCCGCATTTAAATTTCCTCTGTATTTATTATCGTTTTGGTACTTGCGTTTAGTTAAGCTTTTAGATTTAGCTGTTTATTCCTTTTGGGCAAAGCCCTCACAGTTATCCCCATTTGATCAACTCCGTCAAAACAGAAACAGGATATTTTGCACCTGATTCTGATTTTCCCCCAAACTGAACACATGCGTGGCAGGCAACGAAGGACGGAGTTGCTTAAAAACTTCTAAAAACAAAAGAAATGACACAATATATGACAAAAGGAATCTGTAACTCATTTATGACAGTTCTTCGCCGCCAAGCTGCTGTGTAATATACTTGCTTGGTGACAAAGACAGATAATGTTTTCCTCTTTAGCGGGAAATCAATGTTCTTGTCCAGACCACACGTGAAGAATTCGTCCCAACAAAATTTTATTGTCCTAGATTTTGTTGTCTGTGTCACAGTGGAGGTCATTTGATGTCAGCTATTAAGTATCTGTATTTTTGCTGTTCATAGCAACTGTTTTATACACAGAAAAATATTATATTGTGTTCTTAGTCTGCCTTTAATAAGTCCACTTTAGTAAATCAAAAATATATTGTAGTTATTATGATATCAGAGTTTAAGAATCTACTCCCTTGAGGACCTACAAAATATTAGTGTCAAAGATCTGACCCTAAAAATATTGTCTGATTTAAAAAATTGATAATTAAATGAAAAACTCACTTAACTGTACACCAGACCTGCTGTTTCCAATGGACATCAAGAAAAAATACAGGCATCCGAAAAGTATGGTAGCTTTGACTGTCTAGTAATATTCTATATATTTTCATTGTTAATAAATATTATGAAAAAATCAAAACAGCAATGAATTGATCGTGCTATGAAGTGCTGTCTCTGTAGCCTAAACCTAATAGCTTATTCCCGTGTACTGTATTCCATTATGAAAACTACTAAAAACACATCAATGAGACACGCGGTTGCAATGGTAGACATCTTTCTTCATTACAATGAACATGGTCACTGTAGTTTATTTCAGGTGTATGTGGGAGTCAATCCCACATACATCATCCAGGTAATACTGAACAGCAAATATCTATTAATCCACATCTGACACACACCCTGCAATTGCAGTATTTTCTCCTATTAAGTAATGTTCGCTACAAACTGAATTCTGTTTGTTTTAGGAAATGATTTAGTCTTTTAAAAAGTGAAAGTATGTATTTGTAATTTTTAAAAAAAAAAATTTGAATTTTTTTTTTAAAGATTTAAATTTTCAGTAGGAACTAATGGGTTTGATACCACAAACAGGGTTGAGACAGTAGTCTATCTCTCACTGCAACTTCCCAACCATTGTTGGTTTTGGTCTTTTCAAATATTTTTTATTAGTGATTTTATTACTAGGGAACTGCACTATCCAAAATCCGAATTTCAACTTATGGTTAAGCAGATTTTTTTTCTTTTTAGTATTTTACCCAGCTACTTTGAAAGACTGATTTCGTAACTTTTTTTTGGTTACGTTTGCTTTTTAACTTCTTTTCCTTCTGATCTGTGAGAGAAGTTTCTTATGAACACCGGAATCCCCCCCTCCAAACACAAACAAACACACACTCATTCACATTCTCACTGATTCATATTCTCTCTTTCTCCCTTTAATAGTTTCTCTCACACATAAACCAACATACAGCACATTAACAGATACACCAGCCACCATTTGTTATGCACAAGTCTGGTGACTCAGTGGGAATCTTGGTCGGTGTTGTTGTCCCAAGTGTGTTGTGAGCACATGAGAACAATGGTACGACCCCTTCCACACACACACACACACACACACACACACACACACACACACACACACACACACACACACACACACACACTTTCAGAGTCATATATCTTTTGTCCTTTTAGTCTATCAAAAGAGCCCAAAGGTTAAAAAAAAACCCTCCTCTTACCCAAAACCAAATGTGCATACCACTTTTATGTCTTCAGTCGACTGATAGAGGAGATACAACACACTGATGAAAACATCTGCTCACCCCTCCTTAGCAGAACATGCTTAAGCCACTTCTTTGCAGCAGTTGCATGATTATTTATTATTATGTTTCCCAACATCAAATACCATGCTTTCAAATATGAAATGATTCAAGGGGTTCAATATGAAAATTCATAATTTTTGGAATGTGATACAACTTCTTCCAGATACAACAACTGAGCAATTTCTGCTCCTTCCAAACAAGCTTAAAAGCTATTGTAGGAATTAGTTTATCAATTATTAAATATTTCCTGCTCCTCCTCTTCTTTTTTTCCTCAGATCCCCAAGTTTCATCCTGATAAAGCTGAATAAGTACAGGGGGAGAAAAAGAGAAATAAAACTAAAGTGCAAAGCAATGGAACTCAGTTGCTCATTTACTTTTACTCCCCTTCCCAGCAAATGCTGCTCTCGTCTTTTATTTTGGTAGAGATTTGTGTATTAAGGAGTTCTGGATGACTTGCTGTGTATTATTCCACTCCAGGAGCTTTGAAGGTGTAAGGACTGGCTGCACGTAAGGTCACCACAGGATCTCCCCTTAATAGTTGCAAGCTGTTGGCTGGATTTGGAGAGGCAGGGAGGAGAGGAGGCAAGAGTATGCCTTTCTGAGGTTTGCCTGCGCAAGACCCTTTTTGTAGGTCCCCTCCACCCCCCTTGGTTTGGAAGGAATTCCTTTCTTGGATGCTGGAAGCAGTACGCATAGGGCACCGATTATATAGTTATACAGTTATACTAAAACAACTATTTCTAAATGTGCCTGTATGTTTTTCTGTCTGCGTTGGTGGTGGGGCCTTGGGTAAGTGCTGAGATCTCTCAGCCCCTCACCCCTGTTTATAACTCTCAGTCTGGCACAAGTATGCTCACTACGTGGCTTGCTATGTGCCACGATTGATGTTTGTGTCTTAGCTGATGGTCCGTGATAGCCACCCCTGACCACTAACCCCTACGTCTGTGTTGGTGACTCACATAGACAAAGCCCTTTGCTCCCTTTTAAAATGTTATTTGCTTCTCTGGGTTTTTTGTCTGTTAGCAGATTTACATTTAATTTATTCCTACAAAACCCACACATATTATACAGTATTTCTAACAGACTGCACATTTGGAGCTGTTACAGGTACATGGATATACATAGATGTTATAGAGTATTGACCAGTGGGGAGTAATATTCTTCTTTCTGGACATTTGAGAGCCTATCATTTTCTGCCTTAAAATATTCTACATCAAATATTCAAATAACTGGATGCCACAAACTGGTGCCATCGACAGCTCTTTATTTTTTTAAATGTTTGAGGGAGCTAAGTTGATTTTATTTCCCGTTGACAGGACTCATAGACACACACATATATATGTATGTATATATATGTTTATATATATATATATGTATATATATACGTGTATATACACATATATATACATATACATATATACACATATATATATACACATATACATACATACATATATATACATATACATACATACATATATATATATATATATATATATATATATATATATATATATATATATATATATATATATATATATATATGTGTGTGTATATGTGTGTGTATATATGTGTATATGAATGTGTGTGTATATATGTGTATATATATGTATATATATATATATATGTATATATGTGTGTATATGTATGTATATATATGTATATATGTATGTATATATATGTATAAATGTGTATATATGTATGTATATGTATATATACATATGTATATATATATGTATATGTATATATACATATGTATATATATATGTATATGTATATATATATGTATATGTATATGTATATGTATATATGTATATGTATGTATATGAATATATGTATATGTATATGTATATATATATATATGTATGTATATATACACGTATATATATACACACACACACACACCCATATATATACACACATATTCAAGTTTTGTATATACTGTATATTATTCTCCTCAATTACCATGGATTCTTCTCAGATGTCACATTTGGCTCAGTGGTTCCGGACAGTGATTTGTCTGTACTCTGTCATATTTATAATTGATCTTAACTGTTGCAATACACAATGACCGAGTGATAGCGCTTTCATGCACGGGTGTTTGAAATCATGAGACTGACCATAGGTGCATGAGTTAGTCGGGGCACATCTCACTTTGTGTTCCTTTCATGACAGAGGCCATATGTTTCCATTTGCTTTGCTGTGCACCATGTTGTTGTATGTTTCTTAACTCATGTAGACAGAGATGGTAATATTTGTGATGATATGTATATATTTATTTATACGGAAAACACCTTAGAAAAAAACAGATGTACCGTGTTGGCTAAGATGTGTCTGAAATGTTACTAGTTGTAATACATTCTAATAACCTCACTTACATCCTAATGAACAGTGTGTTATGCATCCCCATATCAGCCAGTTCCCCTTTTCCCCAGGCCTGTGCCCCCCACACCACCTTCTTTCCTTTAAGCACTGACTAGCACGCACATACTGCACACACAGAAATGTAGAGAGGAACTCTGTGTTATTTTGACCTGTTCCTGAGATTGAAGGATGGGGCTCTGACAAGGTCTCCGTTCTTCAGAAGGGCTTTCATGTTGCTGTTAGTGGGTGTCCTCCCCCAGCCCTCCTCCAGCCCTGGGACATGGGGCAACATGAGGGCCCCCAGGCCCACAAGGCCAGCCAGTCCCATTTCCCAGCCACCCTGAGAGAACCTCAAGTCAGGGCCAGATGTGGCAGCTGGCCCAGCCACCCTGGAGGTCAAGGTCAAAGGAAACCATGTCAATTTTGCCACCCACCATCCTTCTCTAGATAGAGAGATAAACAGAAGTGGCCTTGGAGGGGAAGTGAGGTGTAGAAGGGAAGTGGGAGGTGTAGTGGAGAAGTGTGCTCCAAAAGAGAGAAGTGATAAAGTAAGGTAAAGTAAGAAAGAGACTCTAAAGGAGACACTGTAAATGTGCAAAACTGAGAGATAGTGTAATTAAACTGAGAAAGAGTTAGGTGAGAGAGAGGAGCCTCATGTTCTCAACTTCAAAATGCCACAGAGGAAACACTGCTCACGTGGTTGACAGCTGTTTCTGAAGTGTGTCCGGCCCTGGGCTTGTAAAGTCGTCATATGTAGGCCTCATTTTCTCAGAGGAGTCTGGGCACTGCCCACCTGGTCCTCACATTAGGAACAACCACCGCCCTCCCCTCTATACACACACACACACACACACACACACACACACACACACACACACACACACACACACACACACACACACACACACACACACACACACACACACACACACACAACTTATTTTATACCCCATTTCAAAGGAGAGCCTGCGTCACCGCTCCTTAGTGACTAGCATGCTCCCCCTGTCATTCCGCAGAACTGCTGTCTACAAATCCCTGACTCTCACAAACTATTGGTGCTGTTTCCTGTGTTTTGCATTTACCAGTTACTATAACATTTTACATTTTAGGCTTTTACTTTACAGTGCTATCAAAGCAAAATGTGAGACTAATTTTATGATGTAGTTTTAGCACACCTAAAAGAAAGCTGTAAATTGTAAGAAAGGATGATTAAAAATCCCCAAAAATCTGAAAAATCCCAGAAAATCTGATTTTAAAAAATCTGCTTTAAAAAAAAAAAAATCTGATTTTACACAAATAAATATATACTCTGTTACCAACCTGTCACAGCTCACAATGAGGTTTCCATTAATATCTAGCATAACAAGATGAATCTGGTTTTATACATTTAGTAATAATTAGTCACTCAGGAAGTGACTAATTATTACAAAGTATAAACTTTGGAGTTTATACTTGTACAATACAGTGGACACTATTATGAATGTTTCTTTTAGAGGATGGGAAATTCTCATTTCTTAGTCAGCCTTAGCTAATGCATTCAGTAATTACCTGATTAACCTCCCAGATAGTATTAGCTCTTGATGTAATTTATTTGATGACATTACAGTAATAGTCAGTGTAATTATACAGCAGCTACTCCATATTCACATAATTGCGCTATGACCCTCCCCTGGAAACAACTCCACCTATAGCTGCCAGACAGCTTTCACTAATAGCACTGAACTAATACCTGTCTTTGGCATGAGGCGCGCTGTCAACTATGTATACGTGCTGGGTAAAGCGGCCTGTATTGTCCTTCCATTTACATTGTGTACTGAGATCCATTGTGCAAAAGAGGCAATACCACTTAGCCCTAATAAGAAAAAGTGATGCTAGCCGCAGGCCTCCACAGATTGATCTGATAAGCCACCAGGACACAAATGCAGACATGCCGTCGGTCCGCTGCCTGCCTTCCATGACTGGGACTACATGTGTTCCTTGTTTGGCCTGGAGAAGGAGGACACATTCTGTGTACCCAAACAGCTGAAGCAGGTCCCCCGAGAGGCGAGCAGACAAGGCAGCAGCAGCTGGTGCTGGTGACGAGTTGCTGGCGTTATCCAGTGACATCAAACGCCAGGGGCAATCGCTAATCATCTTCCGATTCTATTTTCACCTGTAGTATATAACTTTTACATCAGACAGAAACTGGGATATACATTTTTCTGATATTCAGTTATTGTGATATATTATGGGTCTTCTGTGTCAAATGCACCAAAAACATTTCCTTCTGTGAATTCAAGTAGAATAGTATTGAACTGTTACGATAGCAGCAGTACTGAGGCTTTAGTGCCTAACAATGAGGTTTAGGTACACTTTGTACACAGAGCTTGTGTACCCAATACAAAATGAGACAAATAGTTTAATCAGAACCACGCCAATTTGATTTTAAACCTGTTTGATATTTACAAGAATCTGGTCTACATCAACTATGACGAGAGAGGAACAGATTGAGCTAGCTTGTGTATGTTCTTGTGGGTGTATCTGACAGAGAGAGAGATGGGGAAAGCTAGGTGATGCGCATGCCCACTGGGAAGATTATATAATAACAAATGTAATACAACCAAGAAAAAAAATGATTAGACACTACATGATCACATGGCAGTTTATTCCATGGAGCAACAAATCGGGTGGTTTGCCTCATGGAATGTGCACCTTATCATTTACTTCTTTTCTTTTCTTGTTCTACTTGCTATAGCACATTTGTTTATGGTGGCACCACTATATCAAATGGAAAAGATTTTAAAGAATTTGATTTTATAGAACACATTTCCCTGAAATTCATCCTATACATATTTGATGTTTATGGACACTTTGGATCTTGACTTTAATTTAAAATTATTGCTGTGGATTTAAACCTCTTTTGACCACCCAATATGCATTTATAATGGATGCACCTAATGGTCCAGTGGGTTGTAGAGTTAAATGCGATTACACTTTATGAATGTAAATATCTTTGTGTCTCCTGCCCAGGTGATTCCATTCCCCATGTCCTGCGACATACGGGATGAGTGCTCTTGTCGGGATCCCAATGCTATAGAGAACAGAAAGGATGAACATGTCCCTTCCCTGGGGTGACCAACCTGAGCAGGGACCTCTGTTCAACGTCCCAGGAACCTTGCTCCAACACAACACAGCCAGAGTGGCTGAGGCAGACCCCTCCTTCATCCTCCTCTCGGCCTCCAATTTCCTGCACATGCTGCTTAACAGGCATACCTCTCCATCCATACTGCAACCCCAACCAGCTAAAATGCCTCCGCCTACACATCACAGAAAGATCTAGAAAAGAGGATGGGACTCATGAGACTCCACTGAAAACTTCATTTCTCAGCTGAAAGGAAAGTAAAACCTGCAATATCATTGTTTAAAGAAAAACCTATATAGCAAGGAGAAAAAAATTACATGAAACAGACATTTTTTGAAAGAATAAGAAAACAAACAAACAAAAAAAACTAAAACATAACCAAGCCTAGGTAGCATGCCTTTTGTTCAGTTTTGTGCTGGCTTCAGTGTCTATTTTAGTGACCTTGCTCTGCAATCATATGATTGGACCTAAGGTAACTCAAAATGTGCAAGTTGGGGATTGTGTCGATGTTGGCTCTGTGTTTTGCAAATATGAAGGAAATCAAAACAAATGTTAAAAATAATCCTCAGACTTTTTGAAGGCATGTTCAACACCTTTTTGGAGGGGCTAGAAGTTTGTGCTTATATCATTCCTGGTTTCAAACTGGTCAGACATTCTGTATCTCTGTGTCCTTATTCAGTAAAGTGTGTTTCTTCATAGGCACATCAGAGGCATTAGAGGTTATTCTTAGCTTGGTGGGGAATGAGACAGCCATATTGTTAAGTTTCAAGCCACAGATTCAACACAACAGCCAAAATGAAATACACAAACATACACAACAAAATGTCAACTAATTGTTGACCAACCACAGAAACAAATATCCTGAGACAATTTTATACTTAGATCAAAATCCTGAATGAATAATTAAAACATTTTTAGCATGTCTTCTGTTACTGTGTTTGCTGCTACTTGCCATTGTCACATCTTAATATCTAATGGGGCTAGACAGCTTTGTCTGCCTTGCTGCTTACAGTACCTCTTTATAGCTTTCGTTCATACTTGCATGTTATTACATAATACTTTCAGCTCACATCAATACAGAATACATGCTGACAACATCACATATGAAATGCACTAAGAACTTTAAAAAAACCCAGAACCTCACTTGTCATTCCCATTTAACCCAACTGCCCAAGAAATACTACATATATTTGACCACGACTTAAAGAATGTCATCGATAACACCTCACTTTGGGTTGGGGTGATTTTAGTTTCAGTTCAAACTCCTCCCTCATGGCGCTTGATGAAAACTTTGTTATCTCAAGCACTGATTTAAAATGTTTAAACTGAAAATAAAATTATCCCAGCCCTGTTCAGAATGTAGTCAATGCTTGTCAGGAGTCTGTGGCTTTTTTGATTGCACAGTACTTTACAGTACAGTCACACAAGAGTACAGAAATAAAGGGCTGGATATAGGCCATAGCTCTTAGTGAGAATGACTATAGGTGGAAGGAGACCACATCTGACACACACTCACACACGCAAGAACACATACACACCTCTCTCTCTCTCATTCTCTCCTCTCCCAGTAGTATCGGACTCTCAGCTCTAGCTCTGTAGGCAACAATGTTGTACATGAAAATGACATTTGGATGTACATTATACGTCAATACAGGATTAGCAGTCACAATATGATCAAAGGTCCCTAAGATTCTCTGTTTAAGTAGTTAATTTTGTCGTTATGTTTGTCTCTGCAGTAAAAAGTGCACTTGGTTGTGATCAGCACTTTTCAGTATTGTGAACTTGGGTGTCTGTCCCCACCAATTAACTTCATTAGATTATATGACTGCTACAACAGCTTTGTGTTTTGTTACTCTGCATTCCAGACACATATACACTAGTTTTTCTCATGCACATTGGATAATGAAGGCTGCTTGGCATATTGGTCCAAATTTTGCTGCTCCTATTCGGCTGCAACAATAGCTATGGTTACAATCAGCATGATTATAACTTTTCATTTCATTTGGGTCAATGGCAAGGTCCCTCTGACTCATATTAGGCTGCTATAGCATTCCAGATCATGCTCATAAGTAGGGAAACAATTGTACACAACAAGCTGTACAAAAGGCAAAGTAAGACCAAATTCATGTCATTCTAAAACCAAGGTTAGTGAATAAGACAATACCACAACATACAGAAAAAGTGAAAAATGTATTATTTTCCACCAAATACAAAGAAAAAAAATCAAAAATATTGTATAAATATTACTATATGTCCTTGATGGACAGGAGCGTTGAAAAATGTTTTTAGGTTTTTTTGTTTTTGGTTTTCATGTATTTCATTTTTACAAAATGTCATATTTAATCAGTGTTTGTATTATTGACCTCAGTTACTGCACTTTTTAGTTGCCATGTAAGAAGAAAAAGTATATCTTTCAAAAATGTTTAGAAGCTGCTATTATGAGAATGGTGATCTGAAACAAAATGTATGATATTCGGTCATTTGACTCCCTGTGTTGCTATTAGCTTTCCTGTCATTAGTGTTTTAGTTGTATCTGACCCTAGATACTCCTCTCGACCTAAACTTGCTTTGCATTCAATGTTATCAATGAAGTAGGGAGGTATAGTCACTATGAACCATATATTCATCTTCCATCATCCATAGAGGCTCCAAATCTTACAAAATAGGGTACACACCAATGCATCATTTATAGAAATACAGTATATTGTCACATATTTAAGGTCTAGCTTTTGTTTTGCCCTGATGTTTGAGTAATACATCATCTTAGGTCAAAGGTGTACATTTTGGAGAAACCTAGAGATGCCGAAGTTGAAGGAAAAGCTTAAATGAAGAAATTCCCATTAAAAGGGACTCTTGAAAGACTTTGTAACTTTTATGAAATATGAAACTTTGTAAGGATGTTCTAAAGGCTACATCATCCTCAAAGATTGCATTTAACACTTTATATGAAAAATATATAGCCCTGGTAAAAAAAAATAAAATAAAAAAACTAAAAAAAAACAAAAAATAAAAAAAAATAAAAAAACATGTATTATGTTGATATTATCAAATTATATGTAATATTAGTACTCCAGATACTGCTGCTTTACATAGAACTGTTAACAGTGGGGAGAGACTGACCTGCAATCACTACACTATGCCAACGACACGCAGTACTGTGGTTCATCATCTGCCACTGAGGTCACTGGAAAGACATTCCAGCCATATGAATGGATGAATATGAAATCTGTGATTGGATCCTTCCCTTCATCCTATAAACTGAATTAATATAACCCGTTGTTGCTCCCACCTACTTCGACTAACTTATAAATATCCTCCTCAATAATTACTTGTATCATCAGTCAATGTCTGGATACCAAAACAACTCATCGTTATTACTATCAGAAAGGCTACAGAATGTGACTGCATGTCAGCTTGAAAAATTCTATTCTTAATATTGGAGAAAGTACCCCTAAGCCATAGCTAACCAAGAAATTCATGGAAGAAAGTATAAGATTGCGCATTGGATGAGGACATCACCTCTCTACTGTAGTCATCACAGGATCCCTTGCTGTACCTCATGCCTGTAATGTTTGCTGCTTCTATATTTTTGGTATTTTAGTGACATTTTTGCGTCTCATAAAAATGGTGTAAATAGTAGAACTATTTATTGAGAGTGTTATACTTTTTTAAGTTATATTTAATGTCCATGTAAGTTATTTTTTACATTGTTCTTATAAACAAAAACATTATTGGTTGTAAGTCAAAACTGTCATTTTGTCTCTGTCATCACACTCTGTTGTGATCACTGTCATCAAGCGTTGATCAGACATACAGGACACTTCAAGCCTACAACCATGAAAGAAATCTCATTGGTCATTAAGTGTAGATGGACACTTACATCCAATGAGGATTCACCATGTTTAAATGTTATCAGTGCAGTGTATCTTTTTTTCCCTTTAAAACCAGAATGTAAGTTTTTTTTTTTTTTAAATGCACACATTAGCCATATGTACAACGAGTTGTGAAAAGAGAACCAAATATAAAATGGTCAAGTACATAAATCCATAATATAGCAAACCATGTTGTCAGAGCCAGTGTAAGGCACAAGGAATATATGTACACAGCCGGCTGAGGGCAGGAGAAAATGGGCAAGTGGCAAAGAGAGGGATCAAAAATGAAGGAAAAGAGGGATTGGAGGTCAAAAGGCAGCTGAAGGTACCCAAGATAGAGTTTTCATGGAAGGGGGAAAACTAGAAGGTGGGCAGGGAGAGAGGTAGGGATGGGTGGGCTGCTTTTCCTGGCCTGTCTAGCTATTTGCCCAGGTGTGAAAATGTGTACCCACAGAGGCTGCCCCTGGGCCAGGGGTGGCCAGTGCTGACTGGCAAAAAGCCGAGGCCAATGAGTCAGAGTTTCTCCTAGGGGTGGCAGCCGTCCCTCTCTGGGACTCCCACCACCCCTCCCTCCTGCGCCCACACCTCCACCTCACTTCTCCTCGACACACTGCCTCATCTGTCACTGTCAGGTATGCCTGCACAGGGCGGCCAGGGTCAAGCTGGTCCTGTGAAAATGAGAGAGGATGTTTGCCCAGCTTACAGAGCCGTTTGAAGTTAGGCTGAAGGAACACAGTTCTTCTCACCTGGAGCCTATGCTTATCACATAATATGATTTGTATAGCAGTCTTTTTTGACAGGCTTTGATACCTCTCCACATTTTCCACCAACAGTCGTTCCTCTGTTTCTAATTTAACACCTAGTTGTTGTATTGCTCGTCTAAAAATGGCAGAAACTTTGTAGTGTGTAACGCATTACAAAGCGATAGGGAGTGTAAGAAAGAGTGTCTGAAGCCGTAATGTTTTTGCTCAGATCATTGTGGAGAAAAATACTGATGTGCCATCTTGTTGTAAGACATTTTCTTTGTGTATTGTAACACATGAAGTACCTCTCACAGGCCTCTGGTTATAGAATGGTCCACTTATGTCTGTTTCCTTATCCCTCAATAAATAAAAAAGGTGAATTGTCCTTTTTTCTAAGTGGGAAGTACAAAAAAAAATGTATTTACATATTATGTGGATATCTAGTGGTATTACTGCGATGTTTCGTACCTGATTGCTCAACAAATATATTTTAAGATGTAAATAATAATATTATATGATGATTGTATTTGCAAACCATGTACTAACTGTTTGGGAGTAGCTCTTTGATTTTTATCATAACTATTATACAAAGAGATGAACCGTGAATATGTTGTGCATTGTGTCAAAGTATCACCTGCAAGGCAGAAAAAAAAAAACAACTAAAAAAAAAAAAGATCTGTGATGCTTTACCACACCACTCGCTGTCAGCATTTTTTTGTTCATAACTGCTTAGTACAAGCACTGTTGTCAGTTGTCTAAACCATGAATTTATCCATTGAGTCATAAATTATTTATTTGTTGTCAAGATGAATAAAATCATAATGGTCATTTCTGGGTCTTAGGAGTCTGTTGAAATTGATCCTCATAATCAAACTTGACTGATCTTTGTTATGCATTGAGAAGTTCATTGAAAATTTGTCTCAGTTGACGGGCACCAACCAACAGCTTTCATTTCTCCATACTGTATATTGTTGAGTCTTATCCCTATGCCTTTGTGTTTGCTGAGAATTTCACCAACACTGTAAAGGTAGCCATCAGACTCAGTAGTCCCTCCCTCCCTCCCTCTGATGGCCTCCTCTCTCTTTGGTTCTTACACAGTATGCACTTTTTCAGGCACATATACAACAGATTGGACTTTTATGTTTCAGTCAATGTTTCTCTCTGTTTTCACAGTTGCAATTATATATATTTTTGGTGCTCTGGTACATGGCAAAACATGTCTGATGTGTACTATATTTTCATAAGGAAGAGTCATAAAGATGAGTATCATGTTCATTTTGCTGTCATTTATTGTGTAGAAATAAAACACTGGTTAAAGTGAACATAAGCTGGAGGAGTGTGGTCAGTTCTTAAGAAGTTAGATTGATTTTTTTTCGTCATTGCTGAAATCATCCTGCATACGTGTGTCCAGGTTAATTTAGGAGCTGCTTCATATTGTATTTTTAACTCTTGAATGACTCTAAAGAGTATGTTTCTTCTGGAAGTCATTGAGGTACCAAAGATACATAGTGAGCCCTTTCAAAATAAAAAAAAAGTGCTGAGGTGGTTATAAAAGAGGAACTCATTCTTTAAGCCTCCATTGATACATTGGCATGGAAATGCGAGTGCTGTTCCTGGCACACCAATGACGTTAATGGCCTAATTTGTGAGAATGAACATCAAGCTACTGATTTTTAAAGTGCAGTTAATGTTGCATGACTGGAAAGAAACTGGATCTGAGCTTAAAGGAATAGTTTGTTGAGGGAGATGGAAAAAGAAAATGCTTCCCAGCAGCTCACATGCAGAGAGGCATAGCCACCTTCAGTTAATGATATAAATTAGAGTAATTCATAGGGGATAGCTGTCTGTTAGTTCGGTGAATGATTTCCCCCCTTCCCAGCTCAATGTAAATATTTTTAAGCTGGATCATGTTGTAAATTGGGTAAAACCTGGGAAATAACATGCATTGCAGTGCAACATACATTTGCTAACATAAAATATGATCACAGCCCTTTTCATCTGTGCCTCATTTTGCCATCATGCTAATTAATTCTGATCCAAATATTGCTGTGATATTGTGCAACTTCACTGTTGTGGTCTGTATCCCAGGGGCTTCTCTCCAGGGAGGTCTGTGTCAGTTCAGGCAGGACACATGAGGCATGCGCACCACATCAGCTGATCAAAACCATGTAAGATTAAATTTGACCACTTAACAAGACAGATCATTGAAGTCAACACCACATTGTTCTCTATGCCGTGACATGATGGTGTTGATGGCTGGAGCTGCTTATGCCTACCTACCTATGTTTCGCTTTATCACTGGAACACAGTCTGATTAAAAAAAGTTAAACTGCAGCTACTAAACCCAAAACCTTTAGTCTGGACCAAAGTGGTGGGCCAACCAACGTACTGACATTGATAAAACTCACTGACATCTTACCTTCAATATGGACCAATATAAACCCCCCTAGCTGAATGCATATATACATTATGTAGGAAGTATGACATGCGGGGAGGTTTTGCAAGATACAGTATTTTTCATCAAGCATCATCAGCTGTTGATGTATTAACACAAAAAGTTCACATTGTAGAATCACAAGACTCAAAACTTTCAGTTATAATTAACACTTGTGTGAAAAAAAAAAGTGAATATGTGCTTTAAAGTCATGAATACAATTGGTTTTGGATGTGGGTGTTCCGACATGTGTTAACACTTTCCAGTTGCGGCAACAACATCCCGTTCTTCGGTTTCTTCTGATATGAGGTAAAGCACCACAAGACGAGCACTCAAGATTACACAAGGAAGTGTGGGAGTATCAAGTACCAAAGTATCAAATGGGCTATTAACTAACACGCCGTGACAATTATTCAATCAGCTATTTTAAGATGTGCAATGACAGCGTGACTGTTATTATGTTGAAGTGGCTTGTTTGAGTCACATTTTGGTGTAGACTGAGTTTTTTTTTTTTTTTTTGGCTTCACTGGATGCAAACTGAAAGTTATGTATTTCTAAAGTAAAGTATTTTTTAAGTTAAAATGAATCAATACCATGGCGCACCAAAACTAACAGGTGGAAAATAACCAATATTATTCATGAAAATTGGGAAAGCTACACAGAAAATTTTCAGTAAATACTTGAGGAAAACATCTGCAGATGTGGTAAATTTTGGAATTAATTTTTTTTTTTTTGGGGGGGGGGGTTAAATTGTTTTTGCACTTTTGATGTCAAAATAGGTTTAAATAAATGCTCCACAGCTGTTCCAGTAAGAATGATTTTTTAACCTAAATCATTGTCGTCATTTGTAATGTAATAATTCCATTGTGGTGCTGAAAGAATAGTCTTCTGATTTTATATACATTTTTAATATTTCACATTCTTCAGAAAAGGACAATCAAAGCCACATAATAATACAGATGTCTTTTTTTTTTTTACAATTTAAAATTTACACTATAATAATTTATTATTACAATTCATATCACATGAGATGAAAACATTGAAAAAAAGGCATTGTTTATCCTCATTTAAACAATATCCATGGCTTTGAAGATATGACGTTGGCCTGAAAAACAAGATTAAAAAAGGACCACAGGTGATCCCTACAGTCACTGATTCTTCACAATTCAGTGTACAGTACCTCACATGGTTACAGTTGGTTTGACACAAACTGTTTGGCCACCTGAACATTTTCCTCAAAATTATCATGTTATTATACTGCCTGCCATATTTTCTAGGAGTGCACATAGATATGGGCAAATATCAAATTCGGCTTTTCAAAGATGCATTCGGCATATTCGGGTCTGAATAGCTCGTTACCATATTTTTACCACAATGTGACCGTAATGTCTAATAGTACCCTCTTATCTGTGTATTAGATATCTATTTTCAAGTTGCAGCACATGTCAACTGATGACTTCTGTCATGAGTCACATTCCATCAAAAAGTTGTAATTTATTAGATTACAGGCATTTTACAAGGGTTTGCGGAAATTATTGAATCTAGTTATAGCATCTTGTTTCATTTTTTCCCATATCTATACTGTTGGTGTCTTTAGTCACACACCAAAACCGCTCACATTATTTAAAGCATTCTCTTTACAAACTTCAGTGTGGCAAAAGCATTGTCTTTTTTGTTCTGGGTGCACAAATCTGTGTTCAGGTCAATTTCTTGCCTGTGAAGTAAATGTCCTTGAAATTAGTTACTGTATTTTCAATAGTATTTATTTTTGGGTACTCTAGTACTAAAAAGGGAGACGACAAGGGATTCTTAGGATTTCAGCACTGAAATCAGAGCTGAATTAAAAGTCTATGAATACTATGATGTTTGAATGTCATCCACTCTGTCTTTGCATAATTTCAACAGGCTGTCAGTGGCCTGTTTGTCAATCCTGTTACCACACAGAGCCTTGCTATTTCAACTGAATCTATCAAATGTAATACAAGACTAACTACATAGTTTCTCACTTACTGATTTTAAATTCATGAAGCAAAGATTTTTCTTTTTTTTTAATTAATGTGAACTTGAAAACAAGTAAGTGATTTTTAAATGGCTTTAACACATTTCAGTTTCTCCTTTCAAATGATGGTAGTAAAGGCAAATAAGTTATGCTATTGATTTTTCCTTTTTTTTTTTCTCTCTTTTAAGTGTTCCTGCCAGGTAAGCTTCAAAGCACCAAAAAGAAACTACAATATTACATTCAAAGTACTTACGCCAAATAGTTTTTCTCTTGGCTGAATGATATTTTACATGTTCAAACTGCAGTTTCTCATTGATATGTGCAATCACTGGCATTTTGCATTTGAGAAATATGCTCACTCCAGATTTTTTTTAAATCTTCTGTCTTATAATAAAAGTAGGCCACACAAAAATATGTTTTTTGGTAGCTTCCTCAACATGTCCAGTGAATTCTGAGGTTTTTTTTAAGTCTCTCCTGGTTTTCAAAATGCACCAGTCACTTAAGAAACACCTGCTGCAGAGTGGAGTGACGAAATACATCAATCAATGATGTCATTTTGCAGGAAAAAAAAAGACGCGCCGCTCATCTCCAAACTCATGTCTCATCGGAGTTTGGTGTTGCTGTATGTGTTACGCTGTACAGAAATGAGCTTTTCCATGCAGGTAGTGCGACTTTCGTGTAAAGAGCTTTGCCAGGTGTTACTGGGAGGTCGGCCCTCTTCGCTCAGTAGACAGTAGACATATGCCATGGTGTCAGTGCGGCTCTGAATGTGGGTGCTGCGCAAGAGGGACCGGCAGTAATGGCTAATCTTCTCCACCCTGCGAAGTATCAGGTTAGCTTTTCTATCAAAGGAGAAGACAGAAAATATCCAAGCTCAGCATAATTGCAAAAATGTTATTTACTTAATCCCATCACCTTTACATTCCCTCTTAAATTGAAGCAGACACCCAGCATTAAGACATGCAAATGCAGAAACAGATTAAATGTTCATCCTTCCTGAAATTGAACACAAGTGCAGGTTAGCACAAATTTGGGGCGCAAGCATGCATGAATGCAACAAATTATTTTAGCAATTTTGGTGACAATGGACACAAGCAGAATCCCTGTGCAATCTGAAAAAAGGTTAAGAACAGAATGATTCATTCAGTGATTTCTATAAGGTGTATACACACACACACACACAAACACACACACACACGCACGCAGACACAGACACCCAATAACCTAAACCTAATTCTAATCCTAACCCTAAAACCAAGTCTTAACCCTCAACAAGACTAGGTCAAAACCTACTATATGGCTGGACTGTGTATGGTCAATGTGCAAAACTGAGGACATAGTGGAAAACTTTTGTGGAACCGCTGTAAACAATTAAAACTTCAATGGAAATCAGCTAAAACCTTCTAAAAAAGTAGCTAAATGTTGATAGATGATGTACTATGGTAATTAGCGTAGTCATGATCTCATTGTGACGTATTTGCACTTTGCCTAGTGTTAGCCAATTTCAGCCCTTTATCTATTTGCTTCTCTCCTACTGTTTGTGCTCACATATACAGAAACTTAATACAGCTGAATTCCCAATAAAGCTGTTGTGATTTACATGTTTTTCTGTTTCTGTTGTCACACAATGGAACAAGTATGAAATAGATAAAATGATAACTTCTAGAGAGATCTAGAAGCTCATTCACATCTGCGTCACGCAGGTCAGTTGAGTGAGATGATGAGCCAAAAAGCACTCTCTACCGTGGAGACCTCAAGTTTTTACCCCACGATGACACGAGTCCCCATGGATCAGTGTGCATTCAGGTTAAAGTCCCTACTGGGATATAAGAAGAAAAGGCTGAAAAAGGCTAAGAACAGGATGAATCATTCAGTGATTTCTGTAAGGTACACACACACACACACACACACACACACACACACACACACACACACACACACACACACACACACACACAATATCTGGACCCGTGTGATACTGGACACAGCTCAACTCAAAAATTAGATGATGGATGGCACATGTTAGTCCTGCTGTTTTTTTGTTTTCAGGGATTTAAGGAACTCAAAAGCAAGTCCTTCATGCAACCTAAAAGCAGCTGTGAATTACAATATTGGCAAAATAACCCATTCATCTAGCAGATATAAAATCTGCCATACAGCATTACAATTGAATGAGCATTTAAATGTCTACTGGATGATACATTTACTTCAGTCATGATAATAATGAAATCATAAAGTAGTTTATAAAACTTTGGAGAGGTCTGTGTGTACTGCTGCTGAAAAGAGCACTGAAAATTGCTCTGTGTTTTTGATAAGGCATGTTTTCAGTGAAAAACACACACACACACACACACACACACACACACACACACACACACACACACACACACACACACACACACACACACACACACACACACACACCAAATTCATTCCAAATGGAGCACCTTAAAATTCACTGCACGACCTGATATATATAAACACAACCTCAGATGCACCAATCCAGCCACCTCATTGTGAGCAGGTTCATTTGGTGCCACAAAGTTAACAAATGCATTCAAACAAAGAAAAAGAAAGAAAAAGAAAATGAAATGTGGAACTGTGCTTTGATTTGCACCTCCTCTGGCTTCATGTCTGCATGAAAATACAGCTTTGAATGTTACCAGAATTCAAAGAATTGCAACTGTCTCTCTGCTGTCACTCCGATGGACTGCCAGTCTGGGTCAAAACCACCACATGCAATGGCATTATGAATTCCTGGGTACTGATTCTGTTGAACAATACACCAGAGGCAGCTTGTCTACAGTGAGTAAAACGAAGAATTTTGTCTCCAGGTCCAGAGTCTGGAGCTGCTGTTTATGACACGAAGGAGCCATATGTCAGGTCAGCTCACTTTAGAAAAGATGTCTCACAAACCACCACACATGCATCCATTCCATACTTGCAAAAAAGAAATACACCAGCAGTATAAGTATTAAAGGTTGTTTAGCTCATACGGATACCGAAATGAGGAAAACACACGCGGAGAAGGGCAAAATTCCATTTGTTTTGAAAAGCTGTGTCTGCTGAGCATCAACATCTGTCTTTAGTTAAGCAAGGAGTACAGACATCCTTTTCACTTATTTGCTGAAAAAAGGGGGGGAAACATTTTCTCATTTCCCTTAAATTCTTACATCTGAAACAACAGAATACCAAACACATAATCAAGGGAGGGTTGCAGGCACATGAGCTAGGGACAAATTAAACACATTAAATGTCATTCAAGATGACAAAGAAACTACTAAAAAAGAAAAAAAAGACAAATTTAAATATTATTTCTGCATAACCTTGCAACTACAGCAAGTAAGTCAAAGTAATTTACCAACTGAATCCTTAGTAATTGATTACAACACAAACAGCTTCAAGGGAGACTGATGTGTCGGAATAGAAAAAGAAAACTGCAGTACAAGAAAATAGTTGTATTTATAGTAAAGGTACAAACAACAACAACAACAACAAACATCATAGAACACCCAGAGAACAATACAATTATGAAAGGAGCTAGTACTTAGTTGAAACAATGCTGGGGGACATTTGGGGTCTCTTGGGATTCTCAGCTCCTGGAGGAGTGCTGACTGTGTTTACGTATTACTTGGCCATTCTGTTACCTTTTAAAAAAGGCACCACCAATAGAGACTGCTTGTAAATTACCCCAATGAGGCTCAACCCTGCCAACTTCAGGCAGTAAATAATCCGTGCTCGCTCATCCAAAAGCCACCCCCACCTCTTGCAACTGCCCACACACAAACACATACACAAACACACGATTCAACCACCCCCATCCCCATATTAAGTCCCAGCGGCCAACCCGTGCCTCCCAGCCCCCTTCACCAATCAGACAGAAGCATGATCTTCCTACAGACAAAAGTTATTCCACAATTATTATATTACATATGTCTTGAAAGGACTGCCTCCAGGCAGTGGGGGTGGACAGACCAATATACTTAGCCGTAATTGGACACACCAATACATGGACCAACCAAGGAAGTCGGTCCATCATTGATGTCAGACTTGTATACATTAATTTTTTTGTACTATACTTTTTCAAGAAAAAAAGTACTGTTTATCTCCCTCCCTTGATGTTTTGTTGTTTAGTAAGCTTCCCCTGGTCTCCATGGGGTCGTAATGTCTGTTCATATAACAATCTGGCTATGGGGGTGTCCTTGCCATGGGTGCGGGGATGTCAGGGTGGCACGGTGTGGACACGGAGGAACTTTTTTACGAGAAAGAAGAGGAAATGGAGTTGAAAGTTGAGTTAGTGCTAGCTGACTATCAAATTTAGTGTTTGGCTTGGCAGTCAAACACTGTTTTAGCATCACCATGGTAATGCGAGGAGCAACTGTAACCCCAGTGTTTTCACGGTGACCTTGCCCACTTGCTTTCCAGTAGAAGCACTTTGGAAGCGGGGGGGGGCTGGAATGGGGCAATTGTGCAACAGTGCTCCTGCTTAGAGTGGGTGCAGACAATGCCATGAGAAATAGCTAAATAGTCTTAATCTGGCAGCACCAGTTGAGACAGCTTTGACTTTTGTTATGTAAGAAACCTCAGGATCACTGTAATTGATCCTAAACAACACGTCATCAAATGAAAGGACAAGGAGACTCGTATAAGTAGTTGCAGACTGGGGAAAATAAGGAAATTTATAGACAAGAAAACAACTGTTACACATAAAAATCCTTGGACAACTAACTGTAAAAGTGGAAAATATTTGAAGCATTCTCTAAGACTGCATGAGAGTCTTCCAAATCTTCTCACCTGGGGCCCAACTCATCCTCACTACGCCACACAAAGTCTCCAAACTTCTCATAGTGGGAATTGTAGTGGTGCTGCACTCTGTATAGCAGGGGAGGAGGGATCTCCATCAGTGTGTTGTAGGCCATTTGCTGCTCCTTGCCACTGGTGTAGCCATTGTATAGGTTGTACACCTTGTCTGCAATCTCTGTGAGGAGGTAAGAGACAGAAGAGAGACAGAGAAATATAGAGAAGGGGGAAGGATTTAACTTAATCGAGGAAAGCAAATAAGCAGATGAAAGTGTACGACATCAATTTGACAGAGAACTTTAGAGATTTAGCATTTCCTCTCAATTAATTTGGTGGACTTGCTGCAGACAGATGAAATAGGAAGGAGCATAGGCCACGATATGCTGTATTTTAGTCCCTAATATAGGTCAAACTTCAAATACACTGGATCCTACACTTCCCATAATGCAACTTGATGGTGTCAAACCCTCCATGCCTGGATAAACTCCCAATGATTAGTACATTGAATTTGACACGTGAAATTGGTGGTCTGCTCCTTTACATTTTGCTACAGCTTGTTTCAATAACCACGATGTAATCATGAATGTGCACACTGAGAGTAGTTAAGAGTTACGATCGTAGAGAACTGTATGTGAATTCTGACCTCATTCCTGTAATTTTTCGTCCTAACGTTTTTTACCAAATTAGTTGAACGATGATGTGTTTTTTGAATTTATATGCATGTGCATTCGACTTGAAAAACACAGATAATTGGGGATAAAATGCTGGGGAAAACAGCATCATTTTGAGTTAGATGAAAGGATGTAATGTCAAAAATGTACATGTACATGAAATTTTCTTGATGGTAGAACACAGTGGATCATTTTAGATAATCACAGTTTAAACAATTAGGTATTGTAAGCGTTTTGTAATTATGTGAGGGGGGGAAGAGTTGTGCAAAAGATGGAAATAAAAAGTAAAACAAGGTACAGACATTAAAAGTCAAAGGTGAGAGTACCTTCAGCTCGGCTGTCATCCACCATTGGACAGGATGTCCGTACTGAGACAAAGCTTGATTCAGAGTGACTGCCTCGGCTATCCACTGCATTGAGAGTAAACCTAAAAAATACAGAAAATCAACAGAAGCAAGTTTATTATTTGTGACCGAGAGTGGCCAAAGTGAGCAGGAAATACTCAGAAAAAGCTTGAAAACCATTACCAGTGTACCCTTAAAGCTCCAACTACAAATGTTTAGTGCCAAAGCCAAACATAACTAATTCCTCACTGCATCTACTAGTAGAGTGCACAAAATAAGTCAACTGTCTTGACTGAGTGAAAGGGAGAAAAAGAAAGCTACAAAACATAGTATATGAATAAAAGAGAGAGGATAAAGAGAAGAGTAGAAAATAGAAACACTTATCATGATAAGTATTATCTTTAACATCCATAAAGATAAAAAACCAAAATGATCTCATGTGAACTTTTTAATACCACATTCTACAAAAACATGACAAAAAAAGTGAAAAAATGACCTTTATCACATGAAAAAAAGATAAATATATCCTGCGCTATCCAAACTCACATAGCCTTCTTGCTAAGCTCAGAGAGTTGGAGAAAAACATAGACTTTAGCTATGCTGACACAGCCTTTCAAATGTCTGCGATTTTGTAACCCCTTTCTTCAGCAGCGGCATATCAGGTTATTTGGCTACAGATAAATTCAAATAGTGTCATTTTTTATAGGTTTGAAGGATGACAAGCTTATAGAGATGGTGATCTTGCTTGGTGAGAATATATTTGCTCATATATGACCATGCACTGACATCACAAAGTTTTTTCAGAAAATGTCTCATGAACAAGGATCCAGGGGTTGTGGGATTTAATTATATCTGAACATGAGCACAGCCAGTACCACAACGGCAGAGGAGAAGTAAAGGGGCATCTGGCTTGACTCCAAGAACTCTATAAGGACAAAGTTCCCCTCTCTGAAAATGTCAAGCATCAAAATTTTTTGGGTTCCAGGACAGACTTCAGTCCCACTCTGGACCCCAATAAGATACCACAGTGAACAGTTCAAGACACTGCAATAGGAGATGAGACACAATGAGGAAATGAAACGCATCTCAAGTATTTTAGGGCCACACAGCTCAGAATACAAAACAAATGACCTTTACATGTCCTTTTGAAAATGCCAATCTGTGTACTTCTGAAAAAGAAAAAGTACATGGAGGAACTGGCCATACTGAATCCAAAAGGGGATCAGGATCGGCACAGATTAAGCCATCAATATCTTTGCAGCAGCAAGGAGAGAGAGGGTAGCTGTCGTGCTCATGAACGCACATGGCTATTTGCCGGTGCTGTCTTGATGATGGCTGAACTTTTAACTTGCAGCTGCAGAAAAACGTTGCAGGAGCTGCTTTTATTTGTTCTCTGAGTTCCCTGATTTATACACCTCTTAGCTAAACTTGCTATATTAACTGTGTCATATTACTAACCATTTTCCCTATTTTAAGCTACAACCGGCTTTATGTCCTTTTCCATGGAAAACATGGACATTTTGACATCAGATAAAGCACCGGCATGAATGATACAATGAAAGATGACTGAATTCCATTTTGCTACTTTGGTTTTAGGGCTCTGGTGTTGTGCATGCCGGCTCACTGTCGCACTGTCAGGACACTGGAATGGTTCGAAGCCATTGTTAACGTTGTTCGCACAAAGCACAGTAGTAACACCTGTGCTTTTCCTACAATGACAAGTCAAAATATCTGTTTTGAAAAAGGGCTTATTTGACTACATGATGAGATTAGAGTAGTTGGGTAACGGCAACCATGCATGGCTTTGGCATAGGGTGACGCAGAGGTAACTGTCTGAAAGCAGTCTTACAGCACAAGTTTGACATTTTGGGGAATATACTTCACTTTCTGGTGGAGAATTGGATGAGAAGATGGATACCACTCTTATGTGCATACAGTAAATATGAAGCTACAGTGAGCAGGCAGTTAGCTTACCACAAAGACTGGAAGCAGGGGGGAAACACCTACCTTGGCTCTGTTCAATGTTAACGAAATCTGCCTAGGACCATTTATACAAAACGCTGGTCTATTTCTTAGCTTAGAGCAATTGCCGGGCAACCAGTGGATACTCCAAGAAGTTACTGTGCCTAGCCAAGAAATAGTCCAACACATAACCCCCTTGCAAAACGATGATTTGTTGATTTTACACTTTGGTTTCTGCACGGACTAAAACAACAAGATATAATGTGATAATTTATAGTTGCTGGCTTTAGTTACTTTTGGAAAGTGCCAATTTAGCAGTTTCCACTCCTTTAGTTAAGCTAAACTAACCAGCTGCTGTATACAGTTTAGAATTACAGACAATGTTGTAGTAGCCTATAAAAAACCTCAAGGAAAATACTTGGCTTTACCTTTTTTTAAATCCATTACAGTATTTACAGTACCCAGAACAAAAAAATGCAGTCCCTGCACACCAGTGTTAGCCACACACACAGGTGATTTTAATTATTTTGGCAAATTAGACCCTTCTCAGGACTGTATGGGCGTATACACATCTCCCTCACTCTGTTAGATTTGTTTCACTTGTTAGGGCCGCACAAGTTACACCTTAATCAACCTTATTAGTACATGTAGTCTGGTCTAGCATATCCCTGCCCACCTTCAACATGAGCAGAAGTCTCACCAGAATAACTGAAAACAAAAGTTGTGTGGGCTTGCAGGACCTTTCATGAAAACTGTAAATACATGTTTGATCTAATTTATGTACAGTGCTATTGATGCTGCTTTACAGTAGCAGACTGCACAATGTAAACAGTGTTACTTTAGTGTCATTTCACATTTTCAAACCCTTTTCACTATTACTTCAGATTCAAAGTTGTATGTTCAATGTAACAGTGAAATGAATTGTGCTATAAATAATGCATAGTTGTGGTGGATATTGTTTTTTTATTCAAGATTTTGTAAGAAAAAAGTAAAGAGAAATATAGAGAAGAAATAAAATAAATATCCTTTGGTCCACATGCACTGTTTTTCTTACTGCAGGGGAAGTTTTGAAAAAGTGAATTAAGTATTGAGAAATGTTTGTAACTAGTTATGAAAAACTGTAAGCTTTCAGAGGTATTTCCACAGTTACCACTGTAAAAACAGAATGCCAAAAAGGAAACCACACAACACAACGAGACAAAATGAACTACTCAGATTGCATTCCAATGCTAAATACTTCTAGAAATACATGAAAATAACAAAAATTAGGATATCATTGTTTTACAAAAGTTGCTTTTCTTCCTAAACCCATTTGTCTTTTTAAAAAAAATGTAATGTCATTTGAGAGTTGTCAAATGATTGTTTTGTTTGTAATGTGACCCGTTTGAGCATTGCTCACATAGTTTGTCTGATCTTGTTATTCGCCAGGGTGGATGCGGTATTCCCCAAGAACCTCACAAAAGACGCACGGGCCTCGCTGGCTCCTCTGCCCAAAACAACAATGCCGGCATCTAACAGTCACACTGTTTAAATTATGTGGCCACATACCGTGCAGAGGGATTCAATGAGGTGGGAGAGGGGAGGGGAGTTTTATCAAGGCAATTTGTTAAAAGTTTTGTTTCGGACCCAGGATGTGAGCTTGCTAGATTTTCATTGCCATTTTTGGTTGTTTAAATGGTTGGCATCAATGACAGGTACTGTTTCCCCTGTCACAGCCCCTACAGCAATTACAAGATTGCTATGTACAGTAAGCCTCTCGGAGAGTCAACTTTGGCGATCTTAGTTTTGTTTGGGTAAAAGATGGATAACACACTTATCATGCAAGGAAATCTGACATTTTACAGAAAATGTATGAGAAATGTTACAATTTTTCGATCACGGTTATATGAAAAGGAACCGTGGCCAGAGGTGCAGTCCTTCACACTGTTATGGATCTCATTCATGGACACTGATAGTAGCAGTTATGGGGGCTGGATGGAGAGAGTGTTGTGTCTGAGCTCAGTACAGGCACTCAGTGATGATAAAGATCGCCTGGGAGAGTAAAGGAACAAGCCACCGTCTGGCCTGCCACGAGAAAGTCAAGACATCAAGTAAGGGAATTGGCAAGACAGACACACACACACACACTTTCCTTTATCTCTATTTTTCCATCTACATTGCTTGCATATAGCTCAACTCTGTCTATCCCCTCTCTCTAATTCCCTGTCTCTCACTTCTATTCCAAGGCTGTCTGGCTGCACATGGATCTTTTGGAAGCGGCTTGGTTTTGTCCATGTGCCATAGTTTTGAAAGCTCAGCAAACAATGAAGTGGACAAATGGCAGATTAATGTTTGTGTAAATTAACAATGTTGCCATTAAAGTAACCATTGTCCTCTAATTTAATGAGACAGTGGAGAGATGGCAGAACAAGAGATGACAAGACAGAAAGCTCGGAGACAGACAGAGCAAGAGAGGAGGAATGAGAGAAAGAGAGGGTGAGAGAGGATCAATTAGGGCAGTATTTTTGGCATACGGAGAGAAGCCAGGGCAGTAGGGGGATGCCTTTTCCATGACATCAGCGTTTGGACACAGGTTGAGCCAGTCCACAGTCCATTCAAAGCCACATATAGAATTGTTTCTCACTGCCTGGAGAATTGATGGCAGCTTACAGTATCTGATGACTTTGAAATCCTCGGATCTAAGTGGCATCACACTGGTGCAACAGGCCTAAATAAAATTGCCTTGTCATTCATTGTAAATCAGAAAAATTAGCTCAGCTCTGAATGATCCCACTGGCAGATCAGCAGGACTACATAGTCCAAAGTAATAATGACGATACCCCATTAAAAGTCATTCAGTTTTAAATACCAGATATTTCTGGAAACTGGAGTATTCAGAAAACCGATAGGACCATCATCTTAACGATACTTCGAATGGTATTTCGCAGAGTCGAAGGAGATCATCATGTTGGGTGAACAGTATCAGGATGTGCTGCCATGATTGCCCGTTTTTATGCATATAAAGCTACAAAACAACATTCAAATGATGCAATGCACAAGTGAAATATCCATACATTAAAATAAATGGACTCTGTTACGACAACGCATAGGTAGATAGTTGTGTCTGACTGTTGTAGAGTATTGAAAAAGTATGGCAAGACTTCTTTTGCTGAGACTGACGGACAATGAATAATAATCCACATCCCTCAAGTTTTTTGGTTTAATTTCTGTGCTTACCTAAATGACCTCAAACCGAACTAGCATTAGAGTGAGGGAGATGTCAATCAATCCCGCTTCGTAAATGCCCACACAGTCCTGAAAAGAGCGCCGATAGAGCAGCACAAGAGAAAACATGCAGGTGGACAGTGAAGCTTTAATTCCCCTAGATGCAACAACACATAATTTCTGAAGTTCTACCAGTGCTGTGCAAGAATATATTACAACTGGCCTTATGACAGCCTTGTTCATTTGTTTAAAATGTTTTCAACTCCTACACAGATACTTTTGTGAAATCACATCTGCACTTTGGAGTGAGGAAAATAGCTTGCTGGTATGCTGGTGGGGAAAAGTGATGCGTGGCCTGGCTTGAGACTGATTAACACTGGCTAAGGTTAAGCCATACAGAAAAAAGACATGCAGGAGATGGTTGAATCTTAACCGGTAAAAGGCTGCTAACACACCAATAACAGAGAGCAATACAAGAGAAACAAAATGAAATAAAGCTAGCAAAAACATGACAAAGACAAACTGGGTGCTGAGAGACACGGCCTTAAATAGTCTAGAGCAATTACAAGCAGCTGAGGAGCAATCAGGAAGATGCAGGGCAGCTGGGACTGAGACAATTCAGGGAAGATTCAGGGTCTGACAGGTGATGCAGACAGCCAAGGTGTGATTCTTGCACTGTATACAGTATAACAAACTGTCATTAAAAACCCACCTATAATATTACAGAAGCTTTTATTACAGAACTATTGGCTTTTTAAACAAAATGTAATTTGGCCTGTTACTAGTTGTATATGCAGCAGGTTGGTTCTCTAATTTCTGACTTTTTTTTTGCTGTTTTCTATAGCAAGTTTTGGTGACGATAACAACAGTTATGCTGACGTTAATCTGTGTACTTGTGTACTCTTATGTATTTCTTGTTGTTTTTATTCCTTGCTGTACTTTTCTGTATTTCTTATTCATTGGCCGCCGTCTCCTCTTACCTGTCTTGATGCACAAAATCGACATTAACATAAAAGTTTGTGGTTGGTGAACGGTGCTGAAAGTTTGATAATGTATAATAATATCTACAGTGTTATTCTCTAAAGGAAGCAAATTTGGCTTAGCACAAGCTGTTTTAACATCTGACTTTTTGGCATCAACATTAAATCCAGTAGATTGGTAAATGCTGATTATTTTCTAAAAACTCAACTTGAAATGAGGTGTGTAACTTTTTATAGAGCAAAAGGCATTTTAGTTTGCAGGGGGAACATTAGGGCCATAGCAGCCTTGGTAATGATCAAGTGTAAAGCCAATACCAGTAGAGGTCTTATCAGGCCCTTGATTAAGACAAGCAGAGTTGGCTGCAAACAGATGTGCCCTCAGACGTAATTCCGACGTAAATTCTGCTCTTATCAGGGAAAAACAACACTGTGGAGAATGCCTAAACAAAGATAACACTGCTACAAAGTTAGAAATGAGGCTCTTGTTGCAGGTTTTTGTTAGTGGGAGCCTGACTTCTACAGATTAACTTAATAGTTACTCCCCCACTATTATTCATCCACTGTCAAAGCCTTTAGGAAACTCAAGATCATGAATTTTTAACTAAACAGAGGGTAATTGTCTTGCTGGCATTTCTATCAGCTTCCATAAATGTCATCAGTGACTGTTGACTGCTTTCCTGCTCTTTTATTACATTTATTTTATCATCTTTATTTCCTTGTTTAAATGGTCAGTTCTGAACAGTTGTGAATTACTGCGTCTCAGACAGGGAAATCTTTCCAAATAGGGACTACTCTGCTGGTCCCTGGGTCATACCATTTATGGGAAATTGACAGGTGCATTAGCTGGTGACCACAACCTATAATGCTAATGTTAAATTGATTAAAAGAAAACACATGGCACATATTTTACTGTTATTGTTTTGTCATTTGGAGACATTAATATTAAATAGCTTGTTTTTGTTGCTATATTAATCCATCCATCACCTTCCCTTAGGTGTAAATACACATACACATCCACATCCACATCCACATAAACAGTAATGTAAGGGCCTTTTTATGGATGTAGCATAACGTCCTTCTACTACCTGTATTCCTGCTCTGTTAGTGTTTGACTCAACTAAACAAACTTTCCTTTTGGTCAATCATTGGGTTAAATGTGGCAGGGATATTTACTTTGTCTTCTTGATTTCATTTACATTTAATGGAAATGCCCCTACCATGCTGGCATTTTGACTCCCATTAGAAAAAAAACATATTAAACTATTGCAGCTTTGAAGTTGTAACTTTGACTGGTACATCACATGTATACCTACATATAGATTAGGGAAAGTATAACTCTACATCAGGTTTCCCATAGCTTTATATCCTGGCTGTTCCTTTTAGAGGAGCAACATGGAGGTTCCCAAAACAAACCAAGGCCGCGAAATAACAAGATCATTATAAACATATAAGTCCCTTAACAAAACCTGAGAAGACAGCAAAAAGCTGAAAAGACAGCATGTTTCATGCGTCCAGTGACAGCCACAACAACATCTGTCTGGTTCATCACTTATTGCTGCTCTTGCAACTTTATTTCAAGATATTTGCCTAAATTCAAAGATAAATGTATTTCTAATCTGAAACGTCCCTCTAAACAGCCTACCACACACTGATTGTTCATTGCAGCTCAACCCAATAAAAAAGTAGCATAATTAATGCTATCAATTTTTTCAATTGTTGACACTGTGTCAGAGACATGCTGAGTCAGCTCTATGGTAATTTTTAAGGCTGTGGTTTAATAATAATAAAAATATTAAAAACATGTTTCATTTTAATGCTGTCTAGTACAACACTAACCCACCATGCAGTCTCAAAAAGCTAGCAAAGAATTGAGACTGCTACTTAAGTAGTATTCTCAACAAAAACTCAACATTTTAAGTTATGTAATATCTTCTGCAGGGAAATTGAGCGGCATTACTGCTATGTATTTTATTCTTGGTTGCTCACTGTATATTACTGTACATATCCCATTGTAAAAATATATGAATTTATAAGGGCATGAACAGATTTGTGGGCTACCACAAGTTGATGAGCATGACCATCACTGGTAGGGCCACTGATGAAGCATTTAAGAAGTTGCCTGCCCATCAGTTTGCCTTAATGTTTTAAAATTCATTATTTGTTAGGGTGATGACCATTATGCCTATGACTGCATGTAATGACCTCAGGCAAAGTCTGTCTGTTAGCTAAATGTCCCCGAAAATCTACACAGACAGAGTAGTCAATTTGTTCTTTAGGTTTAAAAATATGGCCTCTCATCTTTCTGTATTCACTGAAACCATGTTCTCCTCTGACCAAATATAAAATAAAAGAACCAAAGCATCTCCCACTTCCACCACATTGAGAGCAAGTATCTTCCCCGATTAACTTGAACCAGCTGTTGTTCAGGAGCAGGTAACAAACTTAATCCCCTGAAGCAAAATAACGTTTGCAGTGGGAATTGTAGACAACCAGGGGAGGATGTGTTATTGCTTATATTTGCCCAGTCATTGTTGTTTGGGAAAGATGCTTACATGGCCACAACTTTAATGTTAAATGAAATGAATTATCTTTATATTTAATGGGAAACACTGAACTCATAAAAATTGTGGTCAGAAAAAGGTCAAGTCAATTGGGTTGCAATGAATTGTGAGCAGAGACCAAGAGCAATGTCACTGAATACTGAAGTTGAGCAGGAAATGCAAAATAGAGGATTGTGCAGCCTTGGCGAAGTTATGTGCTCTCTGATTACTTTCTAGCTTTGATAATAGAAAATGTTGAGAAACTTTTCAGATCTGCATCAACATACACAGACAAGCATGGGATACAATCTGCCAGAGCTTTTCCATATGCAGCAGGTCCTGAGAAAATGAGATTCTTCAAAAAGCCCTATTATGCAATGAAAAAAAGAAAAAGATCCTTGACTCAAACTTTGATCCAAACTCAAAAACTCATCACTTGACGTTTGGCTGATGACCAATATTGTCATACCCTTGTTAATAGAGCACACCCTCTGATCTCCTTGTATCAAAAAATGTGAACCACCTCACCCTCTGCCGGTTCATAGACATTGTCCACGACCTCCACATGACCCTGATGAAATGTATTAACTGAGTCTGCCAAAACATAATTTTAGCATTTCAGGGAAAATTTCAACTTGCTACTGCACCTTGCCTACCTCCACCAAAAAAGACTTCCTTTGGATTCTCAAACTCTGCCCACTTTGAGTTCCTCAAAGTCAAGGTCAGTAGTTCTCCTCCTCTGAAAAAAGCTTTGGTTAGGCCCTGCCTCCGCTTTCTGAATTGTGTCATGGTTTGCAACAACCTTTATGAGGCCAGACAAAAGTCCCTCTCTAGGGCTTCCCCAAACTCCTTCAACACATTTACTTCTATGACCACAGAAGCTGCAGTACTCCAGGGCCTCCTAAAACCTGACCACTGTGAAGGAGTACCCTGGGCTAACCAAGTTGTAGGTTTCGATACGAATACAGAGGCAAGCCTTGATCTTTAGAAATAATGTTCTTGTACCAGATACACTTGTACACAACATGATGCTTGAACATGATTGTTTGTCATGAAGACTTCCTGACTAGCCCAGAAGTCCAATGACAAAACACCACATCGTTCCGATCAAGTACAAATCAGGCAGGCTGTTCCTCCCAGTCTGCCCCCTCTAGGTTTCTCTCTCACCTGGACATCAAACCCAGATACTTCAAGAAAGCTGGATACACTCCTATGGGGTGGTTCATACTCTGTCAGGGCTAGTTTGCAGGACGTGTTGTCTGACCACATCAGAAATCAAAAGTGGGTATACCTGATGAAATGGCCAGACTCAAAGGTGGGGAAAAATACGAATAAAGCAAACAAACACGCAGCGTTGTTTTTTTTCCCTCACCACAACAGTGATCACATCGAGCTGACTCTCTTGTTCTCAATGAGAAAAGGGCTCCCGCCAAGCACCTTCCATGCTGGCAAATCAGGAAAAGGACATAGTCTACCTACACCTACCCAGTAGTTTAATTCTACTTCTGTGAATAGAGGTGAGCCAAATTATACAGTGTATATGTAGTTAGTAGTGTACTACTGGTCTTCCTCTTGCACTTGCTTCCCCACCATCTGAATCAGAAAGGTGACATTCCACTTCCTAAAAGCCATTTTTTGTAGTCAGTGGTCAATTTACCTAGACTGGCAATTCACAAAAGTCCTATATCGAAAGTTATGGGCAGCGGACCGCCTGGTGGTGGTCCCATGTTCCTTGTTCTAGCTGAGCCTGATCAGACCCCATGGGTTCATGTCCAGCCAACAACATTAGCATGAAACCTCTCCTGGCTCCAAGATGGGACCCCAGTTTCCCTTTTATGGGGAAGGATGCTCTTTTTTGAAGATGGTGATGTCTAAAAGTCTTAGTCTAGCCCCTTACCTGGGACCAGTGTGCCTTGGTAGTCCCTACCAGGAGCTCCCCGACACAGCTCCCAGGGGCACACAAAACCCCCCACCATGATCAGATCACAATTTTGTTGGTAAACTGTTCAAGCTTCTAATATAAATAGTATACAGCTTCATTAACATCCAAATTTCAAAGGAAATATTTCCATTAATTTTAATAAACATGTTTTCTATGAATCCTTACACCCACAGAGATCTGGAAATATTTAGGGACTTTTCATACTTTACAGACCTTGAAAAACTTTTTGCACTAGCTACAACGGGACACAATGTATGTTTATTACGGTGAAGAAACAAAAAGCCACAACAGACCACTTACTCAATTGATTCAGAAAACTTTGCAAGGGCATCAGCACACTTACTTGTAGAGACTGTCGGGTTCCAGGCACTTGAAGACCACTGAATATAGCACAGAGTGAGGATGGTCTCCACTTCTCCTCCCGGCAACAACACAGGATGAACCCAAACCGGAAAACAGATCATCCATTAAGCTCAGAACCTCACCTGGTAGAGAGGAGAAATTGGAAGGAAAGAGGAAAGGGTTGAAATGAAGTACGAAAGAAACAAAGAAAATCTTGTCACTTTGCAAATGTTATTTGTACTGTTTTGCCATCTGTCATACTTTTTGCCAAAAAGAGGGAAAAAAGGCAAACTTATCTTTCAACAATATCTTTCATCTATTGTTCTTCGTTAAACGAAACAATGCCATGTTATGGTTCCACCACATGTTTCAACACGAGGAAACAATGGTTCACAACATGAGCTTGATCATGAATGAATTTCAACATTTTGGAAAGCAGCTCTTTCCTTATCAATGATTGTGCCATTTGACTCTGGTGTTGTGAGTTTCACCTCTGCCTGGTCCAGTGGGACCCATTTCACTAGCACCAAGCCCTAGGCTAAATTAAATATGACATTTTACTGGCAGCAACCCATGCACGCTACATTATAGAACTGTAAGAAAACAGAATTTCTTTCCTTTATGGGCACATGGTACCGTTACAATTTTATCTCACTGAGCACCCTTGTGTCTCACAAAACACTACTTCAGAAGTTGTGAAATATCTTTCATGTCAGCTTACGGGAAAGGCAAACGACACACACTTGTTCATGTAGATACACACATACATGCCGCCAGTTTCCAGTGCTCATGGGGGTGATGGAAAAAAAGAGGGAGCTGTCAGAATAGTTTAAAAGCTCACAAATGGTTGGATTTCCAACTATTTCTACACGAACTAAAGGGCAGCTTAGTTTTAGCTTATGATACACGGGCCAACTTATAAACACAGGGAGTAAGTCTAGCTGGTAGGGCACAAGGGGATGGTAAGAAAAGGTTGCAGAAGAGAGGAAAAAGAACTGCACAAATGAAGGATTTGACCTTTTCACAGAAAGAGCTCTGTGTATAGGAGGTTTCCCCAAACACATTCCTGCACTGTTGCGGTGTTGCTCTTTCGAAGGTTTTACCTTTTTAAACATGAATCTCATGTTTTAAAAACTCATTTAATCTGTTGTTAAAACTAACTTAGGTCTGCAAAAGAAGTTGTCAATATCAACTGTTGGGTTTGTCAACAGGAAGAAGCCAGAAAAAAGACATTATGTCCAATTTTCAACATATTAACAATGTCCATATTGTTTTACTATTTCTAAACTTAAACATACGCAGTAGAGCAACCGAACTGTCTTCCAGTTCAGTACTGGAATTTAAACATTTCACATTCATTGCAGTTTTTCAACATAATTATTTATGGAACAGATCTGCACGTCATTTGTTTGCCTTCTAAATGTTTACTCTGTTCTTTTTGACATAAGTTTCTATCAGTTTAAAGACATCTACCTAACATTGGTGCCATATGCTTTGTGTTGGCTATTAACAGTGATAAGGAAGATTTTCAGCTGGTACTATATACAGTATAACCCTGTCGCCTAGAAATTATCTATACACTACTAACTTGCAACGGCAAAAATCATTTTGGAAAACGTAATGCTGCCCTATTTATGTTTTTTACCAACATATTGAGGGAACATTTTTAATGAATGTATCTGTAAAACATTTCATGACAACAAATTTAATTTGTTTTTCTTACAATCTGAGCTTGTAACAGCTGACACATGATGGTTATGTTAAGGCAACTCAAAGCACTTGGTTAAGATTAGGGAAAGATTGTGGTTTTGGTTAAATTTTTGGAAAAGTCAATGCCAACTTAAAGCACACGATGGGGCATGTTTAATTTTTCAATATTTAACCAAAACCACATTTTTTCCTAACCTTGACCAAAGTGTTTTTGTAGCCCAAACATAACCACACACGGAACTCAGGATGTGAAACCCAGTCACCAGTTTCAATGTCCAGCACTGTATACTGTATGCACACCATTTCAACTGTAGCATCGAACAACCGTGTGTCTCTTTTTCATATGTTTGCCAGTCAGCCAGTTTACAAGCATGGTATAGGTACTCTGTCTGCCAGCACATTAGGACATCAGTATCAGGAATCTTTTTTTGCTACTTGATCCGCATGGGCTTGAATTGTATAACCATAATTAACCTGTCAGAGATGTGTGTGGTCGAAGCCTTGCAGGTGTAAAGCAGCATGGAGAGTACAAATGCCACATACAACTTTAGCTCTGTAGTAATCTGTAGCATTGTCTCTATGATTTTTTGACATTTGTAACAGCTATTGTGCTGTTAACTGTCACATTGATATTTACTTGTTTGGAAATTTTGTTGCCGAGGTACATTACATTTTCTTTACTGACAAAGGGTTTTCCTGAAAAGGGTTAATAAATAACTTTTATCTTCTTCATAATAATTTTAAGACCAAAATTACACATGCTACAGAGATGAATAATATTTGAATTTTGTGCTCTTTACCAACATTGAGGGCACAATTGTCTGTAAAGATATGATCATACACAACAGTTTCTGACTTTTATATGATACATACAAAATAGAGAGGACTGCTGTGAAAAAAAAAGATACACAATACTCAATTCTGTTGCCTTTGCAAGGGAGATATAATAATAATGAATTTTGCGACTAATTATCAACTTTTATGTGCAAGGAAACATGAGAAATGAAATAAAGTGGTATTCAAGTAGCTTATAGCTATAGGCTATAAGCTACTTGAATTTTTTTTTCCCCCTTTCTGAAAACCAAGGGCAACACAGAGGTGTTCCGTTCTCTTGTTTTTCTTGCAATTAGTGTATTTAGTGGGCTAAGCATGTCAACACACCAAAATTTGGTGGAGCAATAAATTATGCCTAGCAGACCACTTTATCTTTTGCAGAAATAATTGGTAATGATCTATTAAGGATTGATCATTGACCTGATTCAGCCTGTGTTCATGATGCCTTTCAAGGCTATTCCCCCACCTTTTTATTGCAAGCAACTATGAGAGGAATGCCCACTGAATGCCAGATTTCTGCTACTCCATAATGGCTAAAAGTAGAAAGAGACAGTTCTAAATACAGCGGGGACAAAAGTGGAGTAGAAGGAGGTAAGAAAAGAGAAAAAAAAGTCGAGTGACAAAGAGACAAACAATGAGAGAGGAAAGGGAAAAGGATGGCGAGTGCTCTAATGTTTTATGATTTCAGATGTGGTCAGGGGGAGGAATGATGATGTCAATGGATGTTTTGATAATCAGAATAACTCATGGATCCGATGAAAGACTACAGCAAAGTTCAGGACCAATCATTTGTGAGTGTTTAAGTAGGGGTGAGTTGATGTATTGTATGTGACATGCCAAAATCAAACGGCAGATCTACTGCCTCGTGCCTGTATAGCATAGTGTGCTCGCCGATAGCAACCCTCTCTGACATATAGGCTAGATATTGATCAGTGCTGGGTCACAAGTTTTTTTTATGTTTTACAGCCATATTGAAAATTTAGCCATTGAAAATTTAGCCTGTAGACAAATGAACAAACAAATACATTGATAAACATACACTTCTCCCGGAAGGCTTTGGATGACACCAATAATAAAAAAAATCAGGCAAAAGTCCTTTAAAAGGACAGGAGGGACGAAGAGATTATATGGCAAGCTGCTTCCATCCAATGTTCTGCTGTTGCTTTCTGTGTGCATGGCTAGCTAAATGTGAAAGAGTATTCAAATATGTTCACATCAGAGGCTTATGGCATACCTATGACAGGTGACTTCCTTCCCTTCTTTCATGGGACCAATCCATAGAACCCTTAGAGGACCTGTACCTGAGTTTTGCATAATTTTAGGTGTAATAAGTGGATAAGAAAGGATTATGTGAAAGAGGCATGTTTGGAAAGTGGCAGTGAAAAGAAAGGAAGTTACAACCAAGGTGTTGGATAAGCACACACATTTGTCTTAAATTTAGACAACCTGACTTCAACTTCCAACTCAAACCAAGAAATTTTCTGTTGTGACCGAAATTTGAATTTTTAGCTGAAATTGATTTAACCCAAACCATAACTTATGACCCTTCGTGTGACAAGGGCTTCAATTACCAAGCCTTTATTTGTTACTGTCTAAAAGGATAAATCTAAAAAAATCCGAACAGTTCATGATAAACTTTTGCCGTAAATGTATAATTCACTTATGAGTTATTAAGGACACAAAGTACTGAATATGCAATTATCAAATGTGTTGATCTTAGTGTTTATACTGTAGCTAGTCTGCAACACTGTTCCTTAACAGTTTTTGGTCCAAGATCAACACATGAAATGAAAATACCCATGTGTACTAACAGTTAAAAATGTTATATCTCCCAGGCATTAAAAGAGAGGCATAAGCATGAGTTTAGCTTAGTGGCATTAGGCAATGCGTCACAATTGGACATTAGATGTTCAGTGTGAATGGACCAGTTACTGTATGTTACTGGCAGTACAGTGAAGTGCTTTAGTTAGTTTGATCCCGCTGAAAGACTAAACAAAAGACAAATGTTTTTGGTCTGGTCTTCAGTGGCTCTTGAGTGTCTTAATGTATAATTATCAATTTAAGGACTCAGCAGGAGAACACTGTGTGTGTTTTAGTACTTTTTCATAATCATATACCCTTACCTAGCAAACCTTACCCACACATTCCATGGGTCAAACCCCTTTTTTAAACAGAGCCATCTGAAAGCTGTAAATTGTTATGCAATTACATAAATATAAGACCAGTATGCAGGTTTAGTAGGGGTACACAATGTACTATCATGTGCACACAGTAAAGAGGCTGATATTGGCCTTTTCTATGTGTAAATGTTAGCCAGCGAGAAGCAAATAATTATAATTAATGAAAATCAAACAAGGAAACATTCTAAACTAACATTGTAGAATAGAGGACATTTTCGTAGGGAATCATAGAAACAGCAGTTTCTATGTGAAATATACATAATATATAAGAACCCCGTCACACGGTGATGACTCCTTGAGAGTGGTGAAAGGTATCTGGAAGTATTGTTCACTGCATGTAACTATTAAAAAGCAAAGTAAACATAATTTACGAGCATTCAGTTTTTAGGAGTGGTTAAACTGGAAGGTGGATTCTGGTGTTTGATCTTAGGACCGCAGAACCTTGAACACAAGTCCAAATTCATTCTCAGAAACATTTTAACTGAACTAAAACTATGTGTTAATCTTTTAAAACGTGGCGTTAAACTTTAAGCACATTGCGGTGGTCTTGCTCTGTATCTCTCCCAATCAAGCCACAGCTTGATTCAAAGTAGAACGAGAGGAAATTCCAGCAACACTTGCTGCATAACAGTAATTTATGAATCAGCAGCACATGGTCTAAACATTAACAAAGGCAATATGCTAAAACACAGCGGACTGGGTCTGTGGCAGGGTCTGAAATGACAGCAGAATTAGAACACGTTTGCACAAACAACTGGACTGAATGAATGGGAGGGATGAATGAGCAGACTGAACTTCAAAACCATGACAAAATGATTGTATGACTCAACTGCTAAACTGGAAGTGTTTTTTTACAAGCCACTAGCACACATGTTGGCACACATGTATTCTACTGAGGACTTTCAATCACCTTCTGCCTCCAAGGTAGTAGCTTTTAAGTGCTTGCATACCAATCTAGCATTAGGTAATGATAAACACAATCTATTTCATTAACTGTAGAATAAGATATTAAAACCCACCAAGAAGCAGCATTTATGGCTCTAACCTTCTGAGGGGTTGCTCATAGGGAAGGCCTGTGGTCCGTCAACATTTCTGTCAATACCAAAGCCAAAACAGCACACAGCTGGCAAAAATTAAGGCCCTTGAAATTCTATTACGGTAAAAGCCATTTTGCGTGTTCTCCAGCTTACATGCCGATGGTAAATGCCAGGTGACCTTTTTTTAGTGAGCGGGGGTGGGGATGGGGGTGGGGGGGACCCGACAAATAATATAAATTTGTGGGAAAATGATGAGACAGGCTGACAGACAGCGGACAAAGGGAACCACTCTGACTCAAACACTCACAGACCTAGTAACTATGCAGTTGCAAACAAATCAAGTCAAGTTTATTTGTACAGACCAATATCATATATAGTGTCTCAAAGGGCCTTGCTAGGCCACAACAGCAACAGTTCCTTAACCAGACTGACCCGAATTCTAAGATGACAAGGAAAACCCCTCTCAAAAAACCTTGGCACATAACAAAAGAAAAAAAAAGGAGGTGATGGGGGTGGGGACGTGAGGGGAGGGGAAATTCAAAGTGAGATCCTTCCTTCATGGGCAGCATGGGGTGCAATAGTGGCCGTAGGTGGGACAAAAAATAAACAGTTTAAACAGTAGAAACATTGAAAGAAAACAGTGTGATTATAAACTAACAAACGCATACACAATGTCAATGTATACAATTTACTGTATACAGCGATGTAATATATGTACTTATATGACATAAAGTACATGTGTATATATGCATAATTACATGTAAGCAGACATACACAAGCGCAACACACGTTCACCTTATTTGCCCGTAAGGGGCTGAATGTGTGTGCATGGTGGCACAGTGGCATTTCATCTGATGTTGGAAGCCAGACTTGCTATACTGTTCTCCCTGACATATCATTTCAATTACACTACTGAATGCAGGCAGGGTGTAATTGCCTCCGCCATTAGCTGTGTTTGTGTTTGTGTGTTTGTGTGCATGGGTGTGTGTGTGTGTGTGTGTGTGTGTATGTGTGTGTGACTGTGTGTGTGTGTGTGCGTGTGTGTGCGTGTGTGTGTGGTGTGTGTGTGTGTGACTGTGTGAATGAGAGAGAGAGTGCACGTGTAAATTCTCAAGGTCAGTGGGTTCACACATTAGGGCTTTTTTTTTTTTAACTGCTCAAAGAGAAAATATGAGGGAAAGTGGCAGAAGAACAAAATCACTGTAGTAAAAAGCACTGTTTATTCACTTTCTTAGCTAAGAGGTCAGTTTATTAAAGATAAATGTATCTAAAATTAATTACATTTTTGGATTCTTTTCCACAATTTTAAGTTATAGTTAATATTGTGAATCATTTGCTAGTAGATAATCAAAGGTTTAAGAAATTCTGTAGGGTACAATGTTTTTTAAATTATAAATAAGAATATCCTGCTTTTAATATGCCGTTGAGAATATTATGTTCTATGTCACATATATTTAGTTGGTCTCTGTCTTATTCTTACATATTAAGAATTTTTTCTGTTAATCTTTCATTCTGTCTCTCAAATTATGTTTCTGTTTGTCCTCAAACTGCCCTCTTTCTCCTTTTTTGCTGTGTCAATCTTACTCTTCCAACCTACTATGAGTCCAGGCAATTGGTCAGTGGACTCAAACAAAACAGCAAAAGCAAAAGCTTTATATTAACAAACAAATCAAAAGCTTTATATTTCCTGTGGGCTGCCAAACCTGTTCTGGGCCTCTTCTGTTAAACTGTCAGCACTCAACCTTCCACTCCCCACACTAGGCCTACACAACGTCACCTTCCTCCCTTCCTCTCTCTCTCACACACACACACACACACACACACACACACACACACACACAGAGTAGACATTACACAGGTATACACATACTGTCACATGGAGTCCATGTCATGGAGTGCCACCTATGGCAGGAAACTCAAGGTAAAAAACAAAAACAAGGCACACACTTAAATGTATTAATGTGTTAGAGGGGCTTGCAGCACTGTATGAAATAGATTTCTCCAAGCAGGCTGAGTTACATATAATTGTCCAAGTTTTTCTGATCAGGTAGAAGGACATCCCTTTGGACAACCCTCCAGAGACACTGTGTTGGCAGAAAGATAGATCAGTTATTTATGAAAACAGTTTTTTCATTGATTGAGACAGCAAGTTAAATAGACTGGGATGAAATTATGTGCTTACTCTAATGCAGCATCATGTATTAAACTGCATACTGTATCGCCCTTATGCACACATATATTCAGTTTGAACTGCCCTTGTGCCATTATAATCTAAGGACCTCTTTATCAGGTCATGGAGACTCTCTGTGTTGGCCCGGGTTTAGACTGTAGAGTGCCATGTGCCCTGTCTGATACATACCGAATTGCCAGCAGCTTCTTTTTACCTGACAGCAAGTAGCTGCACCTGAAGGCTTGTAGCTTTGCTCTTCAAGTAAGCAAGTAGCAAGGTGTTGCAATAATTTAGAAGAAAAAAAAAATCTATAGAAAAAGTTATCACACTGCAAGTTAGATATATTTAAATGAATGAATATACAAAATAAATAAATGATTAAGCAACAGGTATGCAGACAGAATAATGTCAAACCCGTCAGACAAGTTTTCAAGATTATACTGCTCTCCAAGTCATTCCAAAGTCAGAGATGTACAAATATAAAAAGTTCAGACACCTTTGTGGAAACTTAAAACTTTCTTCCTTGCTTCACTGTACCATTGTCATGATCAACAGAACATCATCAACTATGAACATTTTTTTTTTGTAGTATGAAAATATACATACATGTTTTTCTTTCGACTTTTGTGGTATATTTGAAAAATGTTCTTTTTAACCATTGCTTAGAACAATAAGTCATTCCAATTAACTGAGAGGCACAACAGCATATCATCAGCATTACAACAAAACAAGGCAGCTGTCTACCCGTTCTCTGATTCTGTCACCCAAAGGTATCATATCCTAGACTCTTAGTCTTCTTCGAGTATACACTATGCTATAGTTTGAGTTTAATGCCAACATCAGCATGCTAACATGCTCACAATAAAACTGCTAACATGCTGATGTTAAAGGAACACCAAAGTTACTACAACTTATCCAGGGTGGAGGGAGACATGAATGTAGGTACCATATTTCATGGCAATCAATCCATTATTTGTTGAGACATATTACTCAAAACCACAAATATCAGCCTCATGGTGGCCATAGAGGAAAAGTCAGGTTTCATACTCTGGGGACCATGAATGCCTTTGCAAGATTTCCTGGCAATCCATCCAGTGGTTGTTGAGATAGTTCAGTCTGGACCAAAGTGGTGGTGTGGTCGAACAGCCGACATTGCCATCCCTAGACCCATGCCACTAGTGTGGCTAGAAAGTGTACTGCTCCTAGAGTTGAACCTTACATGTAGCATAAACCCAAAGATAACATTCCCCTGCCCTAACCTATAAATTAGAATATCATAATACACAGTTTCAAATTCTGCATTAAGCAGCATTAACTTAGCAGACATCTGCATCTGCATTTGACTGCAAGCTGGGTCCTATGCTATCTATAGTGTCTGAAAGAAGTGCAAACAAATCCAAAATATATAAGAAACACAACAGACATTATTATAGATGCCACCAGACAGTGGGAATTAAGGTCTCAATTCAGGCAGCGTTTTAATGTAATCCCTCTGAATCTAAAATTTTTCCAACAAATATATACAACTATGTGTAATTTTATTGGAGGCTAATTACAATAACTGATGCATGCATTCTACAAACACAATGTTGGTTTCCCAAAGTGACCAGCCATTGCACCTCCACACCACCCTTTTAACTGTATCTTTTACTAATTTATTCACTAAACAAACTATTTACAAAACATTTCCTAAATGTAATGACTGACGAGATTACATGTTGTTGTTGAGCAGTAGGAAATACAATGAACAGCTCAGTGGAAAACTTGATCTTGATAACACGTTCATTTGCAAGAGTAATAAGAATATTACGTCAGAGCCTTACAGTTATCTGAAATTAATCAACTTCCTTCCAGCTAATAATAATTGAGTTTTCACCCAGGCCATGGTATAATCAAAGATAAGATGTGATATTAGAAGCTAAAGTAACTTATTGGTCTGAATGAAAACAGAGTAAAACAAGTTAAGCAGATATAATGGAAAAATGAATGAATTAATTATTTCATCATCCCCTGGGACAAATTTGATGTTTAATTTCACTGTCAACCTGTCAATCATACACAGTGCAATCATATTTCTGCAGCTCTGTGGACTGATTATATTGCAGACAGAAATGAAATGAGGTCATAACTGAACAACAATAACCAGAAGTGGCAAGTATGGAGCTCCTCGTTGATTGTCAAACTGAAAGATGTACCATGCACACAAGAGTTAATTTTTTCCTCATCAAATGTGAACATTTTGAACAACGCTCCAATAACGTCTGCTATTGTATATACTCAGTGGCAACATGGTCAGTGCCCTGCCTATTCATCAGATTCTTTGTGCCGGACATTCCTGGGTTCCTCTCAGAACTGTGTGGCACACTGAGAATGACGTTCAGTTTGACAATGGCCTGCCTCTGCCCTTTCACAAGAAAATGCCCTGCATAACAAGAAACTGGGTCAGGTGTGGTGGTTCGTCATGGACTAATGGCCCCCTGGGTCCACATTTTAATGTGACCCGTGTGTGGTCTGTTTTTACTGCCCCCGGTTCCTTTTACTGTGGCTCTGTCTCCCCCTGGGTCTGTCCTTGGCACTAAGAATAGACCTCAGGGTGTTGATAGGCTGTTGGCTCATGTCTTACCGTGATGCTGCACTGTATTGACCGGTTGATGTGCACTGCCATCCTCTACCTGCTGCACCACAAGACCGGTGGGCTATCATGGTTTCAGCTGGCTCTGTGGTATAGCTTCTTGACTCTTAAGCTAGCTTTATACTTTCCGTATGTGCGATAACATTAGGGTGCGCTAGGGTACACGCGACATAAATTTCATCATCAGAGGGTGCACAGTGTGTCTGCAGCTGTCCATGCTCTCATCTTCATGGAAGTAATGAAGAAATAATGGAGGCCTTACACTGAAACCGCCCGTGTCAAGTCCGTCTGTGTACTGGCAAGTATAGGTGTTGTGTGGTGGTCATTCTGTGTAATAAATCTGTATGTTGGTGGTCAGTCAGGCTTGTAACTGGGAGTGTGTTATGGCAAAGCTTATGTAAAACACAACAGTGGTTATCCATTGAAACCTTGGTTCAATGGCTACAGGTGCAGCTTCCTGTAGCCATAGAACTTGGGATACAGGCCAGTTCTCATGGTCTGTTTGCCCATGAAAAAAGGCTAAGCAAAGTCCTTATTTATGTTGGGGATCCCTAGTTTCTCCCTGCATAGTTTATGTTAGTACTTTTTTGGATTGAAATGAAGTGATTTTCTTTTCCTTTCACATCTTTCCGTGGCATTTCACAGGATTATGTGAAAGATGCAATGGAATCATTTAGTATTGATTAGTGAGAAGGTGGGTTATTTGATTATAGAATTACCGTGGTGATGTGTCGAGTTGAACTGTTCATTTGAGGGTGGACAAAATATTAGAAACACTTTTCATTACAATGCAATACAATTCAACGACACAACAATGTTGTGTTTTGTGGCTGACAGGAGCACAGATACTGTATCAGCAACAAGATGTGCCTAAGGAATGATAATAATAGCTTAAAAAAAAATGGGCCGGGTCGTTTGTCCTTTACTGTATATTACTGCAGAGAGCAATTCCATCAGGAGTAAATATTTATTTCTAACATTAAGTGTTTGCATTGCCCTGAACTGGAAAGTAAGACTAATCAATCCCAATATTTTGCTTAAATGCATTTTAAATCGATTCTAGCTAGCACCAAATTCCACAAAAATCAAGTCCACATCACCATAAGTTCTGTCAATTCATAACATCCTAAAATTTAATTAGTATCCTTTTGACTGATAGGGACACAATGCCTCACAGCAAACACAATGATGAATGAAAAGGAAGGCACTGAGGGGAAGCATCCTTATCTTGTCTCAATTACAATCAAGCACAAATCCATTACTGTGAGTTAGAGGTTCCATGAACACACATTAAGTGTCCATATTAACATAAGGGACATCAAGGAAGTGTCATGGTTATTGAGGGAAGGAGAAAAAAAAAGAAAATCAGGAAAGTTGACGAGAGAGACAATAACTGTGTGTGTGAAGAGGCAAAATGGGAAAGGGAATGCAGAAAGCCCTTGGCCCCCTGCCTGCAATCTGCAATCTGCTGATGGCGAGGCTCGTGATGAGGAGGTGCACAGCGTCCATTTTTAGCGATGAGGTCATCTTTAATTAACAAAACAAAGAGAGTCAGCTGTGTCACTCCAATCTGTTATCTGCACCCATGCTCAAGGACACCGTTTATCTCCATATAATTCAATCTCTTTGAATGAGGGCTTATCGACGCTTTGAAGGGGCATTCTTGGTCTCAACCAATAATGGAGCTGTTACATAAACAGGGGAGGGGGATACCACTGACCCTGATTGCAGAGGAAAGGGGGGACATGAGGGAAGTAGTGAGGTATGTAGAGGTATGAGTTATGTGACAGAAAAGGAGAGTAAAGTAGAGGAAGATCCACATGTCATGTATCCAAATAAGCTGTCTGTGTGAGCTGGGAGGAGGAAACTGGAACTAAAATAAGGGCAAAGATCAAATGGCTAATCTGTTTCTCAGTCCAACAGTGCCAGCATGAGGTGACATCATTGCTGTGTAACCCTCAGTGCTGGTGCTGTCTGTGTCCCTGTTCCCCTCCTCTACATTGTGATCTCTCTTTCCTCTCATGTCTTTTCTGCCACTTTTCTCTCTGTTCTTCTCAATTCACTGTGCCTTTCCACATTTTCATACAATCTCTTCTCACTCTCTCGTTCGCGCCAGCCCTTGCAATTTTCCTGCTCTGCCCTGCACTCAGTTGTTCTTAATGTCACAAAATCAGGTGTCATACAGCGGTGACGCAACACAGAGAGACTCACAGGTTTTTAATTAGCACTGAGCACTGCATTTGTGTGAGAGTTGTGGGAAGCACAGTGCTACGCTGATGAGCGCTTTCACAAAAAAGTGTCACCTCAGCATAACTGTGATTTAAGGACAAGCCACCCAAATTAGCAGCTGACAAGACAATAGAGGGATTGTAAAAATGGGATGAGGGAACTCAGAGGCTTTTTGAATTCAGCCAGTAAGGGGTACTTTTGGTTAAGCCTTTTAATAGACAATTGTCATCACATTTTTGGTGTGTTCCATTTTTTCTGGGAACTCCCAGTGAGATACACAGGAAGTAGATCTGAAGGATGTTTGACATTACAGTGTAGGTAAGCCACTAATTATTTCCATGCAGTCAAAACACAGTCTTGCATCCTTTTGCATGAGAATCTGCAGTTTCAACCATGGTATAAGGTGTTCACTCTTATAATTGGTGTGGTCACAAATGCCAAATCTAAATAGCCTTGGAGGGTTTTATTTTTTTATTTGATCACAGGTTTAAAGCACAGTTTATGACATGCTTTCAGGGTCAATACAGTATATTTTAAATAACTTACCGTTGCTAATCCTTTGTTTGCTTTGTCACTTATTTTTGGTTGTTGCAGGTATTAGAGCTACCTCTAGAGACTTCTTTAAAAGCATTTATCCATTTTAATGCTCCTTTCAAATTTCTTAATATTATCCGTGATTGTCAATATCTTCCTACATATTACAGCTGGTTTGACCTATTGCTGTAGAGGAATGCTGAGTCCCGCACTAATACATCAGCACTGCCTATCTAACTGGCTTCTCTGTAAATGCTGCCTCTGCCTTGGTGTGCCATCTAGAGGCCTGCATGAGGCCCAGTGAAGTGGATCACTCATTTGAGCATATCCATCACTGATGTGGCTGAAATCATAGGGGGAGAAGAAGCTTGTAAAATAAACTACACAAGGGTCCAAGACCCTTAAGGTAGGAATGAACAGTCTGAATAATAAGATCAAGTTAAATATACAAAACTCCATAGACCTTTCTTATTAATTCTTAATAAAAATTAATTAATAAATAAATAAAAATGAAAAAAGGAGAGACTGACAAATAAGTAGCAATACATGACATTTTATGTAGTTATTCCCTTTTGCTGAAATGGTACATAATTAAAACCAAAGTAGTTCATGAACAGTTTTGATCGATAATTTCATCTCCATATTACTGTGGTGAACAAAATGCCATCATTAAAGAAACACTTAACCTTTTTTATTTTACATTATTTATATGCTTTCCAAATGTGCCAACAAATACTTTTCTAAAGAAGCAGCTGTTTGCAGATAGGGTTTTCAGAATATGATGCTTTTCCCTATAGCATTGGTCAATTGGTCAAATCATATTTGCAGGCAGACTTACCAACAGCAGGGTATCATTTGACTTTTGCTCCATATCTTGAAAAATTAGAAGTAAGCAGACAGGGAGGAGGGGGATAAAATAGAGGCACATATTTTTGCGAAAGAGCTATTTTTAAAGGAAACCCTGAACATAGCTCTTTTTCCCCACAGTCATTGCCCTCTAATAGGGTCTACAATCTTTGTTAATCTCTCCTGCCACCAAAACTTACATTTGAACTTGCCTGCCAAACAGGATGAGTTGTCACGTTTGGAGACTGTACAGTATATGGCCATTCAAACTCAACTTTGCATCTGCTTTTTTTCAGCACCTGAATAGATCATAGACAATTTCAATCTGGGATGACCTCATCTTCACCTATGCTTCATCTCAATGAGTCAGCACCCCTCTTGCCTTACTGGCCATGTAGGTACAAGTGATCCGTCTCTCTGTGCTCCATCTGTACATCTGGTACTAGCAGTGTTCGGACTTCTTCTACACTAACCCTCGGGACCTGGATCATGGCAGTAACAACTGTGTCTGCAATACCCTCATTCCCATCGTTAGTTTTCGTGACAATGACAGGATGAATTTTGTGAATAAAACACCATTCGGTAGAGGCGCCTGCTTCACTTGTTGTCTTCTCCTGGTGCCTGCGTATTGCAGCACTTGCTGTTATGCCATCTTGAACAAATAGCCTTAGCTAGCTAACAGCAGGTGTTTCTCTGCTACAGCGACAGAGTTCTTGGGAACCCCCACATTAAAGCAAATTGGCTTGTGATTATATCTCTCAAGCAGGACACTCTACCTTCCATTTCAGCACACTAAACAATGAGTATGGTATTTTTTAGACTGCTCTGTTCAGTGGATGACTATGAAGGAAGTTTAATTAGGAACATCTTGGTCTACACCATGCAGTTGCGAGTTCCTGAGCATGGCTTCCTCTACACTAACTTCCCCAAACTAGATGATGGTGTCATTGCACTCTCTCCCTCTTTTAGTGGTTTTGTTTTATGCAATCAGATGACTGTTTAATGTGACAGTGCCCCCACCTTCAACTCTGCTGCAAAGATAGGTCGATTGTTCTGAGCCGAGATGATCACAGCCTCTCCATGGACCTACCCTGGATGTCATGGTCATGATGTGTCTTACCGGGTGGTACCATTAGAACACTTTGCAGTCTGCCCTCGCCTTCATTAAATTCATGGCTGTTGGTTCGTTAATGATAGCAGACCGTGTATGGCTCAAGTTGCAGTTTTGTGTGTCTGATTCCCCATGGACCCTCTGCATTGAGTAATGGATAATGAGTGTGAAACAATGCTTGAGTGTCTTCAAAGATCAGCAGGAGTGGTTGGCAACATGCCTATGATCTGCAGGTTAAGGTTGAGTGTTGTTATCCTGATTTCCTTATTATCGCAGTCAGTCAAGGTGTAGATTGGGCTCCTACTGATTGGAATGGGTTGCCTTAGTGATACTGTGATGGCAGGGATTTCCCCTACGTCTTCTATGCGCATAGAGCTTCTTAGAGGATGCAGTTTATGTGCAACCAAATAAAAAAAAGGTTATGAATTGCAGTCCCAGGTCTATGACCATAGGTTGAAAGTTCTAACCTTTCAACCTTGTTCTCCTTGGTCTCTTTGGGTTAATGGATGCAGAAGTCATTTGAATGGCCATTTATTATCTTGGCTAACGACAAATGGATAGCATGTCCTGTCCTGGCTGGAGGGCTGTAAAACACCAGCTATATTTTTGCTGATAGAACTAAGTTTACAATGTATAACCTTCCTTCTATGTATTTCTGCAAATCAAACAGCACATATTGTTTCAATCGTCTTTGAAAAATAAAACAAAATCCCTTCTCGGATCCCCCAGTAATGCTTGCATGAAGGAGTTCAAGGGTCAGATAAAGGAAAATCAAAATATTTTAAAAGGCAAAAACACAGCAGTGTCTTAAATTCTCAAGTTATTTAAGAAACCTATACACTTCCCAGCTTCTATAGGATCCGAATGACCAGCAGCATTTATAGTAATGAGATGGGGGTTCCAGCAACAGAAGAGTTAAGGAGGTAACAAAGCTGATCAGAACCATACCAGGTACCTATCTGCTCACATTCCTGGAAGAGGAAACCCCAACTTTAGTATGTGAAAATAAGAGGCTTTCAAGGATAGAAGGGAGCGGTATCTACTACTGGCATATGATTAACTCTTTTCTTTAAGTGCCAGACAACCTCTTGTGATTAACTGCTAATGTGAACACTAAGACCAACTCTGGTGTATGTCAGAGTAATGGTGAGAGGACACATTACAAGTCAACAGTACAGTACTGGAGCCTGTTACTGTGTAGGCACTGTTAATATTTGGCAATGGCAGCCTTAAAGGAGCCCTGAAATAGCCATGGAAAACAACATCAATGGAACAGCTTCTTTGTTTTAAGATAAATTAAATTGGAATTCAGTTTAAAAAGGTGCCCGCACATGATAACCGTCGATAAAAAAAGACAAAAATTGGGGATCTTTCGGGTGTTGCATATTGTCGTAGATAGTGCATGATTCTCTCTCCCATGCTTTACAACCATGCATATATGGGTCAAGACCTAGGTGGTGGTGGGGACACTGAGGGATGCCAGTAGAGCATTATGTCCATATAAACAACAAGATATATGAACTAAGGGCTCAGCTGCTCTCCTTGCACATCAAAGCAGCAAGTCCATCTCCCATTCACTGTTGACCTCAGAGGAAAGATTTGTGAGGGACCAGGGAGAAACCTTCGAGAGAAAAGATGACTTCTTTTTTTTTCCAAAAAGCACTGATAAGTGGGGCGATCTAAGGGGATTGGAGACAGGGGCCTTGTTGTTGATGGTTTGTACAGATGTGAGAGAAATGGGTGATGCTACAAATGACCCGATCCCTCTAAAGCCTTCCTGCTACCAAAAAAGGGGACAAAGACAAGGTAAGAGAGAGGGAATGGTGAGAGATGTCAACAAAGCATGTTAAAAGTGAAAAATGTAACCTTGTGGTGCCTGGTTTCAGAGGCCATGTGAGGGAAGATAGAAGCCATGTTAGTGGAAAAGAAGCACAATAATATCCTAATATATATATATATATATATATATATATATATATATATATATTTGTGTAATATATATCCAATAATACCCCCCTTTATTATCTCTTTTTATTTTGTTCCCTGCTTTTACTTTTAGGACAGTATTTTCTTGAATCAAGGTGAAGACACAAGCAGTAGTGTAAACTGTCCTGACGTATGTGGACATAATGTTGTCCTTTCTGTGTTTACAGCCAAACATAGAGCTATCCTCAGTTAAGATGATGATGGGAGAAAATGTCACTGTAATGCAATGAATGATGATGCATTTGTGTTTAGAGTAAGACGTAAGCCAGAGTACACTGAGCAAGAAACTGACAAATTGCAGGGAGAGGCCTAGGCAGTATTAGAATCAGCCAGTGAGCTAACATCATTGATCCTTACACCATCCAGCATAATGATGAAGGGTGTAATAAATTGAGAAGACACTTCCGAACAACACATTCAAACTTTGACATGACTTCTCCACTCAGCATTGATGCCCACTGCCAGGGAATGTGCATCCCTGTAGTACGATATATTATGAACAGAGGTGTGAACATTTCTAGAATTTTCATCAAGTGAGAGGGAGTCACATTAGCGACATTTATGGATCTTAGCTTAGAAGAAGATACCATTCACAGTTAAGACTCTCGAGGACTCTGATTGCATCCTGATACATGCAGGAAGCTGTTGAAAAACCTGAGCCAAAAGAGTGGCATATTACATCTTTTGAATCAGCTTATTAACATGGATGAAGGTGTCACCCAACTTGTCGATAAACTCACTGCAATCCAAAACAGAAACAACTCCTCATCTGCAGTGATAACTGGAGAGACAACAGGGTTTTGGAGGTTTTAAAAAACAACTTATCCCCACATATCCCCCATAAGGTGATGATAATTTTGAATGACTCTTACTCTGCTGATGTTTCTGTGGAGTTTTCAACAGCAAATTGATAAGCAAGGATGTGTGTGTGTGTGTATATGTGTGTGTGTGTGTGTATGTGTGTGTATGTGTGTATATATATATATATATATATATATATATATATATATATATATAGATATATATATATATATATAACCATTAACCTGAAAATATGTGGCTATATTTAAGCATTTGAATGTCATTAAAATCAGATTTTTACATTTCACATGTGTGTGTATGTAGCACCTAAAAAATGGAAATTAAAATGTTTGGATGCAACCTGGATTGATAACACATCTGTGATCCATTTTTAAATCAGGCTGCTTGGATAGCCCTGAAAAATGTGTCAGCAGGATAACAGCAGGTAGCACACAGTGTTTTCCTAGTGAGTTGAATCTCTGGAATAAAGTCCCTCTTGCAATTAGAGAGGCCAAATCTGTGGAAACCTTGAAGTGGAAAAGAGCCCTATTCATTCTTACTGTCATATGACCGATCGTACAAATGTCTAGCTCAGGAGGGATACAGTCTGCTCTCCTGTCCTAGTCTAGACAGTGCTGACATAGAAACGTGGCTTTGGGAACCCAGTGAGGGCGGCATCCAAGTGTCTGCATCTCTACACTGTCTGTCTGCCATCTGTATGAGTGTGCACATGGCTAAATGTGTGACTCATGCTCAGCGTGGCTGAGTGTTTGTGTGTGGCTGTCTGTTTATCTTTCCTCTCTCTCAGACACCAGCCCGAAGCAGTGTTTCAACTTGGCAATGAATGCGGATGCAGCCTCGGCTTCTGTGGATGCCGGCGCCGGTTGAATCCCTTCCCCTGGATGCAGGTGCTACCCTTACTACGGACGATGTTGGCAATAGCCTAAGTCCCATCTCCCCACCACACCACGTTTATCTGTGTTTCATCTGCCTTCCGATTTCAGTGGCACTTTCCAAGTAACTTTCCTTTATACTCTTTTGTCCCAGCACATACAGTATTGCTGCCTGAGCATCACTTTTTGACTGCGTCTGCCCAAAGATTTCCTTTATATTTCCTTTATTTATATTTTAGTTTTTTGGCTGTTTTTGCCAATTTGATATTTTGTTTTTTCTTTCAAGGCTATCCTATGTATATTCGGTGTGGTACTATGTCTTTTCAGTATGACAGTTTATTTTGTGATTGATTTTGGGTTAGTCAAAAGCTTTATATCCGGCTATGAAAAATTTTGTTTGTACTTTTAGTCAAAAGGTATTGCGATTGTCTTTCAGTAATGATGAAACTACCCTGTCCCTTTTTTTTTTTTTCAGTTGTGACATAAACTGGGGGCAATTCCGAATAGCTTGTTCAAACTGTGCAATTTGATCACATAAAAACCTTAGTGGTGGGAAGACCATCTTTGTGTTTCACTTACATTTAATAACATTTCTAACTACAAAACTGCAACAAGTCTTGTTTTCCATAATATTCCCACTGTAACACTTGAAAATTGAATCTGAACACCTCACGCTACCCTATATTGCCAACTATCAGCCCTGACTAAGCTTTGGATCAGGATTTTTCCCTACGATTGTCTAGATTGTCAAGTATGGTTTACAGTAAATCAGCCGAATAATCCTTTAGTGTGTACCCACCCTTAGATGTTGGAGAAGAAGGCTTGACTGCAAGCTCACTGGTTCAAATCATCACATAGTCTTGGAAAATATGAACAGGGAAAATGAAGTAGAAACACTTGCTTTCCAGAAAACCACCAAGATGCCCTCAAGCAAAGTATTTATCCCCCAACTGCTCCATTAGAGTTGCTCAGTGGCCAACGGTAGACTGGTTTCACTGGCAGCTTCCACAGGGGAATGTGTGTGTGTGCATGTGTGTATCTGTCTACGAAAGTCAAGAGGAGCACTGTTGATAAAAAAGTAACGAGGGATGACTTGAGCTTGAGAGCATGAGATGAGTGTGTTACTTTGTATATACAAGGTGCGCAGGGCACAAGGCTAAACTGGATTTCTGATTTATCTCAGCTTTAGGTTTCATTATACAGACTTCCCTTTTCCTAGAAAGTGCCTATGAGATAGCCCTTAATTAAGAAGCCAGCAGTGGGTGCAGGGAGTACAAATCCAATAATTTCAAAATAAGTCAGAGTAAGTGTGAGAAAATGATACTTCTCATACATTGTGCCTTTTTATTTGCTGAGTCCGGAGAACAAGATCTCATCATTTTAAGAGGCTGCTATTTTTTCATAAATCTACCCCGGCAATGCCTTCCAAGTTTGTATCAGCAATCTTGATCCACACATTTTGGAGAACAATGGAGGTTTTGAGTAGCTACAGTTTTTAGTACTTGCAGTGGAAGTTGGAGCTACCCAGATACGTCCCCATTCAGTTCATAATGATGTTTCCACTGATAGAGAACCTATGGCCTGGGTTCCCTGCCAATTAACATGACCTACTCCACACTAACAGGGTCATATACAGTGAGTCCAAAAGACTCACTCAAGTTGTATTTCAACTTTGCAGCTTTGTCCAGAAACTTAAAGAATGTTGACAGAGTAAAACAAGACAGACATGACTAACAGCCAAAAATAAAGAGTGACAGACATAAAGGGGAGAGAAAAAGAGAAAAGCGAAAAAAGAAAAGACGAAGACAATGACTTCCCTTCTGTATATTATATTGTCTGTTATGACATGATTTATAGTGGTGACTGGCACGTAGCAGAGTGAGTCACCCACACCATCTGCCCCTTCCTACCTCACCTCTGCCAGCATGCCTGTTTCTAGCTGTCTGTACCCTCTCTGTGCTCGCTGGTGCCCACGCTTCATCAGCACCCCTCCCAGGGGTGATGGATGGCCTGTCCATACTTCCCAATGACTAAAGCCGGCTTCATCCAGACGACCTAATTTCCCCAATATTATTAATTTCCTATCACCCTTACTCTGATTCACCCCAGCCCATCATCACAATGAGCATGACCACTTCCCTAGCTCTATGGCAAAATGGTCAGTGCCATTTATGGCGCCTGATAAATTGCCCTACATCATTTTCTCCCATCCTCAACCTAAGCTCCTCCTTCTGTTCTGTATTCAGACCAAAACTTTAACATTATTTCCCACAATTGTAACTTAACGGTTCACATTTTGAGTCTTCCCATGACCTCATCTAACATCTTCAATCTTTTATTTATCTGTGGCATTTAACTATCCTCTCTATTCTCATCATCATCTCATCAATGGCCTAAAGCATGGCTCATCATTGATTTCTCTCTTTACTGTATGTGAGTACAGTCAACAATGTAATTTTCTTTTTATTTGGAGTTAAAACATAATGTGGAACAGAGAATTTGTGAAACTTTCCCAAACTCTGCTAGTCATGAGGCAATCACAGGATTAACTAAATTTAGACGATTTAGAGCCTCTAATCCACCTAATTTCCACAACTGTGGACAGTAGAGGGAAACAAATATGAATACGGTGGAAGATGCAAAACTCACATAGAAAGTGATGATCATCAGGAATAGGACCAACAGTGGTAAACACTGCCACCCAAAAGAGCTGATGAAACTACCAAAATGATCAGAATATACATTTGATCCTCTTTCTCAATTCTTGTTTATATCACTCAAACAATAAACACCAGCGAGTGTAAACCGAGTAAACCAAATTTCCAAATCATGAAGGATTTCACAAAAGTTTAATCTAGATATTAGATAAAAGGTTAACTTTTATATAAGCAAAATAGCTTAAAAAATCAGATCTTGTAGCATTAAGGAAAAAGTTCCAAACTAATTGAAAAAAAATTACCTTTAGAAAACTGTCTGATGAATTTTAAGCCAATAGACAAGCCGACTTCATCGTAGCATAGTATCTATACAGTTACAAAAAGTAAATCAACTCAGGCTTGGGATGCAGTTTTTCTACCTGTGTAGACCTCTGCCTCCGAGGGGTCCTCCACTCGTTTATGCTGGATGATGTAGTCAGAAACCTTGCAGCCAATCAGAGGCTCCACATCCATCCACTCCAGGGCCACCATTGTGCTTGAGGGCTCCAGGTAGGGGGCTAGGCGCAAACTAATGGAGCAACACAGAGAACACAAAGTTTAAGACATGGAAATAAGATGAATATAACAATGAGATCAAAAGCCTACCACAGCTGTTTGTTGCCCTCATCTGCAAATTTCAGATTGAATTGTATGCATGCGTGTGCCGAATGCCCAAAATATGGACCTAGACCAAGAATGGATAAGTAGAAATCCCATGCGGTCAATGCTGTGCTGGAGCAGACACTGTCACACCACCACCAATATCTCACTGGACAACAGGATGGCAAACAGTGGCTTCAAACAAAACAACATTCCAATACCACCTGTTCTCCAGCAGTGTTCCCTGTGCAGTTTTCCCTCTTTCTTCCCTCAAAAGAGATAAAAGAACAGTATTTCCGTTTTGCCTGCCCTCCAGCTGTGTCTTTGACAATGGCATGAGAGAGGTAGGTTATCCCACTTTCATAAAAAGCATGCCACTCTGTTTCATTACCATAGACAATAATAATAAGTACTGCAGGTTTTTACAGGTCTTACATTCTGGCGCTGGTCAGAGTTGGAGTTGGCTGCTGCAGCAACTCTTCTCTGACCCTTTTGTGCCAGCAGGCATGGACCCAGGGAAAGCCTGACCAAAACTCTGGTTTTGGAACCACACCCTTTTTCTCCAATTCCACAACCGCATTCCACAAACAAAACAGCCATAAAAGCATCTTAAACTACTTGAACAACACTTGTACAGCATAATCTCAAGTTTCACGTATCAATGCATATGTCACAAAAACCAGTGCTTTAGGTAAAGTACTGCTAAAGATAAAAGAACAATCACACCACAATTAACATTTAGCAGCTGTTCTGGAGTTTTTGAATGATTGTTGTTCAAATCTGAGTGCTTTATAGGGAATTCTCATCCACGTTGGCTTAAAAGCTGAGGTTCAGCGTTCATTCTTTATTTTGGAAACAACAGGTGAGTTCTATGTGGTGCTTACAGTCTGTATTGCAGGAATATGTAACACATATACTTTTTCCCATGCACAATCATTACAAAATGAGTAGCTGTTAAATTGAGGAATAGATTTTTCTGAGCGTCACAACAACCTCAAAAAGACTCTTTGTATTATCAGAATATGATTTATTTGGCCCAATAAAATCAGAAAGTTCATTAAATTGTTTTCATGCCCTTCATTTGTGCCGTAAGCTAGCAGGAAGTCAGCTGGCTAAGCCAAAGGATGTCTGAAATGCGCACGCTCTCAACCATCTTGGCCGGAGAAGGATTCTACTGCACACTATCTATTGGCCAAAAAACGTCGAAGTGGAAGAAAATATAAATAAATAAATTGTATAATAAATTGAAAGCTTCTCAATAATGTACAATGTAAGCAGTTTAATCCTGCTGCTAATTAGAGAAATAAGAGATAAAATAAAAAATAAAAACTTGTGACTAAATGAGGTCTGTCACACTTGGAAATCCATCCTAAATATGCATCTTGAAGCTAAAATCTACAATGTTTTAAATAATACATATGTATTATATCGGATGTATGTTGAAGTGTGTCCAGTTGATGGGGTACACCTGCTCATCTGACAATGCCATTGCCTTCTAAGTAAGATTAATGTTGATGTTTGGCAATGACATTATCACTCGTTACCAACAATAAGGTGAAATAGATTAAAAAACACTTGATACACTGCTGTCTTTGGTGTTGTTTGAATGTGGCCAAAGGTTGAGTTTTCAGCGTAATTAGTATAGCATCAGCAACTTTGAATTGGTTTGGATCTCTGCCATTAAATTTCTTACGGCATTACCTCCACATGGTGTGGAATTGGCAAAATAAAGAAAGCAATAATTCTGCAAAAGTATAAATTTGGTTATATTTGATAATGTGGGCAGAAAAAAAAAAAAAAGTCATTAGGTTCTTGGACCCCAGAATCCTCTCTTGCAGCTATGCTATATTTTATCCTTGTTAAGCTTTCATTATTATTATAGAGTGGTGCCAATAAATGCTGGCATTCATTCTGGATTTTATTATACCAATAGGCATATTTTGTTTTCATTCTTTAATTAAATGCTTTCAATGTAGCCTTATCCTCTGAAGCCTTGCCCTTTCAACTTCCTGTTTCTCTTTAAAAGGTGGATGACTCACAAAAGCCTTAGGAGTATTGTTAGGAAACCTTGAATGAGAGCATGTTCTTTTCAGAGGGGTGTAAGGGCCGACTGACAGCTATTAGAACTTTGGGGACTGTGCTTGTGTCTACAACTTTCTCGAGTGCCTCAGGAGTCAGTGGAGACAGGTGTGTGTGTATGTGTGCGCATGTCCATGTGCACATGTGAGTGTGGCTGCGTGCATCAGTGCATGCATCCATGAAATCTCTCTTGCGCAGGAGTTCCTAGGTGTCATGGTGTCACCTCACACTTACATCGGCTGCCTGAGGGGACTGCAGTTTGGCAGGCCATCTTTGCTGAAGGCACTCAGGTCACAGCGACACCAGTTATCAATGACATCGCCCTTTCCAGCACACCAGTATGAGCTCATTGTGGCACTCTTGAAGGCCTGTAAAGGGTAACAGGTGAGAGAAATGCAATTATCTCTTGGAACATGCACTCCCCATCCATCTACGTCTTACCCCACCCCCATCTCCCACCCCGCCCACCTTCTCCACCATTGCCCTCCATATCCCAGGCACACATCCTTGTACTTCTGTCCATATGATGACTTTCCACTGACTATATTCATTTCCTTTTATCTTTCACCTAAATTGAACCATGAGTGCTAAGGTGTCAAACCTCAGCCTTACTTTATTAGCCCCTTGAAGAAGTGAAGACTATCCAAATAGTCCTTGCTTTGCAAAAATGTCCTCTCTCAAGGTCCACAACTCAAAATGGGTCTCACAAAGATAGAAGTACAGGTACACACACACACACACACACACAGTGACCTTTTCATACCCACTATTCCCAATTACCGGAAGGCAGGAACATCTCACTAAAATCGACAAGCTTACACTGTGATATCATAGATGCACTGTGACTTTTATGATGGAGATGTGAAAACCGTGACACTCCCCACCTCGTCCATTCTTTGCATATGTTTGTGTGTGTGTGTGTGTGTGTGTGTGTGTGTGTGTGTGTGTGTGTGTGTGTGTGTGTGTGTGTGTGTGTGTGTGTGTGTGTGTGGATCTGTCGCTGTCGCTGTCAGTCTGTCTGTGAAGGGGATGGAGGGGGCGGGCAGGAAGATGTTAGGAGATGACATCATCTCCTAACATCTCCTTGCGCTGCTTCATTAACAGGCGAAAAAAAATCAAAAACGGAAGCTCAGTCTTCCTCAAAAAGGCAGCAAAATGCCAATATAACCGTCAAAGCAATAAAGTTTAATGTCAGGGCTTTCCCTAAAGCCACAGGCATGATATAGAGTGAGTTCAAGGGAGTTCGCCAGCCCTCTGGCTCCCCCCCTCACAGTATGGATCAATGGAGCACTCAGTTATTTATGTGCTCTAACTGGTTGGCAGTGCTGCCTCATGCAGACAACTTTGGAGATGTGCTTGATCATGGTCACAAAAATAGGACACTGGAACCATGTGGAAACATTATCACTAGGTACCAGCCGTCCAACAAAAAGCAGAGAGGAGCCACTCCTTTGTTCCAATACACCATGACATTCAGTTATCCGAAAGCAAACGAATTGATGAGACCACACACATCTTAAGACAACCGTGCACATGCATCATGTACACTTGGGCACATGCAAACACACACTCCAATTAATGATTGATTTCCACAGTTGGTTGTTTCATTTCATTGGAGAAATGCCAAGGAAGATTTCTGCAGTGTGTTGATTAGTGGAAGTGACATTTGAGATGACTTTGGGCATAGTCCTGACCAGAAAAGCAGACAGCTTGGCCAAAAAAAGAGTCAGGGTATGCACTCAGAAGCTGATGTTAGCGTTTCCACAACACTGCATTGTTAGCTGTAGAGGAGGCTCAACAGTCTTTCATGGGAACTGACTTCTTCCAATACCAGTTGCTTTCACTCAAGGCAAAGGATCTTGAGAGTGAAAGTGACCTAAACAAGTAGTAGAGTAGGAAAGAGTGAGAAAAAAGAGGATGAGGCTGGAGAGACCAAAGGAAAATAGGACAAAAAAAAACAAAAAAAAAACAACAAGATGAAAAAAAAAAACAAAGGTGTGAAAAAGGAGACTCCCAACTCCCAAAGTTTTCCCCACCTTATTGTGGGACAGGATCAGGATCCATCAGCAGTCAAGGCTTTCCCATTATTTATCCTCCAATACAAGCCCCTCTAAATGAGCCTGCTGAATGAGCAGTTATTATAGGGGGTAAGCAAGCACTGTAATCCATGGCTATATAATAACCCCTTGGAAAACCAAAAACGGGAAAAAGGTTATTACATTTTTCCCCCCTTTCCTGAACCCATGTGGAAAACAACAGCAGCAGGGGTCTTGCCACCTCATGTCAATGGGAAGCAGGCCACAGACAAAGGCAACAAGAAAAACCTGGACTCAAGGTCTATTCATGCACACAGACTAGACAAATATGAGAAATGAGAAATGACCTTCGCTGCTAGGGGCAAAAGAGAGAAAGACCACAGGACCGCCATGCGTTTACCACCACCAAATTCCTAGAAAAACCCCATATGGGTCTGCGCGCTTGATTGCATGGCTGCACATGTGAAAAATAGACAAAGCGATTACCGCCGTGTTTATGTTTGAAGAGTAATGCAAGCCAGTCTCCACTGGGTAAACAGGGAATCTAATTGTGGTTTACAGAATGAGGTGGGGGGCTGGGTGGGGGACATAGGAGGTAAAACAGAGATGAGGATTTAGAGAAAAGCAGGAAAAAGTGACAGTTAGCTAATACATGTAAAATGATAATACGTCAAGTGTGTGGTAGTGAAGACAGCAATATTTCCTGCAGATGCAAAAAAAAAAAAAAAAAAAAAAATTAGGCCAGGGTCAGTAAGGAAATTCTTTAGTGAGATGAACAGACCCATTGAAAGGCCCAGGAGAGAATTCATCTGTGTTCAGTGCAGCTGCTAGATAAGGAAGATAAACTGAAAAGAGGAGGATACCCTATACTTTATTGATTAATTAAAGATCATGCATTTCCCAGAACACTATAGATCCATATACATTGTGTGTTGGCCAGATAGGGGTAAGAAACAAACCTAATCTCGCTCTATGCTTCCTGTTAGAAAAGCAACTGTTTTGACAAAGAAGGTCCTATCTGAGCATTGGCTATAACAGTGCAACGTAGTTTTTGTGGAGTCATGACAGATTTGCTTTCAGGAACTGGTGATGCCCCTATGGTTAAAATAACACATGATTCTACCGTTTCACAAATATGCCACAATTCATCTCCATTGACCTTATCGATACAGAACAAATTGAGCTGAAATGTAATCACCCCCTGCTTTGAACAGAAGACAAGATCAGTTAACAGCAAGGCCACTGAGCATCAGCAACAACTCCTGCTGCAAATTCCAAGCCTTGACGTCATTTAGGCCCTGCAGACTCACTGGCACCAAAATACTATTTGGACCTTTCACTTTCGTAGAAGCCTGTTGTGACTTACAAGAAGGCAAGGGAGGCCATCGTGACCTCTTTAATGTATTAATCTGTTTGTCTAGTCTAAGATGACCATATTACTGTCCATCTTCGGAGGCTAATACATGAAAACACTGGCCAGCTGGCCCGCAGTATTGATTTATAAGATGATCACCAGTGGTTGTAAATTGTCGAAGTCAGCACACACAGGACACCATCAATGGTGACCTAAGTGAGTGTGTGTGTGTGTGTGTAAGTGCGCGCGTACATGAATGCATTTATGTGGCCCGTCCAATCATTCAGAGCTAATGGTGTTAACAAAAGAACCAATGGGTTGCTTCTAGGAACTTTATCAAAAGTGGTACTTCCAGGAAATTGGACAGTGGGATCAGATGGAGGGTTGGTTCACCCAGAGGTTGATGGCCACGTCACTGGAGAAACCTCAAACAGCAGGTATTGCTTTTTTAGGTGGGCCAAATCTGTGTGAGGATGTTCTAAACTAATCTGACCTGACATTTCCAGCAATGTCAATTGACCTGTTAGTCTCCTATCTTATTGTGTGTTAAAAAACAGCAATGTAAGCCAACAATAAAAAAAACCAACAGAGAAAGGGGCTAAAACACAATTGAAAACAAATAAAACTTGTTTTCAGTTTTGATTTAAAGCCAATGACGGAACCAACCCTGGGATATCATGTTTTGTTTATGACTTTCTTTGTGCTTAAGGGATTAAAAATTCTTTGACGGATCTGATGAAACAGTGTGTACACTTTTGTTTTCAAGCACTCCATTACATAGACTAATAGTCTTGAGGAAGTATGAAAAGGAAAAGTCATTAAATGCTCGATGATACAACAGAACAAAGAATGTGGATTTCATCTCCCATCACTTTCTGTACATTGGAAGCACATTAGGAAAGTATGGCCAGTATAAACAGGAGGAATGAAAAGGTATTACAAGGTTCACATGGGCACCTGACTATTGTTTTTAGATGGAGTTGAAAAACTGCAAACCTATCGTTTAATCGAATAATTACCAGTGCTGCCTTTGAATCATTCATCATCAGAGCACATAGGCTAGATGAATAATAATGTATTATTATAACTGTTTCGCTTAGATCTTTCTTTTTGATAGGAAAGTTAACGTAGGATTTGGTGTTAGTGCATTAAATTTGGCAGTTAAACTGTTTTGCTGTAGCATGAAGGACAAGTCTGTACTACTGCTGATGTAATTAAGGTTTTATGGTCCAAATGTTGACTAGAGCATACTATGTACTGGCCATACAGGATTTATGTGAATCTGTCTAAGGACCTATAGGAGCTTGCACTCTCCTTGGTACTGAAATGATGTTCCTGCAATCAAAACTTTTTTTCTCTTTTTATGTGTGGATTACATTGTGAGGACTGCTGGATTAAGCTGTGTGGCAGATAATTGCCTAGAGATGGCGTCAGCAGTCAGTGTGTGTTGTTTATTTCAATTTTCATGTTCTTAAATAACTGGAATGGAAGAAATTCTAGTTGCAAACTACCAAGGCACTAGGCATACTTTGCACTGTGTTCATTCTAATGTTCACTTCACCAATAACCGGACATTGTATGGGCCAAGAGGGTCCCCAAAAGCAAGCTCCTCCAATCCTTTGGAAATACGCTGTATCTGCCCTTCTGTGTAATTCTGCTACCTCTTCCGTTTTGGTGCAAAAACGCTGTGCCCCTCCTGCCTCTACTGAAACAATTCTAGACACAGCCCTGTGAGGGGCTGCAGTAATGTGTTATGGAGAGAGCATGACAGCGGCCGCTCGGCAAGATATAGTGCTTTCTGACCCATTAGACTCACAACCAATTTGTTCAAAAGGTTTACCATAATTCAGTCACATCAACAGAGGACATAGGACCACTGGTAAGCTCCACAGGAGTAAGCTTATTTATTTATCCACAGAGGTATTTTTCTCTGGCCCTAAAACAGGGGAGTGTCTGTGTGTCTGTGTGTGTGTGTGTGTGTGTGTGTGTGTGTGTGTGTGTGTGTGTGTGTGTGTGTGTGTGTGTGTGTGTGTATTTGCGTGCACACACCAGGCCTGTAAGCAAGACCACCTTAGTCGAGTCCAAGCCAATTCCAAGACCAGTTCCAGCCGAATTCAAGTCAAGACCAGGTTTAAAGCCAAGCCCGAGAACCGAGCAACTTGAGAAGCATTCAATACCAAGGCAAAGAAGAAGCAAAACCTCGAACCTTTCCTTTCAAATGCAAAACATAATAATTAAGTTTCTTGACTTGAGACAATTACGTATCAGCAAATTTAGCTATACATGCTAATGAGTACATCAGCAGGTTTTGAGGTACTTACCTACACAAGTTCTTACAACTAAAATTCCTTGTATTACAAGAAATATACATAGTATTTGTATTAGATCGAAATACAATACTAAAAATACAATGGAGGTGAGTGGCATTGTATTGGAACTTATTCCTACTGTAGAAATACTCCCTGTAACAACAGTCAACAGTGAAGACTGGAAATTAGCCAGAATGATAGGGATGTTGCAGTTAAATTCTTAAAAATGTCATTTTCAGTCGTACCGGGGTGGGGGCAAATACGGGATATCAGAGGCATAGATCACAAAAATTCCAAAAGTTTAAACCAGAACTATGTGCATTGATAGATACTATAAGAGGTACGTTTTTCTCTAATGGGGTGCACCAACTTGAACATGTTTCTAGGAAATACTCGGGTAACAATCCAGTATTGGCTGATAGGATCAGTCTTGCAGGTATTATTTCCCCCATATCCTTAACTAGTCATTGGTATTGTCAGTACTTGGCACATGTACAAAGAAATACTTTATTCCCCATTCTCCTCTTTCACAGAGCCACATGGAGAAGGCTAAGAAGAAGGCAGACATGCCCGTCTACTTTTCTACCATTTACTTGTGTTTCTTTTCAGGCCTGGTAATTTTTTTTTCAAGGAAGGGGTAATTTCACATTGTAACAAAATCCCCCTCTGGCTTAATAATGAGGAGATTGATGTGAAAGGGACATGACATGTCCTGTCAAACAGTCAGGCAGCCAGGGAGAGGCCACTGAAAGATGTAGGCAGCTGAGAAACGAGGAAGGAACGGAGTTAAATAAAGAGTGACAGGTCCATGTAAGCCCTGTAGTATGTATGCGCAGACGCATGCATACAAATAGGTACAGTATACACCTATACTGTAGGTATGACCTCAGTCCACCTAATCATATGCTGGACAACTACGCCTCTATTTTTGATTGAATCAGTAGGTTTTAAGGTACAGAAAAAGAAAAAAAAGAAAAAAGAACCTCATCTCTGGGAAAGCTTTTGCAACATGGCAGCCGTCTTTCCCGATAGACCCAGCCAAGTATAAAGATAGTCTCAAGTAAAAGTGTGTTTGACAAAGACACACACAAAGACAGAGAGAGAGAGAATGAGTGGTTGTGTGCGTGGAGGGGCAGGTTGTTGTATCACTCATCTCTAATGCAATATACCTATGTGCCTATCAGACTAGCAGCTGCAGTTGTGGCCAGGAGAAAAAGAGAAAGAGAGGAAAAGAGGAGCAAAGTGATGGACTCCCCTCCCTCCCAAGAGGTCGATGACATCAATAAGAAGCTAATAATCCTGCCTCAAGCTACCTCAGAGGGGCTTGCCAGAGTGATCCACTGCAGTCTACCCCTTCTCCTCCTCCTCATACATCTCACTCTCTACATCCCCGGAAGACCACAGGTTGGGTAGGGGGAGAGAGAAGGATGGATAGTGAGGTGTTTGGAAGAGAGGGAAAAGAGACGTTTTTGCTCTTCTTCACATTTAGCTATCGATGAGGCCCACTAGGGACTGTCTGCTATTGATTGTGCCTTCTTTTCTTTGGGGCTGTGGTGCTTGTTATGGGCGGCACGTACAGGGGGCTTTGCTGTGTGTGTGTGTGTGTGTGTTTGTTTTTGTGAGTGCATACACACACACACACACACACACACACACACACACACACACTGTGTTTATGTGTGTGCGAGTGTGTACACACACACACACACTGTGTTTATGTGTGTCTTGAGTGTCTTGTGTGCGTGTGTGTGTGTGTGTGTGTGTTTGTTTTGTGAGTGCATACACACACTACACAACACTGTGTTTATGTGTGTGTGTGTGTGTGTGTGTGTGTGTGTGTGTGTGTGTGTGTGTGTGTGTGTGTGTGTGTTTGTTTTGTGAGTGCATACACACACACACACACACACACACACACACACACACACACTGTGTTTATGTGTGTGTGTGTGTGTTTGTTTTGTGAGTGCATACACACACACACACACACACACACACACTGTGTTTATGTGTGTGTGTGTGTGTGTGTGTGTGTTTGTTTTGTGAGTGCATACACACACACACACACACACACACACACACTGTGTGTGTGTGTGTGTGTGTGTGTGTTTGTTTTTGTGAGTGCATACACACACACACACACACACACACACACACACACACACACACACACACACACACACACACTGTGTTTATGTGCGTGCGAGTGTGTGTGCGTGTTTGTTTTGTGAGTGCATACACACACACACACACTGTGTTTATGTGTGTGTGTGTGTGTTTGTTTTGTGAGTGCATACACACACACACACACTGTGTTTATGTGTGTGTGTGTGTGTTTGTTTTGTGAGTGCATACACACACACACACACACACACACACACACACACACACTGTGTTTATGTGTGTGCTGAACAATAAGTGTAGGCCTCCTGCACTTGCAGGAAACAGGGTTCAGAGTTGCACCTTTTGTCACAGGGCAGCACAACATATGTTTTAATTCTCTTCACACTTACATTAAATGTTCCCAGAAGTCTAGAAGTCTCGAAGTATAATCACGTGCCAACCTTTATGCAAAATTGATCATTGATAATAAGTGGACACAGTTTATAGTCATATGAATAAACCGTTCAGAAGAAACCATGTCCTTGATGCACTTGGTGCAACTTTGGCTCAGGAGGTAGAGCTGGTCGTCCACTAAATGGAGGGTAGATGGTTAGATCCACAGCTCTTCCAGTCCGCATGTAATAAAAGTGTCCTTGGGCAACTGGTGAAACAAAGTTTCGCCCAGATGCATGTGTGAGTGTTTGCATTTGATTAGAAAAAGTGCTGTATGAATGTGTATGTGAATGGGTGAATGTGGGATGTAGTGTAAAGCGCTTTGACTGGTCGATAACACTAGAAAAGTGCAGTCCATATTCTTAAGTCTATTTTCATTCCTCTCATTCAAAAATACATTTGATGTTACAATAAACTGATAAAAGTTCATTCCTGGATGTGGATGTTTTTGCTTTCAGTGGGTATGTTGATGCATCACATCTCTTTCCTTGATTCTCCTAGTCCTTCTCTAGGTCTAGGTCACTTTCTCATCCTCTCCCTCTCCTTCTACACACTCATCTACATGTAAGGCAAACAAGCAGACATACACACACGTGAAATTCCTACCCCCATGTTGCATTCTTACCTCTTTGGTGACATTGTCTTGGACCAGACTGTAGAGGGGCACCACACGGCTGACTTCCAGCAGCACAGGGATGGGGGACGGCTGCTCGCCACTCCTGCCGTTGCCACTGCGGCCTCTCGCTGACACTCCCCCCATCATGGCCTGGTGATGGCACAGGTGGCAGCCAGCTGGACAGCTGCCCTTCTCCTCGCAGCGGATCTCCACGCCATTCACCATGTCGTCGGACAACAGCTGGCTCTTCTGCAGTGCCGACAGGTAGCTGATGAAGGGAATCGACTTCAGCTCTCGCCGCCCACCTCCGGCAACCCCTTGGTCTGTTGCCTCTGAGGGGGTAGGCACGAGAGGAAGGGAGGGTATGTGGGTATAGGTAGGAGGGGGTGCAGGTAGAGATTAAAACAAAAAAAGTTAACAACAATAATAATTAACATTCATTTCAGGAAGATAGAAGGAAAACTAGGAAATAGTTTGTATTCACACAAGAGTTATTTCTTCACTTTAGTATGTATTCTTTCCAAAATGTAAAAGCAGTCCCCTCTTCTTAACTTTCTCTTATCTTTCCGTTAAACAATTTATGAGTCTTCATTTGGACTAGCAAAGAACACAGTCCCTGAGTTGGCTAGAGCGCCTGCATCTGGATTTATTTTACTTGCTGCCAAGGAAAAGAAAAAACAACAACTAATCCCTTACTGTCAACTAATCCCTTACTGTCATCAGCTTTCACAGACAAAGGATGAATTGGAGGGGGGAGAGAGGGAGGGGTGTCACTGGCTTCTTCTCCTAAGTGTCAATTACCACTGTTTGATGTTCTCGCTGGAGTTGTGTGTGGGGGGGTGCTTTCTCATCATTTCCTCTTTCAGTGAGAAAACAACACACCATGCAGAAAGAAGAGGCAGCGACAGAAGCAGGGGAGGAGAAAAAACACCAAAGAATGCTACTTGGATGTTGAGTGATTCAATTGGGGGAAACATCAAGCCACATGTTGCAATGGAGCAGATCTGCCATCTGTGCTGATGTGGCAGATGTGCTTTTGTGTCTATATGCTTTACAAGAATAGAGGACACGTATAAGAGGTTTTCCAAATGAGTGATACACTGACACTACTGACAAAAAAGTGTATCAAGGTCGGAATTACTTGCTTATGATGTAGCATTGAGATAGTATGCATCATCAATCAGTGCTATAACATGGGGAGGAGCCAGAATGTATGAGAAATGTAAATCTGCAGATTCACTCATCAAACCTTTGATATTGCAGTTTAAAACAATGCATATGGGTTACACCATATGCAGATTAATCCATTTCAATCACACAACCCCACCCACCTACATACACACATGGATGGAGTGAAGAGATCACCAATGTACATAAGTGCACATACATGCATAAATCAGACAACATATAGAAATACAATCCAAGAAATAAAGGAAACTCAAAACCCGAAGGAAGCAGGTAAGACAGCAGGAAAAGTCCTTGACATTGTTCAAGGTGGGTTAATTGGGACCAAATAGGGTTAATATTTTAAATCACTTATTTCCTGTTAACAAATTTAATGACAGTGAAATCAAACATCCTTAAAATGTGGCAAAAAGACAACGTAAAGTGCTGGAACTATAAAATACTGTGTCTGTCTGTGTCTAAATGTGCAATTTCCCTTGAAGTCTTGTAATATCAAGAATGTTAAATAAGTTAATCAAAGATGCGAAAAGGGTGTGTAAACTTTTCAATCTTTTATTTCTCAAACACAAACACATGCCAACACACGTGTTTACCAGCAAGCATTTAACATTTCTGAGAAAAACCTAATACAAGTGGGGATGTTTTCAAGGGCTATTATTCTCAAGAGAAGATCACATAGGAGTCAAGCTGCTGTGTCATTTAAACCATGCAAATACAGCATGAAAGAAATTATTTAATTACAATGTATCTTAAATGAGTTTTCAATTTCAAACCATGAAAAAGAGACCAAAGTGCCTCGATTTAATGCAAAAATTCTAAAAGTTTTGTAAGTGAGAAGAGATCACATGATGCAAAGTTGTAAAAAGTCTGTGTTCTGTCAAACTGTGAAAAGCCTAAAAATAAAATAGTGAGCAAAATTAGCTTTACATTAATAATTAACATGCACATGGAAAGTTCCTTCATTGTTCATTTCCATACTTTAGAAATTTTTAAGTATATTTAATATTCTAAATGGATCCTAGATTCAGTCTAAATGGTGAAAACATGTACTGGATGAAAAGACAGAAGAAAGTAAAAGTAAAAATGCTTTTAACATAGAACAACTGAGGGGTTTTTTTTCTATCTGAATTTATGTAACTCACTATTAAATGTACATAATCCTCACCATAAATGCAAAATGTAAAAAATCTTTAAAAAGCTGTAGCGACAACTGACTGCTATAAAAATTGGCTGGAGGTACTATATATATTTATCAATATCAATATTTAACAAATCTAAAATATTTGTATTAGACGCCGATATAAAGTATTCCTTCCTTTCACCTCAGGTCACTGGAATTTCCTAATTCCCAGCAAAAAACACCAAGGACGTGACCCTTATGTCCTCAATTGTAGCTATGACCCTGTTGTGTGTGAGAGCATTGAGTCTGTACATACATCTTTTTGTGTGTGTCTCTGCGGCTTACTCGCTGTGTGCGTCTGCAAGACACCGGCAAGCAGCTGAAAGGGTGGGTGGTAACTTCATGTGCAACAGTATGTAAACAGGCTCAAGGGGTGGCCCAAGAGCCCAATTACACGCACTTCTTGAAGCAACACAGACACAGAAAGGAGCTGTCGTCACCCAGCTCTCACAATAAAGCCCTGTAGGTCAGGTTGGCTGTGGCTCGCCAGTCTAATTCACTCTTTAATTCATTTCACCACAGATTACAATTGTTTCTATGGTAACAATTGCATTTCATGAAAGATTTGGTACTGTCAAAGTAAGCTGACATCAATAATGTACAGGGTCTTACTACCTGCAGAACATTTTTTTTCTCTATTTTTGAATTGACTTTGGGATATTTACAACTTCTTGTTTTCTTTAAGTGTCTCTTCTGTAAAAAATGTTGGAAGAATGGCATAGTAAAGTGCTGTAACGTGTACTTTCCATGTGGGATCACTGACTTGTGCAGTTAAAGGAGCGGCCCGTCACTTTTGCTACTTTATAAACTATGACAGCTCTTTGCTGTGTGGCATGAATGCGATGCTTATGCAACACTCGCCTGTCATCCAACACAGTGAAGAGATGAATGGAGTGAATTTCCCAACCATTGATCTCGCACTGCCTTTGTTAATTAAAATGTCTTTCTAGACTGGTTGCATTATACTCACTCATCAGGGACACATCCCCTCTGGCCAGGGCTACGTTGCCCAGGCAGCAACAACAAAGGTGTCAGATATCTTCCATAGCAATTTAATACAGATGTTGTTAGATATGGTTCCTGTTGGCGTTGTTGTTTTTGCTTTATTAAAACAGCAGCAAGTGCTAAAGGACTTTTGATTTTTAACAGAACCTCGTTAAATCTAAACATGCACATGCTATTAAAATGTGTAGCCTATCTGTGTGTAGGCTTTGCCATTACAATCGAACCTCGTTATACCCCACTGTGGAAATTGATTTGAACATTACTCTACAATGGTCGTTCAGCAGGACAAAATACAATAACTTGTTAAATGACTAAGTAACTATCAATCCAAATGCATATTCCACATTTCTTTAGAACATATTTGTTTTGAAACTGCTCAACCAAAAAAAAGCAGACAGTTTCTTAGATGGTCCGAATCAACACACTTAGACTCACTCTGTGTGTAAGGATGTTGCATAAACATCTTCCAGCGGACCTATTCTGACATCTAGTGGTCTCTCTCTGTATTTACTGGCGTATGTTTAAAAAGTGAAACATTTTGTCAACATCTGGATGTTCTCAAATGCAGTTGTAGCCTATGGGCAGTGCTTCAGGTTCTCTCCGTGAAACTCGTTTTTCCGAAGTACTGTAAGGTCTGCTTAGTGGTTCACCGGTTACAAATCGTACAATGACAGTCTGGACGGGAGAACTAGGCTATTTAGAGCGGGTACTGTGCATGAAAAAGATTGAATCCAGTCATCTTGACAGGACCCCCCCGCCGCCCCCGGTTTTGTGTGAGTGAATGAATGTTGGGAATGAGGGCAAATGAAACAAAGTTATTTCGATCTCAATCTAATCTGCTCCTGGTTCAAACGAAACATCAGTAAAAAAAAAAACAAACACAGCGAACTGCATCGGGAACACGGACGTGTCTTCGGGACGCTGGGGTGCCCGCGTACATGCCTACACAGCAGCCAATCAAAAACAACCGTCGGGCTCGGCGCTGTACGTAATTCGTAACACCCGCCCCCCCCGCGCTGCGCGTACGTGAAGTCGTCATCACTGCAGTCTCTCACGAGCAGCTGCAGTAGCTAAAACACAGCACGCCCATCGAAACCTCTGTACTTCCAAGCAGGTAACTGTGAAGAAAAAAAGGTAATGTTTTAAAACAGAGATGTCTAAAGGGAAACAGTACGATTATTTTTGAATGCGCGTTCATCAAAATCAGCCCTGTCATGCTGCTGCATAACGTTGTCGCGTTGTGTATGAGGACAGCTTCAACGTTTCATGTCTTGCAGAGAGGCCTCCGATTTACTTCTCTAAAATTGGAGAATTCTCAGTGTAATTCGTTTTTAAGTCTGGACATAAAAGTCTGGAAGGTCTTCCTGTTTTTAAGCACACGCGAGCACGATGGTGTCGACTGGATATAACCTAGTTAGCTTGCTCATCACATTACTTTTCAGTAGCATTGCATGGACGATCGTGTATTTATTAGCCCAGTGGTAAAGTAAATAATAACTCGTCAGGTAGCTTCATTGTCTCATTATTGCCTTATTTTGGAAGCTTATTTTTTTTTTGCCAGTAAGAAGATGTCGTCAGTTGTAACCGACGATAGCGTTTCCCAGTTAATGGCATGCTCTGTTAGATTGTTGTCGTCAGTTAATCCCACTTGTTTAACTGGACTAGCTTGCTGTGCTAGTTATAGCTGGCAATTTACTTATTAATTTGCTTGGCAGTAAAGCTGCTGCAAACTAGCCAAGTAACGCTTGACTTGGGCCAGTGTTTAGGACTGTATCGTTAATTGTCACACAGTCACAGAGAATGCATTACATGAGCAACAGACATCCTTGGGTAATTTAAATATCCATTTTCTATTGCTACAAAATACTGCTGCATCCAATATAATACACAACTTTGAGGCATAACAAATTGAACATGATACTCACATAGGTATTTGCTCACATGAATTAGTGACATAATATTTTACCCTAAGTGGATTTTCACACAGAATGGTGAAATATTACAAAATATAATTCCTTTGTTGTTTTTTCTCACTCAAGGGAAGAACCATAATGGCGTTGGCATCTTCCCCGCTGGACCCGGATTTAATGAGGGAAGTTCTTGAATGCCCTATTTGCCTGGAGACCTACAACCAGGATCAAATGAGGCCCAAACTCCTGCAGTGTGGTCACACAGTGTGTCGGCAGTGTCTAGAGAAGCTGTTGGCTAATACCATTAATGGTGTGCGCTGCCCCTTCTGTAGCAAAGTCTCCCGTATGAGCAGCATCTCCCAGCTGGCTGATAATCTCACTGTTCTTAAGATCCTAGATTGTACTATGTCCTGCAGTGCTGCTGCTGCTGCCCTCATGTGCAAGTCCTGCTGCAACCGTCTACCACGGCAGTACTGCCATGACTGTGCCACAGTCCTCTGTGAGCTCTGTAAAGGGGAGGGCCACCTGCATCAAGGGCATTCAGTCCAGCCTATTAGGGTGGCTGCTGAACAGCGTCGAAAAGAACTAGGTGGCAAGCTGAATGCCCTGCGTGATGTTATGGGTGAAATTCAGAAGAAGAAGACAGCTATTGAAAACATTTCCAAGTCTTTGAGACTAAAGTACCGGACAGTGCAACAGGACTATACTACTGCTGAGCTACGTCTTCAAGAGGAACTCAGCAGGTGTCGAAGGACATTCATTGCTTCCATGGCAGAAGTGGAGAAGCTCAATGGGCAGGTCCTGGAGGAGCAGACATATCTCCTTAACATTGCTGAGGTAAAAGTGGTGTCACGCTGTGATTATCTGACAATGCGGGTGAGGCAGAGTGATATTGCCTTGCTAAAGGATGAGGGTGGAGGCAGTGATGATGAGGAGCTGGATCTGAGGAGCAGCTTGCCTACCATCTTTCAGCTTCAAGAGCCAGAGGTAGTCCGAACAGAGCACTCTAAGCCTTTAGAAGTAGGCCACTTGACCACAAACACTTACACTGTCAATACAGACGATGAGGAGAGTGGGTTGGAGATTGCACTTGAAGGTGATGTAGAGGGTGTAGCTGGGGCAGCAGGCGCTACTAGAGGTACGATGGGGGTTCCAGTGGATCTTTACCGAGATATTGACATGGTTGCAGCTGTAGAGGAGGCAGTATGTGGTTCACCAAGCAGCTTTAAGTCAAAGTCCATGGATGCAGGTGGGGGATCACCTGGAGGAGCTGGGGCAAGTGCAGGGCCCCCAGTCTGCCAGTTTGTCAAGAAGATGGGCTGTAAGGGAACTCTACCTGGTATGTTCAATTTACCTGTCAGCATCTGTGTAACACCACAAGGTGAGGTGCTGGTGGCCGACCGTGGTAACTACCGTGTCCAGATATTTAATCGCAAAGGTTTCCAACGTGAAATTCGCCGCAATGCCAGTAGCATTGACAACTTTGTCCTGAGTTTCCTTGGGGCTGACCTGCCTAACCTTATCCCCTTATCCATTGCTGTCACTCCTCAAGGTCTGATTGGGGTTACTGACAACTACGATAACTCAGTTAAAGTCTACACTATGGATGGACACTGTGTGGCGTGTCACAAGAACCAACTGATTAAACCCTGGGGCATTACTGCCATGCCATCAGGCCAGTTTGTCGTGTCAGATGTGGAAGGTGGCAAGCTGTGGTGTCTTGCAGTGGATCGCAATGTGGGTGTGGTCAGCTACAATCGATTGTGCTCTGCTGTGCGGCCAAAGTTTGTGACATGTGATGCAGCTGGAACAGTTTATTTCACCCAGGGCCTGGCCCTGAACTTTGAGAAACGCCACAATGAGCCCCACCTGGAGGGCGGCTTCTCCATTGGTTCAGTGGGTACTGATGGCCAGCTGGGCAAGCAGCTCAGCCATTTCTTCTCAGAGACAGAGGATTTCCGCTGTATCACTGGCATGTGTGTGGATCCCAACGGGGATTTGCTGGTAACAGACAGTGGAAGGAAAGAAATCCTCCAGTTTCCCAAAGAGGGTGGATTCAAAATTCTCATCCAGGAAGGGTTGACCTGCCCTGTCGGAGTGGCCACCACCCAGAAAGGACAACTGCTAGTGCTGGATTGTTGGGACCACTGTGTCAAAGTCTACTCATACATTCAGAGGAGGCACTCCTCCACTTCTTAGAAGAACAATCCAGTATATCCAGTCTATCTGCACATGAGCATGAGAGGTTTAGTAGGTATGTGTTGGTAGGTATGTAGGGAAGTTTGGAAAAGGTAGAAACACACTTATTTGTCACTTTAGTTTGGCTGCAGTCCAAACAATTCTCACTGCAGCTTTCATTGGGTTATTAAATTAATGTTCTAGTCAGTCTGGTTCAGTTTAAAGCCTACTGGATTTTAATTTAATAACTCAAATTAAAAATTAGCTACTCAAGCTGCATCTTACCTGGTTATTTCAGTGGATTACAACACTAAAACAGACCTAAGACATTTTTATGTGAAAGAATACTGGCACCAGTTGTCATATTTAAAATAAGCGAAAGAAGCCATTGATGTCAAAGCTAATGCAGGCACAAAGTTTAAATGATTTTTCCACTTCTACTATTGGCTGCTATATCCACCATTCAGCCCAACTCTGTGTGATGCATGGCTTTCACTGATTTGGCTCAGCTTTGCAACAGAAAAGCGTGAGTAAGAAGAGCTGAAAATGAATGCGTATTTACATATGAAATGAAACGTATGAAGGCTTTTGGCCTGTGAAGCACTTTATTATTGACACGTCACTGTTTCCTAGTGTTAGGTTTTAGCACAGATTAACATTGATGTTGCTGAATGCAGCTGGCAGCTTTAAAGTTTACTGTGCAGTTAGCTAATGGCAAACAGTAACAAAGTATCTGCTGACGTTGTCAGAGCAGATCTTTTTTGTCAGCCCATTATATGAAAAAGGAAGACACCATGATCTGGTAAATTAGTCTTTTTCTCTCTTTTTTTTTTTAAAGCCTCTTTCAGAGGTGCTGATGTTTGTTTAGTAGACTGCATTATTATAATTTTTTCTGGTACTTATTAATACTGTATAGCTAGCCTTTGTGCATCAGCCACAACCTGAGTAACCAGTTGAGAACAAAATGGAGCAGTGTATCAGCTGCAGTGACATTTTCAGAGGAAAGGATACTAACATCTATTGTCTGATCTACAAAATCGTCTTCATGTGTCTAATTATTCAACCCTCTGCAAGTTGAAGTAACATCTGCAAGATAAAATTCTTCCAGCTGTTCAGCTCAGTCATACAGTTAGGTCTGTAAGTATTTGGACATTGACACAATTTTTGTAATTTTGCCTCTACATCACCACAATGGATTTGAAACAAAGCCATCAACATGTGATTGAAGTGTTGACTCGCATCTTTAATTCAAGCGGCTTAACAAAAATATCGCATTAACCTTCTAGGAATCCCTAATTTTCAGACACTAACAAATTAATTGGACAATTTTCAGTTGATCAGTTTCATGGCCATGTGTGGCCTGTTCCCTTTTTATTTCTTGACAAATTAAGTAGATAAATGGTCTGGAGTTGATTACAAGTGAATTTGCATTTGGTAGCTTTACATGGGAACTCTCAATATGCAGTCCGAAGAGTTGTCGATGCAAATGAAGGAGGCCATCATTAGGCTGAAAAAACAAAACAAACCTGTCAGACTGATGGGAGAAACTTTAGGAGTGGCCAAATCAACAATTTGGTACATTCTTAAAAAGAAGGAATGCACTGGCGAGCTCAGTAACACCAGAAGGCCTGGAAGACCAAAGAAGACAACATCTTAAAAAAAAAAAAAAAAGCCTGCCCAGTTATGGGAAAAAATTCTTTGGACAGATGAAACCAAGATTAACTTGTACCAGAATGATGGGAAGAGAAGAGTAGGGAGAAGAAAAGGAACGGCTCATGATCAAAAGCACACCACGTCATCTGTCAAACATGGTGGAGGCAGTGTTATGGCATGGGCATGTATGGCTGCCAATGGAACTGTGTCACAGTTGTTTTATTGATGATATGACTGTTGATAGGAGAAGCAGGTTGAATTCTGAAATGTATAGGGCTATAATGTCAGCTCAGATTCACCCAATTGCTGCAAAAGTGATAGGACGGTGCTTCACAGTACAGTTGGATAATGACCCAAAACATACTGCGAAACCAACCCAAGAGCCTCAGCCAAGTCAGTCACCTAACCTAAACCCAACTGAGCATGCTTTTCACTCTCTGAAGACAAAATTGAGGGCAGAAAGACCCACCTACAAGCAGCAACTGAGGGGGGCTGCAGTAAAAGCCTGGCAAAGCATCTCAAGGGAGGAAAAGCTGAAGGTCTACACTTCAATCACATCTTGATGGCTTTGTTTTAAATCCATTGACGTGGTTTACAAAGGCAAACCTACGAATATTGTCACTGTCCAAATACTTATGGACCTAACTATACATCTCAGCTCAATTTTAGGCCTCTCCATCCCCTCCTGCTTGCTCTTTGTTTAACCTGCAGCATTGAAGTTAGTGTTAAGTAGTTTTACATACGATGACGGTAACTATAGCTTCTCTTCCTATTCACATCCAGTTTTACTTGAATATATCCTTGGCACCATGTAAGTTGGTGCCTAGATGGTTTGCTCCAACTGTCATAAAGACCTGCATCCATTAATAAAAGAGTAGTGTCCATTAGCAGGGTTCTATGGTCCCAGATGGCCTTTGTAAGTTGCAAGGCCCTTAAATGCGAAGACAGGGTCCCTTGACTCTGTTGGTCCTATTCCATATGGGCTTACTGTCAACTACATTATGCAATTGTCTTCACATTACTTTTGTCGCTATGCCAGTACAACCAACACTGAATAACTCAAGCTCCCAGACCACATTAAGCGTAAGGGTTAGTCAGACATCTACAACCTGAATAATGTTTACAAACTTTGTTCCATGTCACTGTTTCCTCACGTGTGGACTGTGGTTACACAGGGTGAGGACTGGCGGGAGAGTTCAGAGCAGCAATGCTAGGATAATAATGAGTGAGAACTCCGGTATCACACAACAAACATCACTTCCTTACACTGGGATGTTGGTTCCACGTTGCTGTGTCTGTCTCAGGTTTCTATTCAACACTAGACAACTGCAACCTGAGTTCTCAAGTGTTTGTAGATATGGTAAACACAACAGCCATATACAGTGTTTTGCTAGTTAGCGCTAGTGTCAGTTTGAACTGGTCTCTATCAGCATGTATTTTATGTATTATTTTATCATGTAAATTAATTTAATTTTTGAGTCCATACGAACCATGAGAAAGATGATGCTTTCAGGTAAAATAAAAATAAGACACCTTTAATTAAAAAATTTAGTGGCCTAAATATGGGGAATCAAGTTAATCATTGAAACCCGCCTAATAATACTGTATGTAACCTATTCTATGTCCATAAATTCATAAATATTAAATATGCCAGCTCTGGGGCGATGCGTATCATATAGTCCAGGTTTGCTCATAAGAGCATACTGCATACTGACTCAGTTTTAGCCTTACAAATAAATAATTTCACAAAGCTGACCTTAACTCTGCACTTGGAGCCCTTTCAAACAGTAACATACAAATAGTGTAAACGTATCTGAGAACCCAACTGTGTCATAAAAACGTGTTTTTAATATTTCTACATAAAAAGATTAGGAGAAAAAATAAAGATGAATTAAAGTATCGAGTGAAGTCTGTCACAGTCATATCCTTGTGCTTTTTGTTTTACATGATGTATTTGTTTTATTGGTAGGTCATGTTATATCTCAACACTAAATAGATTATGATTCAAGATAGTCTCAGTTGCATGTCAACCTTGCCATCAAAATATTTCTTTCATCGCTTACACTTTATTCATGTGGTCAATAGAACTAGTCATTACTAGAGAATATTCAGACTTACAATAACAGAAAAATGCATAAAATGTTAGAAAAATCAAGTGTCCTTGTGTCAGTGTGCTCAACATCAGAGTGTCTCACATCTGAATATGCTTTATGTAATTGGAGAGAAATAATTTCCTTGCATACTTATTCAGAGTTTATTAATTTATACTATTGTCCATGAACCAAACTCTAATGTCCTTCAGGTGTTACGTTCTTTGGAGGCTGTGTATTTTACAATGTGTTGAACACATTACAGACATCTCTGTGTAGTCGAATTCATGTTTGTATTGTTGAATATCTGAGTGCAATAAACATTTATGAAACAACAAAAATATCAGCAGCAAATTTTCTTCATACCATTCTAACATTTGTGTTCACTTCTTACAATGTACAGGTTTCTGTGTGACTTATAGGAAAAGCAAGCCTCTTTTGTTGCCATAATTCACTGGTTGTAAAACTACTTTGAATATATTTTGATAAGGGTCCAACAGCAAAATGTACTTAAATGATCAAAAATGAAAGTACTCATGCAACAGGACGGTTGTTAATATATATTATATTGAAAATTTCCCTCACAGAATGAAGTATTTTTATCTATCTACATTATTGGATTAATACTGATGCATTAACATGTAAGCATTGTAATGTAGTTGGTAGAGATGGAGCTAACTTTAATTTATCTACTTTTGCATAGTTTACTCTATATAAACATTTTTTTGTAAGTGGATCATATGTTTTGCATATGTAAAAAATACAATATTTCCCTCTGAAATGTGATGTATTGGATGTAAAAAAAAGTAGCAAAAAATGAAGGGAAATATTCAAGTATCAGTAGCTCAAGGTTGTACTGCACTTGAGTATACGTACTCATTTACTTTTCGCCACTGCTGAAAGTGTACGACTGAAATCAGCATGTTTTCTGCGCTGCAAGAGGCTTTTGGGATGCTGTGGAGTCACACTGATGTTTAATTCAATTCATGCCACTTACGCAGCATTTTAACCAGAAGGTGAATTATGGGAGGATGAAGTCTTTAAACATAACCCAGTTTAGTTTGTATTCAGACAAAGTGTAATTCCCCTCTTACTGTTAAATTATAGTAAATCTTGCTCTACTTCTGTTCATTGTGTTTTTTTGGGGTTGATTGCTTTGATTTAGAAAAGCTTCGGGTGTCCTGGTCACTCTTGATAGTAGCTCCATCCCACATCTTAAGTTCCCACTCTCTTCTCCAAACATGGTCTAATCTCCTGCATACATACTTGTTAAATTTTTAAATTATGTGTTACATAAATATCTCTGCCTTTGACAGATTCCCTCCAAAAATGAATATATTGTTTGTGAGGAGAAAATCTCTGTTCTACCCTCTAGAATTCAGCATTCATGCATTTTCGGCCTTCTCTCCTGTCTGTCAGCATGCTCACCTTTCTGATACTGCAGCCAGAGCTGCTGCTGGGCCTTCTTGCTGGGGAAGTAGATGCTGCAGCTGAGCTCAGAGCCATACAGGGCCTCAGACACATAATGGCTGCCGTATTGCTGGAGAAAAGCCAGCAGCTCCTCTCGTGTGCTGTCTGATGACAGTGTCTTCAGCACTTTGGAAAAGCCTACCGGGTCAAGAAGCAGATGGAAAATGAGCGATTTTGTCCTCATAAGGGTAGAAATGATGGGTTGGATACCACGGTTTAGGGTTATGGTGTCAATATGCTGTTATAGATGCACAATTAATGATCAAGATCTCTCAAGAACACAGATAGACACAGAAGTATAGAGATAGGTAGACAACAATAGACTGGACATTAAATGCAACACAGCATTTCTCTTAGGCATTGATCAGAGATTCTAATATTTATCTATGTGGTGCTTTGTGATGGTAAGAAACCAAACAGTTGTATCATTCAGGCACTGACCTGTAGATAAGGTAATGGAGCTGAGTTTGACTTTGTACAGATTGCTGCGTACTCTCCACTGTTGAACCATTGGGTAGCCCACTGCCTCACTGAATTGGGCATCCCCTAAAAAAGAGAATTAAAAAAAAAAAGGGAACAAGGAGACAAATTAAGATAAAAGGAGAAATATAAGAATGTCAACAAATACAACAATTTAAAACTAATTACAAAACTCAGATTCATAAAGAGCATATAAAATAAATAGATAAATAAAAGCCATCATTTCATCTGGACAGTTTATTGCAGATCCACTGTTATCCATTATTCCCTTAACATCATTTATTATCACAGCCTATATCCCAGCTGCTCCTGGATCAATGGCAGATATATAGTGTAGCTTGAACTCCAATTGGATTGCTGACATTAGAAGTGAGAGCAATCTTGCCTTTTCCCTGCTATTCAATTACCAAACTTTCACAGCAGTTTAGAACTAAAGCCATAAAAGTGGAGAGCAAAGAAAAAAATAAATAAACTGGAACCTTGATCCTTTGCCTCTGGAAAGTGTTTTACACCTGAGATATTCATGCATGGTGAGAAAGGGCAATTTAGTTTCTGTGTGTGTGTGTGTGTGTGTGTGTGTCCAATTCTGGTGAGAGCAGTTAAAAAAAAAAAAAAGTAAAAAAAAATCTCAGGGGTCAATGTGGACCAAATACCAATTTAGCTAATGGAGGGATTAGGGAGCAGAGGTAGAGGTGCAGGTTTCAAGCCAAATATTTAAGTGACTCTGTCCGCTACTGGATGGGGTGGAACAGTCGAGAAAAGGATAAAAGGATGAAAGTGGACATTACCTGTTGGAGTTTACAAGGTCCCACATGTATGTGTGTGGGAATGTATATTTGCAATACTTGGTGTATATGAAAGCATTTTAGAATGGGTTTGTGGTTTAACAGCACAGTGGCACAAAAGAATAACGGCTCAGCCTATATCTTTTTAAACGACTTTGCACTCTGGATTTCATAAAACAAGCAAAATATCAGCAACAACAACACACTGGCATTTGCATTTTTTTTCTACCACTTTCTATATAAAACATGTGTTTCTTCTCTCAGGTGTGTATAGCAAAGCTCATCTGGACAAACGATAAAATAGGCTTAGACTCCTGAGCCTTACAATTGAGACATTGCTGGGGCTTTTCACACACAGAATTTGTTCAAGATGCACACGGGGGCTATGTTTTCCCATTGGCTTTAGTCAGTTCAGAAGTTATTAAGCCATAAACCATGACTGGATCCTAGAGAGATAACAGAGCTGCCACTGAAAAATGCAACAAATCAAATGGCTCTCAAAAAAAGAGAAGGGCAAGAAGAAGATGCACATATCTACAAACTCACCGTACACACACTCACCTGTGAGAAGCTGCAGGTTGGGCAGGGGCTCTGACAAGACCCCTCGACATTGTTCCTCTACCGGTAAGGGAATAACCATTAGACCATCGGCTAGCTGGGGAAAGTCCTTAATGAAGTTGTTGTCCCTGAGAAACAAAAAAAGAGAGAAAAGGCAAAGAGTTCCTGTATCATGTTGAACTTCTGGTACACATTTTGGCACGCCAGAACATGTGCTAGAAAAATTGTCAAGTATTTACAAGGTCCAGTAACTATTTGTACTAAAAGGTGACAGTCCACGGCGACTACCAAGTATAACACCTCTACTTTATCTAGTTTGTATTTAACATACAAGGGTGCGCCTCCACATTATGAACTCAATGAAGCAGCTCAACAACAGTTCACAACTAGAATGGCACTCAGTAGAGTGCATACCTCCGCCAACGACAAATTTTGATGAAAAAAAAAAATCGAAAATTGTCCTATCTGGCAATGTTAAGGAAAGTGATTAAAAAAAATTCCTGGATATGCCCCTTTAACTGAATCCGCACCAAAATGTCATGGGTTCTTCCCTGGCCCATGCCCCATCCCTCCACAAGGTTTGGTGCAAATCGGTTTCAGTACTCTTTGCGTAATCCTGCTGACAAATAAACAAACACACCAACAAACAGACTCGGGGGAAAACATAACCTCCTCGGCAGAGGTAATAAATATCTACAATCCCTGCATGTTTCAGTGCCCCATCCAGCTGTTGGCCTCCTGAATTATTCAGAGACAGGGATTTGGAGATTTCACTTTTCTCTGTTGCAAGTTTGTTCTATTATAATGTTTTATGTGCCGATATTTTTCCAGTCTCCTCTGCCTCATAGAGGTTAGAATAAAGGGGCTCATTGGTTGCTTATAATTATGGATAAAACAACATTTACATTTAAGGCCAAAAAAATTGTGTATGTACAGTATATATGTGTGTATGCTACTTGGCAGCCCAATAAAGAAAACAGTTGTGTCCCCCAGTTTGAGGGTAGAGCAGAGAGCTGCAAGCAAAGATAAGAACAGACCACTTGGAATAGCTCTCTTTCTCTGCTGGAGATGATAAGTACAAGAATGGTAATAAGAATGGTAATAAGAGAGGAATTCTGAAATGTTGGGAGGGGAGGGCGGAAGAAGAGGACCCACATACTTTACTAGTGAGAGGTAACAAAGAACATCCACAAATGCACACAGAGCTGATATTTTAAATAGCATATTAGCTCTAAGCATGTTTTCCTAATCTTTTTTTCACTTTTTTGCACATCCATGATGTACCCTTGTGGCTTAATCGCTTGCAACATAAATAGCAGTGGTCTAACAAGTACGGAGAAAAGTGTATGTTGAGCTCCATTTTTGTTCAGGAGATGGACCGTTCTGGTTGAACCAAAGCAGGTGCGGCTCATTTCCTGTGAAAAAGATGAGTTGTCTCGCTGCATTCTGAGAGCACGGAAAGTGGCAGCAACCTATTTCCCATAATCCACTTTTATGGGACCAGGTCTCAGAGCACAGACCTAGTGCCCTGGAGACTCGGGGAGGGGGGGGTGTAGCTTCACTCCTCTTGATATCAATTTTTCATCCTGTTCCTCTCTTTCTGTCTCTCTCTTCGCTTCCTTTAACCACAAAGCCTGTTAGATGCAATCACAGCCTTAGTGTTACAATGGAGGGGTGGAAGAATTGACTCAAGGGCAGAGGACGAGAGGAGCGAGGGAGAGAAGAGGTGCTATAAAAAGATTACCGTGGCTTATGCTCACAGAAAACATATTGATTGCTAAATTAAATCAGCCAGCTTTACGCTGAAGCTCTGAGAACCTTTGGAGGCGTGTGGACCAAGATGATATGTAGCTTTATGGATTTTCAAACTTAGATGTGGTCTGTCCTTGACACTCTGCAAGAGTTCCCCTTCTTTAGCCACTTTGCTCACAACACCCATTCCCATTGTAAGGCTGACAGACATGCAGTATAAGAGTGTGATCTACCCAATAGTTCACTTTAGAGTTGCTCAAAAACTAAACAGACTCACTTTGCAGGATTAAAAAAAGCATGAAGACTAGTGACTCAGGTCTTTGCATTGCCTGATCGCACATAAAACTGTTAAATGTCCTTAACGTTCTCCTTCCTTTTCTATCCTGAAGGTAAAAATATCTAAGGCGGGTGTAGGTTGTTGTCGCATCGGTCCCTTTTCACAGAGATTAAATGGTGAGACAGTAAATTTAGAAAGGTCAACGTGTCAGTGCTGAAGATTTCTGTTTACCACAGTGAAAAGACCTCATTTCTTCTGTGAATGTGTGTGAGTGTGTGTGTGTGTGTGTGTGTGTGTGTGTGTGTACTTAACAGTGAGGGGGCTTGAAGCATCTATTCTGCTGACAGCTCATTAGAAGAAGAGACATTTATCTGTAACTCTACAACCCAAACAAACCAGAGTGGTTAACAAGATGAGCAAGTTGTTTGTCTTTCAAGAAAGATCATCTCTGTCCTTCACAAATGGTAACAATGTTGTCAGCTGTTAGCTGGCCATGGCTAACTTATCTCACCTTACAGTGACACACACACATTAATAACAAGACAGCCTTGGCTTAACGAGCTCAAACCTGGAAGTGGGCCTTTCGCACAGCAGACATTTTGAATTGTTTGATGCAGGTGTAACTATTAACATTAATAATGACTGCATTCTGCTTAAGTGCTCCAGTACCAGGGATATGCTAATGTGTATTCTGGCCGACTTATATTACTTCCTGAAACGTAAATGGAATAGAGCCCTCGTGATTTATCTTTATCAGTATACCTGTACTTTATCTGCATTTGGTAAGGCCAAATGCATTCGAAAGCGCTAACATGCACACCCAGCTGGATTTTTCTGTGCACTATATTAAACTGGATGAGTATAGTTTGGTAAAAAAAAAAAAAAAAAAAATCACTGAACAAGCTGGTCGTATTAGCCCGTAACCTACCCCGATGTTCCTACTAATTTTTCATAGTACACATTTTGACATGTTGGGGTGTAAATAATCAAATTATTGATGGCTGGATTCCATTTAGCTCTTTCGGTTTCAGGATCCTGGTATTGTGCATGCTTACAACGTTCACTGTCACACTGTTATGACTTACTAGGTCCCTTGAATAGATGAGGGACACTGTGTACACTACCTTGTACATTTTGCAGATATACAAAATATAAGCGTTTCATTTTCCAGCAAAGGTTTTTTTTGTCCGATGTGACTCCTCCAGTTCCATCACACTATGTGCTCTTTGCGATCTACTATATCTCTTATGAGCAGCTCAGGCCAGAGCGGTGTGTACAAACTGCCACTAACGAAGATTAAATGAATCTAAAGTAATTTAACGTAAGACTCCATTCACCAAATTTAAAATGTGTTTCCGAAAGCCACTTTTTAAACCAGATTTAGCAATTCTAGATTCAGACCTACTCCTTCTTCTATTTATAGTCTGTCCAGGTACTAAACCCATTATTTTACCAGCCAAGCTAACTCCATACTCACAGACACAAACACACACACATCCACACAGCCTCACCACGTTCAACAGCCTCCCACACACCAGACTACATAGGTGAGTCTGGACTTGCCGGGGCAATGACAACAAACTTGTGAATTTACTCATGTTTCATTCAGTACCCACGCGTGCTCATTAAGAGCAGTGGACACTGGGCTCCCTGCTGGCTAAACAGGCCTTCTATCCTACTTGAGTCTACAAGTTTGGCAAACTCTTCCCATTTCAATGCGAACCTCCAGAAAAAAGCTCCACCAGTCAGTGTATAATAAAATTATACCTGGTGGGATGAATACAAATATTTGAGACCAGTTCAGCATATATATTAAAGCTCTCACTCTCTCTTAGTTCTCCTCTCAATGTCTCTTCCTGCCCTCTGTGTGTACAATTTCAATTCAAACAGAGGAAAGATATGTCTGATTATTAAAGCATACTGGAGCTGAGGTCTCACATGCAAATCATTTTTATCATTTTTTTTGTTTTTTTTGTTTGTTTTTCCCAGCCAGGCATCAATGTCAGAAATTCTCCCTAGGTAGAGTGTAACACTTGCTTGCTGTTTGCGGAGCCTAATCCCCAGCAGTAACCCTTTCAGGGTTACTTTCACCATCCCGTATTAATTCTGTGTCTTATTTACCATCCCAGCAACATCTGCTCTCTCCTCCTAAATCACAGGCATTCTGGTTGAGAGGCACAGATGAGAGCTATCTACAAGTTAATTTAGAAAAATGTTTTTGTGCTTCTCTGTGTGTGTTTGGATGTGCATCGGTCTATCTAAGTCTATAATAGGGCCCAGGGCTATCTACAAGCTAATTTAGAAAAATGTTTTTGTGTTTCTCTGTGTGTGTTTTAATGTGTGTCTGTCTATCTGAGTCTGTAACAAGCACCCGGGCTATCTACAAGTCACTTCATTTCAAACGCCTGTGTCTGTGTTTGTGCACGTGTGAGAACAAGTGTGTTCACGCATATGTTTGAGTGTGTACACTGATCTGAGTTTGTATCTGTGTAGCTGATAAGAGTGGTACTTATCTAAACGTTGTCCAGGGTAATGGGCTCTTGTGCGGTTTAGAGGGTTTTCCATGTAGAAACCCCACCCCACACAGCAGCACTGATCAGGCACACTAAACGGTAGTCACTACGTCTTAACTACACTGACATTCCACAACATCTTAATTCATTATCTACAACCTTAAGACTCATTTCGACAACAATATAGGCTACTGGTGCTTTTCAATAGTGGCATCTGTTGGAAAACGTCATCCACCAAAAAGGCCCCTTCTGTTCTTTGTGGCAGTTTTTTTCCCTCACGGTGTTTTCTGACTCATTTACCAAATGTGAGGTTAACACCTGACAGGAACCAAAAATACCAATGATCAACGTGACCTTTTGCTAAAAAAAAATTTGAATAGCTAAAACCGTAGTTATAAAGGCAGTACATGGGCCACTTAGAGGAAACGCTGTGTCGCCTACCAGAGACTCACTGCAAGCCTACTCAGCAGGTTTAAAATGGCACATGCTGGGAGAAATCCAGCTTTATAAGCAACCGTCAGGCCAATCAGATCAGAAAATGAACAACGCATGCATCCATAGGTTCCAGAGATGACTAATCCCCCCGGCTTGTGACAATTAGGAAACCAAACTGTTTCAGCAAACTGTAAGCCTTGCAGGATGCTCTTCTGCACTCATTTGGAAGCTGCCTTTGTGGACTGATGCAGGCACTAACAAAAAGTCCCTAATTCCCAGGGGAAATGAGTATTGAATATACATACAAATCCTTGGTGCCAAGCTTACAAAGGCTATATTCTGATTATCACAGTCCCTGTTCTGGCTCAGCTGCTGATGGAGCACGTGTAACTTTTTTAGTTTAAAGCAAAACAAGGAAGTAGCTCTTCAAAAAGTAACAGACATTTACAGAGGACAGTTTGCATGATAATTTCATGTTCTTTTTCATTTAAAATAAACAGTTTAGATGACTGCATTAAACTGTGTGTAGCTGTTTTGAGATGAGTCCCTATAACAGCATATGTTGGAAACAGAAACTCTGATTTTGACAGCACTACCAATTAAGTTATGTAATGTAACAACTTTGGTTGCAGTTTTGTTTTTATTAAGGTTGAGCAGATAAACAACCTCAGTTAAGGATAAGATTAAAGTAAGGCTTATAGGTTAAAGCAGCCAGAAAATTAAGGTTTTATCATTAAAACTTCATTTTAGTAGATATGAATTGGTAATTATGAGCCAAGGTTGCTGGATTTGAAGGCCAAATATATTTCCCCATCCAAATTGTAATGTCAGTCTATTAATTTTAATGGCCGTGCTCCATTTGCACACTCCTATCAAATAATCTAGCACTGTGCACTGCATCCTGCCACAATTTAATAGCCACTTATAGATTAACATTAAAGTTGACAATTTATGATACTATTTGGAATCACGGTTTCTGCATTTTCTGTTGTGTTAAATAAGTAACTAGCTGAACAGCAGGAAAAGGAGGGAAAAAAAAGACAATCATAATCTTAACCACTAGAGGCTGCTCTTTCTCTGTGCCAAAGGAAAGGTTAATGGTATCAGGATTAGTCCAGGATCTTCAGTGTTTCTGTGTGTTTATGTTATTGCACTTTGTGTGCGTAATGCAGAGTTCTCTTTATTTTGCTCTGTCAGACTCGAAGAAAAAAAAAAACTGTGTGGGAACTAAAGCATAAAAAAGATAGAAAGCAAAGCCTGTGAGATGTTTCAGAGTGTAAATGAAAAATGTAAAATTATTAACTGCAGGAATTGTCAGGTAAGACCCCTCCTATCAGCAATTATGTTAGGTCAACACACATTCTAATTAAATTACACCCTAAGAACACCAACAAAAGTCTGGCTATCTTGTGTGTATGTATGTGTTTGTGTCACAGATATGCAGGAAATGAAAAATCAAGTCAGGCACAGAACTGGAGTTCAGAGGTGAGCTGGAAGCCGAGGAGGGATTTCAGAATGTGTCAGGTAGGAAGCGACTGCAGTTCTGACTGAGGTGAAAAGATTACATCTCCACTGGGATGCCAGAAGAGAGAAAAGTCCAACCTGAGGAGGGGTTGAGGAGTCAGGACCCGGCAGAGCGATGGCCAGTCCACCACAGAGAAGGGAGGGGCAGTGAATCAGAACCTGAGTGTGAGGCTAGGGTTGAGTCATGATCCGGAGATATGAGGGTGTTGTGCCCTTGGTAGCCTTGTAGGTTAACAACAGTGTTTTGAACCATATGTGAGCAGCCACTGGGTGCCAGTGCAGAACAGATAGGAGGGGAGGTTTGTTGGAGAATTTATGGAAGCAGAGGACAAGCAGGGCTGCAGCGATCTGGGCAAGCTGAAAGGGTGTCAGAGTGGATGCAAGAGGACCAGGAGGGAAGAAGAAAATGCTTTTGCCTGAAATGCACAAGAAGAAAATGCCTTTCAAGCTTGACTAAAGAAACACTTTTCTCAGTGATGTCAATCTTTTATGCTCACAAACTTCTTATAGGAGCAGTCTGCACTTGACCAGATCTTGTTTCTGCTTATGAGATATGGCTGCAAGTAGAAGAAAACAGCTAGCAGAAAAAAAGCATGGAAAAAAACTGTGAAATGATTCTGCCAAATGCTGACTTCCCGATTTGCCTACAAATTGAGAACATGAAAAATTATGAGAAAAGCAATCTGCAATTCTACATCACTAGCTACATTTTCTAACATGTAAAAAACAAATCACTGTTTACCAAAGGTTTAATAGTTATTAAAATACACCATGACACAGCAAGTGGATAATACTAGTTATGCTTATGTGCTCATAAGTCGTCTCTCTTCCCCAAATTCTCCTTCCACATACATACGAGAGCCAGAAAACAACCAACAAAAAATTTGACATCCAGCATGACACAGCATGTTTTTAATTTCTGTGGCTGCCATGCTGTTTGGATTCATCCCTAAATGGGATAATTACCCAGAAAGAGACAGAGAAGCGTGCAACAAAAGGCAGCACAGAAAAAAGAAAAAGGGCCTTGTTCAAAAAAGTTGTCTCTACCACAAAATATAAACAATATGCAAAAAAGGCAACTGCATGGGCAAAACAGAGCCTAGAAAGTCCACTGACATTATTATATGCAGTGTGGAATACAGAGGCTATGTTAATTATGTGAAATACCTCCAAACACCTATGTGCTGCTATGGTACACCTCAAATTACTCAATTATTTAAAGGGTTGCTTCACCTAAAAACAGATTTTCTCACTTATTGTACCTCTAGTGGTATGTGCCCGAGCAAACAGTTTGCATTTCATTAGCCCAGCCCAAGATTTCTACCCATCTCACAACCCAGCATCAAAATGTGTGTGTTTCCCGAAACGATGCCCCGATTACTCTAGATACAGTAATCCACTGAACTTGCTATGAATCGTTTTCATGAAACTATACGGAAAAAAATGGTCCCTATGAAAATTGTTAACAAAAAACGTGTATTTTTTTTTTTTGCGATTTGGGTACAATTTGGGTGAATCTACCCTTTAATTATCAAAGGAAGAGAAAGGAAATTTCAACTGTAAGACATTTACATTCATTATTAAATGAATCTATCTGAATGATATTACTATATCATATAATTTCTGAATTGCTTTGAAAATGTTGCCACACTTGCCCTTGAGAGCCATCCACCAATTTGTTGGACTGCACAATCAAAGATTCATGAGGGCTGGGGTGGGTAGCTGATCAAATTGTGTGTAATATGCTTAATAACTGTAATATCTTGAAAAAAACAAAAAGGCTCGGTGCGAGTGAGGCCTCTCAGATGACAAAGATAAAGCACCCACCGTCACCTAGGACACAGGGCCCAGATGAAGAATTAAAGAGTTATTAAAGGACAGCATCCGAAAACTGGCTAATCTGTATTGTAATAAAACAATCAGAGATGTTTACCTTGAGACTTGCGCTACAATCTCTTATTACAGCTGCAGCCACAGCTCAGTTGATAAATGATTTCACTGAGTGGAGGAGATCTGGTGACTTTTCATTGCCAATTTTGAATGGGCTTGGGAGATGATGCTGTCAATGAAACGGCCTCTGATAGACAGCGCGCTGTGGAGTTTGTGTTTGTGTACACGAGCAAGTGTGTGCATTTACATTCTCGTTTGTATGTGAGCTTCAGTGTAGACAACTGGCTAATTTGTGAGAAGCGGGAAGCCGCCCAGCCAATCAAAATTGGTGACTGTTATTGTGGTGCCTGTCAGATACATATAGCGTGTTTCACATGGAATGTAATTTAGCCAGAAATGTTTGAAACATTTAAATATGCCTTGCTGCAGAGATGCAGAGACATGTTGAGTGCAGTGATATGAAAAGTGTTAAGCATATTACTTGTCGTACAATATGACACTACTCATTGTTTTTGTCACCCTCTCCCCTTCAGATGCTCACACACACACACACACACACACACACACACAAAACCACACAACCCCACTTTTGCTCCCCTGGGTTGTGTATACAATTGGAATACAACACGAACGCGTACAGACAAATTTTTTTTTCGTACCTTGATACCTCTGTTGGCCTGCCTTAGAAAATTGTGAAAATGAACTGTTGTGGCCAGGAGCATTACCATAGAGATGAGGCTTGGTACCGCAGAGCGAGGGGCCATGCAGGCAAGCTAGCTGTGGAACTGATTAGAGCCATTGCTTTTCTACTTTATTATTCCACTTGCACTTATTCACTTTTTTTAAAACCCTCTCAATTGTGTCTATCCATCCTAACAAACTCCTGTCTCTCTGTATCTCCCTCTCTCTCTCTCTGTCACCCTTTTTCCCTTATTGTTCACCCACTCACGGACGTGTTAAGAGGAACCCTATCCCGGAGCTAAAGACTCTGTTCCTGACAGACTCTCATGTCATCAGCCTGAAAGACTAGCAGCCCTTCCGAGGTACTGACAACAGGCAAACAGAATACAACAGGAGGTTCTCTTTTCTAATTTGGCACAATGATCAAGAGGCAGAGCAGTTTAACCGTCTTCTATTTTGACAGACAACTTAAGAGGTAAAAGACACAACACATTTTTAACTTTCTGTCTTTTTGATCAAGACAATAGAATAAACCACCTCTTCAAATTTTTTTCGCTGCCAAATGGTGATCGTGGTATAAGAAATTCACAACAGGGAGTCTCAATAAAACAAGTCTTAAAACTAAACCTAGCTCTGAAACTCAGATAGAGGACCTTGATACACATATATTTATCTGTATGGGTTTACTTACGCAAGTGTGTGAGTCTGTATCTTTGATCTCATGGATGCAAAAGCCGTGTGCATCCATAACTAAAACCAACATCCTTCGTCTACCAAAAGAAGGCCAGCTTATATGAAGGCCTCATATTTTTTCTGCCATCCTGATTCATAAAAGATACACAAAGGACATTTAAGAGTCTTATCACAATTTCTCCTCAGCTCTATCATTTTGTATTTGATCTGCAGTAATGGGCCAAGACAGCGAGGTAGTCTTTGTATTCTTTTATTTTACAGTGTAATTACAAAGCGATATGACTGACATGAAGTCATGATTAAATATTATTATGTTATCTGGTATTCTGTCTCTCAATGTGATACGGCTAGCTGAAGCAGAGCTGTTTTTGAAGTCCCATCTTGAAAGGCAGGAACTAGGAGTTACATCACGGGAGTGGTAAAATTAACTGTTTTATAGTATGGCCTTGCAAGAGGTGAGTATGGGCGAATACTCAAAATTCATACAGTTGAATAAAACTGAAAAATGGCTAAGAACTGCCATCTATTTATGAATTGATATTAATGAATAATTTATGACTGGTAAATTTACAGCACAAGGCAACAATCTCGGAAAAGCAGGGCAGGGTGATGGGGAGAAAAGGATGCAGAGGCGGACGACTGAAGACAGATAGTAGTCCAGAGGGGGTACAAAATTACAAGTGCTGCCAAGCTGCAGTTCACTGCTGCAGTAGTAGTTCATTAATCAATACCCGAAACACCTAGCCACTAATTCAGGACTTAGCCCTGCTCCACAAATTACTACATGTAGTTTTTCTCCAGTGAAAGTGGGAGGTAGCTGAAGCCATTTTGGAGGACTGGCATTGTTAGCTACCCCCTGTGAGGCAACTCCATAATAGTCCGAGGCCGAAGGTCTAATGCTTTGTGCTGCATTTTCCCATTTTTCACCCTCCAGTCTACTATTGATTCACTGGCTTCTGCACATGCAAGTGATATTATTTTTTAAGCTAATTAAATACACAAAATCATAGTCTTTGTTTTCTGGTTGCTCCCAAAGCATAATTTATGTAAAATAGATTTTTACAACTTTACAAGGTAAAGGTTTCACAGAGTAACCTGGGATTAATTTTACAAAAACATGCACAAGATAAACAGTATGATGTCAAAGTTTCCATGCAATTGCAAAGTCTCTGAGTGGACAAATGAACTAGCTGTTCAATCAATGAAAAAATGAATAAATTAGCACTTCAGTTGAACGAGACTATGTGAAACTACATCTGCTGGATCACAGGTGGCAAACATCAAAAAAAATAAACGTTTGAGTCATACATGGTGCTGGACTCCTGCATCTTTCCTCCGACTACAAATATTATTAGGCCTTTAAGTGAAAGGTGTTTTGGTGTGCAGACACAAACATCTTTGAGCTGCATATGCCTTGAAACATGATCCATGTGTACACATTTACTCTCCTGTGTGCTTTAACTGTGTGTGATGTCCGACAACTGCCTCACAGTCCTGTGTGGTTAAGAAGCATCAAATGCTGCAATACTGCTGTCTGCGTATCCCTCTTTTGTATTTTTCTCATACTCTTTCCTAGTGTCTCACTCTCTTACTTTTGCTCAGCTTTGCTCTTTTGATTTAGCCTTTTCTCTTCTCATTTATTTTTCTATTCATTTTCCTTCTCAACCCTTATCGCTGCCTCCACCAGTCCATCTCTCTCTCTCTCTCTCTCTCTCTCTCTCTCTCTCTCTCTCTCTCTCCAGTCAAACAGCAGGTAGTCAGCTGTAAGCCTCTCTGACATTAACTGATATTAGGCTAGGGTCTATTAGGTCCTGCCTTGCCATGTGAGTTACTGAGCAGAGAGCGACTGCCGCGGGAATGATCACACTCACGTACGCATGTGCACTGAGTCACTCAAGCAAACACATACCCACACAAAGGTAAACACAAACCCACACAGATGTTTCATTGCACACATGCAAAGTCTTTGCAATCTCCCAAACGTGCTCACTTTATGTCTTCTAAGTAACAAAGATGGAGGGATCACTAAAGCTTTACGAGCCTCCTCGTACGAACGCATTTCTTTGCTAAATTCCCTCTGCAAATTCATCACTGTGTGAATAAGAGGCAAACTTTCTAGGAAGTCAGCAGCTGCAATGTGTGAATAAAACACATGTTTTTGTTAAAGTCTGCTGTCATAATATGTGAAAACTAAGCCTGTTTATTACTTGATCACATACGCAAGACGTAATAATTTGACATGCTCCATTTTCCTTAAAAAAAAAAAAAAAGCAGCCGAGAAAATCAAGACTTTCGTCGGCAACTGTGAGGCACAGAGCATATGCAAAAGTACAAGACAAAGTAAAAAGCCTCTTTGGTGTAGAGGGGATACTTATAAAAACACACCAGAACACAGCAATTTAGAATTGCACTTTAAGTTGGTATTAAAGTTGCAGACTAGGCTTTCTGTAAAAAATGTAGTTTCCAGGCCCAAGCAGAGATAACACTGTCGACATCATAAGGGCTTATCTCAGCTATGGAGAACTATTTCCATAGCCACAGAAAACATTATACAACTGCTTTCACGGGATGAGTGGGCCTAGTAAACTGACCTCCATACATAAAAGTGGTGAAGTGGGCCTTTACACTTTAAACACCCACTACATTCAATTATATACTGTCCCAATTTTCAGTGTTCCCTGCTGAGATAGCAGACATCTGTTGTGTCAACAAATCAGACACAATACATTGCCATATCTATGCCACATCCATGTAAAAGCAACTAAACGTGTATACAGTGCAGACCGTGCATTTAGGAAGTGCAGTTAATTATGACTGAAGTCATTAAATATATGCATAAACATATTCAACATTATAGAATATCACAGTCACACAGCTACCCAGAAACCCACAGACCTCTTTGTAACTTCACAAATCTGCCTCACACGCCCACACACATATGTGTGCAGGCAAAAATAAAAAGGTAAATTCTAAATTCAATGTTGGAAGCGGTAAAAAAGACAAAAAAGAAGGAACAACATACCACTTATTTTAGGAAAACAATTAAGAAGCTTCTCATCAACCTTGAGCAGCTTAACCCCTTCACCTCGGCAGTCTGTCTCACTATCTCGTGGCTACTCATTATGTAGGAAGAAATTGCCTTATAATGTTTGTTGACTCAAGAAGCTACCATGTGTGCACCAAGGAGATAATTACTGAAAATTACAGAGGAACATGGAAATGTGGCTGTGTTTATGCCTGTGAGCCTTGTGGGCTGCCAGATTGACAAATTATTCATGTTGTGGTGTCATTTTAGTCTGAGAGGTGAGCGGTGATGAGGAGTTAGTAGAGTGCCTATCAAAAGCGGTTTTGTATCTTTTCTTCCTGACTGTATCTTTTCGTTTTTTGTAAAAAGGCATCTGCGACATCAGAGTGACAAGGACGGCAGCATCCTTTCCACAAAGCAGGTGAAACTTTTTTTTTTCTTTTCCTTCTCCGCCACCACTTCTCATTTGTCACGACCCAAACTTCTAACACTCAGTCACTGTGGTGCACTCTTGCTGTAAAGCTCTTTGGAGGGAAGAGAAACACTCAGGACATAGTGCCTGTCTATCAAGAACCGAACACTTAAGCTTGATTCGGACAGGCGCAATTTCTCAGGGTGATGTGTGTGATAAAATATAATGCTAAGTGAATTCAATCATCTATCCCGACAGATTTTAAATTTACAGAAGACAAATGTTATTGTAATATGTATCTCGATATGATATTTTTCATTATGGCAGTACAGCAAATTTCAATATAATTGTGTTTTCTACCAAGATAGAAATGCAATTATCATAGTTATCAATTATTGGGGTCTCGGGATGGTTCTCTTCCATTGTAGCTGGTCTCAGATCTCTGTGTCAATAAGTTGAATACCAAAGTGTATCCAAGCGAACTTACTATCAGCTCTGATCATGAGGTGATTGCTGGAAAAACAAAAAAGTGTTGTTTTCTTTTAAGTAGACAGAGAGTGTGAACTGTGAAGTGCAGGGAAAGATGATATGTATTGCTGCTCTTTCCAACCCCCGCTGCTAGTTAAGTGGTGGTGCATCATGCTGCTGTCAGTGTTTGTACTCTCTCCCTAGTGGGGTCTGTTCAGTTCGACCACATTTTGGAACAGGTCTAATTACCTGTGGGCCTTTTCAGGTCAGATTCAAACAGTCCTCGGTTGCCTTTTGGATCAGGTTCCTTTTCTTATCAAAATTATTTTTATATATTGGGTTCAGGTGGGTTTTCCAGGGGGACCATTTCAGATCTGGTCCAAAGACCTCTATTTTGGGCAGTTTAAAGGTTGAAATTTTCCTGAACTGCGAGGAAACAAAATTTCGTACGCGTTCCTCCATTATAGGCTTAAATAGGATCAAACAGTGAGTCAGTGTATATGTGTATGTGTCTGGCTATTTGTCTCTCCACTGAATGACCACTATTGATGCTGCCTGTCTGTTATTTTCCCCGTTCTCAATCTAAATACCTGTACAGTGCACGCATGTGTGTGTGTGTGTGTGTACACATTTTTGTTACCTCTTTGGGACCTATTTCCGGTATAAGCACATCTACATGAGTGACAGGATGTTATTAGTGTACATTTATGAGCACAAATGACTAAATTGAACTCTAAATAAAAAGAATAGGACTCTTAGGAGAAATAAGCGTTCTTCTTCACACTGATTTGAAAGTTAGGTGAAGAGGCTAGTATGCATTTAAATATCTGAAGGATGTGAACTGCTGTCAAGAAGAAAAAAAAAAATTAAAATGAGATAACTACCTATGCAGTCTCTGTTGGGTGGATTCTGATTTCATATCCTTACACAGAGGCATTGGAATCACATTGTAATCGGACTTTTCTCAACCGTTAAAATTCACCATAACACGTCACTTTATTACCCAAATGCATCCCTGCATGTTATTGTATTAATCTGTAATTTCATAACTGCAATTTTCAAATTTCATTCCCCCTGATCAACTTCAAGTGCCTGTCCAATGCAAGATCAATTTAAAACAATTTAAATGTTTGCAATACATCCATAAATCAAATGTAATATGTCATATTAAAACACAACTGTGACTCCTATCATATTATTTATCTCAATCATCAAATATTGCTAATGCAAGGGAGTGTGTGTGTGTGTGTGTGTGTGTGTGTGTGTGTGTGTGTGTGTGGGGGGGGGGGCAGACAGTGGAGGTGAGAGAAATTAAAGGGATGCAGGGCTGTGTGATAAGACTTGCATCTGCATATCAAAGGCAGCTTGGAGGGAAGTGGAGAAAATGATGAGGATAAAAACTGTAACATATTGCGAGAGTGTATGTACCGAGTCTGAAGCAGAATCTCACGGGACCAAGTCATTCTGAAGACAAAGCTATTGTTCTTTTAACAAAAGACAGTGTGGATTTGATAAGCAGAATGAGTACTTTAGTGGGATGACATGCAGTAATACACATGTTTAATTAGAGACACGTATTATACTCCTGTGTGCTTAGCTTGTCTGGTTAGACTTAGAATGATGAAAAGCTCAAGAAAAATGTGTCTTTCAAAATATTAAGTGAAATAAATTTTGTCAAGCTCATAAACAAAAGATGGAAGCGCAATGGGGATGCATGCAAAATACCTACTGGTGAACCATATGCAATTTAGTGCTGCGTTCTGCCATGGACTCAGAGAGTAACTTGCTCATTTCTTATTTCCGTTTTTTTCTTTTGCCTGCCCTCTCCAATAACAGCTGAACTGTGTACAGTAGGTCAGTTTTCATAAATTCTGTTTGCGCTTTGTTTCAGATGCACTCTGCACCTACAGACGTGTGTGTTATTTATCCAAAAAGGCACATGAGCCTGGAAGTGCACTCTGCCTGTCATCTGCATGTAATCAGCCAAGTGTGCCTCTAACTGCAGGGAACGTGATATGTGCGGCTGAGTATGCATCTTGCAATTAGCATGGAAATTTTTATAGCTTCTAGGAGCAGGTGCAAATTGCACAGGTGTGATAAAATTAAAGTTGAGGTGGTGAGGAGAAAATGCTATTGGCCTGTATTTTACAGAAATCTCACAGCAGGCAAAGTATTAGTGCACCACAAAAACATATGCAATGTAGCAGCAGTGATTTACCTTCTTAAAAAGATAAATAACCGCAGTACGATGAGGCCACACAAAGGATGGATAGAGAGCTGTGGCTGAGTGGTCATTACGCTTCAACTTTGTTTTCAGTGAGTGGAAAAGTACACTTTTGTTTAGATATTTATTGAGTGCATTTGACTGCAGTAACCTTGAGACTGTAGGCAGTCTTTTACAAATCTTTCTAAAAGATTATTAGCCTGAGTAAAATTTTACGAGACATCTAACAGATGAACAAATACTTTAGTCAGGTAGAGCTGAATTGTGGCTATAGTAAATGTTTTTTAATCTTGTTATTTAGCTAGCATTTTGATATCTTTTATTTTTGGGGATTTGAGACTAATCCAGTGGTTGGATTGGCTTCCAGAAGAGATGGACGTTGGTAAAGTGTGGATGGGACCAGAGAGATGCTTTGCTCCACTGGGTGTGGACTGAGACCGTTACAAATAATTCTAACCTGGGTAGAGGAGGGACAATCACTAAATTTGGAAAATGGAAAAGTTAATGCACATATGACTTCTTCCTTCTCTTTTACTGGCCATTCTATTTTATTTTATTTCATGTGATTTCAACATAATATGAGGTGTGTCCTCATGGCTTTATCAGTGATATTAAGAAATAGCATTTAAACCTAGGTAAGTGTTGAAAACAGCAGGAGCCAAAACATGTCTGTCAATAAACAATAAAATGTTCTGATTTAGGATCTTTTTCCATGTAGGTCATATACTCTGCGTAGTTTCTTTCCCCATATAAAGATACTCAGATCTTTCTGTGCTTGTCTAGTGAGTCTCGGGGCTGCCACGTTGTGAGACTAGTTTAAACCTGTTGTTTGAATAACCTCACCGGAGCCCTGGCCCGAGTGCAAATCCATCTACTGGCCATACAGTAGTTTGATGTAACCCAGTGCGTAGAGCTCGAGGCAGAAGACCCACTGTGCTCTCCACTGCTTGAGGGCAAATGGATCAAGACTGTCTGCTTTCCCTGGTTTTAAAATCCTCAAACTGTGCCTTTGTTCTATCTGTCAAACTGTGCCCTGTTTAGTGTATTAGAGGTACTTCCCTACTGGTTTGGCCCCTTTAAACTTTGGGAAACATCACACTCTTAGTTCTTTTCCCATATTGGACTGCAGATGTGTCAGTCATTCCTACAAATTGTCTTAAGATGGATAACAAGCCCCTTTTAGCTTATAGCTCTTTAGGTGATCATAGTTCCCAGTTCCCCTTTAAATATCATAGCTCTTTATTTCTATCAATGCTCCAAAGTGTTCTACCTTATGATGTGTGGTTCTTCAGAACAAACCAATGCAAAGACAAGTCAATATAACCTTTACCACCCTGTTATGTATGATCTGCTAAATGGTTGAAATATAATGCATGAAAAAACACATTTGTGCCAGTGTTCCCCTTTTGTGCAAATACAATTGTATTCTCTGAGCCTATTTGTATGGAACTCACTCTAGTCAATACATGCAGTAGCCAGAGGCTTTCTACTTGGGTGGTTAAGGGCACCCACTTCTCAAAGGCGTCTTCAAGGACAGATGCAGACACGATTGTGTACTAGTGCATTAAAACCCTAATAAACTCAACTTGGTGTCATTTAGAATTACTTCATCTAAAAGACATTTATGTTAAGAATAAAATAATATTAAGCCAAAAGTGCTTTTTTCATGCACTTTTCTCTGGATTACTAACATTAAATGCTGACTACTTTGAGGTATTACGTGAAATTACAGTACCTGAATTACAGTGAATTTCTTTCAGAAGAAAGCTTTCCAATGGATTCAAAGGAGGATCGTACAGATACATATACAATACGTTACAAAGGACTGACCCCGATGACCTACAGCAGACAAATCATGTGGCTGCGTTTAGCCAAGCGCAGCTATTGTGACCTATAAGTCAGAACAGATGAAAAACACATTATGGTTATTTGAAAAAAATGTGTCTATGTATAGTATGTGTGTGTCGTTATGTGTATGTGTGTGTGAGAGAGAGTGAGTAAATAAAAGACAGACAGAGAGAAAATGAGATAAAGGTTTGGGCATAGATAGACTCTCATCATCTCTCTGTGATTACAGGAGCATTTCACCAAAAACAGCATGTGACTTATCAGAGTGAGCCAGGTTTTCAGACAGCTGACTGTTTAGAGAGAGCTGCCATGGGATAAGTCTCAATCCTCAGTCAACCACAACTCTCTCATCCCCTTCTCACTCTCACTCTCTCTCTCTCCCCCTCTCTCTCTCATCGTACAAATAAGATTCTTTTTTAAAAAGAATCATGCAAATTTAAATCCTAAGTTTAATATAAATGATTGAATCATTCAGCAGTCAAACACAGTCATGGTGTTCTCTCAAATCAAATGTTGTTTGGAAAGTTCGTCCCAACACCGTTGCAGAAGTTCCCACAAATGTGTTGAACTTGTAGGTTGCTTTGCTTTCACCCTCTGTCCAGTTCATCCCAAACCAGTTCCACGGAGACTATGCTGGTCTAGTTCTTTTTCTTCTAATGCTTTGGGTCATTATCTTGCTGTAGGATGAAACCCTGACCAGCCGGTCTGTCTTCCTTTGTTATTTGTCTTTTTACTCACCATTCTGACGGCAACATACAGTACTACCTCCTGCAGTACAGTATTGTCCTAATGATGCATCAGAGGGTGTAGTAACCAGGTTCGTTCCAACACTGCCTTTGTACAGACAGAGAGTTTGTAAGTAATCAGCAAAATGTGGGGCATATGTAGGAATTTTTCTCGTTAACTTTCAAGGCTTAATTTACTTGCATTGCTTTAGGAAAGCAGTAAATTAACCAATTTCTTAATCCCTGAAAAAGGCCTGTTTTCTATGAAGTTTAATTTAATTTTCTTAAATGTGTTTCTTAAATGTATTTCTTTTTTTTCAACCTCAGGCAGTTTACCACTTACCTTTCTGCCATTTAAGGTTTTTCACTGGACTTGAACTCCTGACATTTCACTAAAAACTAAAAAAAGGTTGGTTTGGTATAACTTTTGTCCAGTTGTGTACACACACATCTTTGCAAACGCAGGTGCAGCACCCCAACGGCAAACCCTGACTACTGATTCTCTGAGCTACTCCAAGGGGATCTCAAGCCTTTCTATCTCTCCTATAACCCAGAATTGTTAAAAGATGACCGTTACTCCTGATGATGTGTGTGCGGAGACACAGACAAATGTAAACAGTTAAGATGAGAAACAACAGGTCTCGTGGGAAGATCGCAAGTGTAACCTACACTTATGGATAGAAATAACAAAATAATGCTTTTCAAAATAGAGATAGAGAGGAATAGAAAGACCCATGCACAAACTTAAGATAAGATAAAACAAGATAATAGATAAGATTAGAGAAAAGGCAAGAACCATATATTCTTTAGTCACTAACAATAGGAAAATAAATAGTATTTTTCCATGGAACTAATTTCTATTATGCATCTGTGTAAGTGTAAATGTGTAAACTTGAACTCTATTTACCGGAAGGTCATTTGGAATATCTGTCCCAAGTTGACTTGCTGGGTTTTGTTGTTGTATCCATGCAGCATCTCACCAAACAGGGTGTCATTGAAGTTGACATCCTGCCTTGGGCATTTTGGTCCTTCACAGTTGTCAGACTGCAGGAGGCAGGAGCGCCCGTCCCCTGCCAGTTTGTACTCCTGCACACACCTGGGTAGAAGGGAAAAGCTGTCAATACAGTGTACAATTCGTAATGTATGTGAACCTAGTTACACATGAGGTGAAAGTATAGATACTCTATGTGTACTTGCTGGCAAGATGCTAAACATTATAAGATGAACTGTGGCGTAAATGTTGCAGGTTGATGATGAAGCAAAATACAAAACAAGAGATCAAGAGAATTTCTTGATTGAAATATCACTCATGAAGCCTCTTTCATGAGGAACCTTTATTTCCAGCCTCCAGACACCTCTCACTATTTTACTGTTAGTCTCACCCGCAAAACATAAGCACGTTGCTGGAGCTGGGGTCATCTTCAAGGGGCACAAGCTGCTGGAGACACAGCTGTTCACAGCCTCCATTGAAGCCATCCGTGCAGTCAATGCCCCTGGAGTAGTCATAGCAACCTGAGCCATCTTTCATTGGCCTCAGCCCCTCAGGACACTGCAAGAAAAGAGAGACAGAGAAAGAAGGAGAGGTGGTGGGAGGAGGACATAGAGAGAGGGTGAGGAGGAAGGCATAGATTTGGGAGAGAGTCAGACGCAGAGGTCAGCGTGTGCATTTTAATCGGGATCAGGTGGCAGCGAGGAGGCAAAAAGATAGTATAATGCGAAAGATGAGAGCGGGGAAGATGGCAGTTGAGAAAGGAGGGAGGGATTCAAACAAAGAAGAAAGAAACGTGCTAATTATCCTATTTGATAAAATACAGAAAACATGGTAGTTTTTTAATGTGATTCATGTGATTAAAATGGAAATGAAACTGCCAACTCGCAGCTTAGAATCATCAATACTGCTCATTTTACTGCTCGACTACAATGGCACTGTAACTCGATACAGAGGTCTGTGTTGTTTTTTCATGCCAGGAACAAAACCCCACGCGTTACGTTCTCTCGGTGAGAATCTACACTGGCAGGTGCAAAAGAGTGTCAGGTGACTGCACTTTTACACCTTCCCCAGGCCAACAAGGAGTGTAACCAATGAAAAGGAATTTATCGAGTAGGGAACTTTCCATTCCACATTGGAGAGAAAAAAGGGAAATAATTAATTTATAAAGTATAGTGAATGAGTATTACATACTCTAAACATAGGGGACTTTGAGGAGCAGAAATGTCTCCATTTCATTCATACACAAACCTTGAAATGACATTGAGGGCATTGAAACATAGAGATTTATTAGTATTGGTGAAGTCAGTGGTGATGTACTAAGGTTAATTAAAAACAATGTACTGATTTCGCAAGTTTTTAGATTTTCAGTTACATTTCATCATTCTGTTTTAGTTCAACTCTCAGTCTACCCTTGAGACTCAACAACCTCCACACGAAACAAATCACATTTACCTGAGCATACTGCAAACATTCTGGTCAGACACCTGATGGGGGAACACTGGGTCCAAACATTTTAACTTAAAACTGGCTGTTACAGTTTAATTTATGAAGTATTTTTAATGAATTCTATTTGCCCCAACATACGAAATACTAATTAAGAATGACTGCGACAACAGCAGATGCACTGTATATCAAAGCTGGACCCCATTAAAATGTCATTTTGCTTACCATTAATAACTTGTAGACTTAATAGCCTCCTCTTTATGATTTGGGTTGCATTATCAATCTTAGATGTTAAACAAAAGGCTGTTACACAACCAATACAAAGAGGTTACACTTGATGAACTTTTCTGCTGGCTCAGTTTATCTGTTAGAGGCGAGCGAAATGCTGCTGGGAAACGCTGTTGAAAAGTTTTGTCATATGAAAAAAAAAAAAAAAAAATAAAGAGATCTAAGTTCCCTTATTTTATCATTTGATTCAATGATAATATTTATTTAATATTCCTATAAGCAATTAGAATAGGATCTAGTGACTTTCAGAATTAAATATTAACATGTAGAAGCATCAATGCTACAATATTTTGAAATGTTAATTTAGTAAGCCGTGAATATTCTTTGTCACTCAGTATTATACTTATATGACCTTATATAACAATTTTTTAAATCTATTTTATCATAACATTATTTCAAAACATAACATACTCCTTGTTATGGTTACTCAACAGGGATTTTATGCTGCAAAAGAGAAAAGAGAGGAAACTAGAAGTACCGCCTTGCGTTTGCATGCCTCGCCAGACAGTCCGGTTGCAGTTTACTTCCATGTCTGACTCATAGTGTATGTACTGAAGACTTTGAAGGAATTTAATAAAAGCTATTAGGTGTATTTGATCATAATTAGCATATGATTTCTTGCGTTATGACCAAAAACGGAGTTTTGTGAGTTTGCCATCACACGAGGCGATGCACTAGACAACCTCTCAGACTGGCTAAAACTATTCATGACAAAGATACATCAGGATTGTCACACCCAACACAGCAGTAACATATGGCACTAATGGGAGATAACGTTACACCCCCAAGTGAAAACTGCAAACTGCTTTGCAGTGTTATTACCAATTGTGCCAGTTTACCACCATCAAACAAAAGGCCGGAGGGTGAAAGAACTATATCTAGAAGATGTGTTCAAGTGTTAAAGGCGCAGTAGTGTCTTCAATAAAGAAAAAGGAAAGAAATCATTTTGTAGACAGAGACGCAAACTTTTATCCAGACTGTGCTTAAAGGTAAAAACATTAAAAAAAAAAAATCAGGGTGAAAATTGTTTTTCTTGCCCTTCAGCTTTGTTTTGACTGCACAGACTGGACAGTGTTCAAATCCTCCTCTAAAAATAGACAAATCTGATGAATATTGAATGTCAGTACATTTTGTTCTGCAAGGTGCCTGAGATCTGCAGTAAAAAAAATTACCTTCGGGTTGCCAAAGAAACTAAAGGCCTCATTTGATAGATTTTAATAAACGCTGCTCAATAAAGGACAGGAAAATTTAGGGAAGTGAAATTAAGTTAGAAATAAAACGGGTCAAACTGAGATACAAAGACCTGATTGAACCAGAGTTTAGAAGAAATAAAGTGAGAGATTTTTGGAAAGCATGAAACTTATTACTGAGTTTAGGAGAGAGAAATGGGAATGTTAGCCAAAATGTTTTCAGATCTAACAAACAACTGTTTCATTCAGCACTTTTAAACTACAAGAGTTAAGGAGAAAAAAAAAAAAAATCACAATTTTGGAATATTTCGAATACTGTGACAGAGCTTTTCTACCAGATAACTGTCTATAACGCATTCGATAACATCTGTTTCTGGGGGCTTACAACTTGCCTGGATCAGCTTTCTTATTTTCTCCACTTTTTTGTAGCATCTCATCAACAATAAAATATGAAACAATGCTAAATGTGAAACCTCCAAAGCCTCTTGGCTTTGCCACCAGAGCAACAGCTGTTCTTCAGTTATCAAGCCTTTTTTGAAAATCATCAAGGACAAGATTTTAATGCAGGCAGGGAACAAACTGGAGAGAAAAGATGTAAATGCACAGCGGACGCCCCTTAAGCTTGTTAAATTACTGCATATGTTTTGGCAATTGGAAGACCCTCATACTCATGTCAGGCTTTAATTGTATAGACTTTTCTACATTCAAGTCTTGCCTCATGGATGTGTCAAAACGGGGTGAGGTGGCAGTTAGTTTGTATTATCCTGAGTCTTAAGTTGATGCTCAAACGTTATTTGATGATCAACATTGTGATTTACAATCCTACACTATCAACAGCCACCAGTAGTAACTGAACTCTCTGCTTCTAATTACGAGACTAGTTTCTCATATTTAGCCTTCTCATAATGGGAAGATCATATAGTTGAATTAAGATCTCTATCTCATAAGATGGAATGAACGCAGTTTTTGCAAAAAGGGTGTAACACTGAAATAAGGTCACGTCAGCTCTGTCTTTGCTGTAGACATTTTCCGATTTTACGATACAAATTGATGGACAGCATTTTTTAATCTCCCAGGAGAAACCACTGGCAAACACTAAAAAAGGATGAATGTGCAATAAGAATTATGCATTCTTCACGTGTTCTAGACAAAGTCCTATACTGTAGGTTAAATATTCAATGGAAAAGCTCTCCAGTCCCAGATCCATTAACTGTATCTCATGAATGTAATGCTAACTTCCTCACCAGAACAAGATTGGGGCCATTCATCACACTGAGGCGGAGCCGTGGGAATAGCTGTCTGTAATTCAGAAGTGTCATGCAGCACTCGGCAGTTGAATGAGAGGATTTAAGGTTAGCCCTTAGCACAGCCCACTAGCTACTTGCTCTCTCTGTTCAGACAACTCTCCAAAGACACAAGGGCTGGGCAGGGGGAGGATTTGTATTTCAGATAAATGAATTTCAGTCCGGTCTTCTGTAATGTTTCTGCTGTGAGAACAGGCCAAGAGATTTCAAGAACCAGAAATGCAATTTCATTGACTGAGATGTTGTTAGAATTATAACTATTATTAACATCTTGGCAGCTGATCACTTATTGAAAACACATAAAATAAAACATTAGATTCTGGTGAATTGATTTATTATTTATTATTTACTACATAAAGAAACAGCAAAAATGAAACATTATACGCAGTGTGGATGTTTGTTTTTGTGTGTTTTTGTGCTCACAAATTTGCAAGTTCAATCAATTATAATTAATATCTTAAACTACTGGATTAAATTTGAAGGATTGGATGTTTACATATTATCTTTTTTTCTGCAAATGCATATCTGCTCCATTCCTGAATGTAGGCAATGAAGGTAACAACTAAAACACTAAGTGCTGACCATATGTATTCTCTGGGGGCTATTACAAATGAGAATTTTATGACACCATTAAGCAACAGAGTGATGGTATTTCACTGTTGAGTATACTTCAGGGATTAGAAGTACAAAACAGGTTTGAAGAAATGGAAGTAAAATGAAATGCACCAAAGATAACGGCACGTATACTGTATCTCCCTGCACTTTATATACTACACACAGATCACCCCTAAAAAATAAAGTTCACACATTCTGAATGAATTCTATTCATTTTGCTAATCACCCATCGGCGCCCTCATCTTTAATCAGGAACTGAGCGTAATCTATCTAAGAACTCCTGTCAAAATTAAGATGCTAGATGGTCATACTGAATGACAATCACACATTCAAAAAAAAAAAAAAGGAAGAGATAGCAAGGGAAGTGTGAACAATCTGTGATGAAGGATTTATATATTTTCACAGTGCAACTTTTGCAAATTTCAACAGAACATGGCTAGGGAAGTGGTGTAAAAAGTGAAGACTTGAGAAACAAGGATAATAAGGAAACATATCCTTGCTGAGTCTAAACAAAACAACACACACATAAAAAAGTCTTCAAAACAGCGCAGCTCTAAATCACACTGACAGGCGGGGGGGGGGGATCAAATACTCTAAAAGCATATTTGACAGCCTAATCTGGTTTGAGGGGGCAGAGACACATGCCCTGTAGCTCCACTGCTGTTCAAATGGGTTAAATTAGGCACAACAGTTTTATTGCTGCAAGAGCAAAAAAAGAAAACTTGTGAGGGTGAAATACAGTCCCCAGCAGTTTGTTCCTCATATTCATGTGAGTTCACACTTAATCTTCAGTGAGAAAAAACAGAGTTGTCTCTTAGCTATTGGGAATGCTACTGCCTTGTTCTATTTCACACAGGCCTCACTCTCTAACACAATCGCTCACACTTGAATACTGAGCAGTCATTTTTACCGATAAAATCCGCATGTATGTGCTCAGCTAACCAGGATGAGTCCATTCTACACTATGGAGACTGTGTTTGCAGGCCATTTGGTCTTCAGCTGTCATCCTCCTTTACTTAGTGGTGACAGCACAACGGATGACACTGAGAGTAACGGATTGCCTTGTCCCGCGGCTGCACCACACTCTGCTGCCATCAGCTGAGCTTGATCGCCGAAGGCATGAAAGAACTTCTGTTATTTGCTTCCTTTTATGATGAGCACAATGGAGACATGGCCTGTTAATGGTGAGCTATCTTTGTTTACGTCAGGAAAGAAAATATAGACAATACAAACACCGGTAATAGACACACTTTTAGGTTTAGTGTTGTTAAAGTGAACATGTTAACAAATTGATTAAATGTCGACACCGCTGATTGATTTTCTGAGATAAGCCTCTGAGGCACAGGTATACAAAGATATATCAAAGAGAGTTACACAAATGCATCTCCTTTCAGATATCAATGGAGGTTATTATAAAAATAGCAGCAATACTGTATACTTCAACTTACTGTAACAGTTGAGAAATAAATATTATCTGCCTCTCTTGATATCTTCATCTTGCCACAAAGAATAACAGATATTGTCTGTACTAGTCCACCTACGTTTATAAATTATGAGAAGGGAGAGGAAATTCAAATACCAGTCTTTCTCAGCATGTCAAACCTGTTAGTTAGGAATAAAGCCTGTTTGATTTAATACTCTTTCTCAATCCATTAATGCTTGCTTTGCTTCCATTGAGCCATTGAATTGACTGAGAGTGATCCTAATTCAAAAACGTGTTAAATAATACAGAAAATATTGGACCCACCAAGGGGCCCCCTTAAATTGGTGGATTATGATACAATTTTAACATAAGACAAAAGCACTGCTTCAGTAGTTTGCTGATGTTGCTCATATAATAATTTCACCCATTCCAAATTCTTGGATTATCAGGGGCACATTAGAATTAGATTATATTAACATATTGAATATATCTACACATTATTGCATGTTTTGGTTTTACTGTTACGCTGCAAGTATTTGCTAATATTTGCTCAGAAGGCTTATTTGAACTGCATTCCATTGTGCATCTTAATTCCCACCCTTGACTGCAGCAGTGTAATGCAGATCTCTGTGGTACACTAAATGACACACTTGATCCGGCATTTAACCAACGGTGTAGGACTGAAAGGATGGAAGAATTATTATTACAATGTATTTGCTTTAAACTATAAAGCATTGAAATTCAGTGGTAATGAGGTAAACTGAGCTGTGCTGTGCAGCGGAGCAGGGGGAGTCAAGACGCTCATTTGCTAGCAACACGGGACTGTGGAGACATATAGGGGATGGTGGGTAGAGGGATTAGGGGATAAGGGTTTGCACGAAACCTTTGTTTGGGTGGAGTTGCTATTTTTCCTCCCTGTTGACTTTTTATGCAAACCAGAGGCAACCAAGCAGAAATCTCACTCCACGCTGACAACTCATCATTTAATTCCTGACTTTTGGAGTGTGCCGCACATTTTAATAAAGTCTTACATACTGAGACAGTGTACAAGTACCTTAAAATGAGATTGGAGACAACAATATCCGTCTTTTCTAAACTACTATAAACTACTGGAATTTGACAGGCCAAAATTAAAGTTTCAGGTGGTGCCTGAAGTTAAGAAATACATCTTTGCCAACCCAGCATCAAAACAACTTTACCAGAGATGTCCCAAAAGGGACATCAACTGATGAAAGATATGCCACTAATGTCCTACCATCTGCTCACCCTCTGAATACTTCCATTAGGAAGACGGATACTGTAGCTGGATACAAAAATGTGCCATAATGAAAAACATTCCAGCATTCCCTAAAAGCATAGAAACCAAGATAGGCTGCAGTTGTCATACTTAAAGCTTAAAAATGACATGCGACCGGGAAAAGCCATGTTTACAGAGTTCTGAACTTTACCAAGCAGCCCCAGGAGAGTTCACAGAGTGCACCAGTAATACCCCTTTCACACACAAACACAGCGAATGACATGGTACATTGCCCACAGGTTCAACCAGAATTCCACCGTTCATTCCACACCACTGGCTAAAGGCTAGATGCTGTTGCTGCTCTCACAATTCACATCTGCCCAATGAAGTTTCCTCCTCACAGGGTGGTTAATAATAATCAAAAGAGGCCTATGAAATGTTGTTTTTACAATTTGCATTCAATACATCCACCATATGTTTATTATTGTAACCCTGACCGTGAAGATCTTCTTACCTTAAGGAAGCACTTATTTTAACCTAAACCACAATCGTTTCTCTAACCTAACTGATGAATTTTGGTGCCTAAACCATGACTGTTCCACAACCTTAACTGCTTGTTTATTATTGTTAACATGTTTTTGGTAACATATTATTGTGACGCCTGCTGCTGGTATGTTCCTATAGTTCATATCCCAGGGTAGGGAGAAACGACCTATATGGACGTTTAGGTTGGAGGACTTGTTGAGTGAACATGTTAAAATTGAGCTTGGCAAAAATGGTTTTAAATACTATGCTCCTTACAAAATGAAATGAGTATCAAAAAGAGTAATCTCTCTTGCCCATATGATGATTTTAAAACACTATGATCTGACATTATAACTACCACTTGTAATTGTTGTCTTTACATTTCCAGTAACTAATTTCCATTTCACACAGTGGAAAAAAGGTTACTGTGATAATGGAAACAACAGTGCAGGCTTTAATGTAAGCAGCGTAACTATAAACAGTTTTACACAGCACATTACTGCTGCGCTGTATAATATAACCAACCGGTGTTTGATGAGCCAAGTGATGAAAAAGGAAAGCATTAGCACAAAAGCATTACCTGACTAAAAGACTATCCTACACTTACAACAGCTGTTGTTATAAACTGAGGTTAGCGAGCGCCAGAATAAACCACATGTCATCCTCTCTGGCTCAGCAGCAGCAGAAAGGGGACACAGGCAAAAAATGGAATGCAATGTCTCCAAAACTTCAGCACTGGCTCTGACTAGAATTTAATTCATTGCAAATGCATTTCAACAGTCTTAAGAGCAGCAGACAGCCTTGAGGGACTGACTCTGATAATGGATTTTAAGCCCTCCGTGTGACATGTCACTGCTCGGTGTTAGCACCCACTCTGACAAGGATGGTTAAAATAACACCAACCCGAAAGAGTGAGAAAAGAAAATAATACCACTGTGCCTGTGATCCTCTGCGTTAATCTTTGAAGACTAGGGGGCTTTGTCAGTCTTTTTGTCTGCCTATTAATCAGCTACACACAGAGGTGTGCGACTGTTCTGAGTAATTTTGAAGTAATATTTCATATAAGCGTGAGTGTATGTTAAATCTTACCAATAAATTAGATCCAGAGGAAAAGGAAGCTGGAATAAGGCAGAAGAAACGAGTTTGTATGCATTCTCTTTACTTGTGTATGCCTTTTCTTTTTTTTTAAATTAACATTAGTAAGGCCTGGCAGTTTTTTGATATGGTTCTATGTCATGGTGATGGTTAGCTGTGGGAGAAAAAAAAATGTTCTGTTTGCTTATGCATGTGTGTGGAATCAGTTAATAAAATACAGCATGATATACCCAGGGACTTGACGTGGGACAGACTTTGACAAATAATCCAAGGGTTTTATTAGCACATGCTCATTCATATTTCATTCACACTTTCTCCACTGTCCACTACTCTCCACCTCTGGATCTAACAGGGATTCTTCTTAGGCCTTGGTCAGACTGCCCAAATCCATTTTTTGGCATATCACGCTTGTATCCAGATTGATTTTAGAAAAATCTGGACAGCAAAAACCACATGAAATGTGATTTTTGCTAATTGGATCCAAACCCCATTTGGAGGTGGTTTGAAATGTGATTCCAGTGGGATCTCTACAGATGTGTCTCAGTCCAGATGCTCTGGCTGCTCAACTCAAAGTGTCTTTTTGAGTCACTGGAAATGCGACACACAATGACGACCTCAAATCCAGAGTGACGGTAGCTACATAGTTACTGATGTCTATGACATTACTACAGCAACGCATGCAAATAAATCGGTGATGTTCGGTCACACAAATCAAACCTTATCACTTGCAAAAAACAGTGCGGACAGTCTTAGCGTCATAGGCTTAGTATGAGAAACTACCAGTTAAATGTTACTCTCCAGCCCTGTATAGGTTACAAATTCTACTACCACTGTACAAATGCATAAAACATAATTGGGACCACTGTTACAGATGTCCAAAAGTCTGAGACCACTTTCCCATTCACTTGAGTGGCAAAGTGGTCTGTAACTCTAACTGTAAATTACTGTACATATATCAGCTATTTGACACAATACAAATCATGTACATAAGCTAACATGGCTGAATTTGTATATTAGTAAAACAATATGTGAAAGATATATAGTTTTTTAAAAGCAAGCACTATAAAATAGGTTGAATTAGGTGCAATATTTTTACATGATAATACAGAAAATATGTGGTAGCACATACTGATTATCATTTAATCAAATATTCCAGCATTTATGATTACATTAATGAATATCTAACATTATACATTTAAATATTACATTTATGAAATTGGTGAGGAAGTCAAAAAATACCACTTATGTACGTAACTCTTTATTGTGAGAACTAACTGCAGCTTTGCAACCATTTAAATGTTACGAAACAGACAGAAAAAGGTATCAGATGCATGAAGGACATGCCTTAATTGGAAGCCGCATTCAATTGTGCTACTTAGGAAAGACTGACACAGTCCACCATTGCTGTTCATGCACACTTTTAATGAATCATCCTTATTAGGGGTGCAGAAGACCACCAAACAAATGCAGAGACCTAGGGTAATTATAATAATGTTATCATATTATCTGTAACAGTATGATAAATATAATACTGTCAGCATGTTTGGGGCAAAAGGTAAATACCACATATGTAGACAAAAACCTACCTCGGCCATAAAAAAACAGCCAAAAGCTACTAAATATGCCAAGGTTGGAAACTGTCATGGTTCTGATGAATGATGGGGAACATGATTCAGGTTTATTAATATTGAGTAGTCGTCATGGTAACACAGTGGGAGGCAAATCGTGGGGGATGAATTTGTAGAAGGCATGGGCAGAATAACTTGTGATAAGTGAGTGTCTTGCTAAATATATTACATGTGCTTCATATTGTATGTATTTAGCTCATTATACAAGGTGCCTGGATAAGTCTGTCAGTCATGGTATGCATTACTGCTTAATGGCAGCGTCACAAATGAAGCTGCGTGTTATTTATCATTTGTGATCAGTGCCAGACAAAACTATAGACAGCTGTAACAGTGTGACACAAGTTTTTGTCAGAGAGAGTTCCAGTGACTTTTTCACGCATATTGTAAATAGAAGATTTTTGTTCGAATAAAAGTGATCATTTATTTAGAGTTAAAATATTAGGAATAAGAAAGAAAAACAAGAAAACAGATGTATCAGTGTTTGTCTTTGGTTGACACAAACAATGAAAAGACCAGTCGATTTATAGCCCCGTCCAAGCTCTTAATGACTCTCCAGACCATCCTCCAGCGATTGAGATGGCTCATCAATTTAATTACTTTACAGCACAGGCCCGCCCCATGCTGTCAAAAGCCTGGCAATGCAAGTTTCCAGTCACCCTGCACTTGTAAATATGCCAGAAGATAACCTCTTTTGCACTGCATTTTACAATGTTACATCTAAAGTCAAACTAGGGTTGATGAATTAAAGAAGGACGTTAAAAAGACAGCTTCATCATTAAATGTATTAAATATGTATTTGTAATACTTTTTTTTTTTTTTTACACATAATAGTGGTATCTAAATGGGGAACCTCAAGCATTTTACTGATACTATTAGTAGCGCTACTTCTACTTAGCTGTTGTCCCTGGAAAAGTTTCTATTGATCCATACTATATTGTATTGTATTGTACAGCCCCATCGTAGTCATTACAGCGATCTGATACATCTTATGTTGGCAATCTTTTTCACAAGGCAATTTCTGTGTTTTTCTTAAGTATTAAATGGGTAAGAAGTTAAGCTCATAGTGTAACATATACACTGCTCAAAAAAATTTAAGGAATGCTTTGAAAACACATCAGATCTCAATGGGAAAAAAAATCCTCCTGGATATCTATATTGATATGGACTGGGTAATGTGTTAGGAACGAAAGGATGCCACATCGTTTGGTGGAAATGAAAATTATCAACCTACAAATGGCTGAATTCAAAGACACCCCAAAATCGAAGTGAAAAAATGATGCGGCAGGATAGTCCATTTTACTGAAAATCTGTTGCAGCAACTAAAAATGGTACTTAGCACTGTGTATTACCCTCACGTGCTTGTATGCATGCCTGACAACGTTGGGGCATGCTCCTAATGAGACGACGGGTGGTGTCCTGTGGTATCTCCTCCCAGATCTGGACCAGGGCATCACTGAGCTCCTGGACAGTCTGAGGTGCAACCTGGTGGCGTTGGATGGACCGAAACATATGTGCCAGAGGTGTTCTATTGCATTTAGGTCAGGCAAGCATTTGGGCCAGTCAATGGTATCAATTCCTTCATCCTCCAGGAACTGCCTGTATACTCTCGCCACATGAGGCTGGGCATTGTCGTGCACCAGGAGGAACCCAGGACCCACTACACCAGGGTAAGGTCTGACAATGAGTCCAAGGATTTCATCCTGATACCTAATGGCAGTCAGGGTGCCGTTGTCTAGCCTGTAGAGGTCTGTGCATCCCTCCATGGATATGCCTCCCCAGATCATCACTGACCCACCACCAAACCGGTCATGCTGAATGATGTTACAGGCAGCATAACATTCTCCACGGCTTCTCCAGACCCTTTCACGTCTGTCACATGTGCTCAGGGTGAACCTGCTCTCATCTGTGAAAAACGAAGGGCGCCAGTGGGGGACCTGCCAATTCTGGTGTTCTATGGCAAATGCCAATCGAGCTCCACGGTGCCAGGCAGTGAGCACAGGCATGTCATTGGCCTCCACCTGGAAAAACCATTAATGTTTTGGGGGTCGTCTCATTGTTTCCCCTCTAGTGCACCTGTTGTTAATTTAATTAACACCAAAGCAGCTGAAACTGATTAACAACCCCCTCTGCTACTTAACTGACCAGATCAATCTCCCAAAAGTTTAACTGACTTGATGCAATACTCTGATTAAAAAGTGTTCCTTTCATTTTTTTGAGCAGTGTACATTAACAAGACTAAAGCAAACATTAACATAAAAGGTTAAATGTGTGTACAATCAATACAGGGGCACACACTACAACAGTGTGAGTAATAACTGTTTATAACCATAGGCGCCCATACCTACACAAAGTGCATAACACCAAAGCATACTAATTATGGCTGTATCTATGTAATGGCACATCAAATATTATGGATTGCTCGGAAATATCACAAAAGCTAAGATATGATACAGCAGATGGCATGCTAATTTAATGAATGGCATTTATCTTGGGGAAAAAACATTAAGAAGGGTGATTATGCAAATGTATTTCAAAATATATACCATGTATCACTTAGATACTCAATAAGTCTTTTATCTGTAAAGTCCTGCAATGACTACTGAGCAGCACAAGCACTGGTCATTATTTGAACAACTTAATTCGTATACTGTATGTTGGTACTGTTGTTTTACATTCAATTTTTTGTTTATTTCATTAACTGTTTTGATACAATTGAGACATTGGCTATTGTTTGTCAGGGTCTCCTTATTCTAATTCCTGAATTTTCCAATGTGCCCCAGAACAATAGGAAATTGGTGCACAGTTACGGGTAAAATACATGGGACATGACAAGCTTGAATGCTAACATGCTGGAGACGGCAGATCTGTAGCTCCTGTGTGTCAAGCCAGACTAAAGGCCTAAATCCAACATTACTAGTGTGGCACAAGTCTACTGTCCCATAGAAACTGGCTGTCAACCAATGACTGTATATAAAGATGGACAACACGACAGCTCCACAAAAGTGAAGGCAAACATCTTGATCGCCCCGTGGTGGCTGGCTGCAGTATAGGTCATAAACCCTGCCCCCTCCATGTTAGTTGATGGAACATGGGCCAGACTAAAAAAAAAAAGTACATGTCAAATAAATTTTTCCCAAAGATGTTTTCTCTCATTTTAGGTAGTTCTTGTCAAGCTGGTTTATGTTCAAGCGTTCATTTTTCCGATACATTCAGTTTTAATTAGTTATTTAATGCTATAAAGAGTAGGTGTAATGTCAACACTGACAGCTGTGTGTGGGTGTATGGGAGGGACCTCAATACCTGCCGATGACTACTACACAAAGTTTGGCTTCAAATGACGTCACCAACGCAAGATGGCAGCGCCCGTGTCCGGGATATTTTGGCTTCATTTATGTACAGTGGAAGGAAGTGGAGATGCGACGTCCATATTTACATACAGTCGTTGTTCTGTTCGTTGTTGTTAGCTGCAGCTCAACACCCGTGCAGCTGACAGGAGAACTGGATAATAAGTGTAGGGGCCTTTTATCAGTAGGTCTATCACTGACAAGCACATTTCTAACACAAACACAAGTACACACACGGACCCATACTTGCAATTGCTGTTGGATGATGTTATACTTTCAGGCCCATAAAAATTTCAAACCACAATGTACAGACACATTTTTATAAATCCAGGTGGCTTTAAATAATGCAGGTGAATTTTATTTAGTCTTGAATCAACCATAGTTATAACAATGAAAAATATGAAATATTTAAATGCATGTACAGCCACTTGTTTATGTCAGCGTGACATCTAGAAAGAAAACCAGCACATGGCATCTGAGTACACTTACCATGCAGCCAGATGAGTCTAACTGTCGGTCAGACACACACTTGAAGTTCTTTTTGCAGCCACCATTATCTCTGGAGCAGTCACGGACAGGCCCGAAAGATGCCAGTAAGTCTTCTACTGTCTCAAAGTAAGTGGACATCATGGCCTCTTCCCTGAAATGGTAGAAAAACAGGTTAAAAACATGAAAATACAGATGCCTTTGCACAGTGTTTCACAGTGTAATTAAGGACATACTGGTACAAGTAATGACAAGTAAAAATGTATGCTTGAGCAGCTGAATATAATCCCTCACCACCTGGAAAGCAGTCTCTCATATCCTTGTTGTCCCTGGTGCAATTAAGAAGCTATTCATGCTTGCACATGGTGTGACAAAATTGTGGTGTTTTGATGGCTTTTACCTTTCCACCTGCAATTGATGACTACCTGTAATGTTTGCAACTCATGTTAGTTTCATAAAAGGGTATGAAAGATAGCATAATGCCTAGAATATGAAAAAAATGTAAATTCAGATGATGAAAATTAACAATAACAGAGCTATTATTGAATGCAGGAAAGTTCTTTTTTTCTTTTTTTGACATGACAGGTTTCTCCAGTGAGGTTTAGCTTCATTTTCTGAATGGCAGTGCAAAGGCAAATCTTAATGGTTTTTAAACCATCGTGTTGTCAAGGTCAACTGAATAGTCAAATGTCTCTTTTATGTTTTTTAAACGTTTTTTTTTTGTGTGAAGCAACTGTCTAGCATTGTGTCAAATGCTTATTTTGTTTCTATGATGTTTTTATGTTTTTTATGTAAAGCAATGGACCATAGCACTGTAACCAAGATACATTTCCCCTCAGGGGCAATAAAGTTTACTTTACTTTAATAAACCATCAAATAATATTGATGTACCCTATGGCATGTGTTTTGCTGTAGCATGCTACAGCCTCTTTAAAACAACTGTTTTAAAAGTTTCACTGCAATAATGCATTCAGGAGTTCATGCTGGTTCATGGTGGGTCATGTCTGGGGCTAACCAGTGCTTTGGCATTAACTGGACATGGTGTGTTTGTGGAGATCCTAGTAAATCAGCAATCTCCATCCATTAACTCTCATAACTAATCCAAGGCCAAGGCAACCAGGTCCTCCCTAGCTGGCAATGCTGAAGGAGACAGCAGAAGAACAAAAAAGTAAAAGCAAAGAAAAACACATGCATACACACTCAAAGATAAACTAATTTATTTCATGAATGCATTTAATTTTGTTTTTGACATATACGATAGCATTATAATGATATTTTTCATTTGCAGAGCTCCTTAGAGGGCTAGATGGCAACCGCCTATTTTATTTGATCTGCATAATAACAGAACTTTACTGAAGTTACATTTAATGTTAATTTCTGCAGATATTAGCAGTTAATCTATAATATGACTAAGAGTCTACAGCCATGCTAACAACTAACATCATAATGCTTAGCAGGTTATAAATGCCATATTCCCCATTTTAGATAAGCATCCAAGTATGCAAACATTTGCTGATATACCACAATTTTGATCCAATGTTAGATGTAATGACTATCCATCCAACAGTTGTTGAGAAATTTCATTCAAAATCGCAAAAGTTAGCCTTGTGGTGGCACTAGAGGGCTGAGGATCACTGAAGTCGCCATCCCTCAGCCACTGGAGACCATGTATGCCTGTGCAAAATCTCAGCTCTGTCCTCATGAGGCAAAACATCATTTCTGAGGTCCTGGTTAAGGTCCTTAATGAATGGAAGTCAATGCAATGTCCTAACAAGGTTAGCTGCGCAAACGTATGTGTGTGTGTGTGTGTGTGTGTGTGTGTGTGTGTGTGTGTGTGTGTGTGTGTGTGTGTGTGTGTGTGTGTGTGTGTGTGTGTGTGTGCGAGAGAGAGTGTGCGTGTGTGTGTGTGCGCGAGACTCTGCCACTGCCAGGACTACACTGTTTAAAAATCTTTATAAACAAAGGAGGAACCTGTCATTTTCAAATGCTGGAATATTTGTCCTTTTTTCTGAGAAATGTCAGCTTGACCAATCCTGTATAGCTAAGCTGCTGTCTTCACTTCAACATGCTCAGCCATGCCCATACACTGAGCTCTGCATGCCTGCTGTCAGAGTGAACGAAGGGGTAAGCAATCCCTATGTTTTTCCTTCTGAAGAAACAAAAGCACTTTCTTTTGCAATGGGACCACAGGGACCATAGTCTGTTGTGAGGGTGACTTGACTCTACAAACAGCAACAAGATCTCGAATGATGGGAAGACAGATGCCCTGCTGAGCAAGGATGATTTTGGTGTATTGTCACTGTCACTGTTTGTGTGTGTCTTCATCTCTGTGTACTCCGGTGCTTTTGTGGCAATGTCATTTCAAACAAGACACGGAAAATAGGGCCACCGAACCAATAACACACATATTGATGTTACTGTTGTTGATCTGATTAAAAAGTCCTTAAGTGACCTCTCTTCAAAGTGGACATAAACCATCACAAAGTAATTTATCTTGCAAAGTTTCTTCACTGAGCAAAGATGGCAAAGTAAATTCAAAGTATTGACTCAGTATTCACTGTAAAATACCTTTGTGAAAAGAATTGTATATTGTGACCTTGGCTTTAGGCAAAGATGAAAGGCAAAGCATTAAAATTAATCAAAAAGGTAGGAATGTTACGTGCACAGAATTGACAAAAATAACTTCACAATTCATATCTTATTAATATGAGCAGGGATGTATTGTGGGTAGATGTGGGCAGAAAACGTCTACCTAACTTTTCAATTGCAAAAAAAGAGTTCATAGTGTTTGCCCATGTGTGATCAGCTTGTGTGATGGTTTTCAACGACTCAAACTGTTTTGAGTGAGGGATTAATTGTATTAAATATTCGGTTTCCATGTTACATTTCTGGTACATCAGTCCGTAATTGGCACATTGTGTGAGTGGTGAAGTATTATGACTCACTGACAGCACATTGGGACTGTCCCCTTTGCAGAATCAAACCTTCCCTGGCACTGTGCTGTGCTTATAGCAAACCACTCACTGTCCTCACAGTCAAACACTCTGAATATATATATATATATATATATATATATATATATATACACAGGATGTCCAACAAAAGACAAGTAACCTATCAGTCCTGACTTTAATTTATGGAGTCAGGTGTTTGTTTTGGTTTTGCTTGTTTTTTTTTTTGTGTAATAAAAAGGTAGTGGATATTAATGTCATCAAGTAAACAGGAGAAAACTGTATGTAAAAATTGTTTTACAGTCCTGTTTAAAATTATTAGCACCCCTGAATTTTAAGAACAGACTTTAGAATATCTTAAGAAATAAACACAAATTAACCAATTTGGTATAATCAAACATTTTTAATAAAATGTTTAAGGTTACTGTTCAAATTAAAATAAAAAACAAAAATTGCAGAATATTAAAATAATACAAACATGAAATGTACCCCAGACACATTTAATGGCACTCTTCACTAGTTATTGGTTGCAGAACCTTTGGCAACAATGACAGCCTCTAAACATTTCTTGTAGCCATCTAGAACCTAGCACCTGTCTGCTGGTAGTTTCTGCCACTTTTCCATTGCTATGCATTCAAGCTCTTTTAAGTTTGCAGGAGTCCTTTTTGCTATGGAAGATTTCAGCCTTCTCCAAAGGTTTCTAATGCATTTTAAGTCAGGACTCACTGCTGGCCAGTTTAAAACAGTCCATCTTTTCCTTTTCAACCATTCTCTTGTGCTGCAAGATGTGTGCTTTGGGTCATTGTCCTGCAGAAAGACCCAAGACCTTCGCTTAAAACCTAATTTTCAGACACTGGGTAATACATTTTGCTCTAAACTGCCTTGGTAATCTTCTGAATTCATCATTCCTTTGATATGTTCAATACCTCCAGTACCAGAGGCAGCAAAGCAGCCCTACAGCATGATAGAACCTTCACCATGTTTTACTCTAGGTAGGGTGTTCTTGTCCTTGTGGGCTTCATTTCGTCACCTATAAACAACCTGATTCACTGCATTTCCAAAGAGCTCTCCTTTGGTTTCATTTGTTCATTGATCATTATACCAGAAAGACTGTGGCTTATCTCTGAAGATTTTTGCAAACGTTAGTCTCTCCTTTTTGTGACTTTTTTTCAATAGTATTTTCCTTCTTGGCCTACCGCCCATGGAGCCCTACTTGGTTTAGCGTGTGGTGTATGGTACGGGTGGGAAACCATCGCTCCAGATTGCTCCTGGTCTGCCTGAAGCACCTTATATGTCTTGCGTGATGTTTTTTCCACAATCCACATCAACCTTCACATACTCCTCTCATTGAGTTTCTTCTTAGCACCATGTCCTGGAAGTGTCTTAACAGTTTTATGACTGTGAAACTTCTTGAAGACATTACAAACTTCTGAAACAGGGATTTCAAGATCTTTGGCGATTGCCTTATAGCCTTTGAAATTGTAATGTTTTTTGATAATAGCATTTCTGATGCTCAGAGACAGCTCTCTTTTCTTTACCATTGTGAAAAAGAAACTGGAAACAATCAGGCCCTTTTTATGCAGCAAATCCATCATTCACTGGTTAATTCAGGTCATGTGAAAACTGAAAATTGAGCAGAGGTGAGTTTAATTTATTTATTGATTCATTATGGGCACTTATTTAAAGAATTCAAAATGTGCCAATAACTGTCATATTTTGATTATGCAGAATTGGTTAATTTGCATTTATTTCTGAAGAAATTCTAAATTCTGTACTTGAAATTCAGGGGTGCCAATAATTTCAACTAGGACTGTAGACGGTTGACCACATGAGGGAGGGGATTTGACTGGAGAATGTGATTAAAGATACTAAAACTTCTGTTTTCAGTGGAATAACAAATGTTTTATCATCCTAATAGACACTGTTGATATGGTTATGGCAGACCGTTATATTAGTAGTATTGATGCCATCCAGTAATTCCCAATACGCACGATCAATGCATTATTGCAACTCTCCAAACAGCCTTTTTTTTTTTGGTAGTATATTACAGTTTACTGTTTTGCTGGCCACATGAGCATCTCTGTTGCAGTTAAGCATTTTGGAAAATACGTGTTTTTCTTAAGGCCAAATAAACAACATTTGTAAATAGGGATGGAAATTAACCTTTTTAGCCAACTAGTCATAGTCACTGGAGGATATCTCAAATTCATGTAATTAATCATATGTATTTTTTTTTTTTTTTGAAAGCATCTAGGGACAACATACAGTATTTGGGCATAACTCTCCAAATATATAAAATGAGAATGGTGGAAAAGTTCCCGTTGTTGGTTCTCCGATATTTACTTTGGTACATATGGGAGTTGTAGATGATTATTTCTGCCATTGGGACCCATAACATCAACGATCAATCTTTAGCCATACTGTAATAATTTTTTAGTACATTTTTCTAATGAAACATAGGTCAGAATGAAAGCAATTTAGCTAAATATTCAAACATGCCATTATTTAGTCTGCAGAAACCAAAATGAATTAGCCTAAAATTACTTCTTCCAGGGAATAGGTGGAGCAGAGTTCTCTATTTGAGGCTGCTGGTCTCGCCTCCTTGGTGGTGCAGGTTCAAGACTAATGAGAATTAGACCTTGCGATATTGATGTGCCACAATGTCACACTCATCTGCAAACTCTCTGATGTACATCAGAGATCATAGACCAATGAAGCCAGAAAGCACCACACCATCCAGATACAGTGGAAATGTAGCCCTATCACCACCGAACTGGAGAGTCTCAAGACCCCAGCTGCACCTTGATGAATATCAAAAACAGGAGAGGGAACAGGGTGCGTTCTTGTCAGAGTCTGATGCCCACATTCAACGCGATTGACTTAATACCAAAAAAGGGAAATACATCTCCCAAGTGTATTGGTACTGAATGGCTCACAACAGGCACTTTGGCACCGGATACTACCATAGAACAGGATACCTAAAGGTACACTGCCTATTTCCAAACCACAAAATGCATGGACTAAAGAAAAGCACATTTCAGTGACCGCTTGATTATCAGGGGCAAACAAGCCGGTCCACTGTTCCAGAGCCAAGGATCCTGCAAGTCAAAAGGCAGAGATCAGTGCAATACTTACTGAGGAAAAGCTAGGCATGGAACATATTTAGTCATTATGGACCTCAGCAATTAAAAATTGCTTTTAGAATATGTAATTCCATTTTGGGGAAGGTGCCTGATCTGGTGCGTGAAGTAGAGAGGTACCAACAAAATGCAGTTGGGCTCACCTCTATACACAGCTTTGGCTCTGGAACCAAACTCCTTGATAGACGGTGAACTCCTATTCAGGAATTGTCCATGGCGAGACGTGCCAGTCGGTTGTGGGACTACTGACAAATCACCTGCTGGCGGCTGCACAGTTGGACTTTCTCCCGGTGGATGAGAGGGTCACCGTCATGTGGCTGCGTAATGCAGAGAGAGAAACTATTACTGTTGTTTGCGCATATGCGCTCATTTTTGGTTGCTAGGCTACAATGGCTGGTAAGATGTCACGCATGGCGAAACGCATAACTACACAAACTATTTGCCTGAACTTAACAATGGGTAGCTGAACACAATGCAACGGTAGCTAAATGGTATGTTTATTTAATTGAGAATGCATATTTATTTTGAATGCTGACGGAGCATGAATGCATTTTAGAAATGGAGCAAAATTTATGCGAGCACCAATTGAGCATCAAATCCATGGTGCAATTTCTGAATCTTTCTTGATTTTAGGGCCGAAGTTTATATAGTTAATAAGGATCAACAATGTTGTGATTCATATCACAGCTAATCAGAACACTCATGCTGATTAGGCCCATTATCTATGTGCGTTGATTTCTCAGTATTTTTTCGTTTTGACATTATCGCATAGCAAAAACTGTTGTACTTGTGAGGATTATCTCCAAAGCATCTGTGTTTTAAACACGTCTGTAAAGACTTGCCCTTTATCAAACTGATCACCATTCACAACCAATACTCCTCGAATGTCATCCCCCATTAAAGCTACACATGTTTTCGGAGGGCACTCTGCATTAAGGGATGGGGTAGGGTATTAACAAACAGCAAAACTGTGCACGCTCTGCCATGACAAGGAAGCATCAGTACGGATATTGAAAGATGCTTTGACAGGACACCATTGTTCGTTTCCCGTTGGAAACTTGTAGTCATTGTTGTTTCTTTTATCCATGAACCTTCCACAACCTTAACTCTGTGTTTATAATAGTAACCATGACAATGAAGATCCTCTAACCTTAAAGAAGTGCTTATTCTAACCCAAACGATAACTTTTCCTAAACCTAACCAAGCAGTTTTTGTGCCTTTCCAAACTGTGACTGTTCCATAAGCTTAACTGCATGTTTATTATTGTAACCATGACGACAAAGGTCTGGTACGCCTGCCACCATAGCGCTGCTATTTCAGGAGATACTGCTATGGGTTGTATCAGAGGATGGGGACAAATGACCTACAGTATATGACTGTTTAGGTTAGAGGACATGTTGGAGTAACCATATACATATAGGTACTGTTTAGTTGTCAATGTATAGCACAATCACCATGTGCTATAAAGTAGATAATGCATATATGTATATATGGTTGTTTGTGTTTTTAGACCCCAAACCTCCTAATTGCACTATTATTATTAAGATCTACAGAGAGAGAGAGAGGGAAAGTTCATTCTCTGTCTTCGTCTCCCATGTCTTATTCTTCTTCTCTTTATTTGGCAACTCAATTTTTCTGAATTAGACAGGCAACACATGGCATTCTGTGCATCAGTTCTTTCTGTCAGGCACTCAAAGCATTGACAAATGTGTCCTTAATTGAGAGGAAAGCAGGGTGTTGGGAAGGTGAGGCAGACAAATATAACGGGTTGCCTCAGCTGTGAGGTGAATGTTAACCGGCTCTCCTTCTGGATAGGGGGAAGAGTGAGTTGAAGAGAAAAAAAAAACAATCAATTCCAAGATGCCTGTTGCAAGACAGTCCAGAGGGTGAAAAACTGGGGGAAAAATGCTAAAGAAAACTCTCAGTAAGGATATTGGAAAGCTCCTTAATATTTTGTGCAACATATTAAATTATGATACAGAGTCTGGAAAGAATTCAACAAAGTTTGCCTCTCACTGTTTAATTGACAGAAGCCCAAAAACTGATCTCTATAGGTGTATAGGAGAGTAAAGCAATCAATCTCTGTACAAGGTTGTTTAAACTATATGCACTGATACCAAAATCAACACAGGCTGAAATTCTGATGGTGTTTCTTTTCCAAATCATTAGCTGATCAAGATAATCTCCTCTGGCACTGTGACTCTGTTGCTTGACCCAGAAGCACATTGGTTGCATCTAAACAGTGACTAATGTACTTGTTATTAATCTCCCTCTCTGCCTCTTGCTTTTCCAGATGATGAATGACCAGGCAGCGCTGCCCAAAGTTAGAGCGCTGCTCCAGCATGATTACAGATCCAGTTATTGGTCTGCCCCTACACTTGATTAATGCTCTTGTTCCAGCTCCCCACAAATATGCTGACTCTCATCAAGCACTTTTGTCATTGAATAGAATGCGTTTTCTTTAAGCTTCTTGTAATCACTGAGGAAAAATCTTGGCGGCGAAAAAAACGCTAAACCTAAGTGATAAAATAAAGATGGATACATCAATTCTTTGGTTTGTGTGTAGAGTTATAAAACATTTTGGACGGAGATTTGCAGCAAGGAGAAGTGGATTTATGTACTTAATTTTTTTTCCTGGCGTCCACCTCTTGCAGTTGCACTGGATCATTGGCAATGGCACATTTTGATGGTTCACTTGATAGCAGTGAGCAACGTCATTAATCACCAGCGTGAGGTGTCACCAGTTACTCAGGGTTATTAACAGTTCCTTATCGACAATAATGCCAGTCTTAGAACACAATTTAGCGGGCCTGAATCATTGTGTGTTGTGATATTCATGAGATGTTTGCTGACACATTGGCTTTGGTTCAACAATAATCAGTAGAACGCAAGTCTAATATTAGATAAGATTAAATTTTAAACATAGCTGGCGGGTCGGTGAGTCAGAGTACTCCAAATAAAAAAGGCTTAATTTTTGTTAATTTCTTCAAATAGTACAAGTGCAAGGTAAGCTTAAATCTTGCGCATTATAATAATGTCTTGAGGTACAGCATATACAATGGGTCCTTTTTTCCAGTACTACCAAGACAACAAAAAAAGGCTCAGCCTGAATTTCAACACTGACACAGTTATTGATTTGTTAACCAGACTAAAAACTGAACACAGCCAACAGTACAGCATATTTTATGCTTTACATTCTATACATGCCTCCACTGTTAAATAAAAACCTTACAAAGTGTGTGTGAATGCTTACATTGAAGAGAAGATATTGTTGAGGCAAATCTTTACTGGAGGCTAATTCACAAACTTCAGGCCATTTGTGAAAGTTAACTTACTTTATGACCTTGCATTCTCTGCTCGTGGAAATGCACAGAGGCATATAAACTGATATATGATTATGATTAATGGATGAGGTGTGATTTCAAATGTCGAATTTAAAGAATACACTGAATGTCTCCATTCTTTTATACAGGCAAGAATGAACCTCAGCCCAGAGCTGAATACTACAAAAGAGTAAGCTCCGCTTTTATTATAATGACCCATTTGATCCTTTTTTAAAAATGCTTCTTGTATTTAAATACGCCTTACAACATAGTAGGGACATTAACTTGAATGAACCTTTCTCTACAATGTCTGCCTTTAAATGCCAGGGACTATAAAGCTAGAGTAATGAAATAATTTAAAAAAGTTTAAATAATGTGTATTAGGAATAAAGGGAACAAATCTTTGAGATACAGCTTGACAGCTTTATAATCATTTGTTCGTTGAAGTGCAGCTGCAATGCAAGCGTTCTTTTATAGGTAAATAATTGAACAAGCTAATTCTGGTAACCTTTTAGCAAGTAGGTTAATACTGTATGTCAAGAGGATGTTACCAAGAACTTATGCACTCAGAGTGAAATCGGGGGGGAAATTTGTTCTGTTTCACATAGGCCTCGACCTCTAATAAACTCTGCACACTCAACCCTGTGGAGCAGGGCACTGAAATTTACAAGCACTGGTTAAGCCAGTCAGAATGAACACACTAAATGTTCCCACAACAGGCAGTATTTTAAATGTTTGATCCTGAAACTGGAAGAACAACATGATTACCTTGGATTAAGGGTGGCCTTGCCTCTGCTCATCTGAGACAGCACTGCCCATCCTGGCCTAATTTCCATAACCATAATAAACAAAAATAAATTATCTCTTAATTTGAATGTTAGGATTCAATGGCTGCTGGAAAAAAAATTAAAAAGAAGTAGAAATTCCAGTCGAAAATAGTTCTCATTCAAAGCACCTGAAAGCAAGGTCTGTGGATCTATCTCAACACAAAACAAAAGCAAATTTTCAAAGCTTTGAACACCACAAAAACGTGCAATTCCATTTAACTCCACTGAGCAAATACAATTGAACTTATCAGCAGGGCTACAGGAAACTGGGAAATAAGGATTAGAATGTGATGTTGGTGGACTGTTGTCGGCTGGTTAAAATACGGAGGCCTTTTTCTTTCTTTTACGGAATGCTCAGTAACTAATAATGGTAAAAAATCTAAACATGCTGAGTGTGTAATTTTAACTCCATCTTACTTAAAAGGATTATTAAAGAAGCCTAATCAGTCCGAGCTTGGGTGATGTAGATATCAAGAGACAAAAACCTTCAGTTAAAAGCCGAGCTTGGTTCAGCTGACACTTACCTTGACACTCCCACAGAATCATTTTCATTGAGTTTTTTCAGTGAGCTGAGGGTCAGAAGTGAAATGGGGATGCATCCTCTTAAAAGCCACAGCTACAGTACATTTCATTACCTACATCAACATGTCTATCATGACTGGCTGACTACATCAGTGCTTGCATAAACACTTTGGGAAAGTGTATCAGATAGATCATCCCATGGGACATTGTTCCACAAAAATGCTTTGGATAATGAGCTGTCTGCATTATTCATGACAATTTGACAGATCCTCCTATGTTACAGGAAGTAATCATTAACCAATTACAGAACATTAATGTATTACTCTAACTGAAGTGGGCTTCTAATCTGTCACAAGATGTGTATTCCCCCTTCATGTTTTAAAAACTCTGGTCAATCCATCAACAGGAATTCACACTGGCAGACAAGAATAAATGGCTTTATTTCCAACTATTATAATGGATAGTATGCAATATGTTATGTTGCCATAAAGTCAAGTCAAGTAAAATATACTAAATGAAATATTCTAAATGGCCTCCTCTAAATGGAGCTCATACAGTGAGGCCAAAAAAGTGCATTCTAAAAAGACTACTGGTGTAATTTCAGGAGGTGACAACAGAAGGCATGCTTGTCACTTTCATGAAGGCACATCCTTCTACTGATGAATAGCTTAACTTTCTTTAACCAAAATGGAGCTCTTCTGCTGTGAAGTAAACAAAAGCCAGCTTCTCGCTCTCTGCTGAAGTGCTCAATTTGCACCTGCAGTTGTGATGTTACCCAGCAAGGTCTTTTCATCACGCAGAAACAGAAGCACATGAGTGGTAGCCAAGAAAATGCACAAAAGAAGAAAATGCTTTGGAATAATTCCTTCACCTCCTAGCTAAATGGAGATTTCAGTCATAAATATTCTGAGTCTGAACTGACCAGCTTGTAACAGAAATATGGCTATGAACTGTTGTTGCTTTAAACAATCTCCTCACTTTTTTAGCTCAATATCACTGATCACAACCTCTAAGTAAATGAAATACCTTGGCTAATTAATCGAGAGGCATGCTATAATCCCATTTATGTCAGAATAAGCAGATCCTTACACTTACCATGGGAGTTCGGTGCTTTATGCAGTAGTGGATAAAACTTGCAACAATTTATTTGATGCGCATTGGACATAAAATCCAATACTCAGTGATTACTGCGATTCAGGCTTTCTGATTTACAAATTATTTTATTAAAGATTTTCCATCATCCAAGAGAACTGACTGCAGAGAAGATTCAAATTTACCAGGCAGGTAAAGTGGACCAGTATGTTTAAATGAATTTTCAGTGCAGTGGATGCCTGTCCTAGTTTCAAAGCATTAAAGCAGCTCATGACATGCTGCAGGGATGAAACACTATCTACAAAGTGGACGTCATACTGGGGTGCAGGACAATTGTTTGCATTATGATATTAGCAACAACATCATCAGGATTCCTTCTGCTATGACTGTCCTCTGTTGGGTCAGTCCACGTGCTGACACTTGCTCTGCTCCAATCATCAATCAACAGGTACACGCCAAGGTACTTTATTGAGGCAGCGTTCCCAACCCAGATTGCAAAATGAAACTTCTGGCCCAACATATGACTAGGTCCTCGGCCCAAGTTTGGCCCATATACTTCCACATCTGGGCTGATTCCGGCTGTTATCATCCAGTGTTGGTTGACAGCCAGGAAGATTTTTTGTGTGTTTTCCAGAATTGGTTCAGATGTGTAAGTAGTCATGCTGAAAGTCATGCTGTATGTGGGCCGGACTTGGGCCGAGGAGCAGGGCATATATAGCAAGCCAGAAGAAACACTAATATGTGGCCCAATTATTTGCCAGAAAAATTCTGGTATCTGGGAAGGCATTGCTCCCTGAGTCAAGTCACCATGTTGTATTGTTGTATATGTGAAGTTTGAGTTAAGTTATATAATTAAAAAAGTGACATAACAAATAATAAATAATAATCAAATTAATAAATCAGATTTATATAGCACTTTTCTATGTATCCAAAGATGCGTTATCACACACAAAGGATTAAAAAAAAATACAAGATAAGAAATTAAAACAGGGGCAGAGGTTTGTTTCAGACCTCTGACCTTTTGTCAGTTCATTTGTGGACCTTTCAAAAAAGTGTTATTAGCCCTACCTTAGAATATGGTAGGGTTAGAATGTGGCGGGTGAACCAAATTAAACAGCTGCTTAACCAGAAAAAAGATTTATCATTGCAAAGATGGTCTACATTGCCTCTGTCATATTTGTTTGCCATTTGGAAACTGGAAAATGTTTTGTTTTGGGGCTACTTGAAATCTGGCTTTGAAATCTGAAAATGAGTGGTCCATTTCCATTCCATTCCAAATGGACATTCAACAACCTACTTATAATATAAACACTGCCATGGCATGGACATTGCTAAGAAATACAGTGTGGTTAGTGGTGGCTTTGTGTGGGAAATACTAAGTGGTGCAAAAGACAAAGTAACATGGTATGCAGTATGTCTTTGCAAATTCCATCATCTTTGGGTAAACACTTCACTGTTTATAGCATTAACAATCAGAGTTCATCAAATGTAATTGAGCAGCATATTTAACAATTTTGTCTCTATATCGATCATTTTGACAGGTGCAAGATTCTAATTTCATTGTTTTTTTCAGCATAAATTACATAAACGTGCAAGCAGAGTTAACTGATTTGTGTTTTTCTTTCTTAAAAGTTCAGTCTCAGTTTTTTTTAAATGTTAATGTTAATGTTGAGACTCAAATTGGGAATATGACTCCTTGTCATTCTGAATACATTTTGCTTGAGTTAAGTCGAGCACAGTATGTTTTTCATGAAATGTCAGTGTGAATAAGAATATGTTTTTACACACCAACAATTCTCAGAAGGACCCCTACTGCTTCCAGTGTAGTTTGCAGGATGTACAGTGTGTACATGTGACACCACTACGGTACCAGTTTTAAAAGGTGGTGTGAACTAATTTTGTGTAGTGACAAGGTAAAATAAACGGTTGCAGTGATTCACAGGCACATACTGTACTCCTGTAACACATTATTGCAACATGTTTTATGACATTTGTTTTTCGAATTAAATATCACTTCCCAGGCTGATGTCAGTTAGATGGATGACTGATTTAATCTGCAGCTGATGCTCTGACATGTTTTGGGATGTTCAGCTGCACTGATGCAAACCAGTAGCTACTGACTGGATGACATGACTGGATGAACAAAATGTCTCATGTTGTTATATAAGTTATATAAATTTTATATTGACAATATGTTGTTATTGGACTGTTGGAATGCCAAATCCATAACCTTGTTAATGCTCCTTTCCCTTTTGGATTCAATATTAAGATCCTATAGATACATAGTCAAAGTTTTTTTTCAAAGTTTCTAAATTGGAGACCCCTTGAGGATTTAATGACCTGGTTAAAAGCTTAATGGTTATTTTGACTTTTATTTAATTTCAACTGTCTTCCTTTATTTTAACATTTTTTAAGCAAAGTCCGCAAATTACTTATATTTTATGTTAGTGATATATTTTTGAGTACTAAGCTTAACCCTTTTTTCCCATGTACATACAATATGCTTATCATTGATGCTTACCTGTACTTTTAATGTCAAATAAACCAAACTACAGTTGCCTAAAGCAAGAAGCATACTGTTGTATAGTGACTAAAGCCAGTTAGACTGATATAAAGTGGTAAGAAGGCAGCAGAAACAGCAAAAAAAATAATGATGTGACATTCCAAGTATATGCCTGTTATATAGTTATAAAGAAACGTCGTACATAATGGAATTTTCTCAGAATGACAGACTCAACACTAATGCTAGTGTCATGGAAACAGTTCAGACTGAAGTAAAGACATATATTATTTGGGCTTACACACTCCACTACACAAAGGGGCCTCATAAAATATTTCTGTGTCACTCAAGCTGTCCAGCCAGACTTTCCAATTCCATAAGCACTGACACTTCCTGTATTTGTTGAGACCTTCCAAAATAAAACATGTATGTATTTATAGGACCGTAAGTTAATATGGACAAGACAGGAAAGCCAAGTTTCTCTTGCAACAGCGGTGGCGAGATCTGAGCTGAGTCAGACTGACCTGACCTCCCCTGGATCTTCAGTAACCAACACGTCTGTCTTACAGCTGGCGATGGGGTTGATGGACAGTTCCACTGGTGGCACCACAAAGCTCTTGCTGACGGGCAGCCACAACCCTTGGCCCAAACTGTAGAATGATCTGTGTTGGCACAACAACAAGACATAAATGTCAATCAAAAAACTGTGGCATTATCACATTGGGTTATTGCACACAGCCACATATTGTCCAGTATGTACATACATAAGCATGCAAAGATATTATTGCGGGAATGAGCACACTGAAAGGTCTAGGCTTATAATGGGTGGTGAGGGCCTGACAGAAAGACAGCAAGATTTATTGCTGGCATAATGTACAATTTTTATATTGAGTGTGATTTATACAGTATAATGGGCAGTATTGTTCTTGCACAGTTAGATTGGTGTCTGGAATATTTGGGGTCTTCTCCTAGAGGTATTTCTCGCAATTTTATATACATATTTTATGCTATTCAAGATTAAAATGAATGTATAAAAAGGCTTGGGAATCTTAAAAATTTACACTGATCACTGCACATGCTATTTTAAAAAAAATATTTAAAAACAATTTTTTACATTAGAACAAACAAACAAGCAGAACGTGCTTTTCTAGCTACATCGAGTCAAGGAAACCTCTTTGGCCAAAATAATTTGCCATCCTTTGATGTCAATCTTGTGTGGCAGCTAATTTAATTGATATTCACGTGTGGTGCATCTATGGCACAGTCGGAAACACAATTCCATTTGGAGAAATACATTAGAAGTAGCTGTGGTGGCATGGCTTTTTCATTGTTTCTTAAAAAAACAAAACAAAAACAAAACCTATTCTTCTCTTTAATTGTAATGTGCTCTGCAAAACAATACTTTGGCTTGTGTGTGACGTGTGCTGATGACCATCATTAAAGATGGTGTAAAAATAATTTGGTTTTGATAGAGATGCTTCCCTGGAGTGAAAATTAATATCCCCAGGGGGACACCTTGCAGGGTGCCTTGACTTGGCGCCTGGGAAAAACAACACCCGGTAATGCCTCGCAATAGCACAGAACATTGCTGTGTTTTGCATCATGTGCTTTTAATGTATCTGAGCAGGTGGTTGACAGGACCACAAATTCCGATAAATCTAGAAACGAAGCTGGAACGACTTGGCTTGTCAAAACTCTTGTCATTGCATCTAATCAAAAGCTCTCATTTGACTCACACATAATACATATCACAAAAAGCATTTTTTTTTCACCATTGCAACACCATCTTGGTTTATTCACTGTTAAATATTACTGACATCTAACCTCTACAAGACCTGATTAGTGGAACACCCTGCACTGCCAAACCTTAGCATTAAAACCTTCAATTCAAACCAAATTTGACTTCAAAATGCGTACACTTCCCATTTAAAATATTACATCTAATCCAGTCTTCTTGTAGCCCCAGTGCTTTCTGTTCAAGGGATGCTTATTTTCTCACTGTTTCCAGCATCAAAACAAAACTGAGAGGCAGCCCTGGTTTCCTGTAAAGCTCCCCATCTGTGAGACCAATCCCTGTTACGATTAAGCTCCTCTTTTCACTGCTACAGGACTGACACTAACACTGTCCAGCTGAAGAGCAATGCAGTCTTTTCCCCAATCCTCCCTTACATAGGACTGATTTAAAAAATCCTTCCAAAGGGAACCCACTGGGTTGCTGTATCTTTACTCACTTTGTCTGCTATCTGCATCAGTGTGCGCATGGCTGAATGTATTTGTGCTCTGGAACTGTGTGTATATGCAGTTGTCATTTCATTTTTCCGCTTTCACAAATTCTGGACAAACAAAGTGTTTCAACCAAGCAGTAGATTTGGTTTCCACCTTATTGTGTGTGGATGCCAGCATTTGAGACCCTTCTCCGACACGGTGCTTTTAACTGGCAGTAGACAGCTGAAAAATGTAATGTGTTTTTGTGGAGAACAAAGACTGTGGATTTCGTACCTCATTTCTTAGGCTCGTGCTGAGAAGCTACCTCTGCAAGATCAGTGTGAAGAGGTGCGAGTATACTTTGCCAAAGAACTCTTCCTACCTACATACTGGAGGGGTAATGAGCATAAAATCAAGATAGATTTCGCAGAAGTAAAATCTTTCCTTTAGCTCACTTTAGTTACACAACTAAATAGAACTGAATGAAGAAATGACCACATCAACTTTTTGAAGGTGTATAGACAAAATTATTACTTGTACTGTATATGGACCATTATCATAGTGGTATTATTGTTTCTGTAATTTACGTTTCCTGTAATTGCATCTCAGTTACTGGCCTCCTGAAATCTGTGATACTTGCAGATAGAAATAGGGATTCTTTATCATTATAATAATTCATATTAATAAATGGGGGAAAGTTATTACTCAAAGTGCTCCTTTTGTTGTTTTTTTACAACTCATGAAAAAGTCTCCATCCACAGGGGTTCTTGGTTATAAAGCAGGGTCCAAAGACCCTGATTACAACAGGTATACCAAATCCATCATGGCACATAAGAATAGTACATTTCATATTTTACCTTAGCATTATGTTTTGTACCTTCATATACATTTAACGCTCTCTACATAGCCTTATATTTATCATCAACGTGATTGAGGATTTTGTTTACAGAAAAATGCCTCTGTCTGAAATGTGTGTAATGCACTAGGTCAGGTTTATCTGCCCTATTTAACTGAAAAAAAAGAAAAACTCCAAAAAGAGTACAACAATAACATCAAATACAAATTTTAATAACGACATAAAAAAAGAGGGCAGTATTATGAACCCTTTTGAAAAGAACTGCTGAGTGATACTGAATGGGTCCTTTGAGCCTTGCACATCTTGAAAAATGTCAGACACAATGACCCCATCACGAATGAGAAGAAGAACACAAATGGCAGTAAAAGCATTTGAAAGGAGTCCATCCAGGACTGCCCTTTGGGCTATTTGTCCACACAAGAGCCCATGGGTGAGACTTCACTCCAGCACGAGGTATATTTGTGTGCCCATTCAACTGTGTCTGTGTGTATCTGCACGACACTCATCTGTATGCTCTGTCACACAAATGCACATACACACGCACGAAACACATGCCAAGAACACATCAATCTGCTGTGAGTCCACGGAGTCACAGATGGCCAGCAGAAATCATGCACTCAGGAGATCCACCCGTGGTGAAGGACTCACCTGAAAATCCTCTCTGGGGCCTGCTCTCCTGTAACTAGATCATAGCCTTTCTCCAAGTTAGCGTATGGCCAAGGACTTGACAGAGGGCACGGAAAGAGGGAACACCAAAATTAAAGAGAGAAATATAAAAATAAGTGTCATAATTAGAATGACATTGAATTTTGTTTATCTACTCTGGGTAAACATTTTGGAACACAGGATGATCTTGATAATTTTTCATGCAGAGACCAGAAAGATGTTGCAGTTGTGCGTTTAAAATGCTTAACTCGGAAAAAGAATAACACAAAACAATAAAACTAAACATAAATGAAACACAAAGTCACACAACCAACACACATTGGTGAAAGGCTCTGTTATAGCTGGATAAGATTAACCTCTGGGAGCTGCTAGTCCTATAAAACTGGGAATTGAAATTTGATCTGTGCTGGACTGCATCCAGCACATGACAGGAGGAGTTGAATAATGTGACACTTTTAATCAACCAATCCTTGGGCAAGCCAGCGAACTGCCAAACAAAGTCAGAGTCAGAAAGAGGGCTGATTTGACTCACTTACCCTATCCAGTCGACTTCCACTATTTGTTTTTGTGTTGCACTCTAGTTATCCGTCTCTTTCTCTCCCACTCTTTCACTCTCTGCCCTCCCCTGCTGTTTTGTGTCATTACACACTATAACTTCCCTCCTACCCTCTCCTCCTATCTCTACTTCTGATTCCCTCTCCAAAGTCTACTTCATCAAGGTAAGAGACCATACAGGTACATTTGCAGGATTTAGCTCATTAACTACAAATTGCTTATATTTTACACTACTGGTGACCATTTTTTAAAGCGTAAAGTAAGTTATTAGAATGAACTTGGTTGCCATTCCTTTTAATACTCTGAAGATCAACTTGCATATTTGTTCCAGATAGCTAATCCATCACAGCAAACAGCTCACCTTTGTTTCTCTCTGCAAAGTTAATATTTTGTGCTAATGCAGTTGGGAGTAGGGACCGCCCAACCAGCTGTAAGGCCATTGAAGTACAAGTGAGGTTTTAGATATAAGTGGAATGAGCAGACAGTACTTACCCTTCATTGCGACCCCAGTCGCTGCGAACACAGAGATGTTTATGGACAGGATCAGGGGAATAACCCTCATGACAGCTGCATTCTCCTGCGACATAGAGAACAAGAAGGGGCACAGCGGCAGATATTTATTTATCCTCAGGAGCTGAATAAATCGCCATGTATGTTACCCTGGCCTTCACCTTCATTAGAGATGTATCACATAAGCAGTTGCCATGCTATCTAATTTATTGGTGAACAAAGCTATTAGCGAGGCTATTTTCTGAAATGTTCCCTCCAAAATTAGTTGTAACATTCTCTCGGACTGTCCGTCATAAAAGCATCAAGATGAAGCTGCATATTTCAACTATTGATTTTTCTCCCAGGATACTAATGGACACAAGATCCATTTGTTACAGACCTATTAAATATATTTTTTGAACATTAGAACAGCATCCTATTTTACAGTAAATGTAATGGCATAACAACAGAACTTGGAAAAATAACATTAGTCAGCACTGAAATGAGAAAATTGTGACATAAAGATTTGCTTAATTGCATACACACAGGTTCACACTAGAATCAGTGGCATATTCTGTTGGCTATAATCTGACAAAAAGTGACTGGGTCTCTGTTTGATCCCAGTATTATTGTGTCCATCATCCTCACCAAGGTATTTTTGTCCTTGAGAGTTTTGTGTCCTGGTACGAGATCTCTGCTCGGTGTTTCTCGGTTGGCTGGACAGCTCCCAAAGCAGATCAAGCTACAGGCATTCAGATGGTAGCACAGCAGCTTTGTTTCGGTTCCAATCGTGCAGCTCGGGTCATTTTTTTTACTTTTCTGGCCACTGGTTCTGCTGCCTCACAAATTATAGTCGTTTCAGCAGTAATGCCAATTTATTATAATCACAAGTAAATGGATAAAAGAAAATTTAACTCTCACCCTTGTTGCTCTTTACACACAATATTTGTGATCTCCTGTCCTATTACATTGATGCTCCTCAAATAATATTAAACAATGGTTTATTTTATGAGGGTCAATCATGAAGACAGAATTGCTTAATAGTGTCATGCGTGGTCATGTGTGGAGGGCACTGTATGTGTAGTGCCTTTTAAGTGGATGGTAGCATTTGTGAAACATTAAGTCAATGATAGCTTTACAAACCTTTCTATTAGCACTGTTCCCAAAATAAATGCTACTGACTGCTTTCCGTTGACCTATGGAGGCATAAAACTGGAAAAAAATGTGTAATGGCTACCCAGGCAACACGATTCAGATTTTATCACCTAGTGTTTAATAATTTACTGGTTGAATTTACAGGGTTAAAACTAACTCATGGAGTGATGCAACACCAGGATGAAGCCACAGAGAAGCAAAGAAAATATTTTTATTTGCTTGTGGCTATTTCATGTGGCCTTACTAAGTGAGGAGCAAGAGCTCATAAAATGGCTCCGCTTTAAAATGTGGATGCAAGTAAACATCAACAAAATTCAAAAAGCCATTTGGAATAAAGGGTGAATGAAGAGGATAGTGTATACACACACATACATACATATACACATATACATATATATACACATATACATATATATATACACACATATACATATATATATATATAAATATATATATATATATATATACACACATATACACATATATATATATATATATACACACATATACACATATATATATATACACATATATATACACACACACACACACACATATATGCATATATACACACACACACATATATACATATATACACACACACACACACATATATATATACACATATACACATATACATATAGACATACATATAAATACACATATATACACACACATATACACATACATACACATACACATACATACACACACATATATACATACACATACATACACACACACACACATATATACATACACATACATACACACACACATACATATAAACATATACATACATATATACATATAAATACATATATATACATACATACATACACACACACACACACACACACACACACACACATACATACATACACATATATATACACATATACATACACATATACTTACATACATATACATATACATACACATATACTTACATACATATACACACACATACACACATATATACATATATACACACACAGACACATATATATACATATACACACACACACATATATACATATACACACACACACACATATATACATATACACACACACACACATATATATGTGTGTGTATATATATACACACACATATATATGTGTGTGTATATATATATATATATACATAATGGAGGTGTGTGTGTTTATATCCCTCAATCAGACAGACCAGTTATAACTGGTTTTAGCTGTGGCTGATTGAGGGATATAAACACACACACTTCCATTTCCCACTGCTACTCTTTACATTTACTCTAGTTATATTTAATTCTTCCTGAATGCCAGAGGCAGTGCTTAATAATATCCATCTTGTTAGTTAATCACATGTGTTACCAGTTACATGCTGCAGAGGTAGGGAAGAAATCTAAATAACCTTCTCTCTCTCTCTCTCTCTCTCTCTCTCTCTTTCCTTTCCCTTTTTGGTCTGCCAGGGGCTGGGATTGGTATTTTCATTATTAGTCTGTTAGTGGTTAGGCTAACAAAGGTGTCCCAACTTGAGATTTATTTTCTTACATATGCCAAGGGAAAAATATACATAGCAAACTCTGATTTGTTGGTGAAAATGCTTGACTGTGCCTCCAAGTAATTGTAGAGGAGATTAGGGAGCTGGCTGAATTCAAGAGGACCACTGACAGTAGTGTGCCTGCTTCTGACAGAAGCTATACTTAGCTTGTGTTTGGTTCGAGAAGAAAAATCCAATAGGACAGGGCCAACATTCGTTTTTGGGGATTTTATCATGAATGCCAAACAAGAAGTTAATCGATACCTAAATTACCAGTCCAAGAAAAACTGAATTGTAGATACTTGAAGATTTTTCATCTCTAATCGGTTGCCCCTGATTCAACTCTTCTTGGATAACCATGAGCTGGATGACTGAGAACATTCCAGAGAATTACCAATGTTCATCTGCTGAATTAACTGCTAGCAAAGCAAGTCTGGAATCAAGTGCCAGTGACAGACCTGAATGCCATACTTGCATTCTGTCGTTTAATGTATTCTCTTGATGCCCCAAACAACTATTCATATTTTGACATATTACTGGATGTCAGCATAAAGCAAAATAAGGTAACAAGTATGTATCTCCCACATTACACAGTATATTATAATGTAATGATACTCTAGCCTACATGTTGTTTCTTATCCACACACTACGTGGATAAATTCAGTTTTTTTCAAGTCCATGATCTGCATAGGTACTGGAACAAAACTGGAATAGATTGTAAACAAGTATTTTTCCGCTGTCTAATTGCTTCTATTCTGATTCTAAATCGGTATGCTAAGTGCACCTGAAATGTGGCTGATCTCATTTGGCAGAAATTTGATTATATATTATTGAGAGTCAGTAAATACCTGGGTGTGCGTGAGTGATTAGTGTATCTAATAAATGTATAGATGTTATGTTTGGCTTTGATTAACATGTTAGCTGGAATGGGTTTTCGTTTGAAAGATACTGGGTCCTGATAATAACAGCAGGAGCCATAATCTTTGCATGTAGTTATTTTGGAAAGGAAAAAGTGGAAACAGGAAGTCTGTGAACTGGAAGTTTCTGTTTTAACTTTAGCTTTGATCACAAGCAGAAAGCAGACCTGTCTCCTCCTTTCGCATCTTGGCTGTTGAGGTGTTCTTTGTATAGTCTTGGGTCCTGTGATATTGCAGTACTATCAGGTCAACATACCTTTTTTTGAAAATGCACATTTCTATATCCCACTATTAATCATTCAGTGCAACTTCACAAAATACAACCCGCCTCTTATTCACAGTGACAGATTGCCTTAATCACCAGAATCCAATATTAGAGAAGTTGGTTAGAATCGGACACTCCTTGTTTAGAACCGAGGAGTTTTCACTTAATGTAATTTACAATAACAAAGGCAAGCATACAATGTGAGCAGAAAAGAGTATTCACATATGAATTAAGTGTCGATCATTGACTCAGATATGTATCTTATATGTAAGTTCACAAAGCAGTCTATCTGCAATGTCAAGATAGGGAAAAGGTTCATATGTGTGTAGGCCTGGAGGCTGCAGAAGGATACGTTTACTAAGTCTCTTCTAGCTTCTTTCAGATGAGATGCACCGGCCCAGAAGCACAGTTTGCCTGTAATCTGAGACACACCTTGCAAGTAATCAGTGGAGTGTGGCTCAGTCCTTTATGCAAATGCGTTTAAGGGAGAATTGAGCAGTTAACAGGAAGAGATATTGTATGTCTGGTTGATTACACATTCCACTGGATTAACTAACCTTTAAACAACTTGCAAGCATCAGTTTTTGTGTTGCAGTCTCTCTGCCTTTGGTTCAGGCATATTAAAAGGAATCATTTTGTTGCTTTTTTTTTAAACATTAGGAGTCCATTTAATGACTTCAAGAAGTTTAATTAAGCATAATTGTTTGAATTAAAAGAGTAAAAATTGCAGAAAATATGTTTTTCTCAAGTAGAATTGCCACTTCACGTGTATTAGATTTTCATTACTTTATTGATGAGAATTTGTATTTTGGTATCACAACATGTTGATTTATTTTCTTCTCTTGCTAATCTTAAACAAATCTTACGACTGAACAGTGATGTGTGAGTTCTCCTTATTGCCTTATGCTGCCTTAGTAAATCAGTTTGTTTCGGTTTGTTTTAGGCAGATTGCAAGTGCAAATTGAATGTATTCATGTATGTCTGGCCCTCAGTGCATGGATAAAGTGGGTTAATTCAGTGATGCCAAAAGTTATGGCTGACTGATTAGAACATGTTGTTGGCGTAATTTAGAGGTAATCACCTATGATTGTAAATGGCCATTTGATGACAACAATTATCTAACTGTGCTCCCCCAGTCCCTTTCCTGTTGCAATCCAGCCATGTTTGTACACAGACACACAACCTGATATTGCACACTGGGATAGTGCCATCCTGTATAAACACCAATATTAGATTGCAAGTAAAATTTGTCACTACTATGTCACCACTGTGTCTTCATTCTCCATCTCTCTTTGCTCTCTCTTTTACCAGGCCTCTGTTTAAATTAAGAGCGAAAAATGTAAAACAGTTCAAGTGGCAATCACTTGAGGCCACAGACCATCTCTCCTCTCTCTTCATCTTGTATTACCAACCTCATGTTATAAATTATGTGTTTCTGTATAATGATTTCTAGAATCTCACTGTGGCTGCATGAGTGATTTTCGAGTTTCAAGGATCATGGTTTGGGCACAGAAAAGACTTATTGTTGTCCTGATTCATATTTACGCTTGTTATGAAATTTCCAGGGGGGAAAGCCATTCTGCCCAAAGACTTTCGGCAGATTCAACATAAGTTTTTCAGTGTGTGTTTGTGCGTGTGTGTGTGTGTGCGTGCGTGTGTGTGTGCGTGCGTGCGCACATGCAAGTACAGTATGCACTGAATGAAAGGATAAAGAAGGAGTGCACAGTATGTAACACCCCAGAAGTTTCAGTTCCAATTAGGTGAGGTTGGAGGAGCCAGGGACATAATTTAAAAATAGGAAAACAAAAGCAGCTAGGGAGGGTCACGGGGCTTTATGAGGTTAGTTAGGATGACAGATGGAAAGGTGTTGGCGGCAATCTATTCCTTCTTAGTAGGGCGTATAACTATATAAGATAAGATGGATTGACTAATAACATAATAACTCATAATAATAAAGTGTTGCATTGAGTAATCATGTAATCGTGGATATATCACTGGTTAAAAGTATTTCATTTTTTTATTAAATTAAAATTACCTTCTATATAGAGGTGATGTTATTAAATCTTACAAGAATTTGTTAAATTAATTTTTTACATTCTAACAAGTATAAATATCCAGTTCTTACATAGATTGACCATGTTCCCTGTCCAGTTATAGTTAGTTAAATCCCAAGAAGCTATTAGGCAATAGAAACAGTTAACTCATGCCATTCATCTACTGACCTCCATTCTAGCAGTTGAGTCAAGGAGTGAAGGTGAGAGCAGAGAAGATTGATTATCCAGGCACAGTCATATAGTGACTGGTAGTCTAAAAGGACAGTCAACCAGTGTGACACTGAAGGAGGACGGAGACACATGATAAAGATGGTGTGAGATAACTTGCTGAAATTATACCTGCTTGAACACAAAGAAACCGGACCGCAAAAGTGTGTCTGCAGGTATATATGTGTACATCGTGAAAATTGATGGATGCAAGGTTCAAATGTCTAAATGTGTAGATTTATGGTTTATGTGTGTGGAATAGAGTAGATAGAGTTTCCACATGAAATATACCAGAATAATACACAAGAAAAACACATTTTTCCTTTGTACAACAGCAAAGTCTCTATCCAAAAACCTAAAGACAACACATGATATGTCCCCCTTTTCCTAGGCCAACTTTTATGAGAATGCCGCAAAAATCGTACCCACGGGAAGTAGGAGTGGTGAAACTGCGGCAGCACCCCGGCACCCAGGTGGATGAGGTAAGATATATTTGTGTTGTTGCAAGATTTTTTTAAGTTGTATCAGTTTTCTAATGTTATAGTCATGGGATTTTTGTTCAAGCACTGCACCGCCTACTCAACTGCAAATGGCAAAAATTTCCTTCCATATCCATTTCCAAAAAGTTAAAACGAATATGAGGTTTGGTTTTGTGAAAACTGAAGATTTGATTAATTATGCAACACTGAATTTTTTTTAAAGTTTCCAACTCCTAAACTCTCTTGCAAGTTCAAAGATGACAATCAATGCAATGAATGCCCAGCATAGATCCACAGGGCACAGGATGATGAATGCTTTGTGACGCCAGTACACACACAAGCTTTCACAAACATATCCAAACATATGTTGACCATTTTTCATCGGGTAAAATGTACTTTTCTCAGTTTTGTGGCAATTCAACAAAGTTTGTAGATATCAAATATATTCCACTAGCCAGTTACATTTGAAGATATATCCAAGCAGATGTTTTCCCGGCACTTGTCAAAAGGTAAAATGCCCATTTTAACATTGCTTATTGTAGTGGCCAGAACTGCAGCATGCTCAAAAGTCTCAATGCATAGAGAGCAGTGCAGCTGCACTTTTATTCCCTGTGTGATTTACCCTTTAACATTTCAAAACCAGTGGGTCACCCTATTGTTGGAACTGCAATAAATGTCCCTGGATGAAAGAGTTAGTTTCAGGCGTGCTGTCTTCAGAAACAACTGTGCGTGTGTGTTAGTATGTGTGTATCACTGTTGAGAGCTATTGTACGGGTGTTATAATACACGCTAGAGGACAGTGATGGAAATAGAAGCTCTTTCGAAGCACACCTTTCATTTTGCTGCTGGATGGATGTGGTTGCCCTAAGGAGATGCAACATACTTACTGCTCAAATAATCTTGCTGCTGAAAAGGACAATTGAAAAGGGAAATACAGTAAATGGAGAGAGACAATGAGACAGGGGGAAACACAAGTACTAATAAAGTGCGAATACTTAATGTACTGTGGTCTAAATGAGTAAATGAGTCCAAAATTGTATTTTAACTATTATCTCACAATGCATAAATGCACAGGGGCTGGTGCTAGAAAATGCACGTGTCCACACATTCAGATTCCACAAACATACTGTATAAATGCCAAGTCCATCTTTGGCATCTTCACGTGTGCTGACTGAGTTGAGTGTCTGGAGCTCTAATACATTATGCATCAGCCCTTAACACGCCCTTGACCAGGGTGACATAAATTTCACATACATTACAGATGTAATCCATTCTAATGAGCTTAGACTTTATCTAGTTGGGCACGAAATACACAGGGGAGCTACGCCAATCAGGGGAAGATAAATATCACGCTGCACTCGCAGCTTTGGTTGGTATAGTTTTAATGTCAGCACAAATAGATGCAAAATACAATACAAACGGACAGCCTCCTTTGTCTGGGTGCTTGACAGCCAATCACTCATGAATCCTATTGTTTTATTGCTTTTAGGGTGCTGTCTTCTGCACCTTTTTTATACCCATTTATTTCTATTAGATGGAAGCGGGTTCAGGAGGAAGCTAGTGTTTGATCCTAGCATGGCAAGGATGGAGCCCATTAGGAAAGAGAATATGAAACTGATTTGTTTTTGCAGTTAATTTCATACTGTACTGTGTAGTTAATCTCAAAACGCTTAAAACGCTTAACAACTATTTTATTTGTCAATTTAAAATATTTGATAATAATTACTTAAGTTATGAGGGTGTGACTTTGAGACCTTACTATATGCCCCCGACAGGTCCCTTCTTCTGCCGCAGAGTTGCTTACCAGTTATTGGACAAAATAAAGGAAAACTAGGGTTACTGCCTTGTGGTTGTATGCTTTTGCCAAACAGTCAAGTTGCAGTTTACATCCATGTCTGTCCTGACTCATATAATATATGTAGTGAAGACTTTGAAGGAATTTAATAAAAGGTATGAAGTGTATTTGATCATAATTAGCATATGAATTCTTGAGTTATGGCCAAAAACGTGTTTTGCGAGGTCACAGTGACCTTGACCTTTGGCCACCAAATTCTGATCAGTTCATCCTTGAGTCCATGTGGATATTTTAGCCAGATTGAAATTGCCTCAGGGCATTCCTGAGATATATCGCATTCACAAGAATGGGAAAGATGTGAGTTCACGGTGACCTTGACCAAGTGAACGGTTGTGCCAAATTTGAGGAAATTCTCTCAAGGTGGTCCTGAGATATTATGAAAACATAATCTCTCTGGCCATGGCTGTTGCCTACGCAGAGGCCTAAAAATGGGCTTCCCTACTCTGCAATGAAAAACAAATAATCAGTGAAATTGCTCAACATGTGTGTGTGTGTGTGTGTGTATGTAAGTACAGTATATGCCCTAACCTGTGTCCTGGTCACAAATCTGCTCGCAGGGATCCGTTGTCCTCTGGCCACAGTAGTCCTGGACCCATTGTGTGGACGAATTGGTCTGATAGTAGAGGGTTAGCTTGGCTGGGTTTAGCCAATTAGAAACATCCAGGAAGCTTCCCATGCTGACCACAAAACTACTTCCTGAAAAAAGAAAACACAAGATAAAATTATTTTCCTTGTAAGAAGACAATAAAAAGTTGCACAAGGGCATAATTGTTCTGTATTTTTAAAAGCTTTTTTCCCGGTTCTATTGCAAAATCAATTAGAAAGTAGCTAATTCTTTTGTTTTCACTGTAATTTTAATTCCCATCCTGACCAGGCTGAATTTAAATGAGAAAATTAAGACCTATAATGTGTGTATTGATGGGATTTCCTTGGTAATTGCACTATAGGGGCTAAAAGGGTTTCACAAGTCAATCAGTAAACACTATGCTCATTGATGCTGATTTACCTTTCTTTCTTACTGGTCCCAGACTAATCGTTAAACTCTGATCACTGAACAAGATTATCCCTAATTGATGCCAATGACTTCTGGTTCCAAAGGGAGCTGTGAGGAAATTGCGCCTCAGCTCTCTGGTGAACACAAAGATTCTTATATGGTTATGTTCTGTGTATACTGCTGGGTCTCGAAAAGTAAATTTACAGAAGCATCCTGAGTAAATATACATTTCTGTGTCCAAGTCAATGTAAACTAGACTCAGACACAAAGGGAGCAATTGTGACATTAAAGAGGATTCACACATTTATTCTGTTTCAAGACGTGAAACCCTGTGATGGTGGTCTCCAGACTGGTTTTTTTAAATAGAGAGCAGCCAGCAACCAAATCTGAGTCGCAGGAAAAATTACAGGGCCAATGCCCTGTAATAAAACGAAGAACTCAGAGGAGAAATATCCCACAAAGAATGCTTTGCTCTTACATTGTGCAACAGATAAAGCAATATCCCAAGCCTTATCAATTCTTTTTTTAAATTTTTCTTTCTAAACATTCTAGGTGTTCCAAATTCCTAATAGAATACATTACTATTTGCCACCTCCTACACACATAAAGTCACCAGCTGCTTGTTTTTTTACTTGAGAGGAAAATGTCACACCGGGAAATTCTGACCCTCAAAAAGCCTTTCAGAAATACACTCATACGTGGAAAGTTTTATTTTCTGACTACTTGGCAAACTTGACTGGAGCATTCATCTAGACTGTACAGACCAATAACAAGGATGCCGTCTCGCCCTCAAGTAAATATTGCACCACTTGTAGCAATTGTTCTGCTGTACCTGTAATATGAACGAAAAGTTGAAGCTGAGGTGCATCTACCTCATACAGGGAAGACATATGTCAATGGTCTATAAAAATGGGTCCGTATAGGTTAAAAATAGAAATTAAACACATTATTAAAACAGTTTGGTATTTCTTTCTATTTTACTTTGGTACTTTCCTTACTACTGCATGGAAGAGTTATAAATCTTTAAAATGTATAAATTCATAATTTACATTTATAAAATTAGCAAATATTAAACAATCATAGACTCGCACTTCTTTAGTATCAAGGGCTGCCATTGCTCTTGTCAATGAAGTATTCAGTGCCCAGTATTCAGTTGAAGTATTCAGTTGTTTACAGAACTGGCAGTAGGCCTCATTTGCTGGGAGAGTATAGAAATCTAATGTCTTCAGCTCACACAGTGAGGAGGCAAGTGTTAGGTTATGGGTTGGTTTCTCTGAGACCTGTAAAGAAACCCCTCTGGAGTGGTACATCAGAACAATGCTGGCATTTTTTGATGTGGATATTATGAATTGAGTGCAGAAGACTATTTTGTTAGATTAATCCCCCTTTCATCAACTTCTGGGAAGAGAGGTGGAATGGAAAGTATTGTATTTTGTCACGGCTTCAGTGATAAATAAAGAAACTGTGCACGGTCAGCAGTGCAACAAACAGCCATTGTCACTGACTTACTGAGCAACTTTATTGACATGTTATTATTGACTAAATATGCTTTTGTTCTTTGAAAATTGTGCAGTTTTTTTCTATACTCTAATGTACAATATCTATACTCTGTATGATTATGGCTATTTAGATTCAATATTAGAAACACAACTAAATAACCAAGATTATTTCTTATTATATCTTCATAAATTATGCATTTATCCATTTACTCAATTCTATTACCACCTTTGGCTGTAATTTCCATTAAGTCATTTATAACCTCCCTCTGACTGTTTTCTTAACAAAAAATTGTCCTTCCTAGACTTGATATTATAGACATATCTGTATAATATCTTTGGAGTGCTAAAACATGAAATTCAATAATTAATACAATTAATAATACAATAAATATAAAGGTATATTACTAGCATATTAACTTCATTAACGTCTAAGAGATATATTTAATTCCACTCATTTAGCAATGAGTTTGTCATGATGTTGACTAAACGGCCCTGCTACTCCACTCCTACCCAGCTCTTCATGCTACGTACCAACACGTTAGCTTCTTTTTTGTGTTTACCATCTCCTGCCATGTCTCATCAGCTTTCTACTAGTCTGCCCTGTTGAGTTTACTGCTCATACAGATGCCTGACCTCATCCTATCACTCATTATTTCTCCAGTATATGGAGAGTAGTTCATAGAGGGCAGCTCCCAGCTTGTATGTCAGATCAGATGTGATGCCTTGTAGCCATGGTGTTCTAGTATTTTTTATTGCCTCCCTCCCAACTTATTCTTATACGTGGCTTGCCAGTTTGGCCTTGTTCTGTTTTTTTTATCTGTTGGATTTGTTTGTTTGTTTGTTCTGACTGCCTGCCTGCTGCCGACTGTTTGCCTGCCAGACTACTGTGTCAAGCCACCTTTTATCACATTGGCTCTGCCTCAGGTATCGCTTTTGTGAGTCCCATTCCAGTACACACACGGTGCAGAGTTTGCAGAGGAACAACAAAACTAAAAGTTTACAGGCCTGATTATAGCTCCTTCGGGATACACTGTTCATTCTCATCCCAAAATTAAAAAAAACAAAGCAAAAAACAAATGCTATACAGAGCACAGACAACTTACAAATGATTTTCCTGTTGGAAGAGCCTTACCTATAGTGGGGTTATGTATGTAATGTTTGTCCTGAGGGTGGCACTAAAGGGAAGGCCATGGAGTCATCAAAGTTTAAATAATTAATTCTCTAGTGATCATAACTATCATACATTCATCAAAATCCAACCGTAGTTTTTGAAATCTTGCGTGTAAAGAGCTGCGCATCAGGTCAAAGGACAGCATTGAGGCGTATTCAAACTTTAAACATAATTCTTGTGCGTAAGTGGAAGCTTTGCCTCGTTGGCAGTGGTTAGAGCAAAGGTCAGGAGGTCACTAAAATCAAACACTAATCATTATACAGGAACTACACATATCGATATTGAATTTCAAAGCACGCCAACAAGCAGTTGTAGAGATATCTCAAAATGGACTGGACAAACAAACTGTCCATTAGAGACACTACACTCAATGTTATTATGATGTGAATGACAGAACTATACAACCAATGACACTTTGTAAAGATTGATGTGTGATTTGGGTTTGGGTAGAGCTGAATGGAGGAAAACGAACGTCATACAACATTCAGTTCAACCAAGTACCACTTACTTACTGAAAGCTTATTTCTTTTATACTTGTTTACATTATATTTAACAGTTGTTCATCTTACTGTATATGTAGTTACAGAATACACTGTACATAATTACTTCACTAAACTCCTTGCATATTTTCCATTTGTCCCTCCCCCTCCTTCCAGTGAGGTTTATACTGCAGTATCTGGCGAATACATGGACCCAATTTAAAACCATCCCATAGCTGAAAACTAATTTAAAACAGACTTAGTGGCATGACTCTCTAAGCAGTTTCCTGGGCATCCATGCCTACATACTTGATTTATCCTACTTGATCCAGGTCCAGGTCCTATTTATTCTATTCCCTTGATATAATTTTGACTTTGGAGCATATAGCTTCTTTGTATGCCATTGAACAGAATGTTTGTGTCACATCAATCATGAAAAAGTGTAAACCATAAAAGGGATTAGTATTCCAATCTACAATATGTAGTCTTGTGCAAGAAAGTCTGCGCTTTGAAAGCTCTCAGTGCAAAAACAGATTAAAAAAAAAAAAAAAAAAAAAAGAAAGAATAACTTTCAACGTGTCTCTCAGTTGTTTTTGGTGATAATAAATCTTTTTTGTTTTTTTTTTTCCACGGGGAGCTTTCAGTGTGTGGGCTTTATTGTCCTGATTTTTGCTCATTTTGTGGTTCCAGCACATGATTTACTTTTTTGTTGGATGGATGTGTGTCTTTTGTACTTTATCAGTCGTGCAGAGGGGGCACTGACACTGAAAAGCCTGGAAATTGAAAACCACAAATCACGGTTGACGGGGTAGAGATTTTACTGCAACCCATTTGTAAATAGAAAGAGGGGAAGCATGCCGAGCTGCCCCTGGTCCATTAGCTGTTTCTCCTGACGACAGAAACTATACAACTTACGTATTGTTTTTTACCACTCAACAACAGCATGGAGTTACTCAACAGTCATTCCCACAGCATGTTGCTTGAAGGACAACTATGTCCACTTATGGCTGAAAACAAACGAAACACAGGTGTACCATGGTTGATAGTGGCTATTATGATAGCATGCTACACAAATCTGTATCATTTTTTAACACCAATCTCAACTTTGCCTAAAGCTGAGACAGGCTGTGTCTATGGCTGTGTCACCAAATGGATAACTCACCAAGTCTCATTGTAAACAAGTTTAGTGGGTTTGTTGTCAGCAACCAGCGTTTTTTCCCTTTACTAAAAAGAATCTCTGTCAATTGGACAGTTTGTGAGACACGAGAGCTGCTGTGTTTTTTACATCATATAGTTTCAATTAAAATAAGAAAGTGCAAAGACAAAAATAGAAATAAAAAAAAAAACAAAGAAAAAAAGAAATAGGGCTAAGTGAGTAAAAGAGAGAATGTTTTTGGATATTCCTTTAGCTGAATATTCTTCCACGGCCTAATGAATGTGTTGCACTTACCGTCCGCAACAAAATGCTCAGGCACATGGAGGGTAACCTTGACAGTGAGGGGGCAGGAATCCTGCGTAGCATAGACAATGGCAATGACACATGTGCTGATAGTAATCAACGTCAGGGTGACCTTATTTAGAGGACTGTGTGGGTGGCCTAAAGGTAGAGAAAGAGAAAAAGGTAATGGTGAGCAGTTTTACAGAGGCCCGTTTTTGTGTTGATCAGGGTCTTAAACAGATGACTGTATTCAAAAATCCTTGACAGAAAATTGACAGCGACCTGCTTTTGCGCAGACACATTAGACACTCAGGCACATAGCACTCACCGAAGACAGTATCAACCACTTTAGCACCATGCTTTGTTCAAAGCACAACCTCTAAGCCTCCCTAAATCCTTGAAAATACAGTTAATTGTACTCCTGATTTATGAATTTAACCTGGGTTCAAGTTTGGCCTGAGTAAGTAAAAGATGGCTTAGAATACCCAAACCCTGAATCCTTTGCCGGTGTGATGTATGATCTTATTGCGACTGACAGGATTATAGATTGGTCGTTTTGGTTGCCCTTTGGCTCTGTCAGGGTTCCCCATTTCCAAGCCAGGATATACAGAATGAAATTAGCCGCTTAACCTCTTTGTACTGATATTTATCATGGAAGAAAAGTCGGCACACTGAAAGGAGGCTCACTGGCATGTGAGAAGGATAAGGTGCTGGTTTCGAAACAATGATCTCACTAGATTTTAAATCTTAAAAATGTTTTTTTCCTGTTGAAACTATTGAAAATGCACTCCTGTAATTTTTTCATCTAAACCCAGGAACATATCACACAGTGTCTCCGAATGTGCAGGCTTTAGAAAATGTGGGAATAGTTTCTTGTAAGAGAGCTGCCAACTGTGAGCTCTGACCTATGCAGGTTTGCTGTAAAAGTCTATAGTAACAGAAAGTCTATTCCTGTTTTCCTGTTCTAAGCAGTGGAACTCAGTTGGTAGCAAATTCCTGTGCTGGTGAAGTGATGTATATTGAACAAATGCCCCATTTGCTCATTAGAGTTATGTTACTAGATCAGTGGGTATCCCAGAAAAACAGAGCAACACATAATTTTCAGATGTTTAAAGTGTGATGTTATCCGTCCATTGGAATGTGCAGATGGCCTAATGGATTGAACTGAAACAATGCACCATCATAGAAACGTTTATACTTCTAATGAGATAAATCACTGACCCCAATATTCCCAGTGACGGGAGAATCCAGGGAAATCTTCACAGAAGTTTGGAAATAGTGAGATGCAGCTCAAGGTCAAAAGCAGGCTGACAAAGTTAGGATAATGAGTGGAGCTGTGCTGAATCACACATCTACCGGTCACAATATTGTGAAGAGACAAGAACAACAGCTGTCTACAGCAAAAGTGGAAGGGCAGCTAATCCCTTTGGGGTGTGGGTGGTGTCACTGGGCTTGTGAAGGGGTCACTCAATTACTGTGAAAGCCTACTGAGTAGACTAAAGCATGTACAGTCACGGTGGCAAACACTTAGTTTATAGACACCAACCAAAAACCTAGTCTATGCTCTCATGCACACTGTGAGGCCGCTCACTAACAGTGGACATGTAGACAAATACATAAGTGAATATAAAGCAGCAAGCAACCACAAATACACAAGGCAACCCCAAACAAACTTAGAAGCCTAGAGAATCAAGTTTAAGATGAAATCTCCCCTTTTCTTTTTCTCTTTATTTATTTTTTCTCTGTCCATCTTCTAGAGAAAGCCCAAGCATTCTACACCGTGCGTAACTTTAACACAGATCAGGACCATTGGCTTTATGTCTTTCCAAGTTGTGTGTCCATAATGCTTTTTCTAATAAAATCTAAGTGTCCAATTAAACAGGAGCATACAGTTAAGCCCTTTCTATTTCTTAATTTTTGAACAATCAACCATTTTCTGTGATTAATTCTTATATGCATAATATATATTATATATTATATATTCTCTTATATGCAGAATAAATCAAATGTGAAAACTCTATACATTTTTTTACAATGTTAATATGTTTGTTGCCCATGGAATGTAATTCAGAAATGAATTTATTGAACCTATAGAGTCAAGGAGAGCCCCAATTAAAGAGCCAATTCTTTAAACCGAGAAGGACTTGGATAGCAAGTCCTACAGTAAGACCTTGTACAAAGGTTCAATATCCATGTCCCAAAATCAATGTATCCATTTGTTTTCCAAAATGCTTATGCAGTTTTGGGTCCCTGGGGCTGAAAAACATGAATGAAAAATAATGGATACATTTCAACTCAAAATGAAGTCATTAAGTTGTTACCCTATTAAACATACAATCCCTTTGACTAATTGCATTTTTTCAACAGCTCTTGTAGGAAATCAGGAACATTTAAAACAGACTCTGGAATCTAGTTCAAGGTTTGGTTCCTGGGTTGCAGCCCCTCCTCCAACTTACTATTTTTACAAAAAAAGAGTGAGGTAATTGTATCATTTTAATTACATACTAAAGTAGAAAAGGTTCCTAAAACAGTTACAAACAACAACAAAAAACAGCACAATGGCTTCAAGAGAAAGGCTTGAGAGAAAGTGCTGCCTGAGAGGCATAATTCAGGGCAATACACTGTCTAATCCTGTCTAGGTATCTAGGTAGCTAAAAAATGACCAGACACTTGTGATTTGTAACTACAACAATAATATTGATAATAATAATGATTATGATAACAATAATAATAATAATACCATTATTATGTGAGCCACCATTTTTATTCCTTTTTTGACATAGAGCTATGTGATAGTGAACTGTAGGCAGGGGAAATATGAGAAACACATTGATTTCCATTTATTTTTTATATAAACACCCAAGTGGCCTCACACACAAAAAATTCGCTGTGTTTTCTTTTCTCTGGGTCGCTCACACACAATTGTAAAATCCGTACACAGTATTCACTATCACATGTCGCAATGTGGGAAGGGAAGTTAAAATCATGCTTCCCATCAAAGTTATTTGACTTAACTTGGCTCATCACCGAGCCTCCATTTACATCAGCTCATATATCTGCTTTCACTGTCATTGAACTCTGCCATGGAACAGCACTTTAAACCCCACTGGGAACGTGCATGACCCCTTCCTACTTCCAGCTATGCTGACAATCCCAGAAATGTCTAGCCTCATTTCACTCAACTAAAGGCTGCTTTTGCAATATTCCTCCTCATATTCAGCTAGGGTAAAGTTGGAAATAATTTGTTTTATAAAATGTTTGACTGTATTTTATGCTCTTTTTACTTTGTGGCCTGCAGTATGCAGTAGATAAGAGAGTTCCCCCCTTTGCAAGTTAATGTGTTTAAAAATGTAACAAATTAACAGTATTCAAAGAAATGAACCTACATTCCCTCTCACCTTTGCCGCGCCTTCGTCCTCTGTGCTGTTCTGTGTAAAACTTCATTTGGCTGTCATCTTCAGGCTCTGACCCTGATTCTCCTTGAGGACCAAACACACCCCCAGTTGCTGTCAATGAGATAATAAGAGTAAAAAGGGTGGAAAGAAATTGAAGAAGAATCAATCATTCAGTGGTTTTGTAGTTTTGCAGGTAACCAGCACTTAGAAATGCATATGGCGAAACACAAGGCAGGGAAATATCTTATTAATTGTTTAACAACCTCCAAGACTTATTCAACACAGGGTAGCCATGATCATTGTAATTACAGCACTGCCAAAGCACAAAAGGGATTAAGTACACTTTTATTCAAAATCGGTTCTAAGTCAATTCACTTTAAAAATTAACCATGCAGGGCACTTAATTCACTTTATGGGAAAAAATCTGCTGTGTTTTTTTTTCTCATTTGTATGTAGAACACCACTTTATTGTTGCTACTTAAATTATTCTGATGCATTTAAGTTTTAGGTAAATATACAGTATGTATACAGGCAATGACAATGATGGAGGTAATGACAATGAAAATGAAAAAATGATCTAATTCAAATATCATTATGTGCAAGTATCATTTTCTAGAATTGAATTACATTACTGAATTACAAAGAATTAATATTAAATCTTGGATACAGATATAAACCAGTATATTTTAGATGGGTACAGAAACTTAACTGCTTCATTAAGATGATTAAAACCTGGTGTTCTCCAGGGGTCAATTTTAGGTCCTTTACAGTACTTTAACTCATGTTCCCCTTGTGTTAAATTATATACATAAACATGTCATCCATTTCCACCCTCATGCTCATGATAATTAGTGTTATGTTATGCACTGAAATACAATAATAATAATAGACACTGGCCTCTTATTTTAGCCATTTTTTTCAGATATTAAGTAACATTATTTTACCTGGCCCCCAAACTTCCATTAACTTGCTCTAATAAAGTTTTGTAGTAAATTAATTCAAAGGAATAATTTTGTGCGTGACTTTTGACCCTGACCTTTTCTTTAACTGTCAAATGACTATGAATGAATAAAGTTTAAGACCTGGGTTTGGGTTAGAATAGGGAAGGGAATGGGGAATGAGTAGTGACCCTAACTTCACTGACTTATTTGTAATGTTCTTACGTAGTCCTAAACCAAAAAATAAATGATTTATCATGTGAAATGCGGCTGCTGTATAATTTTACACTCTTCTCCCCCCCTTCCTGTTCCCTGTCGTTTGATCTGTTGGCCACTGTTGGTAATTTGTCCATCATTACCGAGTCCCTGTAGGTCTTTTTTGTAAATCACACTGGGTCACATACCCAAAGTGCGTGTATGTGTGTATGTCTGCGTTCAAGTCAGGTTGAGAGCATGAGCGAGGCTGCGAGAGTTAAGAGGCTTTGTTTGTACTGCCTTGCCACTGCGACATCACAACACACATTCCTGGTAAATTCACAGGGGCTGCCACAAAGGAATAATTGCCAGGGATTTGCAAAGTGTTAAATCACTGAGGGATATATAAGCAATCTAAAATAACCTAACATATGTTAGAACTGCAAACTAAACCTGATAAATGGGGTTTTTTACCGTAAATCACATCACAGATTGTTATAACAGGTTGGTTTAATCCAAGCAACACCCTAAACAAAATGCCTTAATGGTAATAACAGCTAATTTCCTCATGGCTGCATACATGTTTTGCTTGTATAATCCCCAGGATCACAGTGATTCCACTTCCTAATCTCCTAGAGTGGAAGCGGGATAAAGGACAGAAAGAAAATCAATGCTTTTCTCTTGGCTATGCAGGGGTATCTGAAAAGTAATGCTTCACCTGTCACAGCAAATTAAAACAAGGAAACATGGAAGAGGAAAATGTGTAATGGGGTTGGCGTGTTGCGTCAATACCCTGATCCATATATATATGTTATGTAATCGTCTGGAAGAGACTAAAGCTTTACCCCCGCAGTGATGATAATAGGTCATGGCTATACTTCTAAGTGCCATCATTTAAAAAGGCCTTGGTAATTGTATCTTTCATGGTACATGATTGGAAAAATGCAGTGCAAGTGGGGGGGGGGGGTTTTGAAGGTAAAAAAAAAATACAATATCTATTTTGAACACGATTATATGCACTTGGGGACATTCACAGCATTCGAGCAATTATTAATCCCGGAATGTTGAACTGTGTGTAAACTTGGAGGATACCTCAATGACATGCTTGAAAACATAAGAGGACAATATCAAATGCCAGATCAAGACAGTAATTAAAGTAAACAATACAAGTCAGAAAAACTAAATGGCAACAAATATAGTAGTCAAGCCAAGCTGCTGTGTTCTGGTGCCAATATAGATAGGAGAGATCGTTTCTATCAATGGTGAGAATGTAGTGAGTTACAATACTATAGACAGATGATTCCATGGATGAACTTTTCAGGGTCAAAAGTGAATAGAAACCACAGACCTGTAGAAATGTGTCCAAGCTAGTACACTCAAACAGAGGCAAATGAATAAATAACAAAAAATTGGCTTTAACTTGTAGCTAAGGAAACTTTAAATACAGACAAATACTGCATATAAGGGACACTGTCAGCCTGTTTTTATTCACCTTAAAATCTGTTCTTTTCTTCTAAAACCCATGCACTCATTAAAAGAAGTTTATTGCCAGCAATAGGGCAACATATTTTTTCCTCCTCGTTCACTGGACACAGTCATAATTCCTGGGCAAATGCTAAGCAGTGCTAGGCGGAATAGTGTCTTTTACGCACTTCATAAACATTATGTCATAACTCATGAAAATCTGTCTGCACCATAAAGATTTTAGACATGACTAAAAGTTCTATTAAGTCTGTGTAAAAGTGTGTACAGAGAGCTGTAGTCATTCTTTCAGTCTGGTGCACTTAAAGGGGTTGAGGGTAGAGGTGGACTTGGAGTGCGAGAGTGAAACCAAGGCAATGTGGTGTAAAACTGGTTCTGAATTTATGCATGGTGTTAGAAGATGCCCAGAGAGGTGGTGGATGGAAACATAGACTGAGGAAGAGAGACAAACACAGACAGTCTTACAATTATGTTAAAAAAGGAGCAAAAAAAAAAAAAAAGACAGTTTCACAGATCAGACTAAAAATGGTATTTGTTAACATTGTTAACAAATGTGAGTTAATTTTTACTTTTAATGAAGAGCAAGTCTCATTTACTGAAACACAGGATCTGTTTTTGAAAATCAGTGTTTGCCTTGAAAACAAAGAACACCTGGTAAAGCAATTCAGACCTCAATATAATACGATGGAAAACTCACTCCATATTTCATTGAATGCCACATTTAATGAATTCATAAACCTTCTGTCCGAAATTGTAAGGGTATTTTAATTTTCCTTTTTTTCGTAAAGATAAGTCTGATGTCCTTTATTGCAGGGAATGTATTTTCTGCAGCTCAATCTTGACCTCACGATTAAATGTATCACTCAGAAAAGGTGATAGAGGTACTGCAGGTCTGATCTAAAAATTCCAGCTTTATATAATCTCGACTCAATTTTGAATGTGGCTCAAATTAACACATCAACATGCTTCATGCAGTTTTCAGATTTGATTAGGACAATGCAAGACTTTCACAGAGGGAATAAGTGCTTGTAGAACGTGGTTGCAGAAATAATCTGTTTCCATATATACTTATACTAAAAGTTTTGGCGATAATAAGAGTCATTATTTGTGTTAAATGACATGGCACAATAGAGGAGGGGGACACAGATCATGTGAAATAATTAAATAAAAAAGAAACCCCTTGATGAAATGATTTCAGACCAAAATACCTTAGCTTTGCAATACGTTCGCCACTCTGACGGCCTAAAATGCTCCCACCAAAATAGAACTACACTGATACGCAGATGCACACAGGTCAGGTACCATTTACGCTCTTGACCAGGTTTACACATATGAAAGCACAGCACAAACTAGCCTTCCATTAAATGTGCACTTGCAACCTGCATCAGATTAGCGTCTGATTTGCTGAAACATGAGCTAATTACATAACCAGAGACTGGCCTTCCGGCTGCTCTATAGGAGAGGTCGTATTGTAGTGAAGAGGGAATAGAAATACTCATTATTCCGGTAAAAATATTCCAAAACATTTACTAAAGGTACATTTTAAAAGCATAGGAAGTTATTCAAATGATCGAAACATTCTTAAAATAATCTTAAGAAACCTTTCGGTTTGCACAATCACAGCGCCTGGAACGCAAACATGAACTTCTTAGGTAATGAAAAACAGATGGAAAGACAGAAAACAAACAAATGGTTATATAAAGAGCAATTTCCACAGTGCATTAGCAGCTCAGTGAACGACAAAATCAATTTAGTTTAATAACTATACAGACAACTCTCTGAACCCTCTTTGTTTTTTAATAAAATGGTCATATATTGTTTTCATTTATTGCTCTCTTTTTCTGTCTGTGAAGCTGTTGTTCTTCATTGTGATTTAAAGCAGCATCTTTGCACATGTTTGTGATGTATCACCTCTTGTTTGCCTGACACCGATGTTTAAGCAGAAAGCTGGACAGTTGCATTTTTGTTTTCTCATCACAACCTTCTTCTAACAGGCTTTTGTTAATTTTTACATCTCCGTGTGCCACAGAGACACCCAGAAATTGTACTTAGCATAGTAAATCCAGTGGAATATAAAGTCAACAACACATATCTTTATGTCATTTGCATGATCCTTCCTCAAATATATATGCATAATAGGATAGGGTAACATTTCATGGATCACACAAAAGGTGAGTTGACAGGCACCGTGTGTGCGTGTGATCCAGATGACAAGTGAATTGTGCTTCCAGGCTAGGGCACAGGTTTGATAAATAACACACACAAGAACACATCTGAAACAAGATGCAAACGTCTTTAGAAATCTGGCCCTGAGTCTTCTCTATTTCACGGCTTTCTTTAGTTTCTCACAACATTTCTTCCGCCTTCAGTCCATTTTCTTCTGTCCTGCTTTTCTCTCCCTCAGCGGTAATACCTTCAAAAGCACGTCTGATAAAAACATCAGCACCCAGAACATTAATGCTAAACTGCAGCATGTTGGTACTACAAATTTCATTTACTGAGGCATATCCATCTCACTTTTACAGTCCCTTTCATAGTGTTGAAGTCAATTAGATAATTATATCATCATCTGTCAATCTGATTTCTTTTGTTACACAAGAGTGCATACAACTATCACACTAATTTTACTACCTAAAAAGAAATCTCTTTTATCTGCCGTTAAACATAAATTGTCACATATCTATCTCTCAATCTATAACATTCAAGCTATTTTTTAGAATGATATACGCAATACTTTCTCCGTGTGATAAATTATTCATTACAGTCTCCTCACAGTCATCTGTACTGACTTCTTCATTTTGATAAGGCAAAGGCACCTGCTGTCACCATTAACACTCTTTCTAAAGGTCGACAAGAGTGTGCTTTTCTGTGCAAAAAAATGCATATGCTCTCAGTCTAGAAAATAACCTCTCGTGGCATAGCGTTGTGCAGGATACAAATTACAAAAGCAGAAAAAAAGGAAGGCAGAAAGTGATACTTTGTGGCATTTCAGTAAGTCACAGAAAAGACTGGATCCAGTTTTTATTGTGCTATAATGCTGAAAAAAAGTGAGCACAGGCCATTTTAATCCGAATAGAAAAAATAATAAAATTAGGAAGAAATACAAAATAAACAAAGAAATACAAATGTTTTACTATTTTGGTATATGTTAAATGTTAAATTTTCTTTTTCGAATCCAATCAATAAACAAGCAGATCATAAATGTTATCATGTATATGAACTAATAATAATAATAGTTAGAAGAAGAAAATTATCAAGTGTGAGACTCTAAGTTTTTAATTACCGATTAATTGACTCCCAACATTATTTGTAATATCAATTGATCCTTCAGCATGCTCATAATTTTTCTCGCTGATTATTAATGTTTGTTTTTGAGTTGATTAATGGAGAAATGAACCCACAAAGAAACTAGACAGCAAAAAGTTAGAGGCAGCACATAAATAACAATAAGACAAGAACAGAGAAAAGGAAACAAAGGGAAGAGCTATAACCAAAACCTTTGCAGGCAAAAGGAGAGAGAGATATTACAATTGCGTACTGAAGCAAGAATGATGTGTTTTGGTGTCAGGGATTTAAGGAGAAAGTGAGACAGACAGCTTGAATCGTGACTGTTGAGTGGTGTACAGGGAAACAACACACTCATACATTTGTTAGAGAGAACAGAAAGTCACAGGGGAGTAGACTGTTGTCCATTCTCTCCTTTAATGAGAATGATTAACAGTAATGGGAAAGCAGGGAGGTGATGAGTTCAATCTGAATAGTAAAAGCTTATCACCCTATGCATAGGAGGAGGACGCATCAAGCTCTGGTAGTACTATGATATACTGTACTTCGCACCAGCACAAAAAACAGCTCACACTAGAAAAGCTAAAGGACCTTTTCTACTCCTAAAAATTATGGAGTAAGATTGAGGGAGCAAAAAGTACTCCAGCGCTCTCCAGTACTCTTCACATTTCATACTACTCTGTGTGTGTAAATCGTTGTTTGTGCATTTATACTCTTCAAATTTGAAAAGAGGACCACAATTTCTACTCTATCTACTTTATGGAGCCAGTTGTTTTTGCAAAAAGTGACTTCCTAGACTGGCTTGGCAATAATCCTCACATTTAAGCATTATTGCTCCAAAACCAAATGATCTCCAAAACCAACCAAGTAGTGGTGGGTGGAAGTAACGGAAACGTCACCATGGTAACATACAACCCAGATTATTTTGGGGCTTGTAGATCATGAGGCAGACCTTAGCCTATTCTATGACGATAACTTGGTGCTCTCACAGTCAGTTGTGTATGTGGGCCCAGATCATGACCTTACATTGAAAAATTGCCAGTACCTTTGCTAGCTGGTCACCTTTTATCTCTGTACATATATTGTTAGAGTGCTCCTTGGTCTGACATTATAGCAGCAGAGGATTTCACTTTTACATTAGAGCTGAAACGATTAGTTGATTTATGGATTAGCAGATCGAGAGGGAAATTCGTTGGCACCAATTTTGATGATCGATTAATTGTTTAAATAATTTTTAAAGCACACCAGCTTCTCAAATGTGAATATTGTACTTTTGGACAAAAAAGACACCCAACGCCTGTGCTACAAGGCAGGATTTGGGGTTAGCAAGGTAACTTCAGGTTTAACCCTGGGTTTTCAGGGATACGATGGTGGTTCACTTTTTACAGGGGTACATCGCCATGGTAACTTATGCTGCACAACTGACCTGCTACAGAGCAGGTTAACATCAGAGGATCAGATCAAAACCTGTCAACAGCTCAAATACTGACCAATCACGTCACTGGAAAACCAGAGTCCTCGTCCCTACATGATCCTGACAGAGACAAAAGAGTTTATGATAAAGTGAAAAATTATAAGAAGCAAGAGATATTTATATAGAGCAGTCGAATCGTTTTGCTGTTAAAGCAGTAATAATTATAATAGTTTCATTTTAATTGCACAAAGATTCTTTCATGCCCAACAGGATTCCTGAAAGTGTCAAGGATTTCTCTTGTTCTATCACTGCAGCTCAGAATAACATGAGGAGACTTTGTGATGATAATTGGAAAAACTAAACCTTCTGATGTCTTTTATTAGAAACATTATCCACACACTGTTAAATATTCCCCATGATTATAAATGAACATGCCAGTCAGATTGACCTCATCAAACATGAACTACTATTCTTCTCTCCTCTCTCCTTTGGCAACAGAAACTTTTTTTTTTTTTGCTTATCACCACACAAAAGAGCAAAAATACTCACTCAGTAAGAAACTTAATAATAATTCCTGTATTTATTTACATAATATCCTTAGCCTGACTTTATTAATTGGAAATTATTTCTATAGTGTCTTTTCTATTCTAATTATGTGATCATATTGTTAAGAATTCACCTTGTTGAGTATCAATTTTGGATTTTGCTATAACAGAATTTACCTGCAGGTATCAACGCTTCTTCTCATATCATATTAAGTACTTTATATGTGGTTCTGAGTTTACTGGGCCAGTTGACAACCAAAACAAAAATATATCCTGGGAATGTTTAACTTGCTTTGTAGTACAGGCCTCTGATTACGTCACTTTGGGCTTTGGGAAACGGATCTTTTGTCACTGAGGAATAATCAACAGATTCATCATAAATGAAAATTATTGCTATTGGCAGCCTTATATTATATTGAACTGAATGCACTTAAAGAGATAGGTTTGAGGATATTCGATGCAATATAATACATATATCAAAGAATTTGTCTGACAAGATATTATTACAGCTGAATGAACAGAATCCTGTAACTTCTTTGTTTTTTTTTCCATTTATCATGGCCCATCTAAATAAGACAAGGCATCTGAGTCTCAAATGCAGACTCATGCAAAAAATGATTTTAAACATTCCAAGGACCTGGGGTGGTTTTCATTGCCAACTAATATTAAAAAATTGGGTGATGTACTAGATCAGTGGTTCTCAGTCCAGTTTTCTAGGGACCCTAAATTCTGTTTATTTTGCTCTGGTCACGAGTGACTGGGTAAAGCAGATGTTTCCAGTTGATCGACAGTTGTTGCTTTCAGGCCCTTGACTGGCTCTTCACACATGATCCAGCTAATCAGCTTTGGGTAAAGCAGGGACGTAAAGCAAGTAGGACTGTGAACCATTGTACTATTTCTTGTATATGAGGCTTTAATAGTAAAAGCAGAAGTGGAACAAAATTTACTGGTCAAGCTTGTGCTAGCACACATGAGAAACTTCAGCTCCAGCTGTCAGAGCCCACCTGTATACCAACCAACGATACCGTTTTTATATCCAGGATAAACTAATATACAGACAAACAAGAAAGCAAACAAACATATATACAGTAATTATATACAAAGAAGACAAATTATGCACTGGGTGTCTGGCTGATAACTCTATAGGAATGCCAGAGTGTATGGCAGGGTGAAATTTAAGGCTGAAATTAATAGTGTATGCATTGTACAATAAATTATATATAGAAGTTAGCTATATTTACACGTTTGTCGACACAGGTGCTTGTACTTGCACTGCCCATCTGAAGGGCAACTTTATTATTCACAGTGTATACAGTACATCATGTGTATTGTATAATGTGTCTTTATGAATTCTGCTCACTGGACAGAGCTTGTTTTAACTGTGACAATCCTACCTGCCAAACAATATTCATCGCACTAGAAATGAAAAGGTTAAGCGCACCTTTCCAGCATAAGGCCCATGTAATTACACAGACCTGTGACTCGATATATGATGTGTGAAGGTGTGACAGTTGTGAGGGGATCGACCTTTCACCGGTCAGGGTGCATGTGTCTGTGTAGAAAAAAAGAGACAGTATAACAGTACCACGGCTGATTTTGCTGTTGTAACAGTTGACTATTGCATTTGCTCTTGTGCTCATTAATATTGTATGTGCACGTGTCCGTACTCTCATTTATTGTATGCATGTGTGTGCACGTGATTCTGATGGCTCCCACAACTTCAGTGCGACCTCGGTGACTTTTGTGACTTTCTGAACTAGACGAATTACCTTGACTTACGGCTGCTAGGCTTACAGCTAAATGTCAGCTTGTGTGTGTATACTGTACAGTGTATGCGCTTTTGTATGCGGATACTCAAGCTGCATGTGTGCCTGAGTACGTATGTCTGTGACAATGTGTTTGTGAGTGAATAAAGCTGACAGCACCACCAGTCCCCAAATGGCTCAGCAACTGGTAATCACATTAAGGCACAGCTGCATTCAACAGTCAGGCTGTCTGACACCAGCGAGCTAAATATTTCCAACTCAAATTCAATACCAACTGGCATCTACATTCATACAAATGTGAGAATATGTAAATATATCATTCATAATGCACAAGACAGAACCTGAGAAGCCGCAAGAGCAAATTTGCGAAGTCGTATTCATTGAGTTGTATTTGTGAAAAATATATAAAAAATGTATGTGAGCGGATATGAATACAAGGTTGCAACATTTTAGTGAATCTATTGAAATACTTACTTAAAATTTATATCATGGTTACAATTATTGTATAAATTCCACAGTTTGTTATGATGTACCTCACTGTATTTTAGAATTATTTGACAAATAGGCCCTTTTCTGGTGAAACTGGGAGCAAACACAGATACGAGCACATGCTGGAGGGGTCAGGATCAGGAAGGAAGGCCTGAGGCACTCCATCCAGTCATGTGTCACCAAACAAAGGGATTCGGTGTTGAAGACCAGGAAACCAGAGAGGAAATCCAGGAGGTACAACCTGTGATTTACTTTGTGCTTTCTGTCTGTCCCAGTCTGTCTACTCTTGTTTAGGCGGAAATTACATCTCGGTACAGAATGCCCACAGGTATGTCACTGTAGTCTACAGGGTATCTGCACACTTTTTGAAATTAAATTGAATGTTTTTCAAGACCTTTTTAAGGCCGAAACAGAGAAAATTTAATACCCTTTCCAGAATAAACAAATTAATGTTAAGGGCCGTGCAATATGTTTTCAATCAATCTTACTATTAAAATGGGCATTTTTCCAATATTGGGTCAAATAGAATAATTAAAATCGTGTTTAGGTCACCATGTGGTACAAACTGCTGCAACATAAATGACTTATTTCAATTTGCCTGATTGGCTGGACTTGGTTGAACATGTCACCTTTCCTAGACTGAGGAAGGAACCATGTTTATGTCAGACATTTAACTATCTATAAAACTAAAACTCCTGAGTGTTTCTTGTAACAATATCACCACTTCTTCTGAGTTGTTGATCATCTCAACTTACCTACAGCATTTAAGTTAGGTACAGGTATAATACCTAACTACAGGTTAGGTACTAAAAATAAAGCATGTACCTGCCTGACTTAGCACAAATAACTACATCCAAACAACCCGACTGCATCTCACACATACAGAGAACTTTAAGTGCTGTGGCAAAGAAAAGTAAGGGAACCCTTTGGAATGACCTGCATTTATGTATAAATTTATATTAAATACGTACTATCAAACAGGTATTGGACGTTGTAGAGATGATCACTCATCTGGTATATAAAATTCCAGTAAAATAAAACATAAAAACTGAACAAAGAATAGAGACGCTCATTCATTCTGACTCAGATCAAATTTATAATACATTTAATTTTTCCAAACATTTTAAGACATTTTTAGACCATGAGTTTCAAAAACTAAATTTAAGACTTTTTAATACTTTTTAAGGATCCACGGGGACCCTGGGTCTAGCCCTCCTTGACTGTCTCTTACTCATTTCTTTCTCATGCCTCAGACTCCCATTGCTCTGTTTGCTTTCCAAAATAATCCCAATCAATACTGTTTTACACTGCCGTTGCACATTGTATTTTTAAAGGCTTTGTGCACACACGCACACAAGCTGTTACACATTAACAACCTAGGCATGCTGAAAAGTTATTACAGAGGGCATCACAATATAAACCCTGCCAACACATTTTACAACCTAAATTTATCGGTTGCAAGCTGTTATATGGGAGAGAAAGGACTTGAAAGGTGGGAGGCTTAACAAGGCACCACTTGGCTCTTGTACTGAAGTGGGTTCAGTATTTGTACACTCATCTCTATATTTTTTATTGCACCTCTCCAGCATTGAGAACATACCTGCCAATTTGAAGCTAATAATCAAATGGTAAAATGCAAGGAGTCCGCACTCGGATTTTAGATATGGTGTTTTTCTCACCTCTTATCAACCAGCTTGTACACTGGTAAAGCCATGAAGGGTGGCATAGGATGGTGGCTGTCACCAGAGAAAAGTGTGTCCTTGCCACTGCAGCCATCCAAAATGGAATAAAGGATGGCCCTGTCCCCACTACCACTTTTTATCTTTTTATTAATCAGTGACAATTTTATCTTTTTCATGTTAAGCTGACATATTATTATATTAAGTTAAAATGTTTGTCTTTTTAATCTATTTAAGTTTGAGTCTATTAGCTTGTCAGTAACTGTAGCGCCATTCAGCATCCAGCAGGGCAGTGACGACACATGCACATTCTGGTGATCTCAGCCGGTAAACTGACTCTGCAGCACAACAATGTTGAAAGAGAGAAAACTTGCCAGGTCATATTTCTAACACCACGAGGTGAGGCTCGATTTTACAATTTGTGAGCGTATGCATTATAACTCGAAAATTTCTGGTCTTCAGACTCAACAGCTACTTTGCTCCATATTTTAGATGGCGGAAAAGATACTAGATCTTAGGACAGTCTGGTACAGTCCGCATCACAGGGAGTTAAAAGGGCCAGAGTAATGTAGCGCCAGTAATGGATAATTCATGCTGTGGCCTGATAAAATTAAACCTTAAAAGTAATCGTAGAATGAAAAGGCAACCACTGCAGGAATGCTGCTATTAGTTTGAAGTGTGGTACTGGCACTATCGGGCGGCAGATAAAATAACTTTGGCTTCATTATGGATATCTTTTGAGCGTTTTACACACAAACCTAATTCTAATAACAAGGCAATTCTAATAAACCCAAAACGGGGAAACAATGTGTGACCTCCAAATAAATTGAGGGGGTCAGTGGCTGCAGATTTTATATTATTCTATGATGCAAAAAAACATATAAACACAATTCTTTTACCTTGGATTTAAAAGATAAATGTAAAAACTCTATGCCATTCATTTCAGTCAGTTTTACAAGCAATTGGCATAGCAATTAGTCAACATTGTTTTGAGATCAGCCAAACTTATCTGTGCTTCAACTTTTTATGCACATGATGTGTCATTTATTTTCTGGTTAAACCCCTGAATTATACACTAACTTTAATTCACTAAATACTTTGAAACAATGAAATCCTCTTGTTTTTCTCAGCAATTCAATACCTATACATTCCGTACAATAAAGAAAACACTCGCACCCCAAAATCACCAGCCTAATGCTACCACTGCAGGCAACTTCAAAGAATATCCCCAGAATCTTTGAGTCAAAATATCAAAGAGTGAGGTTAGGACAAAGAAACAGTATCAACAGATTACCCTCAAAGTTGGGCTGTAAAGAATCATTCTGAATTTTGCCACCGGTCAATTTAACCACTTCAACCTTGGCTGCCTTTGTTTGTTTTTAAGAAAGACTTTAACATTAACATGAGCAGCCTCTGATATATGAGAGGCGTTCACACATTAACTCAGAAACAGTTAGGATCAATATGAGTTTGTTGCCAGCAATGACATGACATAAAATGTATGTGCAGAAAATGACCAAAGGACAGTAGTAAATGTATACAGAAACACAAAATCAGGAATTTAACCGGCCTCAGCTTAGGCCCAGCCAGCCCAACTTCATCACAGCGACCTCAAAGCAATGAGAACCAAAGGATCACTCCATCGGCTGCTCCTTAAGCTCCTCTCTGCTACAGAGGAGAAGCATGACTCGCTGTGGCAGGGGGATAACCCCAAATTGCATGGCTGTTTGCTCTATGCCCTTTCCATGTTTCAACACCAGCAGCATTCTCAACCTCTTCCACACTTCTCTGAATGAACTAATAAATATTGTTGTTCATCATTAACTCGGCAAAATTACTGCACTCTTCACTGAGGGTTTGCCGTGTTGCCTGGGAAAACAGCTTAAGTACAACATACTGCCTCTACATATAGGCATAAAACCACTGTTTTAAGGAAAACTGGTGGTCACGTGGACATACAGTTGTATGTCAACAAGTTTGACTTAGTAGCCACTTGCACATGTAACCAGAATGTGACAAAGTTGGTGCAGGGACTTGAACCTGGGATATATAGATTTCAATAATCAGACGGCTGGGGCAAACACCCAGACATTTTTGGAGCATTGAAATGCTTCACAAAGCAGGATCAATGTTTGGGATTACAGAAAAGAAAGCTATATTCTGGGGACTCAGAAATACTGAAGAGGAAAATCGGGCTTGGTTGTATCATTAGCTGTTGTGTGTTGATGATAGTATTAGGACAAATTCATTAGACATATTTTGTAACTTTATAAAATTACAATGGGTGTAGTTGTGTGAGTTGACTGTGTTCACTAGAGTACGATTTCTAGTTACGGTACATAGGGTAAATTGGCCAATTAGTTGTGTGGTTGCATCTTCTTTACCTAAGCAAATATTTAACACCCCAAACCTAGCTCCAGTGCTAATTTATGACTGCTTAAATACTGTAACTTTCAGTAATTTATGATTGTTTTTCAAAATCAGAGCTTTATTGGTATTCATTTTTGGTTACAAACAAGTGAAAAGCAGTCTTAAAAAAATCAGTAACATAAAACTGAAAATTTTTCGGAGCTGCCCTAGTTTTCTGTAAACTGTGGTAATCAGCTTCTTCTTACAAACAAACAACAAAGAACATCTAGAAGCAGGGGACATACGTATGTGGGTACTGTAATGTAATTTACCGTAACCAGCTGTCTAAATTATTAGCCATAATATGAACAGAGGATCAATTAGAAAAAAGTAATTTGGTCAAATGGATCGACAGATAATTGTGTGATTTCTTTCTGTCATTTTGTCTCTGTCTCTGTCTTTCACACACAAAACTCTTACAAAAACTGAGTCACACACTGCTCTGACTTGGCAGTAAATCAGCTGTATGGCCTGTTGTAGAGAAGCCCTTGGGCTGCAGACCCACAGCTGTAATCACCGTGTTTTGTCTGCAGTGAAGATTGAGCACTGCCGAAAGTGGAGCTGAAAACAGAATGAATTCAAGTGCTATGGAACACAAACACAGACACACTCTCTCTCTTTCTCTCCCGCCCTAACCCCCCACACACTCACACACACACACACACACACACACACACACACACACACACACACACACACACACACACACAGAACTACTTTCATGTGCTACTTCAAAGCATCAATTAAACAGGAGAGAAGCTAGATAATACCCATAAGGTTATCCTCATCATAATGAGTCAAAGTATTCGTTGTGACACATCAAAACACATGCAAATAAGGGGGTAATTTTTTAAGGAAAAAATCTTAACATTTGACAAAACTACAATGTCTTGTGAGTTCAAAGTTTTTCTTGAACAGTTGCTACAGCTGAACAATGGCGGTTAGAAATTGTAAATTGTAGTTTTAAAAACACAGGTGTCACCCTGTAGGGATTTACATGGACTTTTCACAGAATATTATGGGATGCATTTTTTTTCCAATATTTGAAGGTAGGGCAGTAATGCCAGAAACTCTTGCTACATCATAAACATAATAAACGAATAAATTGGAATCTTACTACTGGACAATTTTGGGGGGGAGAGAGAACATTTTTTTCTTTTTGCAAACACTAGACTTGACTGTGGCCTGATAAAATGACACAAGCAAAAAAACTTCTTAATACCCAAAACATCTTCAATGTGTACATTGAGCATCAATATAGGAAGCTTTCTTTCCACTTTGGACCATAAGTTACTAACGCTAAGAACCTAGCACCAAGCAAAATATGTGAAAGAGAGCAACACAACATCAAAGTCCCTCAGAAATACTGGTGTCTTCTTAATTTTGATCATAGGCCTAGTGAGAGAGGAAAGTACATCTCTTGACGGTTAACATAAACAGCCATTACCTGCATCAATAATGCCATGTAGAAGCTGAGGGGGGGCAATAAGGTTTGGGTGAGAGTCTTATCAAAGCACTTAACAAGGAAGCAAAAACTTAAAGTCAAGGTTGAACTGCTACCCCTTACCAAACATCAGAAGGAAAGGGGATAACCACCAGCATCTCACAGCATGAAAATTCCAGATCATTAGAACCAGTGTTCATAGAGCTGTAAAAATGCATATCCGGGGGTTGCAGTAGCTTCTGTGTGCATCTCATTGTAATGGTGTACTCCACATGGCACTATATATATACACATATACACATATATATATACATATACATATATATATACATATATATATATACACATACATACATATATATATATACATACATACATACATATATATACACATACATACATACATATACATATATATATACATATAGACATATACATACATACATATACACACATAGACACACACAGACACACACACACACACATATATATACGTATTTACACACATATTATATATGTACTTGACCACCGGGCACTAGTGTGTTTCTATACTGTTCCTTTATATGCCCTTGTTCCCACTCCTGCACAGACTTGGGGAAAATCTCAAATCCAGACAGCCCTCAGGCTCACTGATTGGCCATTAGTGGCATGTTTTCTCCCCCATCTCTCGGGTTTCAAGAAAAAAATGTGCATTTTCTTAAAAATATTTTTTTTTGTGCTGCTGGATGTTGACCCCCCACACATCATATTCTCACGGTACAGAACCTACTGTTCCTCCTCTGACTCAGATGTCAAAAACAATTGCTTTCCTTTTGTACAGACTAGCCTGCTGTCTATGTTCTCAACATTCGCATGCTACCTCCTTGTTTCTTGCACGTCAGCAAGATGGTAGAAGAAACTGACCGAGCCAATGACAGCATCATCCTAGCTAATCACTCAGTTCTGGGGGAATTTGGTTGCGGAGGCTGGGTTGGGAGATGTAACTGTGTGCTCCCCTTTTGACAAGTAGGCAGGGGTGAATTGCTTGGACCTTCACAGCTAAGGGCCCATTTCCCAAGGACATCTTCAGGATAAGATAATACCCGTCCATAAATTCACAATGGTACTAAAATAATCTCACCCTTAAAATGCTGTTGGGAAGCAGAGCGCACATTTCGTCTGTCATGGTTGAGAAGTGGGTGTCTCACTGTTTTTTTTGGCTGGACCGCAACTGCGGGGCCAGCCCTATAAACGCAAATGTCCATGATTGACTGACTGGGTGTCAAAGTTACACCATTAGTCGGCGGTCCAAGTGTCCAAGTTTCCCCATTGGTCATTGCTCTTTTAAAATGAAAGGCACAAACAGTTTCTACTGTTTCATTAGGGGGGTGTTAACAGACAGTGCTGCCAACTTAGTGCCTTTGTCACTACATTTACCAACTTTTCACATCCTTTTAGCGACTTTTTGTCACAAAAGCACCTAGCAGCAAATCTAGCAACTTTTTGGACAAACCTTGGTAACTTTCCATAGAAGAGAGTCGACAGTATTTCCCCACGCAAGTGAAATTGGGCTTTCCCTGCGCAGGCACATTGCTCTATGTATTTCGTTCAATTGACCACTCGGCAGCTGACACTGACATGAATGAGCTTCTAACCTTCTCTGTGAGTGATCATTTTACAAGTAAATATAGCTGAAATCACAGCACAGCTGTTGTCTTTAAATTATGTGTATGGTGATTTTGTCAGACGACATTGCGGTTATAAAATCTGAATTTTAGTAATGCAGAGCTGCAGCTTGGAAAAGGTTTGGGAGTGAGTGCTGGTCAACACGTAGTCTTAATGGGCCGCATTTCAGTCACTATTTCATACTTATTCTCTTATCTGACAACAGAAACAGAAAAAGATGTAAATGAGAATAGAGTTATTGGGAATCAGCTGTATTAAAATACTGTAAATGTGAGTACAGACAGTAGGAGAGAAGTGAACAGATAAAAAGCGGTCAAACCACATTCTAGGTTTTAACCTAGTCTTCTTTCGTAAGAATCACTGTCCTACTCATTCGACTTCAAGCAGAAAATGGTTGGAAGAACAAAAAGATTAAGTGAAGTTGCTATTTTTTGTCCTTATAATGTCATTTAAAAGACAGGTGAGGAAACACTGACTTTGACATTAACCATTTGCAAGTAAATAAGATTAGTCACATACAAAGTGATCTAAGTTTGTGTTTTTGAAATACCTCTGTCTTTATTGTGAACACTCCCTGTATTTCATCTCACGTATGTCAGTGACATTAATTCCAGTAGCTAGGCCTAAGCACTTACTGTCACATCTTGTAAACTACACAGATGATGTTTTCCATTCCAGCTGTGTGTGTTGCTTGGTTAGACCTGCATGACATGGATCCCTGTCGCACATAGCATTACTGGGCCATATTGTCTTAAATACAGCCCAAAGCACATTTTGCAATGGTATATTTGACATTGCCAAAGTTATTCATTGGTTTCAATAAGGAAGAAGAACTGAGCCTGAGCCTAATCTACTTCTTAAATACTTCTCAAAAGGAAAAAAATCAAAAGAACTGGCCATTGCACAAAATAAAAATGTGTACCAAGTCGAGTAATATGGAAAAGAAAAGCATCTGCCCAATCGCAGTCCACATTCCTCTTGCCCTCTGCCTGGTGCACTTCTCAGTGAATTTGGCAATGCATTAATTTCACTTACACAACACTAACCATCTGGGTCAGACCAATTAACTTTCCCCTTTAACATCACTCCAACTAACAGAGTTTCCTCCTCAGTTTAAGTGTTTGTCCAACTATCATGTTTGTAGTATTGGCATACGCTTTTGCACCGAGGACACATTTTCACCCCTAATTAAAGACCTTCAAAGGAAACTCTTTTACTATTGACCTCAGAGAGGACATTTCTCAGCAGTGGCCTTCACAGAATTCTAAGGGGCTTGACCTTCACAGATTTTTAAAGGCATCATTTGCTCAGAAGGCTGACACGACATACCTTTTAATATTGCAGACTTAAATTTTCAACAGCAAATAAAGAAAGCACAAACCAACCTGAAGTGTCCTAAAGAACCAAGAATATAAACACTCTCAAATGCTGGCTATGTGACAGGAAAGATTAATAATCCCCACTTAGTAAGTATGCATAATATGCAAAATTGCTCAGTCTTGCATTTTGCGAGATTTTACTTAATATCCTTTTGTGATCAAAAGGATATTAAGTAATTATTTCAGGGGCAACTCATCACGGTTAATATCTCATTATCAATGTTAATTTCTTACTAGTCACAATGGTTACCAATAACATAGACTACATTTTTTACAACATGTATGATTAAAATAAATGGAAATTTTCCTGGTAATGAGCTGATTTTACTGGCAAAGGCTGATGTCACCACTGTATAACATCTCAAAACTGCACCAAACATAGTTTTTCATAAGTGTGATATTGTGTCTCCCAATTAAACCCTTAAACTCCTAAACTTTATCCGGTGTCTGTATTAGTATCATGATGTAAAACATACAAAAAAAATGTGTTAATATGTTTAACAGATATGGAACACAATAAAAAAATGGGTCACAAATACTTGAAGGACTAATTGTGAAATTAACTATGTAACATTGTCCTCAAAACAGTTTCTAGGCAATCCTAGATTGTAGATAGTAAATTTAAATCTTTGTGTGGAGTTTGCTAATTTTTGCTTAGTTTCTATGTGCTCTCTCTATGTGCTTCTTTCCTCCCTTATTACAAAAGTACACAGGTCAAGTAAATTGCCCATAGATGTGAATTGGTCATAATCGGTTATGTTGAAATGAATGCATCAAAATCAATGGACACCAATTGGGTGCAACAAGTCTGCCAACGTAATACACCGTACAGTTTGCTTGTCCCTACACTAGGATGTGACCCATAGGAGTGTACCAGCAGCAGGTGTATCGGACCAACTTTATCATAGTAACAATAAGCATGTGGTTAAGGTTAATGACCAGTCACAGTCTGGTTAGGTGTAGGAACAAAAATATCTAAGTTGGGTTTAAGAAAACATTGTGGTTGGATTAAAAATAAGTACTTCCTTAAGTTCAAAAGGACCTTCATCGTCATGGTTCCAATAATAATGCAGTTAAAGTTGTGGAACAGTCATGAATAAAAGAGACAGCGTTGACTTTTGATTTCACACAGCAAATGTTTTGTCAACCCATTCAAACGCCCCAATGTGGACTTTGTTGATTTTTGTACTACATCACCTAACTTCCTCCTTTGCTCCCTTCATTATTACTATGGCCACTAGAGGTCACCTAACAATAAAACATAAAATATGGGTCATAATAAGCTGTTTGCACAGATGACCTATGGAGTCTTTTTTTCAGGGAGGACAGTCTCACTGCTAACTGGACAGTTAAATGCATTAACAATCTACAAACTATTCTTTGGATGATATTTAGCAGTAATGTAAAGAATATGTTTTTGGTATTCCAGTTTGGCACTTTATAAAAAGCCAGTTGCAAAGTGGTTTTCAGTGGACAAGCCGTGACATCCTACAAGGATGTCAAATACGAATAATGGTTAATTAATGCAAAGGTGTTGGAGGGTGGAAAGACAGAAGAAATGAATGAAGAATATGAGAAAGAAAATTCACATCTAAATTTAAACATCACACAAAGCTTAGTGAATACAGCTCAAACATATAATCAAATATCCCTGTCCAAAATGATAAAAAAAGCATAGGGTACATTGCCCATTGCCAAGCAGTAATATAAAAGAGACTGTGCGAATATTATAAATTATATTTCTTGCAAGGTCTGCCAACATAACTATAACTGTTTTGAATTACTTTTTGTCCTACCTCTGGTGTGGCTGGGGACCCTCCGGCGACCTGTTGATGAGCTGTGCATGACATGCTGGTAGTGTGACATATCTGTTGGTGTGTTGGGAACACGGAAACTGTCCTGGAACCTCTGCATCAAATCCTCTACTGACTCTGTGTTTGGGTCGATGGCTATAAAAAAGAGATGCAAAGTGAAAGTGGCAGGCATGTCATGAGGCTTTAAAGTTAAAATCATCTCGCAAAGAGTGAGAGACACTCAAGATAGAGCAAAAGTACATACACAAGACAAATATATAAAGTCATAAACCCAAAATGGCTTGGTTTATTCTTTTCTATTTTTAGGAAAGATGAGTGATTAGAGTATGATATGCATCATGAACCACCAGGCTGTCCCATTTAGACACTGTAAAAATGCAGCACTGTCTTGTTCTTTTTATTATATTTTTTCTGGCCTTAAAATGTTTCCATCAATTCAATATTGCCTCATCTCTACAGGGATCCTGCCAGCACTTCCCCTGATGGCTCAGTCTCACTCTTTCTGATGAATGACTCCAAAACAACTGGTGGTGGGGAAATAAGGGAGAGTAGACAGAGGGGTTTGCTTCCCTTTCCTTACAGTTCAACAATGACAAAAGGAAAAGACAGGAAGTTCATATGAACTGTCTAGATGTGTTCTGGCTCATTTATGTCAACAGAGAAACAATTCATGTGTAGATATTCTCCCCTCATTGTGTCTGACACACGTGGATATTTAAAACAGACTATGATATCCAACTACATATGTAACTATAGTCTCTGTTAATAGACATTGTCTTGTTTGATACAGCTTGTGAAGTATTCGCTCAATTCAACTGAGATAGTTAGATCTACTGTCTACAGTATCGGCAAGGAGTAATGATTTTTCTGTATGTAGGCTACATTATCATATCTGCAAGTAGCCCGCACTGAAAGTATAGGGATTGACAGCTTTGGTCCAAAACAACATAAAAGTAGTGAAAATAGCCATTTCTTAAGGATGGGACCCTTCATCCCCCAACCACTACTATCCTCACCTACCATCCATAACTTTTGATGTGACAGTCTGGCTCTGAGGTGTACTCTTTCCATGAATAAGGTTTGCTCCCAGTAGGTGCTCATCATGCATGCATATAAGCATGCAAGAGCAGAGGAAGAGGGAGGTGAAGAGGAGGAGGGTGAAAGTGAAGAGGCAGAAGGAATCACATTGTTTTTGATAATATAAATGGAAAGCTAACAATAACAGAGGCATTCCGGTTGCCTTCAAATCAAACATTATTCTTGCAGTAATACACATTTGTTCAGATTTTTTTGTGGTTAACTCAGCTAACTCTACTACGGTTAGCGTTTTGTCAAACAGGGAAATGCTCGGTATTTCTAAGGTAACAGGTTCCGTAAAAAGATGGAATGGATGCTGCAAAATGACCTCGACCTCATCAGGGGGGACAGATGTCGGCTTATGTCCTCCAGTTGAAGGTATTTTTGCTTTTAAAGTGAGCAGAGTTTTTATAACAATTTACAAGATCAACAAAATACCAGGAAGTTGTTTGGTCCTTGAATACACCTCCAACAAAAGAACAAATCCCAGTTGTTTTTCTTTAAACTATCAAATCCCTAGACATAGCCTCAGGAAAGAGTGGGCTTTGAACCATCAGGTAAACTCAGGACCCTTGCTTCATTACACACCATACCGGATTTGTAACAGGTAAGGAATAATTTTAGATGCCTAAATTTAGGCAAATTTAGGCAGAAAAAAAACAAAACAAAAAAAACAAATCAAAAAAAATCTAGCCTCCCCATTGTGCTATCTTTGCTTGACTCTGTAAGCAGTCACAGTGATGATATTTTGTATTAAAAATCTTGAATATTTAACAGTTAATAGTTGACATGTGCATTCATGTAGTACATGATTCCATCTACCAATCTGATTTTGGTATAACCCAAGGACTACTGTTTTTAAATGTTTCCAGTTTAATTTCTTGTTGCAGGGTTTGCTAATATGGCTCACGGAAATTAAACTTAGACCCAAATAGTTTCCTAGCAACAGAATTCTGGGTAAATGGTCTATGACATTTGTTTATGGAAAATAAGAACTTCTAGATATCTCCATTTAGTAATGTAAGTCATGTATTAATTTCACCTTGAAACATTAAAGTAATTTACTTTGTATTACTGTGCTTTGTGTACATATGTCTAATTGCTGCTGTTGCTGATATCCCATAATACTGCTGCTACTAAGTGGCCAGTGGCTTCAAATTCACTGAAAGCCTCAAGGTATACACTCACCACCTCAGCTTTCATTCATACATTGCTCACTTTAAGATACTGCTACTGCTCAGTGCTTGCCGTCTGTAGCTGTCATTACTAATAACTGCTATATTTACAAGCCAATTACTTTACTAACTTAACTAAAAAGCTACACGTTTTTTTTAATAAAATCTTTAAAAATTTAAAGTACAGAATTTAGAATATCTTCAAATATAAATGCAAATTAACCAATTTTATATAATCAAAACATTTTAATAAAATCTCAAAGGTTACTGAACAAAATAAAATAAACAGTTGTTGTGAAATAACAAACACAAATGTATCCCTGACACAATTATATCAGATTTGGTTACAGAACATTTAGCAACAATGACAACCTTTAAACGTTTCTTGTAGCAATCTAGAAGATTCTTGCACCTGTCTGCTGGTAATTTCTGGCACTGGTATGCATAGAAGGTTTTTTAAGTTTGCAGGAGTCCTTTTTGCTATAGCAGATTTCATCTCTTTCTAAAGGTTTCCAATGGGATTTGGGTCATTGCTGGCAGCTTAAAACAGTCCATCGTTTCCTTTTCAACCATTCTTTTCCTTTTCCAACATATGTGCTTTGGGTCATTGTCCTGCTGAAAGACCAGAGACCTACGCCTCAAACCTAGTTTTCTGACAATATGTAACACATTTCGCTCTTAAATGCCTTGGCAATCTTCGAATTTCATCACTCCTTTGATACACGTAGTGCCTCCAGTACCAGGGTTAGCAAAGCAGCCCCACAGCATAATTGAACCTCCACCGTGTTTTACTGTAGGTAGAGTGTTCTTTTCCTCATAGGCTTCATTTTGTCACCTATAAACAAACGGATTTACTGCTTTTCCAAAGAGCTCTACTCTAGTTTCTTCTGTCCATAGAACATTATCCCAGAGAGACTGTGGCTTATGTATGAAAGTTTTTGCAAACATTAGTCTTGCCTTTTCCAAATTGCTCCAAGTCAGCCAGAAGCTATTTAGAAGTCTTGCATGGTGTTTTTTGCACAATCTGAATCAAACTTTGCAGACTTCTCTCATTGAGTTTATTCTTAGCGCCACATCGTGGAAGTGTCTCAATATTTATTAAAATATTTTGATTATTAAAAAAAAAAAAAAAAAATTGGTTAATTTGCATTTATTTCTGAAGATATTTCAAGCATGACTGTAACTAACAGACTAAAGCTAAAACTACTATACACCATCATATAATTTGTTCTTCTACTATGTTGTCATATGTGCATATAGATGCAACAATAAACACCAGTGTAATGTAACTTTTTTTTCCCCGTATCTTCTGCTCTGTCTAATTGAAGAAGGCATTCCTGCCGGACAGGGGAACTGGTTTGAACAGTGCCATCATGTTAAAGGCATTTGTATTTCCCATTATGAGTACACAGAAGGATGACAACAATGTTTTCTGACTGAAGTAACACTTTTTTTTCAGGGACACACTGGCTTTGATGCTGAAACTGCTACTGTAGCTGTTGCTTCTGGCAAGGTTGTTGTAAACTAAAGGGTATGTACACCAACTCTTGGCTGTGAGTGGGATCCGCCTTGCTTTTTTTCCTGCTACCGTCATACAGGAACCCTTTTGAACATATGACACAGAAAATAAAACAGAGTTCCCAACGGTTTTTGGCACCAAGTTGCAAAGGATTTCCCATTCTCACTGTTTTCTTCAAACCGACCAAGCCCAACTCAGTTTTTTACACCAGTGTTAGTCCCACGAGTGTGTAGCATATTGCACAGTGATGCAAAGATGGTAGCCCTCTCCTCATCAAATATTACACACTCTTTTACACACATCATTGGGACATGGATAACATAGCTCTGCTACGGTTCACTATGAGCACTCATACAATCAGATGCTTTAAACAGTGTAGACAAATGGGACAATAGAATGGAAACATTTTTAAGTGACCTTAGAATGCAAAAACAATTACAAGCTGAACATTTAAAAAGGACCGGTACAGTTCAGTCATTTTGACAATTTTGTTTCTGTCCATTGACTGTTCTGCTATACAACGCAGTCTGGCATAACATTACCTTAAAAAGGTGAAAAAAATCAAGGCTTTTACATTGGGGGCCAGGAAACTTTTCTTTCATAGTAGTGTGAATGTCCTTGGAGAAAGAATTTGAGGGCATTAGTGGAGTAGTTTTCTCCATTATGCACAGCAGAATCTTCAAGTCTGACTCATCAAGTCCTATAAAGTCCTTGAAGATACACTACATTTTAAAACAGTAAATAAGTCATGTGATAGGCTTATGCACATTCAGCCTCATCACATTCAACTGACCACCACATTCAATTATTTGTGTTTTAAATTTTAAATCACCTGTACCGTCAATACACAGGACTGACATGGTAACCTTGAAATGAAAGTGTGTAGATAACTAAGGTACTTGAAAATGCTTAAGCAACCTCCATTCCTAGTGGGCATTTATGGTAGTTCTTGGCTAACTCAGGGACTCGGGGTTAGCAAACAAACAAGAAAGGCTGGGGGCTGACACTTAAGCTTTGACTTGCTGTGAGTGAGGAGAATCTGTGACAATATGTTTGAGGTTAACTGCTTGCATACATTTTTCATGGCCTCCTGGAACTCTCTTTATCTCTTTGTTCAATTTTGAGGAAAGAAGAGATGCTAAGCCAGGCAGAAGCACTTAAAGCCATAGTGTCCTTGAAACAAATGTACAGTAATTTGTCAAGACCTTTTTGCTCATGTTTGTGTCTCTTTATCTTTGTCATCCCTACCAACACACACATGCCTCTTAAATCTCAACCATCTTAAAATACTAAAATATTGTGATGGAAATGTGTTTGCACCATAAAATGGACACAAGTTCTTTGGTTAAAATTGAAATATGTAGAGCAGTCATTTGACCTGATCGTGATAACATGGATTGGCCATCCATGTTATCATAGATCCGCCACAAGACTTCACAGTTGGTACATGATATTCTAAGATTTCTGTATTAGATTTCTTCACGAGTCATGGATAAAGGGGGACAACAATATGCATACATTTATTGCAGAATTCTCTTTCATGTATATCTCTCACTACTTTGCTGTTATTCCCCATCTCTCTCTTGTGTCAGCAGCAGCCAACAATATTTTTTATTCTGACATTTGTTTTTCCCTAGACCCAAAGTCCACACTGGTTTCTCATTTTGAGTTCAATGTCAGCTAAAGCTCTGGTGCCTTTATTTTCTCCTTTTCATCTCCCTTATCTGCAGTTACTCCCTTATCGGTGCTGAGTGTGTGTTAACAGTGTCTCATGAGCAGTGGATGTCAACAGCATCCTGCCTCAGTCAACCTATTCCTGGTGGTCTCACAGTGCCAAGTACGAGAGGATAACTCTACTCAGTTTTTCTGTTTCTGTTAAACTGCATGCTTATGCTTGTTTATATGTTCATGCAGGCTTTTGTGAAAGGGTGTATGTATATGTATGTGTTTGTGTTTGTCTATGTAAATGTTTACACATTTCTTTACTTCCACCCTGCTTTTATTTCCTACTTCCTGTCCATGGAGTATATTGCTGTCACAGCTGTATAGAAAGAACAGTGCTTCACATAAAGTGGACTCCAGACTCGATTTTCATGTTTTCATGGACTTCACCATGTGTATGAAAACGGCTGTCAAATCAAATGATTTAAGTGTAAAAAGTGCTGGAAAAAAAAAAAAACCAAGGGCATTGAAGATAATCATATTCTGTGTATATGTTCACATCCAGTGTCAAGGCCACGTAACAGTGAACATCTGACTCCAAGAGCTTCACCCTCCTCCTTCTCTTTCTGCATCGCTCTTTCTCTGGCCTCCCTGGGACTTCATTGGTGAGCAATGCGCTCATACAGTCCCAGAGAGGTAAAATATGCTGCCATTTCCTTTTTGATGGTTTGATGGACATGTACTCAGTGTCCTTTGTAAGGGTCCACTAAGGTGACAGGGAAGCATCACTAGTCTTGCAAAATAAGGAAAAAAGGGTTAAGATTAACAGGCCACTCACTGCCAGACTAGTTAACTGGTGGTTTTTTTTAACATTTTATTTTCTACATAGGAAATAAGTTATTATAGATTTGCACACATGAACCAGTAAAAAGGCCATTAAATTATTTATATGTATATTAAAATTTTTTGACTTTTTTAAGATGACCAAATCCTCTCAATACTCAAGACAACGATCAAAACTCAAAATATAAACTGATGCTTTCCTACTTTAGCGGCAAAGCAATAACTTATGGTAAATAACTGCAGGGTACATTTCTGCATGGTGAACACAAACACTGCCTTGCTCTGTATGTTTTCGAAATGATTTCTCCACTGTTCCATTACTGAGGTAGCTCCAGTTAATAAAACAGAATATAACAATATTGAAGTAGAACTCTACCTCTTTAATTATTTATGTATCCTAAAATGCTGACATAAATCCCTCCTGTAAGCTTGTGGAAAGTAGCCCTTCCAATTTTGACATAATTTTTCAGTTTGATTGGTGAATATTTACTTAATAAAAGCGCACACACATAATATAACCTAAATTATTGTAGTAAATTTAGGAGTTGGCAATTGATTGATTAACCAAAGTATTGTGAAATTAATTTTATTAGAAGAACTTCTACTAATAAAATAATGACAATAATAACAGATTTATGTAAAAATAACATTTCTTTGGTAAATCACTACTTAGCAGAAGCAGAGGTTTCTAAAAATAACTGCTGGATATCACAACTAAATCTGATATAATGGTGCCTTTACTGATCCCTGTACAATCATTGAAAATGATACCCAGCACTAGGAAGGGCAGCAGTTGGTCTGTCAGCAAAAATACACTGAAGGACTAGCTACTCCAAAAAAGCCAAAGGAACAAGACTAGGCTGGCTTCCACCAAATCGCTGATACAGCCTATGGGAATTACTGTCTGTCAGAAAGTGAAACCTTTGACCATGACTCTCTGTCCATAAATAGTACTTGACCCTTATTTCTCTTAGGCTCAAGAAGATTCCTCTTCCTCTCTAGTAAAAGTCAGTGAGACACAAAGAAACATTTTCGGGCTCTTCAACAATGCCCTGTGCCCTGAGGCAGGTGGTGACACAGCTTGCAATGCAGCTTGGAAGATGGATTACAGTGCTCTGAATTCATATTTACTGTATGGTACCTTTAGTAGCCGACTATAGAATACATTCCATATCATACCAATTTTCACACTCAACTCCCTGTTTTAACGGACTGAGTATTGACTTGGAGCCTGCAAATGCTTCGTATACACTTAAACTGGCCTTTTCATTTAGCCAAATGTGTGTTTACATTCTTAAACCTTCATTACATTACCTTGTGATTCTATTATGTGGAATAATTCAAACAGTGTTCTCCAGAAAAACAACAGCACTGGTTGTTTCTTCATCTGCCTTAAAACAAATAGGTGGAATTTTATACAGACATGGATGAACCCTAATGGCTGGTGTTCCACTGACTTTTCATCTAGCACCTCCGGCAGGTCAATTTTTTTCACCAACTCCATGAAGTATCTCAACATCTACAGGATGAACTGGCGGAAAATTAAGTGCAGACTTTCTTGGTTTCCCCCTCAGGATTAATTGCAATAACCTTGATCATCCCCAATGGTTCATAATACCAAACTAATGGCATAATGATCCCCTTACAATTTGGTTGAAAGAATTTTCTGAACAATGACATGGTTTGGAGAAAAATGTAATTATTATCCAGCCCTTGCTGCCACTATTTAAAACACAAGGTTTAATATCAGCCACACATTACAGCAATACCCACCTAAAGCCAGGAAGAAAACCAGAAAGTAAATTAAATGAAATGAAAAATACTTACCCAAAATGGACACAAATACTTTTATATCACTTATACACCTAGTGCCAATTTAATGCCACCCTCTTCCACAAGCACATTTTAACAACTGGGAGGCAGTTATGGACTTTTCCCATTCTTAGCCATCCTACTTGGCAGCCCAACAGCATTCATATTCACAGAGGCAGATGCAGTCACAAGGGAAATGATGGGAACATTTCTGTAGATCTTTGGACCCTACAAACCCCTGCTGTTTTAATTTGGAGAAAATCTGCAGGAGGAAAAGAACCTCCGAGCCTACGAAATTAAATTCCAGTAGATTTTTATTTTGTATTACATTTCCTTTTAATACTCACTTTTTCTCCTATTTTTTTTTTTTTTTTTTGCCTGTACCTCCGACACATACATACACACACATACTAACGGCCACATACACATACACAAACACTCTGTTCGCATCCCTATTCCCTTATTTTCTCTTTCCCTTCATGGCTTGGGGAGCAAATGAGTGCAGACGAGCTCGATCGAGAGGAAATGGGGCTCTGATTCCCTCCGTGATTTATGAAATTTGCCATTGTTCCAATAGGAGCAGTCCAGTCTAGCTTTCTGGAAAAGCTTTGACAGCACTGCTTCTGGAAGTGTGAAAGGTACATGAGAAGAGAGTGAGAGGTTAGACAGATACAAAGGAAAAGACAAACGTGTCAGAGAATAACAAGGGATCCAGCCATGAATGGAGAGTGGCTGAGAGAGAAAGAGAAAAAGCCTGAGGAGTGTGAGGAAGAGAGGGTAGACAACGGATGCCATAGGTGTTGAAAGAAAGAGAAAGGAGAAGATGATAGGAATGAGATGCAGATAAGTGAGTCAAGAGGGACAAAGAGCAGAGGGTAAAGGAACATAAAATGACAACATGAAAAGAAGATGGATGGGAAAATAATAATGGAGAGAAGAAAGTGATCAAAGAGGAAAAAGAGCAAGAATGGGCAAGGACAAGAATCCATATATAGTAAGAAGAAGAGATAACAAAATAAATGGGAAGGAGAAAATGACAAACAAATCATTCAAATGGTGCATTTTCATCCTGAGGGGAAAAGACCCCCCAAAAAAGGGTAAAATCATAGAGAAACAATTCAATCATATGGTTTCTCTCCACACAATAAAGTCAATTTTTTTAAATTAAGCTATTATGGTTCTTTGCTTTCATATCTAAATTAATGGCAAGTTAATTTCCTGAAAATAGGTCATAGTGGGATATGTCAGGATATCAGATTTTATCATTCAAATTATCATATTATGTTCTACAAAGACTCATCTGATGTAATGAGGATAATCTGGAAATTACTACCATGTGACAAGGAAAAATTTATAAACTTAATTTTGTAAATATTGCCTAACACTAATAACAATGTAACATGGTGCCACAATGCCACCCCCCCCCCCCCCTTATACTTGAAAAAATATATAAATAAAATAACATAACATAACATAACATAACAGGAACATGGGCTTTTGATTTAAGGAGTCAACAGATCCCTTAATCTCATAATTACTGACAAAAATACCTGAGGGGGCATGCTGAAGGCATTCCCACAGTCATAATCATAGCACACAATTCATGCCATTGTAGAGGAAATCAGTAAACACTGGCTGAGCTGGGTGTGACAAACTTTAAAAACATATGACAGGAACTGAGAGAGGTGGAGGATACCTCAAAATGGGAGATATTGCAAGTTTCACTCTTTGGTCTTCGTATATCATGGATGGCACTGAATTTTTTCTCCTATGGTGATTGCCAAGACAGGACAGAATGAAAATACAGTACTGTATATTGACAATTGAAGAGACTTAAAGACATCTAGAGGACTTAAAAGACATCAAGAAAAGACAGAAATACCCCGCTCTGCCCACCTGTCTCTTTTATTTGCAGGATTTGAACATTTACTGTCCCATGCCTTGTCATTCCCAGCTACTGGATAGCATGTACTGTCCCATCATTAGTCAGACACTTTTCCTTTTACCTTTTCCTTTCCTAGCTTTTGCCTCTACCTGTATATTTTAAGACCTCTGCTATTTGCAGAGGAGCAAGAATAAAGTGCTATCTATAGCACAGCTCTAGCCATGGGCAAGAATAAAATATAGATGTCTCTCCCCATCCTGCACAACCTGAACATCACAGGCCAAGCTCTGACCTTCAATTGCTCCAGACAGGCTGAAGTTTTTGACTGATGATCAAAAATAAGCCTAGGTCATGAGATTTAAGAAAAACATCGGACATATAAGCATACTTTAAATACATTAATCTGGTGTGAGACTGTGCAAGACGGTGACTTAAAAATGCACAGGTGGATTATTCTGTGTCTAAATTTTTAATGAGTGACGTGCAGCCTATTCTGGGCAGGAAACACCCGGAAACACTCATTCTAAAGCCTGTAACCAATATTATTCTCAAGGAGATTGTTGAAAGCAAAGTAGTAGCTTGAGGTGGTAAGTAAATGGTGATAAGAACTTTCAAACAATCTCTTTAAAAGTGTTTTTTCCACAATGGAAAAAAACAAGACTAGTATATGGCTGGACCGCCTTTTATCTGTTTGCTTCTCTCCTACTCTCTTTGCTCATATATACAGTATTTTAATACAGCCAAATTCCTAATAAAGCTGTTCTCATTTACATATTTTTCTGTGTCTGTTGTCAGATAACAGAACAAGTATGAAATAGTGACTGAAATGCGCCCCATTAAGACTATATGTTAATCAGCAGTCACTTCCAAGCCATGTCCAAGCTGCAGCTCTGCACTGCTAAAATTCAATGTTTATAACCACAATGTTGTCATCACCATACCATCACCAATCACCATATACATAAAGACAGCGACTGTGCTGTAATTTCTGATAAATTAACTTGTAAAAATGATCACCCAGGGAGAAAGATAGAAGCTCATTTGTGTCTATGTCAGCTACCCTCAGTGAGATACAGAGAGAGGTCTGCCTGCAGAAGGAAAGCCCAACCTTGCGCTCATGGGGCAACACTGGCAACTCTCTTCAAGGTAAAGTTACTAAGGTTTGTCCAAAAAGTCTCTAGACTGCTAGGTTGCTAGGTGTTTTTGTGAAAAAAGGCTCTAAAAAGGGTTGAAAAGATGGTAAATGTTGTGACAAAGGCACCAAATTGGCAACACGGTCTGTTAGCACCTCCCTTATGATGCAATAGAAACTGCGGCCAGCCGAAAAAACAGTAAGACACACACTTCTCAACCATGACAGACGAAATGTGGGCTCTGATTCCCAACAGGATTTTAAGAATGCTATTATTTTAATACCATTGTGATTCTATGGACGGGTATTATCTTATCTTGAAGATGTCTTTGGGAAATGGGCCCTTGGCTGTGAAGGTCCAAGCAATTCACCCCTGCCTACTTGTCAAAAGGGGAGCACACAGTTACATCTCCCAACCCAGCCTCCGCAACCAAATTCCCCCAGAACTGAGTAATTAGCTAGGATGATGCTGTCATCGGCTCGGTCAGTTTCTTCTACCATCTTGCTGATGTGCGACACAAGGAACAAGGAGGTAGCATGCGAATATTGAGAACACAGACAACGGGCTAGTCTGTACAAAAGGAAAGCTATTGTTCTTGACATCTGAGTCAGAGGAGGAACAGTAGGTTCTGTACCGTGAGAATATGATGTGTGGGGGGGTCAATATCCAGCAGCACACACAACAATTTTAAGAAAACGCACATTTTTTTCTTGAAACCCGAGAGATGGGGTAGAAAACATGCCACTAATGGCCAATCAGTGAGCCTGAGGGCTGTCTGGATTTGAGATTTTCCCCAAGTCTGTGCAGGAGTCGGAACAAGAACAAATAAAGGAGCGGTATAGAAACACACTAGTGCCTGGATGTCAATTAAAACTGCCTCTAGTTTAGTTTCCTAGGTCCCTTTTCTAGTCTCCTTAATTAACTTCACATTTGCTTTATGAGGAAAACACATATGCATATCTACTTAATTGGAAAAAAATATGTATATATGCTGTGATTATATATCACATGCATATCATTGAAGAAAGTGAGCAACAGAAAGATAGGCAGATAAAAACAGAAGGAAAAATTAGATCTTTCACAGTGGCACTCTTTCCAAGATGCATCGCAGGCCGTGTTACAAGTATCATCCTTGAAAACAAGGCAGAAAAAAATCTCTCAATAAGCTGTTTGGCAATCAAAACAACCCCATCAAGAAGAACTTCTGACACTAAACCTGGGTGCCATTTCTTAAGCAAAAGATTTGGTAAAGATTTGGAGTAGCTGTTGACGCTCCGACTCGCTGGTTTGGCAAGGCACCTCCTCCGCTTGACCTAGATAGGGGCCAGCGTTTTGCTAACATTCTTCTTTTACCAGACACTGAAAAAAGCACCAAGACATGATCACCAGGATCCAAGTCTATGTCTCTTGGCTTATGATTCAAACCACCTACCTTACTGAGGCCAGGACTTGCAGGTTTTTTTTCAGCCATGGCAGTTGTTTTCATGAGCTCCTCATCAATGATCAGCAACAAGGAGATTGTTTTCATAGACTTTGATGAGACATGTAATAGTTTGAAAATAATCTCAACCATACTCAGCTGAAAAACCCTAGCTGAGCTCTAGGGAACCCCTCAGTATGCAACAAACAGAAATAGTAGGAATTTGTCCAATTTCTTTCATACTTCTGAATTATTTTCAGTATTTAATTTGAATTTTCTACCAGTCTATCAGTCTGTGAGTGTTAAGAAGTGTTTTTCTCTTTTGATCCCTAGGTATTTTGGAGTGTACAATGCATAAAAATGGGGTTGTGGTCAGTAAGGATATTCTGTCTATACCTAAAGGAAAATCCAGAGCATGACTACGGCTATGACTTGCTTAACTGTTACCCCTCTAAAAGAGTAGGTTTCCTAGCTGCTCCTGGATTGTAACCTCCTTCTCTGGTCTTTTGTCTCTTTCCATGCAGCTTCATGAAACTTTGAATATCTTGGGCAGGATGACCCAACTGGACTCAGCAGACAAGTGGAGTTGATTCCTGACTGAAATCCATCCTCCTCAACATCCTTCAAAAGGTATCTTCCTCCATTCTTTCTGTTTGGGCATTGTGGGAGACATCCTTTGATTTCACCTAACTTCCGACACCACATGTAAAGAACGCAACGTACTATTAGAGGACAAAGCATATTTCAGGGGCACTGCTTTTATCTGAACTTCCAAATGCACTTTGAATTCTATTAGAAGTGCTGTGGATACAGTCATTTTCCAGTAAATAGTCATTTTAATTGTACAGTGTCTTAACTAGGATGAAGGGTCTTTTTTTCTACACTTACATATCCTTTAGATATGTTTAATTACTCTATGATTGTGATTTTCTTGTTATATTATTGACACTTTATGACACTACTAAGTTTTATACAGTGATTGCACAGTAAGACACTGATGTATGCCTTCATGGCAAAACTATGTAAAGATTTTGACAGATTCCTAGACAACAGTAAACATTAAGAAGTATTTCCAGATTTTGCTACAGTGTTACTGAGAAATTTCCAGCAAACGTAGGAGCAGAAACGAAGCAGAAAAGATTTTATACAAATATAATTATGATTGGTTGTCGATTTATCACACCCTGAGATAATTCGTCATACCCAGAAAAAATCCAGTTAATTTACTGCACTGCAAGCAACAGTATTTTTCCTACAATTGCATATTGACGAAAGGCAGACTGAGGAGAACAGCAGCAGTTCTGGATTCTCTTCTGAGCAAGAAAAAAAATGGAAGGTTATTCATGGTGGCTCAAACACACTTGCTTTACACACACTTTGAAAGCACAAGTGTAACACAGGCACCTGCAGTAGTTGATTTCAACTGTATTTGTTGTCAAGAGTGGGTATATTCTGAATTTCCTGTGTACCAAGACGAGTGAAACATCTGTAAGGCACTCATATACTCTTACCTGTAATATTTAGATTATCTTGTGTATGAATGGAGTAGTCTAGTGGCCTTGTAGATTTACGATGGGATAACCTGATTTGTTCTAAAATCATCATTTGTGGGTTAATGGATTGTTGTTTCAATATCTGAATTTTGTATGTGTTTGACTCGGTTTTGGTAAAAGACAACTCTTTAATATCAACTGCGTATACAAAAATAATTGTTTGATCTTCATTCTTTCTTTTTTAGTTATGATTACAGACACACTATAAATTATATAAGGGTCCAAGCATGAAGTTGTCGTGCCTATTAGACTATTTTTATTAGATGTTTTCCATCTTTCTTTTAGGTTATTGTGTTTTCTTTCCAAAAGTAACTGCATTCATATGTTCAAAGACACTGTCTATGTGATCAGTTTGAATAAGTAGCATAATCACTTTAAAGAACAAAGAGTCTTTAAAATACTGAAGCACAGAAGTATTGGGGCATATACTGACCATTACATGTGGGTGAGCAGCCACAAACAGTACATTCAGAAATTATTCAGACCCCCTCACTTTTTTCCTCAAAAATATCCCTTTACTTTGCTCCGTTCAGCTTTCCCTCAACCCTGACCAGTCTCAGATGCTGCCACCACCATGCTTCACAGTTGGGATGGTATTGGGCAATTGATGAGCGCTTTTTTCAAATTTTGTTATGTTGCAACCTTATGTTAAAATCAATAACAGGGCAGCGAATACAGCCCTTGATTCTTCTTAGTTATGTTGTGACAAGCTTTGCAGACTTGGATTTGGGGATTTTCTGCCATTCTTCTCTGCAGATCCTCTCAAGCTGTGTCAGGCTGGATTGGGACCATCAGTGGACAGCCATTGTCAGGTCTCTCCAGAGATGTTCAAGTCAGGGCTCTGGCTGGACCACTCAAGGACATTCAGAGAGTAGTGCCATAGCCACTCCTGCATTGTCTTGGCTGTGTGCTTAGGGTCATTGTCCTGTTGGAAGGTTAACCTTCGGCCCAGTCTGAGGTCCTGAGTTCTCTGGACCAGGTTTTCCTCAAAAATATCCCTGTACTTTGCTCCGTTCAGCTTTCCCTCAACCCTGACCAGTCTCCTTGTCTCTGTCACTGAAAAAACATCCCAGCAGCATGATGCTGCCACCACCATGCTTCACAGTTGGGATGGTATTGGGCAATTGATGAGCGGTGCCTGGTTTCCTCAAGACATGACGCTTAGAATTAGGCCAAACAGTTCAACACATTGAACACAGTGTAGAAACAGAGTAGGAAGAAGGCAGGTATGTGACTCAGGTGTGCAAAAGCTCTACTGTTTAACTTCTGTTTTCATTTACAATGTTACCCACAGTTTGAGAATTTACTTGTGGTGGTGGTGTGACCAAAGTGCATGCAGAGACTCATGCAGTTTACAGGGAGAGAGTGTAGCCCACTTTATTTTCTGTATTTACAATATACAGAGGTCTCCTAAACGCCTCACATGCATGCTATCAGTAGATACTAGCTAGGCGGCTGCGCACAGAAAACCCTGTAGTCACTGCATCGCAAGCTTACACAGGTGTGTAGCCAAAAATTGGCTAGTTTGAAAATGAAAAAAGGTTGTTCTAAAGTAATATTTACCTAAATTGAAACTGAGTGATTTTATCTACTTTGGTGGGACTTAAACTACCTGGGCAGGCCACGCAAATGCTGATTTAGGTTTTCTTAGTCAAAGAAAAAAAAAATCTGCCTGCCTGCATGGTGCTAATGTTCTTATAATACAGGATATTTATCCTTGATAACGGTAATCCTGCTCAGTTGAGTAGCAGTGGCAGTCGTGTGTCAAGTACATGGCACCCCTGGAATTTAAGCCCAAGTTGAATAGAAAGATGTCTCAGCATACTAATGGTGTTTCCACCCTTACTTGAAATGATCATTTTACAGACTTTACAACTAGAACTGGTTTCATTTTTCTTCATGAAATGAAACCACACCTTGGACCGATTCTTCCTCTCCACCATGACTCATTCCTGTTGCAAATTTTCGAGCAGCATGGACACATGAGTTTGATGTCATTGTTTTGCAGTGCACAACTGTCTGCAAAACGTGGCGGCATCATTAAAAGGAATTGATAAGCTCAGAGACATACAATTTTGATGGTTTGGACAATTTGGAACCTGTTCTTAAATGGAACCAGTACTTAATTACCATCCCTACTTGGGAACCTTCAATGCAGCAGAACATTTTTTGTAGCCTTCCCTAGCCCTGTGCCTTGAGACAATCCTGCCTCTGAGCTCTACAGGCAGTTCCTTCGACCTCATGCTTGGTCGTTGCTCTAATGTGCATTGTTAGCTGTGAGATCTTATATAGACAGGTGTGTGCCTTTCCAAATCATGTCCAGTCAACTGAATTAGCCACAGGTGGACTCCAGTGAAGGTTTAGAAACATCTCAAAGATGATCAGGAAAAATGGGAAGCACCTGGGCTAAATTTCAAGTGTGGTAGTAAAGGGTCTGAATTCTTATGTCAAAGTGATATTTCCATTTTTCCTTTTTAATATATTTGCAAACATTTTTGAAAATTGTGTTTTCGTGTTATCATTATGGGGTATTGAGTACAGGTTGATTAAAAATGAATTTAAAGTATTTTAGCATGACGCTACAACTTAACAAAATGTGAAAAAACTGATGGGGTCTGAATACTTTCTGAATACACTGTATATTGATCTGGCACAGCCTCGGTGCTTACAAGCCCATTTCTAAAGGCATGTCTTGTTTTTTTTTTTTCTGTGTGCCTCTGACAAAGGCGTCAGAGGATCAGATTACTAAAGCTTCGTTTTTCAGTGATTTACTATACCTGAACTTACCAGCTGCTAGTCTCCCCCATACACACATTTTATTCATGTCTTTTCTGCTTTAAATGATCTCATTAGCTGCTGCAATGTGCATGGAGGGGTTTGCTCATTTTGTGCTCCTTTGAAACTCCCTGACAAACTCAATGCACTACAGATTGCAGAAGCTATGATTGATGAGACTGACACTGGCTGTTTACACACTGTAGTGGGCAAGAAAGACTAGAATTCTATGATGTATTGCTAAAAAAAAAAAAAAAAAAAAGCCAATTCAGTTCGCATTTATTGGATTTATTGTTTTAGTTTATCTTTTAATAATAAAGCCTACATTCTTGATCATGGTCCTGCATTTATATTTGTGCACATTTGTACATACGCTGTGCATGTTTATCTTTAAATCATCTTATTCATCTTACTTAATTGCCCTCATTGACAACAGTTTTACTTCTTTCCATGGATAGGGCAAAAGGAAGAATGGGAAGTCTTTGTAATTAATGCCCATCTATTTATCATGTGGTAGGATGACAAGCCTGAATGTGCCAAGCAGGCAGCTATTTCTCATCAATGATGTCACATTAGCGATCTGAAGCTTGACACTGGATTATTACTTTCCAGTCTTGAGTTCAATTAGAGCTCAGTAAACACTTGATAGGCTTGCTAATGACAGCGGCCTTGTGGATGATGAAACAGTACTTTTTTTTCCTCTCGATGCTACTTAATTTCTCTTGTGCGTAAACCTCCCATAATGAAAGATTTTAGGAATACACTGTAGAGACCATTACCACAGTAAATCTAAAATAGTCTGACATTTTGGCCAGGGTTCCCCCATGGGCACTGATTAAGGCTGAGATAGAAAAGCGATTACCATTGACTAAATCGTTGCTCTGGCTTACTTGTTTTATATACTGAATTTCAGCAAAGATATATCATTTGCCCAATCGTTCCCTCTCTTGTGCTTTAGTTGTAGAAAAATGAGGAAAAAGAAACAAACAATATGCAGATTCACTGTAGTTCTAGGAGTCTGGACAGAAAAGTGTGCTTTTTGTTCAGCTTGTAGGGAGTGGCTCCACAGGGGAGAGGAAATTTAAAAATCCACAGTAGTAGCTAGGCATCTTTGTCAAACTCCATGTCTCTCTTTTGATTATTTTTAAGCGATATTTAGTTACATGTTTACGTCTTCAAAGTTGTAAAATCTAAGTATCTTTCCGCAGATTCTCAGCAGGTAACATTTGGTGCCCAGGGCTTTAGCTGTGTTAACCATAAAGAATAAATACCCAGTAATTGCATTCAGCAGTCTTTACAAACAACATCATTTCACTGAGAGGAATAAGAGGCACAACAGGAAAGTCTTTTTGCAATACTGAAATGCTTAACTTTAGCAGTAACTTTAATATACTTGCAAGGCTTTTTTTTTTCATCAACTACAATAGTATGCTCGTAGATAAGAAATAACAAACAATATTAGAGCTGTTCAGGAAAAAAAAAAAAAGTTGATACTATTCACTTAAAGCTCTAACCAACTAACTTTTCATCGTAAAATTCTAAGATTTAACTACCAGTGTTTTGCCTGACTCTCAAAGAACTAAATGATATAGCTCATCTTAAGTAAATTTAGAAATTATATTAAAAATGTTAAAATTTTACATGTGTTTTCTCAATCCATCATGGTCTACAAGCACCAGGCAGCACATGCTCGCTTGTTCATACTAACAGTGCAAGAGACGGCACTGACCCTCTGACCACTGTGCATATATTGTGATAAATTATCACATAGAACTTTGACTTGATGTTGTTCTTTCCTTTAGTAGAGCATTTAGTAGAGCACTTATAAATAAGTACAAAACAATAATGTCAGCAGAAGGGAAAAAAAAACATTACCGACAGTAGGCATGGATGTGTTAGACAAGGCTGATGAGAGTCATTCTACATGGGAAGTGGATGGATTTCTTTTTATTATTGTGAGGACCTGTTCAGTGGACCCAGCCAAGACACCGTGTTGGCAGAGGAATGGTGTGAAGTGCTAGCCCAATGAAACCTGAAGTAGTCGTTCAACTATATGTACTTGTACTATGTTTAGTTGCACTAAATATAGTAAAATGTTTCAAAATGAAAATGATAATAATGTTCCCTGAATCAAGTTACAGCAATTTTCAGCACTTCATATTGTGGACACCTTAATACAGAGATTAGTAATCAACAGACTTGTTTGGTCTCTACAAGAAACAAAAAATAAAAGATCAATGAACTTAATCTAAACTACGCTATGAACTAGTCACATGGTGCAGCCAGGACCCAATCAAAGAAGGTTACCCGAGAAGAAATTATGTATGCTTTTACAGTTGAAAGTAATAAACCACAATGCAATTTCTTTGCCTTTGTCCTCCAGACAGATACATTTAGCCTGATGCCTGGGGCCATTTCATCCCATAGGGAGGATGTTGTTGACCATCCAGAGCAATGCATTAGCAACATTAGCTGTATATCACCTTCTGCCATTAGCTCTGGTCCCTGTGGCTGTGGCTGCACTCCTTGAAAATAAGCAATGTACATAAAATCTCTGTCATGATTTGGTCTGTGATTTCTGGGACAACTTTTATTTTGTTCTTTTAAATTAAAAAATAGACACTGTTATATTTATAGTATAAGTTTGCTCACAAGTCTTGATTAATGTGCAGTGACAGCTTTAAAAAGAGAGCTCTTGACACTTAACTATAGAATTATACCTGTATCTCAGACCTGCATTTGCTGCATTTGAATCGTATGACTCCAAGTGCATGATATGTATGATTTGCCATTTTAACAGCATAGGCTAAACATGTAGTTTAACAGTGGAAGAAGCAGTGTGCTGCTCTACATTGTAAACTGTGAAGTAGAGGTATGTGTGACGATAGCGGCTTTATAGTGATAACCGCACCCCGAGCAATTGTCACAGAACTACATTTCCAGCATGCTGCTAAGGTTTTTCTACACCTTTACATTGTCCATGCTGCCTAATGCATTACCAAAGCCTAGGAAATCTTGCTAAATAATGAAACTGACAGGCCTCATTTGTTTGGTTGTTTGAGCAACAAAAGCCAGTGCCATACAACGGGGATAATACTATTGAGTTCACTTGAATGGGGTTGAATCTGTCAGCAAGGACATACAGATAAAGGATGACTGGTATTTGTAGACTTTTGGAATGCCAGGTAGCATAGGACAGGTGGGGCAGGAGTTAATAGCCCCAGTAATCAAATGTCACCACTTTATGCAGAGTGCAAATGGGTAGCCAGAGGCATCAAGTTAAATGGTTTGTGTGCCATCTTTTGGAAAATGCCAGATTGTTTATGAGGTAAGTAGAAAGATGTGTCAAGAACTGTATTTGGCAGAATAAAAAGAAATGAAACATTAATTAGCCACTTTTATAAAGAGTACAAGTCCCAGTGGAATACCTTGAATTGGGCATTATATTGCCTACATCGCATAAAGCTTGAGCTCAACAGTAACTGTGACGATATTAAGAAATAATCCTTGATAGAAAAAATGAGTTTTTCAATGTCACTGAAAAGAGCATTGCAAAAAGGACATTTCATTCAGGATCAGAATTCCTTGACAATAAACTTTTAGATATCAGGCAGAAATTTAACAAGCCTTTATAAGCAGTAAAAACGCTTTCACAAATGTTCAGCATGCTAGATCTTAAATTTGGACTTAACTTTGAAAAAAACACATTATTCTATTCTAACTTCTATTTAGTAAAATTCTGTATGGTTGACTTACTTAAACAATATCTCTGTCATCAAATTTTGTGAAAAGCAAGAAAAACTCTAAAATGGATTAACAGGTTTCAATAGTAGACCTATATTGCTTTTTTTTTTTTTTTCAAGGCTTGAAAACTTGAACTTAAATTGACATTTTCTCCTGCTTGCACATAAGAGTTAAATCTATACCCTAACCTATTTTATGTTACACCTGAATCCACTCTACATGAATTTGTGTACGTTTCTTAACATTAGTAAAAATTATATTTAGTGGTACATTCAAGTGTGGTTTCCAAGTGTATGGGCATTTGTGTTACATCTTGCTGCTTACAACATGTTTGCTTGGCTCGCTACCTAGTGCCATTCGGAGACAACTAGCACTTTTTTGTTCCCTTGTAACGATGGCATACAGTTGGTGATCGGCCCAAGAGACAGGCTTGTGCAGTAAGAGGTTTGACCTCTCTGCCTACTGCCTCAGTGTCTAATCCCAACGTTCTGGCTTTTTCACTTGGGAATAGAGCAGAAATTAACCTTTATCCCTTCGCCTTGTCGGACAATTTTGTTTCCCTTTTACATGAGGGCTGTTTATTTGAAACTAAATGTCGGGGTGAGTGCTCTGAATACAATGGGAGTATTTACATTAAATAACATGAAATAGCAGGCCAGCAGACAAAACATCAATAAATTAGAGTACACCCTAATTATAATGGGAGAGAAGAAAAATAAAAAGGATCTTTCTTTTGGTTTGGCTAAAACACTTTAGTTTCTGCAGGTGAAAAGATAATTCACCTGTAAGATCAGTGTAAATAAAGCTGGCCATTGCATTAATTGTGGTGATTACTCATGCTACTTGTTCCTGTGGTGAATCTGTTTGCATTTTTGAGCGAGAACATCCAAGGAATATGAAAATGTGAAAACAAAAAATACTGGATTGTGAATTGAAATGAAAGTTTGATTTTTATAATCATTATCAGCTATGGATGGGGTAAGGGACTTTGAGATTATGTTAACATAAGGTTTGTTTAAAAATAAAATAAAACACATTTGTATTCTTGTATCTTCTATCCATCTTTATCTTCCTATCAAAGAATTGGTGAATGTTAATAAAATGAAACTTAAACATAATCAGTTTTCTCTGCTGCTGAGCTGCAAGTAAACACTTGCTATCACAATCTAAAACATGGATTGGCAATGTACTCAAGACAAAATGTAATAATGTTAACATTATAAAATGAAAAATTTAACAAAGTATTAATCATTGGCTTATCCTGTTTTCAGCCTATTTTCTGTGAGAAATAAAGCCTACAGAGTCGACCGCAAACAGCTTGTGTAAATACAGTTATGTAGAGTAATAAATACTATGGGAGCAAGAGGGGTTTTCCACAAACTTCATGCATAATTCACTATGACATGAATAACCAGGGCACCCTCCAAATCAGTCAGCACCCTTCAATTATTAAAGTCCAACTTTGCAGAAGAGCACCCCAGGTTCAACAGAATAGGGTATCAACAAATGCTTCCGCATAGTCAAAGATTCGTTTGAAATCATTACTGCGGACAATTTATTTTACTAAGGGCGAAATAGAATATTTTTTCCCTTCCCTGAAGTGGAGCCCCCTGACTATGTTTTGCAAGGCTCAACTGGGTGCCCACTGACACATCTCAGTATCTAATCGACTATAACGATGGCCCCCGTCACTTGACCTTTACATGTTACATTAAATTACATATCACTGCATTACATTACTGTTTGACCAGCAGAGTCGATGGCTATGGCAACTGTGAAGGGGCAGTGGCTTTGAAAGAGTGTGGTCTCAGAAGGAAGTGGCGTTCATAGTTCATTAAAGTACATTCAGGGGTCCATTCTATGGCAGGGAATCATGGAATACAGGATTCTTATCATTACCACTGTGAAGTGATGATGTGAGTCATACAAAACTGGTTATTTTTGACAAAATGTAAGCAGTACATGCTGCGCTATCAAGAACATGGGTGGGCCGGCCACAGCCAAAGTGAACTGTCCAAGCTGGGCCATCTGGGGAGCTGGCACTGAGAGCCTCCACGGATGTACAAATCATGCTTGCAAAAAAACAGGATAACTACCACTGAGCACAACAGATTTTCTATGACAAGTCAAATTCATTTTTTTTAATGCTGCTCATAGTTGCATGACAGAGAGACAACCAGCATCATGCCGTTAATCTTACAGCTGTCGCATAATTAATCTCCATTGTATGCATACAGTGTTTGAATTTCCATCATTATAAATTGTTTTTCAAGGGAAACGTATTTAGATAACTAACCTACCTCGTTTGTCAAAATTATGCATAAGATCATCTTCCTTGCACATCACGTCTGCGTGTCCTCCGATGCCAATATTTACTCCGTAGTCCTCCTGCACCCTCCCATCATTCAGCTTGTTGTGGAGCTGGTTGGGCGTGGAGTTAAGTGAGTGTCCACCTTGGTCCTCCTCATCACAGTCGTAATCATCTAGGATGGGGGTCTCGCGGATGGGCATACCGATGACAGAGCTGCCTTGCTGGTGAGTGCTTCGAGAGCCCCGGTAGCTGTCCCGGCCCTGTGGTCCGAGCAGAACAGAGGGAATGTAGTGGATCTCATGAGTGGCCTCGGTGCTGGCACTCTTTTGGGGGATACGGCGACGCTTGCACCAGCGGTGGCGGGTATACAGGACGAGGGTGAAGAGGAGAATTAGGAGTAGGAGGGCGATGAGGCCTCCCTGGATAAAAGCAGGAGAAAAAATAGAAAGAGAATGTGAGGGAAGAGCACAAGGACGACAGCTCCGATGTGAACACTTTATTTGTCATCTCCATGTTTCCCATGGTGCACAACAATACAAACATGTATTAGAAAGAGGACTTTACCTCCAGCAATAACAATTACAATCGCTACTCCAGTGCCAGTTATATTAGATTGAATGCCAATTAGCACCATTTGCCAGCTGTTAAAGAGGTCTGGTAATCAGCACTTAGATATGTGGGTTCTTAAAGCAACCTAAGGCAGTTAACAGGGTTCTAAAAAGATCAACTCATTGGTGTCTGAACTACAGTGAGATTGCATTGGTCAAAAATGCTGCAAATTATTTAGTATGTAAAAAGGAAACAGTCTTGATCATAATGACATAATGACTGGCAGACTCATCGTCATAGATAAATGGCAGGCACAAGTTGGTATTTATCAACAAACATATGTCAAACATACATTATACAATCTTTAGTGGCTTGACAAATACTAATTGGTCTGCTGCATAATATAATCCAATTTTATAGCAGTGTTATGAATGTTGATTTGGTTGCTTCAAAGTTAAAGTCCTTTTTTCAAGTGACTTTTTCTAGAAAGCTGATGAGGATCAAAAGTGTCTGTGGATTTATTCTGGAAAAGAGGAAAGAAAAATGAAACACAGGGCATCCCAGTAGCAATGATGACATTAGCAAGTAATTAGAAGGTAGGAAGGATATGGACACACACTCATTGACACACACAAGTGCACTCATGCACAATGAAATTGCTGTACAGCACATTACACAGCACATTATTTAGTGGTCAAAATCAGCACTTTGTTAGCTCATTGTGCATTTTCTGCAGTTAGACATACAGTCAGCAGCTGAATACAGTATTCAATTACATATATGTGCCTGTACAGGGGCTCTACCACGATAAACCAGTGGCACCATGTGATATAATGCAGTTCTATACAACAATATCATAAAGTACAAACTAAAAAACTACCATAAAGTTGAATCACCGTACAGTAAGATTCACAAACTGCACACATACTAGAAGGGATTGCATTATTTGTGCAAGTGTTATTGTTATTGTGTCCATTCCTTATAGGTATATGTAAAGTCTCACCAACACATATGCAAAGCAGTCAAGCAGAAATTCTTTTATTTGTAGCAGGGTTTGCATCTGGGCTCCTTTCCTTAAAGTGTCACACACACCAATGCACCAGGGTTGTTCGCCTGTTTTGCCCCCTCTTTCTTCTCCAAGCCCTCACTATGGTCTCGTAAATTCACCAAGGAGCAACACATTTCTCCATGGTTGATTCAATATCTCACCATCACAGAAACATCAAACACCCTGCCATACATGCTGTGACTGGATGATAAAGTAAATCCATATGCACAGGCAGGATGGAGGGAAGATTTTTCACAATGCCTTCCAAGAGGTGAGACGTAGTATTCAATTCGGAAAGACATGGAAACTTGGAGTGATGTATTCGCGGCTGTCAAGCAGAAAATGCAGCATCTGCACTTTTGCAAGCACATATTTAAAGATGTGTCTATATTTGCGAAACTACACACGTGCACGCAGATATGCATACATGCACAAATTTCCGCCCCGCGAGCATGAATGCAGCGAATGCGTGTACGCAAACGCACGCAAACTAAATCCCGACAGAATCATAAATAAAAACCACAAGGGGTCATTCATCACAACATTTAAAATTCCATCTTCATGAGGAAAAACAAACCCCTTTCAAATTATAACTCATGCACTGCTGGGTGTCCATAAATCACACTATCCTGAGAGGAGAGGCGGCAGAGAGAGGACTAGTACCATGGACAAACTTGTTCATTAATCTCCAGTAGGATGGCAGCTTTGCAGAAATGCAGTCCTGCAAACTCCCCTTAGCCTGCACTTCTACATGAATTCCCCCTGAAGAATAGCAACAACACACGAAGGCATATGTTTCATCTCAGCAGCAGAGGGATAATGGAGTGACATTGTATGGCTCTGCAGTGCCACCGAAAAATCGTCACGTAAAATTGCAAACGAAAAGGATAAACTATCGAAATCTCAGTTTAAAACAATCAGCTAAAATGTAAGAAAGCAATATTTTCTGTAGCTTAGTGATGTCTTTATTCATCTCGCTACTGCTGTAACACGTCAGTTGATTGACACTTGAAAGTAAAGAAGAAATTGTGCATTTGACTTGGTAATTTCTAAAAATACAGCATGCACTAGTAAGATATATTTGACATTTAAAACCTTAATTACCTTCCTTATATTTAAATCTAAATTCCGCAGACTTTGTACACAAGTACAGTTATAGTACAATCTAAAAACTCTGCAAAGTCAAATCACTCCTACTGAAAAACAATATATACCACACATCAGCTTTTGTCTTTTCAGTTTGTGTTAATTTAGCTCTGTCTCTGTCCACATCAGTCTCCTTAATAGTTTATCTTTCATGTACTTTTTCTGTCTTACTAGATTATTTCTCTCAAATTTCCTTTCCCATTTCATTTCACAATGTTTTCTTCTGCACTACCCACCATTCTAGCTTTCTGTTCTCTCTCTCTCTCCCTCTCGATTACTGTACATCTCTCAGTCTCCATTCCCCTTCATGTTTGATCACATCTGTCTTCCACTCGTCAGTACAACAGCCATATAAATTCACAGTGGCAGATGTAGCCATGAGGGAAAATGGGTTTTCTGTTCATCTTCAGACCCTACAAATCCCTGCTGCTTTAGTCTTAAGTGACTTCACGGGGAGGAGAGTGGCTGGAAGCCCCATAATTCCGCTCTTTTCTGCGGTATATGTTTACTTCCCTCCGTGATCATTTTCCGTACTTTGCATTCCTCTTTTCCAATAATGCTCCCATTTCCCTCCTGAATCACTTTGAATGTCATTCTTTCCTTGTGCCTTTTGTTTTCCTATCTGCTATCTTGTAAATTTCACAGCTTTTTCCTGATGTCCCTGCTTTTCACTTTTCATTTCCTACCCTCCCATTCCCCTTTTTCCTGTCTACTTTGGATCATGTTGCCTCTTTACTTTCATGTTCCTCAGCCAGGCTCGCTTGCTACATCCCCTCTCACTTACTTCTTATCCTCATTCTTCTACAGAAGATGGCTATAAACATCAGCACTGAATTATTCAACACTTTTGCTAACCTTTTTTTTGGCAGATTTCGTCAGATAATACAGAGATAACTGAGGATTCCTCCAATTCCTCAGTTACCTCTGTTTAGCAATCATCCTTAAATTACAGACAGAGAATGACAACTGCAGGTTTGTACTTTTTGGTTGTTGCACAGCAGTCAAAGCTAAGAAAGTCTGAGTTATAAGGCAAAAAAGAGATTTTCGGTTGCCACTGGGGTATGGTTTCTGTATTATTTTACATTATTCTAGTGTCTTGTGTATTTCCTAAACCTCTGCATAAAAATAAAACCTCCCAATCCAGTCTCAGGCTGGGTATGAAAAACAATCAATACCATACACTATCAAATAATAAGCATAATGCATTCTAGTAGTTTTCTTTTCTCCCCCATTCAAAACACATTACAGTAAAATATCCACCACTATGTGAAAGCAATGAGCAGGATTTGTTTAGATGGCTAAGGCAGAAACCTACTGTAACTGACATCGGCTTTTCCTGGCTGTTCTGGAAACGCAAATATGTTCAAGATAATCTTGTTAAAGTTACTGTAAAACAGAAGTTAGAATGTCGTTTGTGTTGTGACATGCAGTATTTTAGAGCGACATGTGAGCGGTGTTCAGGTACAAGATGTGATTGGATTGAAATCATGGCACGCACTTTCTATTGCTCTGTGAACTACGCACTAGATAATATGCGGTTAAATGCAGTTAAATGATGAGTGGGGTTAGCTAGTCACCGAAAATCACATTTGACTGGATACATTTATGCAACTGTCCCTTAGTATACAGAAAGGGGAAGAAGAGGAATATTTTTATGAAAATACCATTTTGGGTATATATTTAATTTATTATAAATTTATTAATTTATATCAAGAGATAAATAAACAATTAACACGGGGACACAGGATTGGAACTTGGAAAATCCCACTGTCTTTAAAATAACTACCAAAAATGGAAAGACATTTCAGTCAAGTTATTGTTACGTCACGCCATGGCCCAGCAGCGAAAATACTTTATATACAATGCAGCTTCTAAATATCAGGGTCATAATGAACACATACAGAACTACTTGATCAACGGTGGCAATTTGCATGGGTACTTGTATATGGCAACACCATGGATACCCGGTTATAATCAACCTCACTACTTCAAGTAGTACAGACTCAAGAGGTTAAGAAACACAAAGCAAAACCTCACTAGACTTGATCCTTAAGCTTCAGTGAAGTAAATGTGAATTAAAGATGTGCAATCACTAATTGTAGCCAGCCCCCAGTGTGTGTTAATGAAAGATGTAGCAACATAAAAGGTTGGATTTCTTTAGGCCTTAAAATAAGAGATAAAATACTGACATATATGAGTTTTTTGTTTAATTTCAGCTGCCAGTCTTTTTAAGAGTCATGATACAACCTGAGGTTTGCACTTTATCGTAAAACTTACATTATTTGCATAAGCTATTTCTGATGCAATTTCCTGTTCAGCTTTCAGCATATTTTTTCTTATACGATGAGTACAATATGAATTTCACTTTTATATTACCTCTTATCAAACGAGTTGTCCTAGATAAACCCCATATATTGGCCACCATACATGTTGTTCTCTGTTCTCATGTGAAGCCATTGTATCAGAGTGCGTTTTCTTGTTGTTCAACCTTTCCTTTAGCAACATCCTGCAAAGATTCAACAACATTTGGAGTGTGCTTGTGTAGGTGCTCTGCTGTGTTCTACTTATATGTATTTCTGCTGTTGTATCTAATCTCTGCAACATGCATGTGACTCTCATTCTGATGGTGTTTCTTCTATTGAGGACAGAAACAGCACTGTCACCATGGGTCTCTCAGATGTGTCACCTCTCTTTGGCCCATTCATAGTAAATGAATTGCAGATTTCTGGGCCGATGCTTTGCTACATTACATATTCAAAACAAAAGAGCAGCATGAAGTCAACGAAAGCAACATTAATTTTAAATATCATCATTCTGTATTAAAGATCATGTATCTGGTTATTCATAACTGAGACGAAATAGAGTATATTCAGTCAATTTCCCATTAAAGGAGGAATGGCAAGGTTTTTTTTTTCTTTTCCTAATGCATACTGAAAATACACATAACCATATACTGTGATGAAGCATAACATGCATGGCAGTTTGTCACTAAAAATGATCTACTATAAATAATATCTAAAAAATTAATGTATCCATAAATGTGTGAAGCAATGGTGTTTATGTTGTTGACCACAGTATCAAAACCGTCACTTTTCTATACTGTCTTTCTTCTTGCTTGTCATATGTTTCAGAAAAAAAAAAATATGAGTATGTTCTTGAGTGACAACTGCTAATAAAGAAGCAAACATAAATTGCATACTCTTTGTTGATGAAAGTGCTTCTCAGTCAAATCCTCAGAGCACATCAAACTCTTTAACAGCTAGGAAGTTTGATGATCAATTATACTGATCAACTCTTCACTCTGGGTTCAGAAGCTCCTGTAGAGCCTTAAGATGTGGAAAAATTGGACTTTTATATGTACTTTGGCAAAACTACAACTCCCTTATGATGCTAATAAGCTTCTCCATAGTGAAACAACAAACCTCAGAGCCAACACATCTAACACATGCTCCGCGGTTTAGCCACCATCTGTGCACAGTGGCAGCAGTGGCTCACTGAACCCGAGTACCCATCCACCGCCTGCTCCAAGGGAAGAGTGGACTACAGCAATCTTTAGTCTATTCTTTCAAGCAAACGCAACGGTGAAATAGTCCCGCCGAACTGACATTCAAACAGAAGCAGAAGTAGCAGTTGATGTGCATGTTTTACCACGAAAAAGAGACAGATGACACATCATATATGTACATGGGCTGTCTTCGTATACAAGCCAACATTCCTTTAATGGCCTTATTCTGTGCTCATGCCATGTCTGTGTGTCAGGCAAAGACCTTCAAGGCAAACTAACAACCTTTACCTATCTCTGCATTTTTTTTTCTGTCACCATCTTTTATTTGTCTACCTCCCACTCACTCTTACCTTTCCCCCTCTTGGAGTTTCTCCTATCCCTCTCCCAGCAGGAAGTTAAAGTGGCAGGTGCCCTAGCATCTGCTCTCCATTCTCTCTGTCCAACTACAAGTCAGAGTGAATGACAGGACTCAAGTTCATGTTTCCCCACAAACTGGACAAAGGAGAAATAGTACTACTAGCTGCTATTACTGATTTTTTTTTTTTTTTTTAAATAGTAGAATGGAAGATTTTTTTTTTTTTTTTTGTATAGATGTCCATTCATACTGTTGTAGGAATGTAGGAAACTGCTGCCATAACAATATCTGAAAACACTGAACCAGAATCATTTTTCACCCCGTCTCCAATACTGCATAAGTGTTTAGGCTGCTTTGCGTCAAACCCGTGTGCTCTTGTTAATGCAGGGTTCGTTCGGTTGCTGAGAAATGTAATATAAAAAGGGTTGTGTTTTCAAAAGTCATATGGGAAAAATAGGTCTTATATCTCAATTGGTAAGGTAAACTTTTATGATGTTAGTGAAATAATCTATTCTCAAGTAACTGAAAATCATTTAAAAACTCCACAGCCCAGGCTATGTAAATCACTAGAGAAATTACACTGACCAAAAGCCCGTACCTAATCATAAAATCTGATTACACTGTGATTGAAAACTGAATGAAAATCTCCCACAGCTTAACTGGAAAGCACCAGGTCGACCTTTCCATTTTGTCCCTCTCGCCATGGGAACTAATACATGTTTCCATCATCCTCTCCCATTCCCCTTTTCCATCAGTCCGATTCCTATCCCTTCATTACTCCGCCTCTCTGCCCCCCCTTTTACATGCCACGACGCTCTATCACATACACAGGGAGAAGATTTGAGGGCAGATAATGCTGTATTGAGTCTTGGCCTTATGAATTCTAACAGAGAATTAGCACTGATTCACTAGTGGGGTGCTTTTACCCAACCTGTACCTCTCTCCCAGGCTTTAGCCCATGCCCCACACCCACCATTCGCCTAATTTGAAGGATGACGTCTGCATCCATACCATAGGTTACATAGATAAATTACAGTTTCAGTTCTGCAAGGGGAGTTCTTCATACATACACAACAATTGCAGAGCAGTCTTTCTATTTATTTATTTATTTATTCTTAAAAGATACTGTTTTAAAAGATGGTGTTCACAGAAAATATATTATTTTCCAGACTGATTTTGTACAATGTAATATACTGCTTTAATATATGTTATATCTACTGTGCAATTGCAAAACTTCATTGTAAATAGTTATACAAATCTTTGATTTATACACATCAGAAGCTATTTATTTTATTATATTATATTAATATTTCTTTGCAGGTTGCTTCCTATTAACTTTATATTCTAACATTTTACAAACACCCAGTATTGTTATCATTGTTTCTTGTCTTGCTAGCTGGTTGCATATAATTGAAAGTTAGAAACTACAGCCCATTGATTATTTAATAAAAATGGTATCCTCCTGCATTGGGTCCTCTAGTGTATACACCGATCAGCCACAACATTAACACCAGTAACTGGTTTTAATGTTGTGGCTGATAGGTGTAGTTTCCAGGGAAATGTTACTAAACACTGGAAAATAACAGTAACATTGAGCTCTGTGAGCATGACAGCCATTAAATTGTTTCAGTTTGATAACAGAGGAACTGGACCTCAGCATTACATCCAGCTATGGGCAGCATTCAGGTAACCATTTTCCATTGTGCCACAAAGTATAATCAAAGTATTCAAAGTATAATCATACATAAATTCATTTAGCCTTCCTTATGAATGAAAACAGTTTGTTTGTTTTCTTAATGCATATGATTTTTGATTTTGATTAATAAATAAGGGCCTTTGACTGAGTATTTTTTGCACATTACAAACAAAACAATTACACTGAGACCATACCGAATCCCTTCATGAGTTTTATTCGATGTACTTACACTTAATGAATAGCAGAAAAAAAAAACCTAAATAATAAAAATAAGCAACTGAATAGTGGAAAAAATAAAAATAAATGACTGGATGCATCCATTTTCCATCCATGAGGCCTTCCCTTCAGGAAAAAACATTTTACATTTCGTAACTATACACATGTTGAAAAAAAAAAAAGGTCTGCATTTAGATAATGGCAAGCTTTTGTTTTTTCCCAACCATTGTAATAGAGCCTGGGTATATTTCTCAGTTTAATGACATCCCATGATGCTCACTGTTTGCATGGTAACCAAATATAATTGCCACTGCTCATTCACCACTGCTTGCTCATTACTGTGGCAAATTAGTTCTGCTGGAGAAGAAGAGACTGCAGTGCCCCCACACCCTAACACCACCCCACCCACCCACACTACATTATGGCTCTTTCACATTTGCTTTTATAAGAGATAAATGATATCTTCACATTGAGGCAGTGAAAGCCAGCTGCAAGCACACATGCCCTCCTCAGTGACATTTCAGAGAAAGGAATGTGATTAGCGAGGTAATGCCAATATTTGCAGTGGTGTCATAGGGGGCCAATACAGGCTTGCTACAGCTGTTGATAACAAGGCAATAAGAGGGACTTGACAATGAGGCCCTTGGGGTGACTTTGATTGAGAAAAAAGAGGGGCTGAGGAGTGAAAGGGGCAGGGAATGGATTTTTGCTTTTTTAAAAAGGTACAGGCCTCAGAGTGTGGACAATTGAGCATACCTGTAAAGAGCAGCATGTGGGAAAATAATGGTGGACACACAGTCATTTTGTTTTCCCATTATGCTTGAAGTGCCAGATTTAAAAGAAAAAAAAAAATTTTCAAAGCTTATAATGATTATTTTTTTTGTTGTGCCACCAGGAGCAAATGTGTAGAATTTACCAGAATACAGAATAAACATGAGACTAAAACTGTGAAATTAATGACTTTGCATTCTACTAGTGGAGGAAATCTCCTTGCCTTCAAAGCTTGTGGGTGCAATGTGATGTGTGATTATAGGTTTTCTTATGTGTTAGCGTGTGCTTGTCCCCATGTACCTGCATCAGAGACAGCTGGTGTCTCAGCCCTTGTTATATTTCATGTCATTTATCTTGAAGTGAGGCCTTTATTTGTATCTGCAGTTGTCGGCCAAGTGTTACCACAACAGCTTGTGAGAGTATACCTGTCAGTGAGCGCCAGCAACTGAAGGGGAAGGTAGTCTTTGTCCATTCGTGCCCAGATGCAATCAAAAACTCACTTTTGCCCTCCCTCCTGCTCTCCCGTACAAACGCCCATCCCTGGTGTCTCCCCTGCTCCTCATATCATTGAATGTCTCCTCACTTCACTGGCAGCTCCACACCATGTTATGTATAGTATAGAATGTTTCTGTTGACACTTGTTTTAACTTAGGCCCAAGGTTAAAACATAAAAGTCTGTAGGAAACATGTTAGTTTATCTTTAAATTAGGCTTGGGAGGAGGGGGAAATAATTAGAAATATGTGGTCCTCCAGTAAAAAAATGTATTGGATTGAGATTGCTTTGAAAATGCTAATAGATGTCACAGGTCTGAATAACACTTCCAAGCCCAATTCAAATCGCACAGATGTTCCCAATTGGTGCTTGAGTCATTAATGGCTGCTAGCAAAACACATCTGCTATCATTAGCACTGAGGGGAGGGTAAACAAGCAGTTCAAATATACATTAATGGGAAATTTCCCCAAGACTTTAATCACTGTGCTTCAAGGGGCCATTAAAAGAAGAGCAAGAATTAGGATGACTCAATAGTGAGATATGGAAGCAGAAGAGGGTATGAGGAAAAAAAAGCCACTTGTCTACCAGCTTAAGGTAGTTGGCTTTGCAGAGCTTAATGGTGTTATCTTTAAAGTTCATAGAGGTTACTGCAATATGCAGTGAGAATGGTCTAATTCCAACCAGTAAATATCTCTGAAGTAATGCAACAACATAAGAAAACATCTCAGCTGAACATACCCATTTGCTAGCAATGTGTGTCCCCTGGTTCCAAAACGTAATGTCAATCGGAATAACTCTTGCATAGTTTCAACTTGGTATTCCACCTGAGAGTGATAGAGAATGGCTATGAGAAAAGACCAAACAAACAGTACATGAAATAAGAACTACTCTATGGGATTAATAAATACTACCAAATATATGATGCTGACTACTGTAATCAGGATAGCTAAAGAACCATGGTACTTGTTACCACTCTGCAACTATACCAGGAGTTAAGCCGTGGACATACATATTTATGTCCTTCAAAGTAAAACGGTTATACATGTTATCGTGGTAATGAAGAGGGACTAAAGACGAATAAAAAAACCATCTGCATGTAAATTGTAGGAATAGCCAGTTATGAATTTTCTAATAGAAATAATTATCACATTGACAATCCAAAATGGTTTCGAATTGAGTATCACAATATGTTATGTTGTAGACAAATCACGTCAGGTCAATTTTAGTTCAACATAGGGCTAATTGTGTCTGTGTTTAAAAATGACATTGTATTTTCTATAAGTTACAATTGCAGTTTGCAGATGTTTTTAAAGTTCGCACTATCCACTATTACATATTTCTAAAGAGACCATATAACTTTTTTTTTCTCTGAACAGTAAATTGATTTAGTAGATTTTAATGGCAATCACTGTACCCCTCTCCATCACACACACAAACAGACTGTTGAAAAAAAAAATAAATAAATAAATAAATCACATAAGCTAGTCATTTACCATATACCATGTTTTAAGTGGATATGTAAAATTCCGAGGCATTATAGTTATATAAACTATTTTTTTTTTAAAAGAATCTACATCCCTTCTTAACATGTGCACAGCCAATTATGCACATCACCTCTTTGCAATGACATTATGAAGTCGTATCAATCAAGCGTCAACACGTGCATGCACACACACAAGTAGTCAAGAGCGCAGGCATGAACAGTTATTCAATAATCCCCTCCCTTCAGCACCAGCCTTTTCTTTTGTTCCTCGAACTCCTGGTCTCCATCGGTAACTGTTACCCAGGCAACACAACAGACAGAGAGGGGGTGAGTGAATGGGCAGAAGAGACAGGGGAAAAACAAAGAATGGGAGATGCATCCTCTCATACTTGAGTTTTGCTTCTCCAAAGGTAAACTATTAATAGTATCCTCCCTCTTTTACTTGCACTGCAACTGGAAGTCTGAAGAGAACTAATTTGCTTTGGTCATGACACTCACCCACCCTAACAAGTGCTCTATTACAATGGTTCATGCACATGCTATGTGTGTAAAAGGAGGTCAGCCAGACTGTGTGTGTGGTGCACATTAGTATGTCTGTATATTTTTGAGTCTTGGAATGTTCTCTAAATGGATATTTAAAAGGATAATATACTAAGAGAATTACTTAAATGGTATAACAATTATTTTAACAACTGTAGAGCTACAGTATATTTTAAGTTAGTTCTAAAAAAGTGGAATGCAAGACAATAACTTTTTTTATACAAATGTACACATAGGGCAAGTTTTCTGTTTCCCGTGATGATTTGGAAACTCTGTGCCAGCTCTGTGAAAGACTGGTGATTTGTCTAGAGTGTACCTTGCTTTTTGCCCAGTGGTTGCTGGGACAGGCTCCAGCCCTCTGCGATCGTGTACAGAATAACTGTCTTTGAAAATGGATGGATGGATGGATGGATGGATACAACACAACCCATTCAAATTCCGAAGAGGTGAGTGATCCTGAATAATCATGCAGAAGGGGAGAGGCCTGCACTGTGTAGCACGGGCACATTAATGTGCATGATCACACAAAATATTCCAGACAGAGCTTGACAACACAACGAGAGAAACGCTAAAGCCTACCTAATTGACTGCCCTTTTTTCACTGGATGTTAGTTGAGCACAGTTGAATGTCCAGTTGCTACATCTGCACTATCATAACAAACAGGGACACAGTGTCATTCGTGTAAAACTGCTAAAACCAGGCTCCGCTTGTAATGTCCAACTGAAGAGTCACAGTGCCAGCATTTCCAAACCTGGCTTCCTGACCATGAAATTCCAGTTCATCCTGCACCACCTGCAGTCAAGAAAAGACCTACATATGCCACCTATAAACCCAGAAAGTAGCTGTTGCAAACTAAACAGTGTGTGCAACCACTGGACAATGATTACAACTAGGCTACTTTTTTTTGTACATCTGTCTGTCTGTTGTACAACCCCTAACCAAAATGGCTTTAAATGACAGGTGAAAAGCGAATGCATAGACGCGAAATGTTCTGAAAAGTGGCATGCTATTTATAAGCCATCCCATGATATCACATAGTCAAATTAATTCAAATTATATGATATAACTTATTAAAATCTGGAAACATTCCTTTCTCTGCTACTCTCATGTCACAACCAAAGTCTGGTCACAAGCCATTGTGACAGTGGCACAGCCCTTGAAGCAGCACCAGAGCAGCTGACCATGTGTTTAGTGCCCTGCTAAAGTCTTGGAAGAGCGGAGAGCAGAGCAGCAATGAATGAGAACCTGTGGGAACCATGCCAGGGAGCTTCCACAAAGAGCTGCTTGGACCATTCCCTCCCCTATGGATACAAGTAAGAGACAGAGCCAGGGACAAGCAGAATACATAAAGAACACATTGACCTATGGTGTCACTCGCTGTAGAAGAGTACAGTGAACAGTGGTCTTTAACACGGTTCCTGTCCTCCTTATGGACTAATTAAAGGAAATTAGATTTTTACACTTGCCCCAAGTGTACTACTGGCCTCATATCTATGCCCACAGTGAGGGGAAATACCTGCATAGACCACTGTAAGAACATGTGCAAGTATAGCTGCATTAAAAAATGGTTCATATATGATGAATGCTACAAACAAGAGAGTTATTTTCAATTACAGGAAGTTTGTAAATGTTCTTGTTTGCTCTCTTATGTGCAATGTGTCTGCTTGGATGGGGAGGACATAGACATTTATAGTAATAACTTACTCTCTTTTGTTACTTAAAAAAAGGTCATTATAATTACAATTATCAGCCGGTATTATATTTCTCAAGGAAACATCATTTATTTCTGACTAATTTTTAAATTTGCAAGACATCACGTAATTTGTAAGACAATGATAAATCCAAAGGAGTAGTTGCTCAACAAACTGAAGACTGAACTGTGCCGTGCACATGAAATTATAGGAGAAAATTATGAAATACAATGTTCCTTGTTTCCTTATTACGTCAGCAGCATCAGCCTTCAACAGTATGTCATGGCACTAATGGATATGTTTAAGAACAATTAGCAAGTCGGTGAGGCAGGTCATTCATTGATTTGATGGACAAGCTGGGAGGGTGAAGATTAATATGTGTCTCCTCTGCTTCACAAAAGTAGTCAGGCAGGAGTTTCTGTAGGACACTTTTTCATCTGCAAATACAGTTCTACTGTTCTACAAACATTAACATTGTTTCTGACCAGCTTCTTCTACACATCCTTAACAGGGTTACTATAAGGCAGTGCAAATTTTACCAAGCCTAACTATACATGACACAAAGAACAAACCAAGAAATTGGAAAAAAAATATTATATATGTTAAAAACTAAAAATCTGTATTGTCTTTACCCCAATGCTAGCCATTCTAGGGACATACAAAGTAAAACAGTTTCCAGTGAGAGGACATATAGTCTTTCAAAAAGACCCCTATGACTTCCCGCAAGAACCCAAGGATCTCTGAATGGGGACACCAAGGCCCACTCTTGAAACAAGGCACATTTAGAATGTCCCAGGGGATGCGAGGGTCACCCCAATGTGACTGCATGTTGCACAAAGAGAAGAACACTAACTGCTGTTTTCATGTGAGCATCAAATAGCAGGTTGGAGTACTTTGCCTTCCTGGAGAGTGGTTAGTTGCTAGACAGGGATCCCCCTTATGAATCTATAGTGGCACTAGAAAACATAAATGGCCATAAATGGGTATTAATGGGCGGAATGCTATCTCTGTTAGGCATGTTGTGCATTTTTATTGAACATCTGTGCTAGTCACAGATTGTCTATAATGAACACCATGAAAGGAGGCCAGAGCAGTAGGATAGGAAGAAATAAAAGAAAAAAACAAAAACATTTTCAACACATTGCCTGCTGTTGCAGCACTCCTTGGAGCTTTCGTTGATAGCTATTACAGACTAATCCTGATGGTAGTCATCATCTAAACTTTTCATCTCTATCAAGTCTTCTATGTTACCTCCAATGGATTGTTGGCGTGATGCCCAATACTGTAAAGGCGTTGCAATGTAACATGCATACAGCATGGCTTGAGGCAAATATGGAGGTAAGGCTTATATTGGAACACAATCTAGTAGTTCATGTGACAGTGACAACAAACTCAAGTTGGTCTTCGGTTGTTTCTTCAGTGCAAAATAGGAGTGGAACAATTACCTTTGGCACTGAATTTAACCTTGAGAAAATATTCATAATTTGGTAAGTATTGCACTTCAAGCTTGACATTTTTTAATCATGCAACTAACTCCAAACTGAGCAGAGAAGTTTCACCAGGGAGAAAGACTATAACTCCAAGGGCTGCAGCAGAGAAAGTTTATGGAGGATGACTTCCAGATGACCTGATCTGTCAGAAAGGGTATGGAGAACACTGGGAAATCCCTACAACATTATAAATAAGCCCTCTGGATAGGAGGCAAGATATTCATCAATGGAGGGAGCTCAGCGCCACTCCCCATGGCAGCATTCACTGGGGTAGCAGTGGAGTAGGGGGAAGCTGAAGGCCTTGGATATTGATAGGTTGTCACCGATTAAACTTCGCTTCAGTGTAGTGTGAACTTGGGAACAGTGCAGTGCACTTGTCTTGGCAGGCTGCAGCTGCAAAACAGCCAAAGATGATTCTGACAGCTACATGTCTGCCAGGCTACAATGCCATATTGGTTAAATGCCAATATGCCCAATCTGCCCAGCCCAATACTTGCAACTAATACATTATTAGTAAGTCTTTCACTGACAGGGGAGACTGAGTCTTTGTCAGAAGTGATGAGCAAGGCAAAGTGCCACATAGCTTGTCGTTAGCTAAGTGAAGTGTGTTAGTCTACTGTTGGCAGTCATGAACTGAATTTGAGTTAGGAAAAGTACATTTAAAACAAATACATATTAAATTTACTAACTGTTTTCAGCCATTTAGCCATTGCATTTAAATCAAAATGTTTCTTTGCAAATTAAGTTTTGAATTCATTTAACAAATGTATTCTGGCTGGACCCCGCAGCATACTCTTGCTACAATCACCGTTTTTGACGGTCAGTCTGCCCTGAAATATCCTAAACATTTACTTTTTACGTTACATTGTGAGACAAAAAGTCCAAAGAACAACAGTGGCAAATGAAACATGTTGAAACAGATGGACCATTTATTTTTTACTGATGGAGATACGCTGCACGCATTTGGGTGTGAAATAGAATATTCTCCTATTTCCATGTACCAACACTGTCATTGTTACAGAAAAACGCCATTTTCTTCAGACAAGCTTCTTTGATTTGGCACATCCTAGTTATTGTAACTTGACATCTTGTCAGATGAACTCATGTAAATCTCTATAGGGGTTGGGTCTGCCACAGTGGACAAGGAGAAACTTGCTGTGGAGTTTAAAAAAAAAAAAAAAACCCCAAACTTCTATGATCCACAGTTGTGGTTTTATAAAGATCATATTTCTTCTGGTTCAAACATTATTTTCAAGTGAGGAATCCAGTGAAATAACACACAACACACTCCTGAATTCAGGAGCAGCATTCCATTTTTCACTTGTAGACATGCCATAGCATGTCTGATGTGTGCTAGGCGCATTAAATGATTAGTGTCATATGACACAGTGTTTTAGATTTGAGGCTCATCATCACCTTAAGTCTGGGTCAGTTGGTAAACCACATGTTTCTTTCACCAGGGATCATGAGTTCAAATCCTGCATGATTCAGTTCTGTACTGAAATGTATTCAACTATACCACAAATTACACACTGCACTAAAACTATTATTCAAATGATCAACACAGCCAAGAATATGAAATGAAATTTGCATACGGTCTCTGGTGGTATCAATCTCTTTTCACAGGGCGCTTCCATTAAATTTACATTACAAACTAACAACAAAAGGTTAAATAATCAAACAAGCACAATATATACTCCTAATTTGACTTATTTATTAACTGAATTTGTAAATTTATTTTATTTTGCCTCTTGCACATTTTTTCTTCCCAGAAATGACATCTATATACAAGTTATTGGGGGAAAAGTATACAGCATTAATGTATCTCTAAATTATATATTATTATAATATTTTTATACAGATAACAAATACATTTTTTTTTTTAAATTAATTTTCTTTTTGCCCTAATTGACACTCTGGGCTGTTACTCTATTTCATCTACCTGCAATAAATACTCAATAAAAAACCAGCAGATCAAAGGGATTATACAAAATGTGCATCTCAAAATCCCTCACAAGCAAGTGTCACTATAAAGTGGTGTACAAGGCTGAAGCTAGTTGGGGTGGAGTTGGAGCTAGGGGAGAGCAGGAAACACGCACAAGAGTTGTTTTGAGACGGTCATATTGATTATTTTGGACGGTAATAACCTACAGTATGAGGATTTGTTTGATTTTCACTATAAGCAATAGCAATGTTAATATATTAAGGTAAAAGTACTGCAATGTGCATTTTTAATAAATCTGATACAGGCAATATGATATTGATTAGTAATGGTCTGACATCTGCTGTCGTTAAAAACCAGGAAAAAAGGCAGAACAAATAAAGAAATTCTTCTCAATATTCATTAGAGCTATTATTACTGCTTTTCTTGGTATATATGCTTAAAATTAGGAAAATGAGCACACTGAGCCGGAGATTTGATATACCACTTAAACCTTTCTATGTGATGTTTGAGTAATTTAAGTGATACATACTGAGCAGTCATGATATAAAGTAGCTTTATTAATGACACATAAGAATAATGAGCTCTTTCAGCTAATCACCTTGCTAATATTTTTTTCAACTCTAGAAGCTTCATATCAGTCTCTTAAGCTGCTAGCTACCAGTGCCTTTAATTAGCCCAGATTTTATATTCGTGGTGCAATAACACGCATGTGTAAAATTATAGAAACTGAAAGGGGACTGAAACAATTAAAGCTTGGAACAATTAGATGTATCTCACTTGGACTTTAATGTAATAATTGAAAGTGTCTTCACCCACAGTAGCATTATGCCCGCCTGTGCCAGGGCATGGTGAAAATTAATTTCTGTAACCCCTGATTCCACAAGAGCCACAATTGCCTCAAATGCCTCGATGACCCACCACACTGATGGTCATATATCACCAGTGACTGTTTAATTATAAGGGAGCCATTTCAACCGTGTACGTTGCACTGTATCTTCATGCATATCTATCAGGACAGAGAAAAGAATAGTAGTTCTCCCTTCCTGGGCTCAGCAATATTAAATGACCTCAGGCATATGCTCAATTATACAGAATGAGCCAGACTGAGTTTAAAACACCATGTTTTCTATCCATTTCAGTTTTTAGTCTTTCGTTTTGTTTTGGTGGTTGGCTAACTGGTGTATTTAATAGTATGTCCAGAGAGTCAATGAAACATGTCTAATTTCCCTTTTGTGTTGTGCTGCAGACACCCAGATCGTATAGAATAGATGATTATGCTCTGTAACGTGGCATATGAAAGGCTCTGAACTGCCGGCCTTTATTGCATCTCATTTTGGTAAAATAGTACCTGTCCTCCCAGTGAACTCAAACGTGCCGTTCCTTTGAAAAATCCTCCACAGTGCTACACACAATATGACTGATTGCGGTTTCCTCTGAACTTCATATTCATATGCATTATACCATCCCCAGTCCTGATGAGAAAGAAATGTAATTATATCTTACCTATGATTCTTTTTTTTTTCCCCAAAAAATGTTCTATATTGCATCATGCATTGTGCAACATGGATGTTTTCTGGTGTAGAGGTCGCATTGAGAAAACGGCTTTTTCTCTGTGATCTGGGATGGGGACTCTGTTTAAGGGTTGCTTCAGTACATCTCAGAGGTCAGGTCAAACCACCGGTGTAACTCCTTTGTAGAGGCAAACTGTCTGGTGTTAAATGTTAATAATTCCATGAATCCCATTTTCTTTTCTCCTTTTTTTATCTGCAAGTGAAAGTTTTTTATGTGAAAGTTCATTCTGAAAAGGTTTAGATTCATCTATGCCTCCAATGGCGTTAACAGATTCATCACTCTCTCTCTCTCTGTGTGTGTGTGTGTGTGTGTGTGTGTGTGTGTGTGTGTGTGTGTGTGTGTGTGTGTGTGTGTGTGTGTGTGTGTGTGTGTGTGTGTGTGTGTGTGTGTGTGTGTGTGTGTGTGTGTGTGTGTGTGTGTGTGTGTGTGTGTGTGTGTGTGTGTGTGTTTGTTTTAATATTTCCTAAACCTGCTACTAATGTTCAGATTTTTTGCAAATGTATAATGAAGAAAAACTAGTGACAACTACTGGAGTTTACTTCTCATCACAGAGACTGAGGCTGCAGCAAGACAGTGACAAACAGCAGGGAACCACAAAGAAGAACTTCACTGAAACTGATATATAGAATACTACCCTTTCAATGATTTACAGTCACAGTTTGGCTACTGCTAGAACATCCCTCAAAGGTACAAATCAAAAAAAGGGCCAAGCAGAGACTAAAAGCAGTTTGACAAAAAGCCAACCACAACAAATAAAATCCTTGCCATAGTTGTTAAAGTGCTTTAATGACGCAGGGCAAATCAAACGTCTTCAGACGAGGGCCTCCAGGCGCAGCCAGGGAGCAGTACAAGTTGTAATCCCAACATGGGGCAAAAAATTGATTGACAAGATTTATGTCATTTCAAAATCATCGCCACGCAGTTCAACATCAGGTTTTAAAGAATGTAATGTTTTTCAATATCTTGGCTAATACATACAGTATATTAAACATGCACACAAATGTATTGTAATCTACTCAACGCAAGCAAGCGCAAATTATTTAAAACAAAATGAAACGTTGTCCTCATTAGCATAACATTTTTTTTGACATATTAAATGTAATTGAAGTCAATGTACAATTTTTTTTTCTCATTTTTAAGTGAAAAATGAACAAATATGTCAGGAATTTATAATGAAAAAGGTTATAAAGTTTTGAGATATAAGGGATCTCTGCACATGTGATCACTTATGAACAACGGTTTCCTCAGGGAATGCAATTTAAATGCATGCATTTAAAGTACAGTCACTGTACCAAAGCTCAGCAGATGCTCAGCACTCAGCATTTCCCCCTGTGATGTTTTGGATTATTGTGATACATTTGATACATTTTTTAGCACAAACTGTTGTATATTAAGCATCAACATTTGGAAGAAATGCTACCCTTTGGGTAGCAAACATGTCTTTGTAAGCACCAAAACCTATGTGAATAGTCAAAGCAAATACAAACACAACCATTCTATGAAATACTTTTGCTGGTGCAAATCTTGGCAGGTACCCTTTTATATGAAAAAAACTGAACACAGTGAAATTTGAGAGGAAAGAAAATCAAAACAAAACTTAAAAAAACAATTTAGGAATAGCCAATGTAATAGTCCTCACAATATTACTAAAAATGTCAAAAACTTGTTCAATTGTAAGAATGATAAATTCTTGCAGTTTAAAAATGATACTGTCAAATTAGCTGGTCATGAGTGAGTCACTCTGGAGAACAAATGTATCTGATCTCTACGTCAGTAAATTGTCATTTTCACCTGTGTTTAAAAGTGATACCCGAGTGTCTGTCTGCTGCTGAGATATGGGAGAGAGAGAGTGTAGCGGAAGGACAGCAAAAGTGAGAGAGACTTGGAAAAACGATTGCTTGAGTGAGTGAGAAACTGGCAGCTCAATGCCAGAAGAAAAGAGTGCTCACACTTCATTCTGAGCCACAACTGACAGCATCAGCCATAATGATGTTCACTCAGAGAGCCAGGAGAAACCTTGGGGCCATGAGGCCAAAATCTGTGAGCCTTCTGTCCTGTTCTGACTGCGTTGATATGCTTTAATTCTCCTCTTCCTCTTTCTCTGTATTTTATACAGTTAGGCTCCATTTTTATAGAGATTTGTAAGAAGCATGTATTTGTAAGAAGCAGCTTGTAAGAAGATAAAGACACCTCCCCTTTCACGTGTTCAATAACACAGTGTGAGATTGCACTGCTAATAAACCATGAATGCATGTAAACGTCAAGATAACAAGAACCATAAAGTACCACTAGAAACGCTCCTCTTGCACAAATGAAATGTTAACAACAGAATGGATGTGCATATCATGAACACTGCTTTGTACAACAGATGGCCACAAATTGAGCCTACCATTGTCACACAGGAAAATAACCGATGTGGTCTTTTGTGGTAATGTTAAAGGTAGCTTGTTGAGTTTTTGACCATGGTAGGGAAAGGAGTGCAAAGGAACGAAGTTCACCAGTGTTTACTTATCAAAATGAATGCACAGATGTTGAGCTGAAGAAAGTAAGATGTACCCAAGAGCGAGAAAGAGACAAATTATTACTTATAATATATTATGAATCCAAAAGCAAAACAACACAGGAAAAATCAATCCATCAATATTCAATTGACATATTAGAATATCTAAAACACATTAAAATTATTTAAATATAATACATTGTTTAAGAGAGAGCTGGTGTTGAGAAACCAAGATTCAAGTTTTATTTAGTTTTACTTCATGAAATTGGTGCTGTATTTTAGACCAGTTGTAGGGCCTTGTACTCATAGGGCCTTGCTACTGAAGAGGAGTGTAGAGAACTTCGTAATCTTCAGAGTGGAGGAGCAGACCAAGATGTGAGTGACCACCTCAAGGTTCTGAATTTTCGAAACTTTTTCGAAACAGAAATATGCACAAACTTTTTGCAAATCAAAATAAAGGTCACAGTCGAAAATGCATTGTAGATCTTCAGAAGGTTTTACACAGTCAGCAACAACCGCACAGGATTTAACGATAAGAAGATATTTTGACCGGTCACAGTATCACAAAAAAAAAAAAAAGGCATAAATAATAAAATTAATGATGGATGAACACTGTCATGGCTTACTGGGACAACTGAATAGAACAGAGGCATTTTTTAATTTTATTAATAACACCTGTGCTTTCCCTTTTATAACAGTCAAGACAAAATGTCTGTTGTGAAAAAGGCCTATCTATAAAAAATAACATTGCCAGGAAAGAACTGATTGTCAAACTAGTCATACCAGTTCATATGCTGACATATACATGCTATAAGACTTCTCCCAAACATTTTTTTTGTTAATATTCCTTTTCTATAATCATTCTCAGTCATAGAAAGCAGTGAAATGAGGATCATGAGGTGAAAAAATGGGATGAAAAAGATCCAAAGGAGGAAACGTGCAAGTGCAATACCTTATTTTAAGGCATATGCATAAGGTATGAGAACAGACATGAACTTAAGTTCAATTTTATAAATTTTCATAACTATTGTCATTGTCTTTTGGTTATGTCACTTTCAGTGTAATGTCAATGCTGCTGTAAAGAATCCTAATTTTGAAAACTTGACATTTGGGTTATAAACATGCCATTACAGGTTTAAATGTTCCTTAACTGTCTATTGCTCTTATGACATTATTTAAAACAGAGTTTTATGTAATAGTGTATTACAGTTTACACAGTAATAACAATGTTTACTGTTGAACTCAAGGAGAAAAAACCAAAAACTCTGTAACTTTAGAATCAAGACCCTCCTCCTTTAAGAAACGAGGCCATAGGCTGTGTGTGCAAACTGCTTATTACGACCGATAGTTACATTTTATTATTAGGCGACCTCTTATAGCCAAGGTAATTATGACAGGAACAAAGGAGTGTTAGGGGTACTTATATTAATCCACAGTCTTTCCTAAAGTTAACCAAGTAGTTTTGGTGCCTATACCTAAATCAAGCCATGACCGTTCCACAACCTTAACCACATATTTATTATCGTTAACATGACGACAAAGGTCTGGTAGGCCTGCCGCTGGTATGCTCCTTTAGGTTGTATCCAAGGGTTTGGACAAACAACCTATATGTTCGTTTACGTTGGAGAAATTGTAAGAATCACAATGTTATTACACTGTAATAGTTCATGTCAAGCTGTCAACACAGATATCTCTAGTTGTAGTGTTAATCTTTCGCTTAAATTGATATAAAGCAAATGAAAATTCCATACAACAATCATAATCATTTGTAATGTTTCTTGTTTGTGTCAGTTTCCATTGCATAGTAATGACAGTGTTACGCCAACCTTATGCACACTTCTCAACTTGAAGTGTCATCAAAAATGTTTTCAGGGTGAAAGAGGAAGAGGTGGGGCTTTGAGCGGGAGAGGTTAGAGGATTCGAGAGAACATGGAGGTGGATAGAGTGAAGAGATGGTATATGGAGAAGAGAGATCAGACAGAAATAGAGAAAGAGGTGGGATGTGCAAGGAGAGGTGAGGTGGAAAATGTCAACAACAGAATAGGTGGTAAACATGGGACTTCAAACCTGAAAAGTTGGAATTTTGGGTGGAAAGTGAAGAAAAGCCTGGGAGAGGAAGACACAGTTGGTAAAACACAGCCAGGAGTATTTAAGTAGGTTGACAAGGGATAAAGCACTTAAAAAGGTTGACATCCATAAAGATGAGATGACAACAAATAAATGTTTTTAAAAAGGCAAGCAGATGGAGAGAATGGTCAATCAAAGCACATAAACTGTTGAAAGTGCAGAGGTTGGTTTTAATGACACAGTCTGGAGGGAAGAGAATATTTTGGTGACAAGATGCTGAAGAACAGAAGTATGTGCGAGGCGAGTTATCAGCCATATTGTAGTGTGTGTACATGTGTATGATTTAAAGCAATAGCAAATCCTTACACACCACCATCATAAAGCTGCCTAATGGTAGAAAACACTACTACTACACATACAAGAATACATCACCAGGCTTAAGCTTGGACGTAAAGAAAACTCAGGTCCTGCACCAATCATAGCCCAACAAGCTTTCTACTCTACGTGCTAAAACGTAGACACTCCCCCATGTCCTAACAACATACTATCAGCAAGAAGTAATATATAAAGAGGTGCATCAGAGTTAAACTGTGCTGCTGTAGCTGTGTCTTCACCAGATCTTAACCTCCATGTCCACAACAGACTGTTTGTCTAGAAAGTCATTATACTTTCCTCTCACTGTATCCGTGCCACTAACTCCAGTGCTTCCTGTGAAAAAGCTTTAATACCAGGTGGGAGGACAAACAGTAACACCACACTCATTATGCAGCATGGATTCATTGCTTATCCAGGTGTCTTAACACACTTAACAGAAAAAGAACATTAACAGGAGCAGTGACACACTGTGGAACTCAGACGGACAGGTCATCCATAAATCGATCCTTATACATATCTAATGGTGGGACGCCACTTCAAATGTCACAGAAATGGCCTGGTCACACCAGTATTTAAAATGGTGAAATTTCATGGCTTTCACTTTCACTTGCAAGCACAGAGTGAATCTATGCAAACTCAATTTTAAGCTCCAAGTTCAACTTTGACGTAAATTTGCACCACTAACCAATAGAAAGGTCTCAGTATTTGCTATTGTCAGTGCTGACCTTTGTGGGAGAGTCCAAAATGGAGGAAGCTATCATAGCTTATTACATAGCTATGTTGAACCATCAACTTTTAATAGCTCTCCTCTGCTGAAGTATAAACCACAAAAGAGGATTGGTTTGTATACAGTATTGAGACAGTAGTTAACAGTAATACGTCTTTTGAATAAACTGTGTAAACTTATTGTCTCAGTAGCAAGTGAGCTAACAAGATTTTTTCCCTCTTTAATAACTCTTCATTGAATAAAATGATTTACAATCCTTATAGCAAAAATGTCAGGGGGAGTAAATGACACATTACAAAGTAAATAGAAAGAAGCTCGAGGAGCTATTGTGTGACTAGCACTAACATGTGCCACTTTCTGGTGTGAGCTTAAGCCTGACAAAAATTTCAGATGACAAGCACCACTTGAGAAGATCTTGCCCTGTACAGATTAAAATGCCCACACTATCTAGGTATGACATTATATGGCACCTCTTTCCAGGTGTCATATATTGCAGTTTTGACACTCCAAACAGCAGCAACCAACCGATACATATGACACTGAGGATGACCATACCGACTAGGGGACAGTGAAATGTAACCACCAAAGGTTGTCCAAAAACAGTGTTTCTGTATATATGCAGTTGCCATGCCACACATGCATTCATACCTGATTGATTGTATATCCACGACCACATTTATGATGCATCAGGGTTTATAACTTACCATAACTGAGATGTGAAGCAGATGCATATGTTCATGGAGGACATGAGCAGGTTCCCGGGCCGTGGGTTGTGTTGTATGAGCTAGAAGCTCAGACTCAGTCATGGACACATGGAAATACAGTGTTCCATTTTCCAACCACTGCTGCTTCCAGTGTACCTGAGAAATGTCTTCACCCGTACCCGACATCTCTGCAGAGAACAAGGAGGGAAGGTAGCAGTTTATGAGATCAACATTTAATCCATGAGAAACTAACATTTAAACTGTGCATGTTAAACCACATAAAAATTAAAAGAAAAAACAACTAAATAGTCTATGAAGAGCAAACCAAATGTGACTGTTAGGTTATGCATTACAATTCTAGTGCGATACTCTCTCTCAGTGTGCATCAACACTGTGCTGCCGAAAACAAACCTTGAACTCTTGAATAGCTGGACAGACTTCTAAGGCTGTCATAATTTTGTGCTGTTGCGCAGTTTGCTCAGTAAGAATTACTGTCAAGCCATTGCATTGCTCTGCTGCTCTGATGAAATCTTTACGACGACAACCTTTTCACTTGAGGTAATAGTCAGAGATAAGTCTAAATTCAAAATGAATAAGCAACAAGAGTCACAAATGTTTCAGCCATTCCAATCAATACAGTGCTTCATTCATAACCAAAATGAGCCACAGATGTGAAAGGCTTATCCCCATTAATATCCATTTGTTTACACTGCTCTTATTTGTCGGGCAAGAAAGACAGACACAAAAAAACTCTACAAATGAAAGGACAACCGGTCTATCAAGCTTTATTAAATTTATATGTCCAGAGTAGTTGTAAAAATGCTGTCTCTCTATTCAATGTCCTCCGCTAATCTGCATAAACCATCCTGAGTTTTGTACCAATATAAAACCATTAGCTCCAGGCCAGCGCCAGCATTAAGTATCCAACATCAAAGGAAAGCTGGAAACATTTAAAAGCAAAGGAGAGGGGAAAATGTGCAAATTGGAAAAAGAAAAAAAACACACTGGATTGAAATTTATGGGGCAATCGAAAAAGAAGATGAAATAGAGCAAGGGGATCACCAGTTTATCTCTATATGGATCATGGCACATGAATCTAATGCTATCAACTGGGAGTGGTTTTCAGTAAAGGAGTACTGAGAAGCCTCAGGGGGCCTAAGATTGCATGGTTTGATACAGTATTTGTCATGAGGCTGGGTGACAAGGGCATAGACATCTGGTGACATCTCCTATCAGCAGCAGGTAGCAAATGACAAATGGCTTTCAGTGCAGATGGTTATTAACCCGCTGACTCTGGGTCAGGGGACATGGGCGACAGGGGAGGGTTATGTGAGCTGTGCTCAATAGTGCCACAGGCCTTCAGGTGCAGTGAGGGAGCATGCAGAAGAAAATGACAGAGCTCATAACTTAAAGTACATATACCTTATAATATAAATCCATAATTTTTCATGGGTAATATTACTTGAATATAGTCAATGTAGAGCTGCAATTAACAATTATTTTCTTTATTCTTTACTTTGTCCTTTTCCTTAATTGATTTTGGTATTATTTTTTTAAATGATCAGTTTATTATTTATTTATCTATAAGATGTCAGAAAATAGTAAAAAATGACCAGCACCAAATCCAGTGGCGTCTTCAGATTGATTTTTGTTTGACCAACAGTCCATATGTCAAAGATACTCATTTAAAAACTGATATAAAACAAAAGCAATAAATCTTCACATTTGTTAAGCAGGAATCAGAAATAGTTTGGAATTTTTTTTCTTGATAAAATAATATTATGATTAATAAATTAAACTGTTGTCATATAATTTTCTGACTATCAACTGATTATTTTAGCATTAAGGCAATATACACAGTCTTAAATCTTTCTCTCTCTGTAATCGACCTGTGAAATGTTCTATACCTTTGCTGACTACAGCTTATGATAAAATTTTGTAGAGTGTGAAATTCCTAAATGCCAAAACTGCTGGCTATTCAACTCTTTATGTTTAATCTGTTGGCTGAAGACACATTGTTTGACCTTTCACCTTGACAGAAGATAAAGTTTTGTCTGAGAGAGAGAGAGAGGTGCCTTCTGCCATCTGTTACTGTTTTAAACAGAGCTTATCAAGCTCCTGTCAAATTTACAGTGGAACTGTGTTCACATGCTTTATGTGCATTTCAGATAGCTTTAAATAAACTCTGATTATGCACAAGACTGACACCTAGTTTGATCCAAATTAAAAGTGATTTTGATGCAAAAAACTGCAAAACGAATCTAGCATTAATAGAAGCAATTGCAGATGGACAGTAATAGAGTTTCTAGGCCTGCTACCTACCTTTGTATGATTGTTATGTAGATGAGGAAGCTCAGTAAGCATTCTATTTAAAGACAAAAGGATTGTGTGTCCTTGTCTTTTGTGCTGTGAAGCTTGTCATTGGGCACCAAGCCAGACGTTAGTGGGATATAGGTGTATGGCCTCAAGGTCTGCTTGTAATTCATTAGGAGGAACATTATTAATGTGTATACGTGCATGACTGTGTGCGCACATATATACTGTATGAGTGTTGTTGAAGCCAGTACGCTCCAAGCAAGGGTGTCAGCAGGAAAATGTCGCGCAAACCAAGTCGAAGGACAACCCAAAGGAATGCCATAATGAACATTTCATAGACCCAGGAAGAATGTCTCCATGGATCACATAGAAATGGTGACACATCCTGATGCTTGGATCCTTACACAGTAAAACAGCTTATTGGAAGTGTGCTTTTCTTAAGGGTTATCAACATCGGGGCGATAAAGCTCTAGTAGAACACAAAAAGACATTAGGGCTGACATATTATTCAAAACTGCTCAAATGACCATACTGGTGTTTTTGCAGTTTAGGCCATTCAGTACTAACAGTGTATTCTTTACATTACTGTTGACCATTTTCCAAACCAAACACTACATGCAGTGTACCAGTATACAGGTGTTAGATTCATTTTGTTCCTTGCAAGCAGCCACTGATTTCAGTCGGTGAATATTCACGTGACAATATCATCAGCGAACCTGCACAAAAATCTTCACAGTGATACAAAAAAAAACAAAAAAAAAAAAAACAAGCTTTTTGGAAATATGGATGTTGGGAAAAGGATCATGTGGATTTGCCTGTTCCTTGCATTTAAATTGGATCCTGTGTGACAAAACTCAAGGTATCCAAATTTTAGAGAGTCTGATTGCACCAACAGAATGGATTTTCAAAACAATCCCTGACTCATTTTGTAAAAGTTAATAGTCAGCCATGCTGATGTCCCGTGTGGAAACCTTGGTTTAGTCCCTTTTCACTTTTCATAATAGTCAAGACAGAGATAGTGAAAGCTTAGACTGAAGCCTTAATAAAGCCTTCTTACTCTTTGCTAAGTCTTCTCTCCAGGTACTTGAGATATATGTGAAATCTACTGACCACACATTGTCAGCAGAACTCTTGTTACAAGACCTGGTGATCATCTAAGTGTTCACTCTGTGTCTTACTGTGTTTTTCTCTATCCTTTGTGTTTCATCTGCTTCTCCTCCAAGATTTTTCATCTTTTCTTCATTATTTGCAAGGTTTGCCTAGAAATGCTGAGGTTGGGTTATATTGTATTCACATTCCTTAAGATTTTGCCTTGAGCAAGAGTTATTTCCACTTACCACAGTCTCTCAGAGTTGGATATCTGATGAGATGAGGTACACAGAGAAAGAACACAACAAAAGAAACATGTCCAGTGCAAAAACACAAAAGACAAAGTTTTGCTCCAAAACACCTGTATGCTTCCATTCAGGATTTAGTGAAATTGAATACGCTACAGGGGAACATCACAGGGGTACCATACATCTGTCAGTGACTTTTTCTGGTAAAATCATAATGAATGCCGTATTTTCCAAATCCAGCCTGCCACCTCTATGAAATCTGAATTACACTTACTAATGTTAGAAGCTGCTAGTTGCACACGAAAATGAAACTCAGAATACTATGATTAGCAAAGCATTGATGACAGAGCCCAACAAAGTGCTGCACTGCTAATTAAACAGACAATAAAAATTAACTTGTTAACATAGCAAGATGTCTCACATTAAACCAGGTGTGTCCTGTTTTGTTGTTTGCTTCCCTTTGCACAGATACCACTGCCATACAAAATTTCAGCTCACTGAAGCAGATCTGATCTAACTGCTCTCTTTCTATTAGTTGTTTCTTTTTGCAGAAGATAGCTGTTTTCAGCAAACAATCTCTAAAAACCCACCAGCACCAGACACCAGACCAATTAGCAAGTAGCCAGTGAACACAGTTTAACATTTACCAGCAACATCCAGATATTTCCGTCTTGACTAAACCAAAGCTAAAAGGGGAGTGAATATTGCACCTATTTCATCAGGTGGACACAGACACAATTCCAAATGAATGCTAATATTGCTCTGTATCTGCTAGATGTGTCAATAAGCAACCTTTTGCTAACATCATTGTTTCCTTATTTAGCGGCTTCTATCATTAGCAGGGCTAACTGGCATCAATATTAGCTCAGAATTGTTTAACTTACTCCCTTTGCTTTGCTGTTTTCTGGGCCTCTTATTCATTATTGAAACCTTTCCTCTAGTAAAATTAAAAAAAGAAAAAAAAAAAAATCAAAGAAAATTTGAGATAACAAATTTTTTAAGTGCAGTCTAAACAGGCTGTGTCCTGTGGCAACTTGAGAAAAATACCCACATCCCTTGCAGGTCTCAGCAATCACCAGTGCCAACAGCAGGTGCAGAGCAGGTTTTTCCCCAAGTTGCCACAGAAGGCAATAATTTGCCTTTGTGATTACAAATAAAAAAGCCGTGTTTGTGTAGTGAAAATGAGTGAACTGGGTGTAATCAGTTTATTTTATCCCACACCTAATTCAACTCTAAAACTGGATATGCGTTTGATGTCAACATTTCAGCACTTGGATTAGTAGGAATTAGCAACTCCGTATGCTGGACAACAGGAGAAAGACAGAAAATTATGTCATCCAGATAAAAATGCTGGGGCTGCTCCACTGAACATGAACATTGAAAAGTCCCCTAACACTATGACGGTAACCATGGTGATTTTACTGGGATATGGGCATATTTTCTGTTTCACAGCTGGAGCCCATTTGAATAGGATGTCTCAAAAATCTTATGAGCCCTCAGAGTCAAAATCTAATTCAGTGTCAATGGACCATCTCCAAAACGTATTACCTGAATACTTCTTCGATTCAATCCTCAGTGCTCTTATTTCGAGGAATGGAGATGGTAGTCTGTGTTTGGAGACAGTGTCTTCAACATCTGAAATTTTTTTCATGTGTGGCGGTGGATTTTCCTTTACATTCAGACTACAACCACATTATCCACACCATACAGTATTACTCTTATAACTAGATTTTTTGAAACAATATCTTTAACATCATGACTATCAATTATAGCACCATCAGGCTGTGTGTTGATAATAATAATCACTGCCAAGGTTGCATGGCCTCCAACAGCGTGACAGACAGCAGACAAGGGTTTCTAAACACTCCTGCATTTGAATATATCGTCTAGGAGCTGACAAACATATGCATGCACATACATACACAGTCCTCTGCCCGCCCACACAACAACACACTTTTGCAAAAGGTTGGCGTTCATCAGTTTTAAAGGTGATCATAGCAGTGCAGAGTCAGTGATTGTGCAGGCCTGACAGCTCCATGACAGCTCGGCAACAAGCACGTGTCATCAACATTTACTATGATGAAGGCTGGCACCCTAAAGGCACTTTGCTGCCTGTCATTACATGCGTGGCATGATGTGGCAGTTCACTGAATGCACACCACATTTCATTGTACAGGCTGCCTGTAGTATGGATTTCTTGTGACAACACATTGGGCAGATGAATGTCCAATAATTCAAATGAGAGAATCAGGTTTAATTCACTGGTTTCAAATGTCTCGGCCCAAAATGAAAGTGCGGACGGAAAAGGAGATGTGAGTGTATGTGAAAGAGAGACACAAGCAGAGAGAGAGAAAGAGACAGAAAAGAGGAGATTTATCCGTCTAACACTTATCAGAAGTGTTCAAGAATATTAGCATACCTCCTAGACATTCAAATTCTGCCTCAAAAAGTCTGTCAACTGTGGCAATGGTAAATTCTACGAGTTTTTCACTGTTACTTCACACTCCCTGTTGACAGGAACTGCATATCAGTAGCAAAGCAAACATCGTGAGAAAAATTTCTCCTTTATTAGCTACTAAATGGTCTGGATGTCATATTCCCAAAATGCTAACTGTGCCATTACCATTTATCAGGATCTGATGGGAGCTATGGAATATTTAGTCAAATACAGGATGAGCTACAAAAAGGCAGGCAGGGTTCCTCTTTCCAATTTAACACCCATGCAACTAAATGCCACCCCAATCACTCATTACAAACACTAATGAAATAGTTGGCATTCACATAAAGACCAATGAAAACGAATACAATTAAAAATGCATCAGCCTTTTTTTTTTTCCTTTTCCGGGAATTCTAAGTGTTACCTACACAGGCTTGTCACACAGTGGAATATTATGCAAGTGTGTGTTTTTCGGTTCAGTCTAACTCCAATATCTCATTAATTATTCCATGTTTTTTTTCTTCCTATCAATGAGCCATACCTAAGTTCATTTGGAAGAAGAGCCCCACATTTTCAGGTAATTTTGCTGGAATTCTTTAATGTACATTAATGGTCCAATTTAATTGCTACCACCTACCCAAATAAACTTAGTGAACAAACATCCAAACATTTAAAAAGCAAGTGGTAACAAAGTATAAAGGATTTCTGTTGACCATTCAGTTTGTGGAGAAAAAGAAAAACAGGCAAAAAAAAGAAAAAGGTGTCAGTAGTTTTCTCCCCCTTTCAGACCTCCGAGCACTGTAGACTGTTGCTGCTATACTTCCTCGCTCAATCAGCACTGTGTGATCCAATTCTGTTGACTCAACACCTGTTTCTCTGGATGACCTTTTTTTCACCTCACTTCTCCACATCCTCCCCACTGCAGAGGCCACTTTATACACTTTTACAACTGACATTTCTCAAGGTAAAATGTATAAGTAGCAGTCATGTCACCACTGATAATTTTACTCGCCATTAAATTATATTATCCGTGAATGAAATTCAATGGAATTCTAAATTTGCCCTGCATGCATAATGTGACAAACAAAACAGCCATTCTAAAGAAGAACAGAAAAACCAAGATAAAGTGTCCTATTAAGGTGTCGGGTCACCACGAGCCGTGAGAACAGCTTCAGTGCACTTTGGTATTGATTCTACAAGTCTCTGGAAATAAATTAGAGGATAAACACCATTTTTCCAAAAGATATTCCCTCATTTGGTGTTTTGATGATGGTGGTGGATAGCGATGTCTAACACGTTGGTCCAAAATCTCCCATAGATGCTCTATTGGGTCGGGATTTGGTGACTGCAAAGGCAATAGCATATGATTCACATCATTTTCATACTTACCAAATCATTCAGTGACCCCTCGTTCCCTGGATGGGGAAATTGTCATCCTGGAAGAGACCGCTCCCATCAGGATAAAAATGTTTCATAATAGGATAAAGGTGATCACTCAGAACAACTTTGTATTGATTTGCCGTGAGTCTTCCCTCCAAGGGGACGAGTGGACCCAAACCCTGCCAACAAAATGTCCCCCACAGCATAACAGAGCCACCGGATACCCTCACTGTAGGGTTCAAGCATTCAGGCCTTTACAGTTCTCTTGGGGTACGACACACATGCAATCACCCACTTGTCAAGAATATGGTTAAGGATGACTCATCTGACCATATCGCTTTTTTCCACATCTCTGTAGACCAGTGGCTATGGTTTTTGCACCACTGAAATCTTAAATTTGCATTCGCCTTTTTATGAGAGGTTTATGCACTGCAACCCAACTATAACATCCCTCTTTATGTAATTGTTCTCGCTGATACAGTCTGATCATGTCCTGCATTGACATTGTCAGTCACCTGAAGAAGAGTTGCTCTTCTGTTTTTCCATACATGTCACACTTATGCACTAACATCAAAATCCACAAAAGTGCGCTGTCGACCCCAATATTGACCCTATTTACTGATGTCTTTCCCAAAGATCTAAATGCAGATGTCACTTTAGTCACTGTTCCTTTTGAAACACGAGCCAGTTGAGCAGTCTTTGTGACTGAAGCTCCTGCCATCCATGGCCCAACAATGAACCCTATTCACTTAGATTTTTTCCTCTTGCCATCTTGATACAAAATGAGAATCAACTGGGCTTGATCAGCTTTTTTATACATACCACAGAGCATGATTGGATGTTAAATGCTTAATTGTATCATGTAGTGCACCTGTGTGGAAGCATCTGCATTCATTATGTTTCTCCACTCATTTTTTCAGGTTTTCCTGTAATTTGTCACCAATCTGTACTTAATATCAGTGGAACAGGAGGAATTTGGCAGGATTTTTTAATGGTGAGAAAAACTTTGTTTCTGAAATTCTTAGTGGGGCCCTTTGAAGGATCTCCTGCTAACCAGAGGCCCTGCCAATGCCATTCAAGCCCTAGCACTGATGTCCACACCCATGCTAGGTCCTACTGTGCTCAATCACAGTGGCAGCTGTTGGACTGCGCACTGATCACCGCCTACAGAAAACCAATCATATTTTCAGAGACACTGCCAGTGAGCCTCCCAGCATGAAGGAGACAGTAACTTATAACTTCAGAATACACAACCAAGGTGTGGCAGTAACGGTATTAGGAAGTCACAGTGAAGGCCTTTAAAGAAAGCAAAAATTTCATCCTTTTTTTCCCCCATAAACATCTCAGAAGTTAAGTGAAGGTCACAGCCATATAATGCATGGAAATAGCATAAACAAATACTATAACTGCTCACCTTTGGTCCCACCGTGACACAGTGAATACATTCGGTCATCTGTATTATTGTTCATGTGTCTGTGTGTGTATGTGCAATTGCACTTACACATGCGCCTATATACTGTACACCTGTGTCAGTGCCTCCATTGTTGCTCATGGTCACCTCAGTTTTAAATAATCTAAATTGATATATACATTTGAAAAAAATATGAACTTTTATTTTGCAATTAAAACAAAATATAATTTTGGTTTTTCTCCAAGAAATTTGCATCATTAACACACTAAAAAGCAGTTAAAGTGTAATTTATGTTTGCGTTTATAAATGCTTTGTCCTTTGCGCTCTTCAGGATTAGTGAGGCAAAGTGCCAACACACAAAAAAAAAAAAAAAAAAAAAACAAGAGCCCTCCTACTCCTAATGTATTTAAAGTGACACATTAACGGGATAAACAGTCCCCTTATCTGTTGAGTGCATAGGCTTCTCCTAAAACACTACAATCCCATTAACAAGACCTATTCTGATTTCACATCTCTCTAGCTCTCTTACTATAACGTAAGGCTTGTCCACCGATAGGGGTTGCCTGCCACTGCCAAAGTGGGAGGCTTGCGTGTAACAATACAGGCATTAACATTTACTAATCCTTTGCTTTGACCTCAATTGAGACCTTGGTCAAATAAGACAGGTGGAATGCATTGGCAGTGATTTAAAACTACACTTACAGCACTCAGGTCAACTCTGTGCTAAGGAAAGTTGAAATAAAAAATGAACATCTGAAAACATGTAGAATATTGCTACCAAAAAAAAAAAAAAAAGCTTATGCCCTCACGACATGTAAAGTGGAGGGGTCTCACGGGTAATGAATGAAACCAATGTAGTTTTACAAAAGGTTACTTTCGCTATTTTTTTTTCTTTTAAATCTGGGAGATATTTACTTAGTCTGTCATGTGGCCCAATTGCATCATGTCAGTTTTTCAGTTTAGCCACAGTTCATCTGATTTGCATAAAGTCCCACTAAATAAGACCTGATGCCAGTTTGCTTTTAGACATGTTGCAAATGTCTGGAAAGCAATGAAGCATAGAAGAGTGTTTTCTGCTGATAAACTTGGAATTTTGGTTGTAGAGGGGACACATTTGAAACAAGACTGTACTGTATTAATTCTGCAGACTACAGAGGAAGGCTATAAGATAGAGAAATGTAAATCACCAAATGTCATCAGCTCATCACAAAGATTCCTGATTGAAGGAGTTATGAATAAGGTAACAATAAGCCAATATGAGAGAGAAAATTACTGCTGTAAAAGGATAAAAAAAAATATAACAGAATTACTTTACAAGTATTACTTGCCCAAACCACTGGACTTCAACCATTCAAAGTCAGGAAAAATACATATTCAAGCAGGAGATTGTTGATTTATCTTGACTTTGAGGTCAAAAAGATTTCCTCTTTAAACATTGATTTCTGTGGTTGGGAATAAACAGGAATCAACAACCATATAAAGCCTGGGTCGAACGAAGCTTAACATAGGTTTCAGATTAAGATTTGTGTGATGCGGGCAGTCTGCTTTATGAGCTTTACCATCTTGATCACACTCATCTCAGTTGCTAGATGGTTTTAGGGATCATCCGCTTGGGTCCTGGTCTCAGGGCCAGTAATAATGGCCCTCTCCAACAGTAATGGCCTTGTAAAAACTTGCCATAATGCGTTAAGCATACCCAACTGAAAACACACTGGTTGAATTTATAGTGGGAATTCAACGGGGACTCTTCCATATCTCCACATGTGGTTGGGGTAGAGGAGAAAATCATATATTGCTTGGTCAAGGATTTGATACATAATAGGTTCTGAGGTCGCCACATGGGATGTTTCTGTCTACAACCACATTTCTCTTGGTTCTGGCTCCTTTCTGGTTTATCCCTATTTTCTTACTGGACTTCAACCTCTGCTCCCTAACCTCGCCCCGGAATAGCTTCAGGATTGGAAATCAAGTCCAGCTCTAGGAATTGCATACACCATCTAGGATAAAAAATTTTGACTCTAAGCTCCAGTGCTCCCTCTGTTCTTGATTTTGTTCTTGTCTTCATCTCAATTACTTGCTTCTACAGTATTGTTTCTATTGGCTGCTTTGAGGTTGTTCCTACATTATATGACAGCATCATCCTCACAACCTTTTCCTCCAGCGTCTTGAGGTTGCACCTTAGCTGGTTCATATCCTCTTGGGTCAGAGGGTGATGATACCCTTCCAGCTATACCAGTTTTCCATTGATACGATACATCCAAGTTTTCCATTGCTAAGTCAGGTACTTTGTCAGCAAGGCTCATGCGGTATGCCATGAGCACATCTGGGTGGTTCCAGGCTGGCAAATCCATACCTTAAACTTTCAGCACAGTCCGTACATGTTGACAGGTCTCAGCCAGCCATTTAGGCCTTGGCACAAGTCCTGGATTGCTGCCGTGTCCCTCTGACTGTTCTTTTGCACCATAATGAATTTTTTTCATAGTACTGGCGCTGACTACTTTGTAAAGATAAAGAAAAATCAGTCTGTGACTATTTTCTTCCTAACAGGAATTGGTCTAACTTGACATGATGAGCTTGACACCTCGCCAGCCGCTTGCAGGATCCATCTTCTGCCTGGCACAGACTCTGTGGTGATATACATGGAGGTCTTAATCAGTCACAACCAGGAAGTGGATTATGAGGCACTGCTCTCCAGTTCTATAGCCTCTAGCAGCATGGTCACTATAATAGTGCATCCTTTAATGATTTCCATGTCGAGTTTGTGGTAAAGCAACAGTAGCATGCTGGATAGGGAGAGTGAATGTTTGGCACACTTATTAGTTTACTGTTGGGCTTTTTGTGCTGAAGCAAGATCTACTCTTTTTCAGAACATATTCACTGAATGGAGGGCAAATCTTATGTCTATATCTGTGAGACTAGTAAACATCACCAATTCAAAGATGATTCCTCTGACAAAAACTAATGGCACCGAGAAGTGGGTTAGACTCATGGAGAAAGATTATATCCATTCCAAAAATACAAAGTAAGCGGAATAATCAGTATCAATTATGAAATTTAAACCACCCATTTAAAACAGAATATACTGTCTTTCAGATCGTGAGGTATTTTCTGTATGGACAAATATTTGCATTGCTAGATGAAAAAGACTATGTAAACACTACAAAAAGTATTGACAGAGATTATCATCCTGAATTGATGTTCTTGGAGATTTATGCCCTAAGACCTATATGTCCTCCATTTTCACTATATCCTTCAACCCATTAAGTAGTGGATCTTCAGATAAAATTCCACTTTTGGTGTTCGACAACTAATCAAAATGTGGCACTGTACCAAATCTCTCTCCATTGTATCGTCATAGTATGTAATTGCTACATACTTTCTCTTTAGAGATTCCCCAGTGGCTACTATTCTTCAACCCGAGAAAAATGTTTACTGAACTTGAAGAGATTACCATTCTGCCCTCCATAGCACTAAAAACCTGAAAATTATTTGCAGCACTGCCATTACTGTGCCATTTTTCATTGGCCAGTTTCTTAAATCTCTTCCACAACTTACATGATGAGTAGTAATTGCTGGCAGTCTCCCATCCACATCTCTCTTGGCTACTGGTTCCACACACAAAACAACCTTTGTTGCCATCAGTAATCTTGCAGTCACTTGATTCACTTCTTTTCAGGTGGCTTCTTGAAATAATTAAAGGTTTCAGGTCTGTCTCCTTCTCTGTATCTCTTGTTACAACACTTAAAGTGCTGTGTTGTTTGAAGTCTTGCATTTCATTCTTCTCTTGCTGAATTTTGAGCCATCGATGGTTAATTCTTTTCCATTACCCTGTTAACCTTGAATCTGTTGGATCTTTGCGACCTGTGCACTCATCCCTCTTATTTCCCCTCCTATTCCCCCTGGAGGTATGTTTGTTGTCAGTGTGTAGCTCAGTTTGGGCTTCCTTTTCGAAGAATATGTAGTTTAAGCTGACAACCCACTGCCCAAGCTGCCCTTTTCACATCTTTCCAGTCACTGCCACTTTTATTTTGTCAATTGCATACTCTGTTTTTTGGTGGAACTACTGTCGAATTGCCCAAAAGAATTTAATCATGCATCACTGTACTGCATTGACCAAATGGATATAAACCTTCCCACATGTGCATGCTCCTTCACTCAACTGGCATTGCAACTTTTAATGTGCATATACAGTAAACGTACTTGATAATGTAATTTTATGAATACACTAAAACAATCAAATAGCAAAATCTGGTTCAAATTTATTCCAACAAAGGCATACTTAACTTGATTAGATACTAATGCATTAACTTTCGGTCTTTTAGTAGATAAAATGCCCCCGACTCTCAACAGGCAAGTATTTTTTTATCCTTTGCTGACTTGGAAAACCACATAATGAAATTTATTAGCACTATACAATCAAAGGGAAACTGAAAAGCACATTTTTATGCTTTTTATAATTTTGTTGAATCAGTACAGTAGTTTAAAGAAAGAAAATTATAAGAGAAAAAAATATAACTGGGAAAAAAACTCTGGCTGTATTCAGTCCTTGGCCAATGGGGACAACATGTTGCTCCAGAGAGACTTAACTACTGGATTTAGCTGGGCACACAATATGTCCAATGCTTGCACTGACTATCGCTAGCTCCTCTGGAGCATTACTCTAACCCCTTTTCCAAGTGCTTGAAACAGTAGTGTTTCCGTCAGAAACAGACATATCTGGAGAGGAAAGTACTGTTCAAATTATTTGGCAATCATATCTGATGTACAACATTTTATTTGCTATTACAGAGTAATGGCTAAGGGCCAGCGGGTAGAGCTGCTCCTCTCTATTTTAAAAGAACTACTGCCATTTCATAAGGTCCTGTGTTCTGCACTCATCCATGTATTGAACAGATGGGAGTATGTTCTAAACTGCTAAAACTGTTCATCTGGAGCACTGGCAGTTATTCAAAGCTGAAAAATCCTACACTAATTAAAATGAAGACAGTATATTAGAAAACCAAAAAAGTACTTGTTCTTTTTCTGTCTCTTTCCTCTGTCTCAACTGTCTTACGAGTCTTTCCTCCTGTTCTGTGAACGTGGGTGTATGCTATGGCAAGACATGGACAATCCTGCAAATAAATTAGCCACTATAAAGCCTATGCTGATTTTAAAGAGTTAATTAATTTCCTGTGGGCATGGCTGTGTCTCGCCTGATTAATGATGGTAATACTACTGGCATGCTGAGTTGGGTTCCCTGTCACTAGAGATAAATCAGTGATGCACTATAAGGCGTCATGCCCTAGCTGTGTCCAACATATTCACTTTAACAGGCTTCCAGACCTATGACACAACAAAGGGGTGACCCTGGATGTACTTGATCATAAGTCAAGTACATTGCAACTCGTGAGACAGTGACACAGGGAAAACTGACAACTGCATGTGCATGGTCGATTCCTACTACTCAAATTGTTGGATATTTAACTTATATTGTTAACACATATTCCACTGCGGTGTTGTTTGTGGTACAGTAAGTACCACCCAACACAATGATTTTCCAGTCTGGAGACAACTAAGCTCAACTAATGTCAAATAGGAATAGGACATGGATTATTATGTGATCAGGGAGAGGACCGGAGCCAGATTAACAGTCTGCTAATGTTAGCCATCTTAATTCCTTGTAGACTAGTAATGCAAATATTCCTATAACCACCAAGCAGAGAGACTGTTACAAAGAAGACAAAAGCTGGGACTAAACCATACAAGTATTAGGTCATGTCTTTTGGGGTTTGTGTGGAGCCTTAGGGAAAAGGTCCTGCACTGTTTCACAGAAAGGAATTCCGAGTCAGACATCACCAGCCCAGTATCCCTAGTAATAACTTTCATTTTGAAAGTATTCTGCAGTGCATGACTTATGTCAAAAGGCCAATATGTTTTACCAACATATAGGAAATTAGTTAGAGTAGCTGCTCAAGACTCAAGCTGCACATTTCCTCTCAATCCAATTGAATGATTGTGCAAGGTTTTCAGACTAGGCAACATTATTTTATGACAAAGAATGTATTTACAAAAATGATGTTCCTACTAGTGATTATGTAGTTTAAAAGGGTACTCTGAATTGGCAAAATTGTAAAAGCGTGATAACGCTCATCGATATAGTATGGACTCACAACTTTAAACACATTGATAGCATAAAATGTATCTTTCAAACGTGATAAAGAATACAAAGAATTTATCAGGTTTATGAACTACATTCAAAACAGAGTACTACACAGATACCTTTTCAGTGCAGGCTGTATGGCCATAGAGGCAGACCACAAAATACTTAATGTTTCATACAGATATTCAATGGCTGTCACAATGTATAGCGATTAACAGGGTGTATGAATTCAGGACGAAACTTATTTTCTTTCTGTATAACCTTCATTCAACTAGCTGAGTTTGAAAGTTTGAAAGGGCAACTCAATGTTTTTAAACATTTGCACAATAGTCTTGACTCAAAAACCCCTTGAGGATCTAGCCTGCATGAATCAAAAGGTTCTAGCCTACAAATGTGTCCCAGTGCCACAGGAAAATGATTGTCACCTGCCCAGCTGGCCTGATTCAGGTACAATGAAAACTTTTTGCCTCTGTTTGTTTTCACAAGGGCAGATCTGACAGTTTGTCTGACAAAAAGTGGACTAAAAAAGCAGTCTCCAAAGAACTGAACATTTTAAAGTGAAAATCACCTCACAATTTAAAGAGAACATGAATTCACTTGCAAAGCTCAGTAGGAAATCAAACCAAACGCAGCTTTGGTGGAGCCATGATGGCGTTGGGTTCATTTCTTTTATGAGGATTGAGTTGCTACATTTGACCAGTGGTGGCACATTGACGCCAAAAGCTGGACACAAATTACCTTTTGGTGGAAAAAAAAAAAAAAAAAAAAAAATGTCAAGATCAAGTTCTGTAATGAACAGTATTTTTCAGTAAGACTTGGTTCCTTCAAATATTAAAAAATGATTTGTGATATACAATGAAAAATCTAAAACCTTCCAAGCATGACTTAACTGAGCTAATAAACAATTTAATTATATAAAGACTTAGGCATTTAAACTGACTATACATAAAAATGCTCCTAATATTCAATAACTCTTGCTAGTTGGTTTCCAGCCATCCCCAATGTCCTCAACACCCTGTCCACCTCCTTGTGAAATGAATAAAAAAAACTCCAGAGACCTTAATCCTTTCTAATTCCGGTCTTTTGTTTTTCCCTGCTTTCTAAATAAATAAATAAATAAATAAGAGCAAAATCAGAGTCAACTTGGCATGGTATACTTTATTAGTCTAAGAGGCTTATCGTCAGCATATGAACCCAGTTCCAATATCACTCAGTACTGTATAAGCTTCCAGCTTTGGATACGACACTGACAATGAAAATGAAAAGTAAAAGGAGATTAGGAAAAGCCACAGAGGACCATGGAGACTTCAACAGTATGGCTGATAGAAAGTGACAGAAACATCATGAAAAGTTCATGCAACAAGTACAGTCAACTTGACAGTCTAGGCTACTTTGAATATTCACACAGACATCTGTTCTGAGGGAGGAACTGAAAATATCCGTCACATATTCACTGCAGGCAATGAATCTAGGATTATTCTTGTCTCATACCAACCTGCGTCATTACAGCTGATAGTAAATAATTGGAATAGTAAGGAAAGATTAATTCACATCTATTCATCTAGCTCTCTTCTGGTGCCAAAGGAAAGTAATTCTTCACAGTCTTATGGTCATTTGATGTGAACTCCTCTTTTACAGCTCCAATCCATCTTTGCCTCTTGATCACAGCTGCAATCAACCACTCTTCCCTTGTTGTATTGATCATTATTTATCATGTGCCAAATGTGAGTATGCCTCTATAAAAAAAACAAATCGAGCTAATAGGCCAATAATCACAGCAATATCCCATTTACTTTCCACTTTTGTCCCTTTCATTTGCATTGTTACAGTATGAGGTAGTTTATGTATGTATGTATGAGATTTTTGTACTGCAGTGAGGAAGACTGCTGACAGTTCAACCATATTCTGGCACCATTTTGCAGAACAACCGTTTTGGTTTGATGGTACACGAGACAAACTTTAATGGTACATTACTGACTTGAATTGTGAAAGTGTTTCAACATTTACAGCCATTATAGCAGCCTATGAGAATCTACACATACCAGAAAACAAAATTCTTTTATTGATGAAAAATGTACCAAAAATATCCCTACTTTTAAAACTTACAATTAGGAATGCAAAATATGTATAATGTGGCTTGAGGTATGCGAGCCAGAGAAAGTGTCATAATTTTAACCAAATCGAAAAGGTTTATGCTCTGTACAGTTGATATTTTAGCCCAAGTCTGAGATGTATGTTATTAGCCTGAATGTTAGCATGGTAAGGTTAATAAGCTAGTGTTTAGAATGTTAACATTAGCATGCTATTTTAGCATTTACCTCAAAGTACAGCTGAGGCCGATGGAAATTCATGCAGTCATTAGTTTTAGAGTTTTCCTGTTTAACTCAAGGCTGGCGTTATTCTAAACATTATGAAATATATTTTTAAAATGTTTAAAATTTTAAAAAATTGTCAGCAAATCCTATATACAGACCAAAACCAACAGTGTGCCAGTTCATCTCAGTATAATCTGAGTCTGATACATTCTTTGCCACTAAATACATAACTCTTTAAAAGCAGGCCAGAACTATATAGATATAAAGGACAGTTTTTAGAGAATAAAGTATTTTCAGCTGCAGATTAATGCAAATTTGGTGCGCTAACAAGTATTTACAGCATCATAACAGTGTATGTGGGATGACTCAAAATAAACTACAGTTCCCATGTTCGTCAATGGAATGTGTGTTAGAATATTTTATTCTAATTTTATTAGTTTTTGAAAAACAGCATACATAGGAATATGACATTGCAGGCTTTTGCTACATAGACTTGTGTTAGTCTTTTGCTCGGTTTGGACTTTTCATGTGATTCATTGATAATAAAAACATTTCATCAAACCATTAGAATTCATCCTTTGAAGAGCATGAATCCCTAAACACAAACAAAGATATTGAAAAGGCAGAAATACTGTCAGAATACTTCAGCAATGTATTTGCGAACAAACCTGAAGGGTACATACCAGAATTGCCAAGATTGGAAGCTCAACAAATAGGACATTTTATAATAACTACTCAGTATACAAAACTGCTTCTATAGAATATTAACATCTAGAAATCAACAAGGCCAGATGCGATATATCCTAGGTTTTTAGAGAAATTGGCTTGTGTGATTCCTGAACCTCTCTAAATAAGGAAACAAATCATTAGCAGGAAACTATCGGCCAGTTAGTAAGACATCTGTTGTATGTATGACAATGGACAATCTAATCAGGACTTGTATTCTGGACCATATGAAGTCGAATGGATTTTTTTAGCAATTAGCAGTATGGATTTAAATCTGGAAGATCGACTACACTTCAGCTTCTCAGTTATTGATAAGTGGTCAGCAGCTTTGGACAGTAAGTCAACTGCATATACTGTATATGGATTTCCATTTTGATACAGTGCCTCATAAAAGACTGCTGTCTAAAGTAAAATCCTATCACAGAGACGACAGAGTTACAGACTGGATACAGGGCTTTTTATGTAACAGGAAACAGCAGGTGATGGGGAATCGTGTCACTTCAAGCTGGAAACCGGTGACCCTGGAGTTCCTCAGGGATCAGTGTTGGGCCCTTTACTTTTTGTCGTTTATGTAAATGATTTGCCAAGTGTGGTGCATGCACTCTGATGCATATCTTTTTTGGATGACACAGAAATATTAATACTAAGGACACTGACTCAGCCCATCATCAAGAAAATCTCCGTAACACGAGTAATTGGTGTGAACAGTGGAAACTGAAATTTAATCCATAAATATGTAAATTTTTTACACACTGGGAAATCAAATGATAACATAGATAATTATTCAGTTGGAGAAATGGTGGTTCAGCAAGTGGAAGAGGAAAAGGCTATAGGTGCAATGGTTGATAGTTGACTTGATTTCCATTTGCACACTTCAGAAAAAAATTTAAGAAACCAAACTCTATGCAGGTGATAATCAGAAGAACATTTTAAAATTTAAGCAAGGATATGTTTCTAGTACCATATAAATCCTTAGTGAGATCTAATCTTGAATTTACAAGTTTGGTTTGGTCACCTTATAAATTAATATTCATAGAAAAAATTGATAAGGTCTAAAGAAGAACTACTAAACTAATTCCAAGTCCAAAAGAGATGTCATATGAGGAGAGGTTAAGAACATCTCAAACACCTACTTTAGTATACAGGAGACATGGAGGTGACATAACTGAGGTATATAAGCTTGTTCACAGAATATATTATATCACTGCCGAGCCTGTCGTCCACTTTTGGAATAATAGGTATGATTTTAAAGTGATTGACCGTTCAACTAGCAGTCCCTGCCTTCCCTGGAGCTACACCAGTGACATAACTAAATACATTAAACTTTGACAATCCTGTCTTTTTTATAGATTGCATAGACACAAGGACTGCGTTTCTTGTGTTGTCTTAGCAATTTTTAAATATCACTGTTTTGTCTGTGTCAATATATAAATTTGCCATTCCACTCAACCACGTTACTACAAAGAGTGTACCTTTTAGGTTAACAATTTTAGACAGGTTATGCTTTGACCCATGCACACCACCAGAGCTGTCACATGGACAGCCGCATGAGATGGAAAATTTTGACAGCCTGCTCCATTTCCCAGAAAAGAGAAAAGTGCATGTCTTTATGATAATTAAGCACTTAAAAAGCCATGCTGACACAGACAGACAGACAGTCTGCCGGCACATTGCATTGGATAGACATTTCATATTAAATGTGCTGACTTACAAAGATACTTTCACCTGAAGAGCTCAGCAATAGATAGTGGTCTCAGAGCGGAGCCGTATGAGGGCAATTCAACACTGACTGGAGGTGAATGAATGAGGTGGCTAGCTTAGGAAATATTTCAGATATTCTCCATGGGTTCTCAAAAATTTATGTGTGTAAATGTTCTTCTCTGATTATGAGCTGTGCATACAAATCAATTATACATCAAAGGGGGACATTTTCACCTTCCACTCACTCACTTCCTTTTTCTAAAAGGAGAGAGGCTGAAACACTCAGTGAAACAACTCCTGTGTAACAACAGTACTCTATTCCATAAATGGTAGTAACCAAAGTCCACTTGTTTGTAACATGAAATTAAAGGGGGGGGCAAAAATCATTTTGTGCAGATGTGTTTGTCTGTTTTCCTAAAGAGAAATGAAAAGGAAAGTAAAAAGAGAGCACAAGGAGAAAAAAAGTGGCAGGGAATAGCTGTTCAACATCAGTGAGTCACTTATCCACAATAGGAAATCTCATAAAGGTGTCAATTCTTTGTCCAGCTTCCAATGTCTCTATCACCCTACTTTGGCCTGCTACTTCAGCATGGTATCAATTATTTTCTACGGCCAACAGTCTCTTGGAGATGTCGCTCTCCAATTATGGCAGACAGCAGGCCCCACCGGCCAAGATGGCTAAGTGGTCTGGCACAGAAGTGAAAACAGGACAGACATTGTATACAGTGTCTTTATGGGCTATAGCATAGACAGGCCCAGTTCTAGGCTATGAAAACAAACAATGCCAAACTTGGAATTAAACATAATGTGTTGCATTTGTCACATACCCATAAGGACTCATTTTCTCAATATACATATGTCTTTTAAAGCACAGGTTGAGTATGATTTTGAAAGGTTTTGTGTTGTTTGCATCATTGCGTATTGTTTCCAATTAGTTTTTCTTACAGAAATATAATCACAAAAAATTCCTTAAAACTACTGGACTTGTGCTTTTATGCTGTAGCACAGCACACCACATGATTTCAAACCCCAGGGTGCTTTTAGGTGCAAGTAAATCGAAACACAGCCAAGTGGTGCTAAAGGATGCTGCAATAACCCTTCATGTTCTCTGACTTTACAGTTTTATTCATGTAGTGATCATATCAAAAATTTTCCTCCTGGTGTGCTCTCCTGCTGGCTTCCCCACTGCACAAAATCACCAAAAGCACATCTGATGGCTTAACATCTTGGGTGAAATCTTGAATGTAAAAGAATCCATTTAGGACATGCAAATAACTGGAGTTACTGACAATATAGTTGATTTAGTTTCTGTGTTTGAAAATCAGTGTTCTTACACCTATGCAACTACATCTGATGCACCACATGCATCAGTCAGACAACTATGCACTCATAGCAGATCACTAGCAACACTCATCTAACCTCGACCACATATAAGTCTCTTTCAGTCTGTGTTAGTTCTCTGAATCCAACCCCCAGTGTTCTTTCCTGAGCACCACCAGCACCTCCCACCGAGCAGCGCATATAGTCTGAGATGTAATCTCCTCTCCTTTCCTTTCCACAGTTGTGCCCCATTGTGCCACGGCCCTGTGTTTTTGAAGCGAAGGTAAACCTGCCTCTATGTGGTTTCTCCACCACCGATTGTGATCAGAGGTCTGTAAGTGGATTTCTATCTCACCTGGATTCACTTGACTGGTACATTGATTTGTATCTGAGCCAAAGCCAGTTTCAGATGAGAAGATGTAGGCGTACATGATGGATGGGTGAATGAAACATTGTAGGTACCCATGTGGATGCTTTGTATGTCTATGTTTTTGTGTGTGTCCAATCAGTGCGATGAGATGGGTTGATTGATTTTTCTTGCTTGGTTATTAGTCTGCGGACTGAAACTGTGACTTACTGTATGTATTTTTTTTTTTAAAGAAATAAGCCTTTTTTTTACTGCTCTATACACAAAAACACATTCAAGCTTTGCCTGCTAACATTAAAACTCTGTTCCATTTTCTGCAACTTTGACATAAGAGAACCTGTTGTGTCTATAGCTGCTGACTCACTCAGACATAAAGTAAGTGTTACTAAAAAAATATATTTTTGAAGTTGAAACAGCAAACACTGCCATTTTTTTTTTCTTCTTGAAGGTGTACACAAAATGTCTGCTTTTAGCACATCGTTTATGCAAAGACATGCACGGACAGTATTTACTTTCTCTCCTGTAAATTTATGCCGTATTTTATGTCACAGATTAGAGGTAACACTATTTAGAAGCTAATCAAAATGACTACTGCTTTACTTAATGTCATGCAATAAGAGTGGGTAATATGGCTAACATGTGCTGTCTTAGTATATTTCATTTTACTGCGATATGACCGTAAAACATTTCTATCAATAGTCTAATACAGCCAGAGATGTTAAAGATATAGATACCCTGGTATAATTGGTAAGGCAAAATCTCTGATTGTTGACTAACTTATGTTGTCTCACAGTATGAATGCGTATCGCCAACCCCCATCATCTAATATGAAGAATTAAGAATCAACCTCTTCATATGTGGCCAGTCGTCTGCTTGCTTGCATGGATTCATGGTCAGACCACATCTATTAAGTAGGCCTTCGCTGCTCTGAGACAGTATCACATGACCATAACAGACGGCCTCTGTCAGATATCATTAGCCAGCATCTCTGTTTCCTTTAGACAGCAGACAGTGTTAAGATACACACACTATGCAAGGAAGAGATGCAGGCACCAGAAGACAAGCACACAGAATAAATGCACACACACACACACACACACACACACACACACACACACACACGCAGCTGTTTTCATGCCAGCAACCAGGGGCCTGTCTCACACAGCAGGAGCACTAAGTTAGCTGAATAACTGAATAGAACAAAAAGTCTGAAACAGCTTTTTTTTTTTTTTTTAATTCAGTCCAAGGTCCTTATTTGAAGGGGCTCAGGCATTTATTAAAAAAAAAAAAAAAAAAATTACCCAAGTATCCTGCTTTGTATGGCGAGCCCCAGGTGTTCACTGACATAAAAACACACACAGTCTTAACTTTGCCCATGACACATGAATTTTTTCCATCTCTATGATAAATGCCTCTAAGGTATGCCTTAGAGGAAATATAGCTCAAGGTAAGATAAATGTATGTCTGAAAGTATTTCGTGCAGCAATGAAAAAAAAACTCTGGACAGCATTAACACTGTTTTTAATTGGTTATAATATTTGCAGACTTTTGTGTGTGTTTAATGCAGATTTTAAAGTGCTTGTAAACATACTGTGCTCAAGCCTTTTTTCAAGTGCCGAGCAGTCTACTAAAGTGGATGTTGACCGCTTGGAATGTCCTCCCTTTGGCTCTGGGATTTTTTTGGTTGTACCCCTCTCCTTCTGCTGTGCATTGTGTGTTGCCGCCTCCAAGATCCCTCCACATTGAAAAGAGGATTTTTTTCATTTCATTCAGTTGATATCCTAAAAAGAGTTCATATTAGGTTTCCCATCAAGTTTCCCCTGGAACATGTTTCCCTGAATAAATCTGAACCCAGACCTTACACAGTGATGACTTTGGGCCACCGAAGCAACAGTTATCAGTTTCTGGATTATCAAAAGACCTAGTTGATTTTAAGACCAACCAAATTTGTATCCAAGCTGGTGATACACGCAGGAATGATATTCAAGTTCTAATGGTTTTCAGGCCCAACACTTACATAAAGCCCAAACACATCTTCATAATTAAGGAATCATAATGTTTCCTGATATTTATGTGCCAAATCATCAGAGGTATTGCCAAGTTTCACAGAGCAGGCTGAAGGCAATGATTAAATATGCATTACTGTCATGATGAAGGTCTCGGTCAGATTATTTTTCTTTTGAGCAATGGTTCTCAGAGTCAAATTAGACTGCCAAAATCCCTCAAATGGTCCAGATAACATGGCGACCACTCCATCCTATATCCACTGCATTAGACAAGATGTCACATATATATTAGAAATTGTGAAAAGCAATAATTAAAAAACAAAACAAAAAAAACACGACTTGCACAAAACTAAGTCATCAACATTCAAACAGAACAAATGTTTGCAATCCACTGACAAACTGACAGATAACAGTCATGACTTTCACTGACTTGAACACCCATGTGAACCATGCGACAACTCTCACAAACATAACACATATGCATTACAATTACTTAACAAAAGAGATTTTACACAGATCATGTGCGTGTGTGTGAATTAGAGAAAGAAAGAGAGACATAAATATAATAAAGCCATGACTAGTATAGTAAATGTCCCAATTTCATGATGAGAAGGACAAAGGAGCCAAGGTTTTAAATAAACCTGATCACAGGGCCCAGCCAAAATCCTCGGAATGGGGACAGCTAAAGGACCACCTCACTTACATCACAAAAATAAATATTTACTCGCTATTTGGTATCAAGATAGTTTTGGCTTTATGTGAAGAAGTTTTGAGCAATCTGCCACTGCAACTTGCTGCTATCAATAAACAATTAAAGTGAATGGAATTAAATTTTGCTGCTCAAATCTCTGAAAAAAGTACGACTGAAAAACTTGAAAGCAATGGCTCTTCTCAAGAACAATGTCCTGGATCCATTGGATAGTTTGCAGACCTCAATATCAATGGTTTTCCTTGGAACTGTTTGTTTGGTAGCTCAAATGAAAGCTGCCTTCTTTTAGCACAACAATTCATCTCCGTTGTAGTTGGGTAATGGCAGAATTTTCACCAAAGATAACTATCTCCATTGGCAAATAAAACCAAAAACCTTAGTGCCTTAATACCATTAAGGGCAAGTAATAAGCTATGTTTTGGAGATTTAGGTGAACCGATGTTTGAGACATGCAATCTCAATCTGTAAAGACTTTCAACTTTACACATTCTTAATGGAATCAGTGTAATTTCATAAAATAAGCTGCATGACCTTGTATAAAATGAGACGCAACTATGGTAAGCAATGTTCTCATTCATTCTTCTTGGTTTTTGGCTGTTTCTTCTGATAGTCTTATTGTGGCATTATTGCAAAGTGAAATATGAGCCGTTCACTCAGAAGTGCTGACTTTCCTAGTTCCTATTTCTCTACAGTGAAGGAGCTCTCCTGTGCTGAAACTGCATCTGCTAGAGTGAGTTAGAGAAGTCCTGTGTTTAAATGGTTTGAGACAAGAAGCCTTAGCAGAGCTGAAATGAAATGTGTTGGCAGAACTGTCCACCGCTGAAAAAATGTGGTACTTGCCTTGCCAGTGCCCATTAAAAGGGCTAAATAGATATGTTCTTATATTATGTAGCCATGGCTTTATCAGTTCATTTGGTCTACTCATTTGAAAAGCCAGCAGTTGTTTTCCACCTGTGATTGTTTCAACAAAGGAAAGGCCTTGAAGGATCCCATTAGAAACTGTGAATTAAATTAAAACATTATAGGCAGAAAATGCTCCTCTGGGACTTATTAACATCTCAAAGGGGAATAAAAAGAGACACACACACACACACACACACACACACATGCTCAAAACACACACATTTATTTTTCTAAGCCTTTGTTGGATGTCATCAATCATCTTTTTGAAAATGTGGATTCTTAAGGAACAAAGTCATAAACTCCCATAGGCCACAGAAATTAAAAAAAAAAAAAAAAAACTATGAGTATAATAAATGCTCTTCGTCACAACTTGGACGAGGTCACCACTCCAGACCACTAAATTATGCAGCAGCCCCTAAGCCATGTAGAATGTGAAAGGAAAGCTGGTATATACACAAAACCTGGCATTACAAATGTAGATATAGGAATTTGGCAGCCTCTAGTATTTGCTTGGAACCAGCAGGTCTCGTAGGTGCTGACAATACAGACACTTTTTGCTTTTTAAAAAATAACATGGAGAATGACACGTAGGGGTGAGGAATAGCTCTTTTATCCTACCACAAATTAGACTAGAGGTAAATAATCATGTGAAACAGCATTCACAGGACTGTTTTGGATAGTACAGCCACACTAAAAATCACTGATAAACTGACAGAACCAGAGGCAGTCACCAGCAAGATTTATCCATCTTATGCAACTAGAGCTACGTTTGAAATCCCTCCCTTGTTGACTGAATTACTCTTTCTGTAATACACATTCACTTTTCTCAATACTGATCAGTGAATTGAGATTTCAGACACTTATAAATCATCTTTTTGCATCACTAATGACAGGTGTAGTTACACAGGAGTGTTGATTTTGGCACCTGTAAAATGCGTTGCATTGCATTGTGGGAATGTTAGCAGAAAGCGGTAGTGGTGGTGGACACTTTTCCCACCATTGTGGGGATTTGTGCGTACATTTCACACTCAATTCAGTCAAATACCAGTGAAATAAAAGACAGTCAAATAAAATGAAACAGTTAATGCTGTACAGTACACTTTAGAGTGCGTTATTAGATACAGCCCAAGTAAACAAGCAAGTATACATGTACCACTGATACAAATCCAATCAATGCAGTATATGGAGGTCAGAGGTACTACAGCTAAAGTTGTTCAACATGAAGAGACATTAAAGATCAGACCCTACCAGATGGTGAGGCAGGGTTTCACCATTAGGCTTTATTAGAGCATCCCCTGTGTGCAAACCTGTTCTACTGGTGTTGCTGTAAAACAAGGAACTGAACCCATTTGCCCAAATAGAAAAAAGTCACAAATACAGGGCCAAGGTGTTGTGTTTGTTAAATAAAAAATAATGTTTGCTAGCAGCAGGCAGTGCAACAGCTTCTACTGCATGATAGCAACCATCCAGAGATCTTTTCCATCCTGGTGCCCACAATCAGCTGTGATTGCCACTTCAATGAAGCCCATTGAAGTAATGTCAAATTAAGTACATAATACACATATTTATAACCTTTGTATCACCATTTTTTCTTAAAGGGGATTTTTATATCCAGACAGAAAGACGCAAATTTGCATGTTTAACCTCCCGCTTTGAAAGTATCACATCCATCTGTGGGAATTTTATAACCCCAGAAACAACTTTAAATTCCATGTGCCTCAAGCTGATTGTGGTATAGACAAGACAACAAAAACTCACCTAAAAGTAGATTTCTGGTGTGCTGGGACTGAGAATATGACAACAAGGTCTGTCTTGCCATACGGAGACAAACATCATGAGTCAGACCAAGAGTAATTACACACAGACCATGCTAAACAAACAATTAGCGTAGCCTTGTGTTCCCCTTCAAAAATATGGATCAGTAATGAGATTTAAGAGCAACATTAAGTCTCAGCTAACAATATCCTCACAATAGGGTATCATTTCAATATTACAACCTCTATTAACAGTTGGTGATTAAAACTGGGAAACGTGTCAATGTTTGCAGTTATTTAAAATTTTATTGAAATAAATGCCTTGTAATTCTTTGAAATGGCAAGGGGAACAACTTAATTTCAGCCACCTAGGAAATGTTTACCCAACTTTGGTGGATTTTATAGTATATCAATGATAAATTTGATTTATGATCAATCGACTGTATTACGGAGAGGAGGTACATATAATATCTAGTGATGGTCTTGCAATTTGAAATTTCTATCCATCTCGCCATATTATCTATCCACCTACTTAAAGAAAACAGGAAGTCTGCCAGATGGAAAATCATTAAACAGACCACAACACATGGCTTGGCAATTAAACTGACAGCAAGTCACCACAAGCAAGAAATTAGTTAAACAAATCAAAGACATTAAATAAGGACTAAGAGAGTCTGTGCTTATGTGTTGTTAACCTGTCAATCCTTAAAAGTTGAAGACAATGAATGAAAGCCCCTCTGATATTCTCAGTCCTGTCACTTCTCAATTGAGGTTTTCTGACGAGTGTCTGACAGAACTTTGCAAAATCAGCAAATGTAGAACTGTCAGATGTTAACAACATTTTCATGTATGATTTTTTCAGCTTGATACAGTACGCCAGAGTATGCATCTAAGATATTCCCAGTCTATTTTCACAAGCTTGTTTGACTTGAAAGTGTTAAACATCCTTTCACCTCCGGTCTAGCAAAAATATGTACATTTACGAGTGGTTTCTAATGGGTGACTCTAGCTCAGAAACTGCTTATTACGGTAGCCTAGCCAAGACTCATGGGAAGAGTCCATAAAAATCACACACCACATCATTAGGAATCTGGCTGTCCTCAGCAGGGATATGGCCTCACAACTAGTCAAATGGCTTCTGCCAGTCAAGCAGGCTGAGAACCATACTAGGAATCAAACCATGAACAAGCCATTTTGAATGGCACATTGGCATAGGGAACAAATACAATCACAATTACTCAGCTTTGAGTGCAAAAGTACTGTACTGTATGAAGACTAAAAACCTTGAACACAGTCAGACATTCGGAAAATAGAATTTAGTGTGGAACTTTGATGAGAAAACCCGAACAGGATGCTGTATTGTTTTCCTGATTAAGTATTAACTTATTGGATCTAATTAGTTTTTGCATCCATACAGTATGTCTGTCGCTATAATTTCCATTGACCTTTAAGACTGCTTCAATTTTTTCACTGCAACTTTCTAAACAGTTTATTGTTATACTTGTGAATATATATATGGTATCTCATTGTTAGCTCAGTATAATGAAAGGAAAAACTCTGCGTCTTTGTTCAGTCTGTGAGGCATCACTGCTGTGAGAAGAGAGAAAAAAAAAAAAAAAAAAAAAAAAAAAATCAATAAGCTAAAAATATGTTTGTTTTGATCCCTGTATATTAGATGTTGACTTTCTTAAGCCATGTAACCTTTAACAGTCACTGGATCAATAGGTTGGAAACTAAGAAGCCTGTTCAAATCCACTGACAAATAGCATTAAGTAATCAAAGGAAGCAATGGTTTTCATGGAGACACCAGAAAACACAGCACTCAAGTTGCAGTTTTTATTAGGAGAGAAAAACATTGGCTCAAACTCAATTAGGTTAAATAGGAGAGAGCCCGTCTGCAAGCAGCTATCATCCATTAGGAGACTGTAATAATGACATATAAATGCAATTAATATGACTGATGAGTGGCAACATCCTGACAATCATTTGCCTACTTCATCATAATAGTCAGTCTGGCAAATCCCATTAGATCAGTGGAGGTAATAGTGAAAGTGCTGAAAAATAAATCCATCATTGGGTTGTCAAAGAGTTTATTAATGTTGAATCTTCTGGCTTTGACAGTATTCAACAAGGCACAAGTGTAGACACAAATACCAAATACAAGAAAACACACAAAATTCTAGTGTGAAGACTTCCACTATTGTCACCTTATCTTTAGATCTTGAGGTCATCATTGACCATATGTTTATATTAAAAGTGGTGCATCTAATGGCAAAAGACTTTTACCTAACTTTTGCATTTATATTTACATCAACTGTTGGCTCCACTGTCAACCTTTGAAATTAATTTAATATCTTTATTACAGAAATTCTGACAGACAAGCAGAATGAATATCACAAGTAAGTTTAGTATGGATCCTAATTACTTATTTACTTAAAAATGAAAAACAATTCATACAATGTATCTGTGATTGTGAATGTCATACTTGATTGTTTTAAATTTTATTTAATTTTTGTACTTTGTAAAGGACCATAAGCATTGCATCCAATATTAGCTTGAAATGTTGCTTTTTGGTGTATCATTCTAGATTTAGCTGAAAGCTAAAGACAGATTTGTGGCTACTTTTTCAAGACACATTTGTTTGAAACTAATATATAAATATAAATATATATAAATAAATATATAAAACTAAAACATACATTACAGTACATGACCAATATACTCTAAACACAAGTGAGGTAAGAATGTTGCCAGTATTTGCTGTAAAAACTAAAGTTTGGGATCCCACATTGTACAACACCTGCTTGACAGCAGAGATAGTTGGTGGTGGCTAAGAGGCTCTTCGATAATTCAAATATACACCAGAACACCACTGATTTCTAAGTGTTTGACATATCCAATGAAAGCTTTTCAGACAAAAATGTTTTATGTGAAAATAAACTAGATTCACCAACATTTCATGATTGCAACTAACTTTCCGTCGCCATTTTGGCAGAAATTACTGACACAAGTCAGGGTTCCAGTATGTGAGCTAAAAAGTTTTCTGAAAGTTAAAAACGACAAAATCAATGTAAAGATTTGTGTATTCTCACTGACTCTGACAGCCATAGTTACGAGCTTTACTAAGTGTTGATGACTGGAGAGTGCCACTTTGACTGGACCCATTAATTCTGTTTGTTGAGCTGTCTAATTACAGAGTTAATAGTGCATTTGGCCTGATTGCGGTCATATTACGGAACAGTGATCACACTGTTGGACTGATGGGTGGAAGGCACACTGCATACACTGCAATATAAGATGATATGTGTACTTTCCTGATACCAAAATGTCTACTTATTTTCCTAAAATATTCCATAACTACAAGTGATCTTGATAATAATTTTGGAAATGGGACTAAATCTGGTTTGTTTTTCATTTGACATATTTCTTTAGGTAGTACTGGCATCAACAAATATACTGGAACAGATGACAGCAGGTATAAATGGTCCTGCATGTTTTTGCTACTAATGTTTATACAATCCTTAGAGTAAGTTGTGTACATAGACTAACAAGCAACTAAAATTCAAAACAAACCGAAAGTATTCATTTGATAGTTACATAAAACATTGACGAAACATCTCTTTAATTCGCCTTACCTAAAATGACTTGTAAAAGTAGTTTTGAGAGGAACTAGAAAACTGACTCCGTAACAATTACAATATACCTTATTTCATATAGGTAAAATGAACCTGAACTCTGACCCTCATCTTTAAATAGTCCACAGAATGAGGACTGATTTCTAGATGATGTTGCCTCATTGTTTGGACTGCAGCTCAGGTTCACAGTTTAACAGCAATCTTAACCCTTATAAAATGATTGAGTGACAGTTTTATTCATCTAGTTACAGGTACAAGAATTACATAATAGAATGTACAAAAACCAATTAGATAAGAAATGCTTTTCCTACGTAAATGAGAGACCCGGCAAACTGCCAGGGCAGCCATATTGCTCTAGTCCCATTAAGTGAGTCTGATGTCACAGTACTAGTACCCTTAGCTGGCTTCTCTCTTAACTCCACTTGTTAGGAAAGGTATTTTTCAAAGTTGTGATTTCAAAGCTTACAGCAGGAAGAAGAGAGTATAAAGCAATGACAAAATTGGCTTCAGTATATCCTTTTTACCCTCTGGCAATGGGTTTTAGAAGCAAATCAGAGTCCTGACCCACACACACAGATACGTTGCTGCCTCTTTGGGATCTTGTACACAGAGTTGTGGAAACATTTCACCAAAAAAGCTGTAAGTCACACAGTAACAGCCCTCAACACATTTTTTAATTAAAAAGGAAATGGGAGTTGTTGGTTTCTTAATGTCAACCAAGGGATTTGGACTATGGTTATTTTCATTACTGATTAATCTGTTGATTAATTTCTCGATTAATCATTGGGACTATAAAATGTCAAAAAAAGAGCACAATGTGTTTTCATCTTTTGTATCACTTTAGCAATCACTTAATTGGGTGGTTGTTTCAGCTCAAAAGGGACACTGCTGCAGAGGAAAACGAGTATTTACATGGATGCAACGTCGGTTCTATGAGTACAGATTTAAAGGGGAAAAAGGGATGCACAAATATGCATCTGCCATAAAGTATGTATGAACATTAGCTATTTGCCTGAGCAGACTATAGCTACAGATTAGCCACCCAGAGACCCATTTTTCTCAGTGCTACCATTACGAAAACAAAGGGTCCTGAAGGTGTCCCACTGTTTTTGTAGAACCAGAACAAAGCACAAATACAAAAACCTTCATGCCCCTCTAGAGGAGGAACCCTACCTACTGTCATCTTCATCTACATCTTCCTTCCTTTGGACTGCAGCTACCGAGATGCCTCGAATTGGCTACAGACCTGAGTTTTTCTCCACTGGCTTGATGTGTGATTTATTTATTTAGAGGAAGAGGTATTAACCTTAAAACCAGACAAACAACCACAAAACTGCCAGAAAATAAAGGGCTGCAAATCCATGCGTGTCAAATGCTTACTTTGACAATGCTACTAGCCAGTGTAAGGACACTTCACCTACCAGTGACCTCGGGAGAGCATGCTCTGTTGTGTTAGACTTCTAAGGGTAATTGCTGTTAGATCAGAGCTAATCCAGAGGCAGACGAAATACCTAAAAAAAAAAATGCACAGTGTGCTGTGCCTCAGAATGCAGGCGAGAGGGATACAGCCATGACATACCAATGAGCTTCCTCTGGATAAGCATACAATGTATGAGGCCAAGTGTCCATTTTCCCCTGTGGCTTATCAGAAGTGTATAGTTGTGCTGAAAGCACCTCCATTCAGTTTCACTGATGGTGTATCAAAGAAAAAAAAAAAAGATTAAATCTGAGTGAGACATATTCTAAAATGGTAAATAGAAGGTGTGGAGTTTTATAATATTGATATGGAGACATTCTGCACTTTATCAATTTTAAAAACCTTACAGCATGGCTGCTATCCTTCAATATGTATAATGATTGCACAAAATATCTTCACTTAGCCACCCAGATGCATGATAACAACAGCAATTTAGAACTGAAAACACTGACAAGAAAGAAACAAATATCAAGGAGATGTTATTACAGGCACAGCTGCTAGCCAAACAATTATTAATTACTGTATTATGATCTTCGTTGCCGCTCTCAAAGATTAGTTTCTTTGTAAAACTTGTACAATGCCACCATTATCTAACAACCCAACAATGGTTGAGCATAACATCTATACTACCTGAGGCCATTCAGAATGTTTTGTCACATCTTACTGATTAGTTAGAGCAGGGAAAATGGTTTGATTTTGTCTGAAATCAATGGGCCCATATTATCCAGACTGACAACTCGAAAACAGAAGACTTGGAACATGTGTCCTTGCGCAGATAAAGCCAACTCCACCAGGAACTTGGACAGATGTGCATGATGGAGCATAAAAAAAAAAATTGTGGGAGGGAACCCATCAGTCGAGGGGAGATTAATGGTGCACATTCTTTATCTGAAAGGAAATCTCAGAGATTGTACAGCTTGGAGGGAATAGAAATAGGTACAAACACACCAGCATAGATAAAAGGTTTAAAATCTTTTGTAGGAACCATGGGGATATGGCGGCAGTGAGCTGTGCAGAGCTGGCACGTTTCCAAGGTGCAGAGCAAATTCTGTTGGGAATCAAATTTTATGGGTCTTAAACATCATTGTGACCAGCTTATATGAACAATGACTCTCCTTTTCCTCTTTCAAACACACACAGTGCTTGTCATGTTTGCAAAATAAGACCCTTATGTGATTTCAATAATTCCATTAACTAGGTTAGTAGACTACTTAACTACAGTGCCACGGTTACAATGAGCTAATATACTGTAAACAATTAGTACTACAAACACAAGCTATACTTCTGCTGTACATAAAGAAAAAAGACAAACAACAGGTAAGAAAAAATGCATTTCAAAAACTGTATTTCAAAAAATTATGTTGAATCTTAAAAATATTCAAACGGCGAGCATAGTATTCTGTGAGCAGAAGAAAAAAAACAGTATGACAAATTCAGAATAAAAGCAGAGGTTGGTGAACAAGAGTGCATATGAAAGAACCAAGTACAAGAGGGAGAGAGAGCAACTGGAGCCAAAACAGAGTGAAACTAGGCTTTCATCCTTCCTGTGATCTGCAAATCTAACCTGTAAACCAGTAGGACAACATTTACAGGCCGTTTGGTCTGTTTGAAGCCAGAGATGAGGGTGCGGGTGAATTCCCGTGGGCCAGGTTCTGGATAAACCATACATTTTACGGACCATTGGAATGCTGACTCTCACTTCCATCTTGTTCCTCACTGATCTTAATTATAGCAGAGTAGTGTCGTAGTGTTTTGCAGATCGTATTCTGATGCACCCAACCATGCACTTGTTCAAACAATAAATATAATTTGATGCTATTCCATTTCCTTTAGCGAAAAAGGACACTTTGTGACATCAAAACTTCCCACCCAAAAGAATACTTTATAAGTGGAAAAAATATTGACATTTCAATGGAAACAGAAAAAGAATGGACAAATGAGGCTGTATACATCTTATTTTTGGCAATGCACTGTTTTATATTTCATATTATTCCTTTTAATCCAAAAAGACTGAATTGGTCTTTGTTGCCATTTCTGCCAAAGAGAAAAGAGACTTTGAAAATAAATGACTTGTACTGATGACTGATTGATCCTTTGATTTAAACTAGATTAATTATGCATGAAAATGGCACGCAACTGTTAAAGAGTTACTTATCCATAAACGTTCTACAAAGAATTACAGCAGCTTTATAGAGGACCCTGTAAGATGTAAGCAGCACTAGAATTCATCAAAATCTGCCTTTCTTGTGTGTCACACAGAGAGTTGGCACAGAGCAGTCGGAAACCGACTGGCTGAGTATCAGCAGGCAGGTATGCAGCATTTTCATTACAAATCCTGCAAGATAAGTTAGAACATGCACACAACTGAGAGCTTTGGCCAGGCAAAAGAAATTCCACCTGCTCTTGAGCACCCAGATAGCACTCACTTTTTCTGAGCAATACTGCAGCTTCCAAGCAGAAATCCAAATGTTAGCACACACACCACTTCAAGAAGCGAACATCATGGTCCATTCCATACACATAAATACAGTCTGCTCTCCAGGCCTGTTTCTCTGCGTATGTTTCATTTAGTTTACACAGTCAGAGGTGGACTTAATATTTCACTGTGGTGTTCGTTCATGTCCTTTCGTTAGCCAAAAATGTATTCTACCATCTACCAGTGTACCTAAAAAGGGAAAATGGGCAGTTAATTTGATTGAACAGTCAAAGTCTTTATATTGCATTTATAAAACATGTATCAATTCACTTAAAAATATTAAATAAATGTTTAATTTTTTGTTTTAAGGGTTGTTTTTAAACACTATTCGAGCTGAAACTTTGAGTTAACCAAATAAAAATCGTGTGAGTTCAGTAATAAACTTAATAATCCCAGTAAATCCTTCATGTTCATTTGTGATAGCAGTCACAGTCACTGTCTAGTTGTTTTCTCTGCCTGTTTGTGTGTTTCTAAATATGCCTATGTGAATGAAAAGCCAAGGGAGAAAATGCATAATTCGTACGTACAGTCCCGGTTGAAAATATCTGCACCCCTGAATTTTAAGTACAGAATTTATAATATCTTCAGAAATAAATGCAAATTAACCAATTTTGTAAAATCCAAATATTTATTAAAATGTCCAAAGTTACTGAGCAAAAAGAAAGGCTTTCAAACAGTAAAATAAAAAAATACATACCCTAAAATGTACACTTGACGCAATTATTGGCACCCTTTTGATTAATTTAAATTAGTTCCTCAAACAAAATATAAAAAACAAATAAGACTCACCTGTGCTTAATTTTCAGTGTTCACATGACCTGAATCGACAATGAATGATGTTTTTACTGCATAAACAGGGGCTGTTTGTTTCAGTTTCTTTTTGACAATGGCAATGACAAGACCTGTCTGACAGCATCAGAAATGCTATTAGCAAATAACATAATTCCAAAGGCTACAAGGCAATCGCTAAAGCTCTTGAAATCCCTATTTCAATAGTTTGTAATGTTGAGGGGAAGGTCATGGGTCTTTCAGCAGGACAACAACCCAAAGCACACATCCAGCAGCACAAAAGAATGGCTGAAAAGAAAAGGATGGCCTGTTTTAAACTGGCCAGCAATGAGTGCTGACCTAAATCCCATTGAAAACCTTTGGAGAGGGATGAAATCTGCCATTGCAAAAAGGACTCCTACGAACTTAAAAGAGTTTGAATGCATAGCACTGGAAAAGTGGCAGAAACTACCAGCAGACAGGGGCTAGAAGCTTCTAGATGGCTGCAAGAAATGTTTAGAGGCTGCAATTGTGGCCAAAGGTTCTGCAACCGATATGTGTGATGGGTGCCAATTATTGTGCCTGGGGTACATTTCGTGTTTGTATTATTTTTGCTATAATGTACATTTATTTTTTTTTTTTTTAATTTTCCATTTGTTCAGTAACTTTGGACATTTTATTAAAAATATTTTGATTAATACAAAATTGGTTCATTTTTATTTATTTCTGAAGATATTCTAAATTCTGTACTTAAAATTCAGGTGTGCCAATAACTTCAACCAGGTCTGTAACTTTTATCTACAGTATTCCTTTTTTTCCCCCATTTTTAGCCCTAAATATAAATCAAATTCCATTAAAGTAATTCCTTGTTACAGAAAACACTTGGCAATCTATATCTTTATGTAAGGATCAATTCTCAAAATTAAACTTCAGGACTGTGTGCATTAGTATCGATCTGCCCACCTTAAATAGTGAAATACCAGGAGAGAAAAATATCACATTCTGAAAGGAGCAGTGGGAGAAAAAATTATTCAACTCAGATTGCTGAACTCACCATGAACTTCACGAAAGAGATCAAATCACACTACAGAATGATAGAAATTGAGTTCATTCATCCTTTTAAAGTACAGCCTCCATTTTGTTCAGTTAAATCAAAATGTCTGCATTTTGTAGACAGGTGCCTATTTGTTAATCAGCTTAGAGACCTAATGAAAGCCTTGATTTCTCCTTTTTTAAAAGTTGGGTTCAATGCTGTGTCTTTATCCAATTAACCTTTATGGAAAAAATATCCTTTTTCCCGTCTTTTATTCAATAAAACCTGAGCGTTGTTTGAAAGGTCATGTTTGTTCCTCTCTTGGTATACATAAGTTATTTGATGCAATTGCCATATTGTGCACTGATGATGACCTCAAGGAAATGTTGGCAAATTTGAACTTCGTAAAATAGTCAACATGGCCACATATCATGCTTGGTTTTAAAGATACTGTGTGCAAGTTGATGGATTTCAACCCCACTCCCTTAACCCTAAACGTCTGGCTCGCATTATAAAAAGTAAGAGAGCAAATACATTACACAGTTTTTGTCACATGGGACTTTCTATTATGTGGAGGGGGACAAACCAGAGGAGCCCAAGGAGCAAAAAGAGCAACTAAATGGAATTGCTTTTATAAATCAGTGCCAAATTATGCATTCAGTGCACAGACGAGAAAGCCTCTCTACAGTATACAAGTGGAAAGTTTATGAATCTTTTGGGAAACAGCATGCTCTCTTGTTAGTCGCACCATCAAGGCTGTTCTTTGATACCAGTCCAGCTGTACATATTAAGATAAGTTCTCTTGGACTTAGAGAGGTATGCTCACATAAAAACGATGCTGGGGTGGGACAAAAATAACAAGGTAGACGGACTGCATTATATGGTAAGTACTGTTACAAAGCTCAGCAGAAATCCAAAGACGCAGAGTGTCACGATCAAATTCTTACAGGCAGATAGGATAATAAAAAAAAGTGTAGGTTACCTTTAATTTTTGATGCTAATGTTTAAATAAATGCAAGCTACCGGTTTTAATTTACATGAAAAGCGACATGATAGTACTCGTGAGAGTCCTTGGGCTTCTCACTGAACCTCTAAAAGCTTTCAAAGCCATAGTGGAGGGCCTATGTAAAATGCTAATTGCTAAAACAGCTGTCAGGCTGGTAGCAGGAGTTGTATACACAACATATCAACCAGCAAACTCAGGTCAGATTTTTAAATGTCTGATTCCGGCATTACATTTCATAGAGCTCTAGCAATTATGCTTTTTATATGTTTAAGCAGACAACCTAACTTGTTTGATACATTAGTAAACAGAGCTCATACCTCATATTTATGTATAAAGAAGGATGAACACTTGATCAGAATCTACGTGTTTATTTGTATTTACAGTAAATCACCAAAAAGACCGCATATTAGCTGACTCATTTTAAACATACAATATCTGATAAACAAACAAAAAAGATAAACAAAAGCAAGAGCTATTGAATTTGCCACACACTAGTTTGCCAAACCTTATCTTTGATCTTTTTTGCCAATTAATAAAACAGGAAAAACATATGAACAAGTGTGCATGTTGCTCCTTTGCATAAACCAGAGAAAGAGAGGCAAGTAAAACTGAGCTTGTGCATTCATTAAGGGTATTTACATAAACCTCTTTGTTCATTCCGTCAAAGATAACTACAATGCGCCTCTCAGCAATGGTAATGATCAAATGATTATCTTGAGATCAAAGCTGTCCACCACCGCTACAAGGCATGAGTAGAGACACTAGTGGTAAACCAAAGCATTACAAAGTAAAGTTCCTGCAAAGAAGAGCAACCAGTACGGGTCACTGACCACATTTCATTCAACCTTTCGGGGAAATCACTAAGGTCTCACACCGTTGAGCTAAATGAGCATGACTCCTCACTCTCTGCCTGTCAAATGAGCTTCCCGTTGGGTGAGGTGATGCAACCTTAAAATATGTTGTTTGTTTTCTCAAAAACAGCTTCATGTAAAACAAAGACATATGTTTCTCTACATATACACTACAAACAAACCAGCATTTAGCACATTTAGACTAAAATCAGACATGGTGCTGCCAGAAAATACGAGAATGCTTGTTATGACTGCGGGGCCCTAACGCATAAAAATCCATGCAGCTTCAAGACTCAAACTGACTGCTCAGAGGCCAAAGTATACATATGCTTCCTTGTGTCAAATTTCTACAGAACAGAACCATATCCATGGTTTTGTTTTTTTAAGTTTCTATAAAAGCTTGAGTTCCACTTCCTGAACTATCCATAAATGGATGAGGAAGTAGCTGTTAATGAAAAGAACAAAGAAAAATTGGACTTTGACTGCATGTAAAGTCATATTAACTGAAATATTTGAATAAGCGAGTAGAGAAACAAAATAAAAGGCAGATGCTTCCATATAGGTGTCAATGATGAGTATGAAACTGATGTGAATCACACCTTTGCTGCCACCAGCCCACAAACCCACTGAAGACCCATGAGAGAACCAACCAAGTTGGAACTCTTATGCACAACCATTATACTAAGACGTGGCTGTGTTTAACACCTAGGTTTATCAGTCCTTCACACATGCAAGTGTAAACCCTCATCAGCAGTGGTATCTCAACTATCAAACCTCAAAAGAATCAAATTTTTACAAAGTGTGAATGGCATATTATAATAGCTGCGTAGACTTAAAAAAAATAAAACATACAGAATAATGCTGCATATTATATATAATATATACACACATTAATGTAAAGGAAATGCATATTTTTTTGTGTTTGCATTTTAATACATCTGGACCGTGGGCGTTTAATTACATCCGCAACTGATAAAGTAGCTTATAAATCACAGAACTTGTAAGTTTTTTGTAACAAGATGTAAAACAAAAATCATAATAAAAATAGAATAAATGGAAATCCTGATGATATTTCTGACCAAAAGCAGGTGAGAGGTCATAACGCTTACGGCGGGGACAATGGAGCAATGGTCAAAGCCAAAGGCGGAGCTACTTTTCTCCCGTAAACCTGCCATTTTGGTGTGTATGGAAAAGCCAACAGGCAAGACTGAAAACGTTGTGGTGGGGCCTGTACAGGGTTCGGTCAGCAACAGAATTCACTTTACAAAACGAGACTGCATGTGGTACAGCATTCATCTTAAAAAGACAGCCTCCTATAGGTCTATTATAGGAGGTCAAATGATGATGAATAGACCATTTGATGGGCTGCACAAGCTCCACCATGGATCCTATTTGCTATGGTCTCTTAACACCCTCGGGATATCAATTGGATGGGCTTGTTTGTAGTATTCCAAAATGAATTTAAAAAAAAAAAAAAAAAAAGTCCTTATGAAATCTCATGCAACAGGAAAACTCACACTGCCATCTCAGCTCCACACCATGTAATAACTCTGGTCTCTCCTGTTAACCTTTGCTCCCTCTTCATTGCTTGTCCTGCAGTGCTAAGCTCTGCCCCTGACATAGGACCGAGGCAAAGTGCAGTGTGTACAAGTTCTGTGCCACAGGGAACAGAGTGCTCTGGTACAGGCACTCTTTTTTTCCCCCCACTTTACCAATGTTACTTCTAATCTCCCATCTCTAAGCAAGCAGGGTTTGCTGTAACTCTTGCTTAGAAAGATACAGCGGGACAGAGAGGAGAGACGGAGAGAGAGGAAAAGGCTGTTTGACATGCCAGAGCTCGATAAGATGTGCAAAAAAAAAAAAGACAAGGATGCTGTCAAAAATGAAGAGCCTGAGGATTTAGTCCAGTACCATGGACAGAGACGATAAAGGACAGGGAGACATTTGAATGTTTTGATCCTGCGTTAAATGTACGAAGGTTTTCAAAAAGGAGAACTCCTAATGGAGGTATTTACTGAGTCAGCCATGTTGCTAAACTTGTCAATTTCCACCCAGTCCCACATCACTTAAAATGAGCAAAGAAAATTATCTTGTGTGACAAAGCGCAGCAGCATGGAATTCTCTCCCTAGAATTTCTAAGTATGATGCTACAAACTTGCATTACCACATTTTGTACATTGCACTCTAAAAACCCCTTGGAAAAATACCGTATCTTTAAAGTGAAAGCCCTGAAGCTGGGAAGTTAATATCAGCAAATCCAATGCATGTCATTTCACCAAAGGCAAGGATAGGTATACAGGCTGTGTGCTTATTGAATACATTGATATCTCTCACAGTTTGCTTTATTGTTATTTTTAAACACATAAGGAAAATAATAAGAAAACTAAATAGGAAAAGGGGGGAAGGGAAAGAGCTCTGCACATTTCCTCTGCATTGCCCTTTCTACTCATCTATTCTCCATGACACATGTGGTAATAAATCAAAGCTAGCAGGCAGGCCACAGTGGGTAGGGGACTTGCTGTCGTTTTCCCCCCTTCCCTAACCTCTAATGTCTGTTCAACAAAACAATTGGACATCTGACAATATCGTAGAAAACAGACACAAGGCTATGCTCATTATGGCTGGATGGCATTTGGCTAATAAAGTTTGCCCCAGCATTTTCAAACCTCTGTGGTGTTATTCTCCCTACTGTAAAAATAGTAAGTGAATTTAGTTATGAAAGGAGAGAAATACAGCTGATATTTTGCAGTGAAAGAAAATGGAACAATCGGCCACTAAAACCAGTGGCTGGTTTTGATCTTGTGGCTGATCAGTGTAATGCAGGGTTTGCACCTTTACAGGTCAGTCAAGTGTAGCACAGTGGTAAACAGTGACTGATGAGCACCGGTAGTAGATGTTAAAGCAAAACAGTGAGCACATATGGAAAGGAAAAAAATGAAATAAAATCAAAATGGCGACAGTTATTTTAAGCACGAAAAAGGTCAAAATGTGCTTCATCAAAGTAAAGACAAAAGCAAGCAGGTCTCTCAAGTGTACGGAGACGCTGACTATTGTGGGCTACTGAAGCTTTCAATAGGTTTATTCTCTGGTATTTGGGAGTCAGTGACAGAATTTTAGATGAAATTTTCAGTTTCTCAAGAGTTCTCTGTTCTTTATTTCAGGTTACTATTGCAGGCAGCATTTGCCGTGTTATTAGAGCTGCTCATCCATGTTGTCACAGTAAGTGATGTTAGCAACTTTCTGAAAGCTGCAGAACAGTAAACATTAAAGGACAGAGACAAGAGCGTTGGTAAGTGTTTGCCTTAATCCAATATGGTCTGCACACTATACAGTCCTATATAATGTTTAGTGGGTATGAAAATATAAAATGAAAAATAGAATAAATAAAAAATGACAATGCCCATTCCTAAGCCTAGGTAATATGTTTATTTGCCCGTGTATTTGGTAAGACTTAAGCTTTTGTAGCATCCTCGAGCACCGAAACTCACAATTTTAATGGGAAAGAGAAAAAGATACAGTAGGATATTGATGCAACCAATACAATTCTGACGATAAAAATTCACAGTGTATGCAATTCAGTTTGTTCATTTTGTTCTACTAAATCAACAAACACGTGTATGTTTATGATGTCGGGTACAACATTTCATTTCACAAACAAAACTCTGCTACTAATACCTCCATTAAGAAAAAAAAAAAAGCTGTTTAGATGGCCTAATGCATTATGCTTTTGAATACTGAATACAAAGATGCAGGTGACATCAAAATAAAAAATAAAAAAAATAAAAAAAAAGGTAAAAGCCCCACTGTTTGACTGCTATTTTCATTCGCACTGTTTCCCACAGGTTGAGAATTTATTTGTGGTGCTGGGTGGCGCAGCACGTGACCAATGTGCATGCAGAGACTCATGAAGTTTAGAGTAGGAGAGTGTAACCTAGGTTATTTTCTGTAGCTACAATTTAAAAGTTTTCCCCTTAATGCCTCACATGCAGGCTATGAAGATGCTACAATTGAACAATTTTCCCTCGACACCTCTCATGCAGGCTGTCGGTAGATGCTAGCTAGGCGGCTGCGCACTGACCTCAGACAGGTGTGTGGCCAAAAGCTAGTTAGTTTGAAAAGACTGAAATAAGGCGTTCTAAAGTAAGATTTTATCTAAGTTGAAAGCTACCTGGTTGGGTTTTAATCTTCCTATGTACTTGAAACGCTGATTTAGGTTTAATCAGGCTGCCTGCGTGGCGCTAATCTAATTATAACACAGGATATTTACCCTGGGCAAAGTGTGTGCTGCGCAGTTGGGGAGCAGTGGCACTCATGCGTAGAGAGTCAAATACATGGCATTCCTGGAATTTAAGCACAGGTTGCGTAGAGAGATGTTTCAGCATATTGCTGGTGTTTCCACCCTTACTTAAAATGACCATTTTATAGACATTACAACTAGCACTGTCTTCACCTTTCTTCGTGAAATGAACCGTCGCTTTGCACCATTTTCTTCCTCTCCTTCATGTCTCCTTCCTGTACCAAGTTGCCAGCAGTGTAGCTGCTTGAGTGTGATGTCATTTTTTTTTGCAATGCAAAACTGTCGGGAAAACATGCCGGCATCAATAAAAGGGACTGATAAGCTTGGAGGTAAACAATTCAGATGGTTCACACAGTTGGTGTGAACCATCTGGTTCTCGATTCCCATCCCTACTTACAATACCAGCATACCATTTAAAAAAAATTAAATATGAAGCATTTTTTGCATTTTGGAAGACTGCACCATCTACTTGCAGACAACACATATAGTGAATCACAACGAGCACACTTATGAAGGCGTAGGTAAAGGGTTTGGCAAAATAAAGACATACAGTGACCACAAAGGACAGGACGAAGCATCTGACCTCTATGCAAGTAAGGTACAATGGAAACATAAAGGTGAAACATACTGTATGTCACTCGTGTTTTTCTCAATAGTATGAGTTTCTATTTAATGTCATTAATTTCAGTTTTGTAGTGAGAACATCATGATTTATTTTGGATACTACTATATTAAAAGTGGTTATTTAGTTCCACAATGTGGTCAGTGGCATGAGTGAACATCCTTGCAATTCTCTCAAGGACTGGATGAATACACTTATTAGTAAAGAACATTTTTTCAACATAGTGTCATCAATGTCAAACATTAGCAAAAATGTTTCAAAAGCCTTGTTAAAGCCAAGGTAACTGGGTCAATTTTCATGTCGTCTTAGCCTGATCCTGCTTCTTAATTCTTTTTTAAACCATTTTCAACAATTTGTTATCTAAACCCGTGTTCTGCAAAAACACAGCTCACACATGCCATGCCTTCGATGTGTATTACATGCATGGGACTAGTTTTTTTTCCTCATCCTCCCTCCACAGCATGCAGTCATGCACTGGAAGGGTGAAGCAGCAAATTTGCTAGCTGGCTGACTGGGAGGACAGAGAGGCCTTTCTCACCAGTCAACGGCTGTCCTTAATGAGAATAGAAAGTGATTTACTGGCTTAATGCTCCGGCCCTCAGCCTGCCTGCCCGCCTTTGCTTCACACAGCCAGTTCTGTCGGCACTCTCCATACAGAGATTGAAACTGAGATCAGGGAAAGCGGAAAAAAAAGAAAAAAAAAAGAAATAGCAAACCAGAGTCCAAAAACTGAAGCAGCGAGACAATCTCATGGAATCTCTCCTTAGCCACTTCACTGACCTCCAACAAGTGTTGCATCTTTGTATTTTACATATAACAGGTTTTCTATCATACTCAGCCAATACGGTCACCCTGAACTGCTTGGGAACTGGAAATCGTACAGCATTCTGTATAAATTGTGAAAAAAAAACGTTTGCCACACACTCTCTGCACTGCTACCAATAAACCGTCAGAAAGCAGTTGCTTGGCTCACACGCCAAAGGGGCAAGCATAAGAACATCCATCTTTCACATGACTCTTTGACGTAAGTGAAAAAATATGGAGAAAGCAGGGCAAGCAAGTACCCTTCAAGCATAGTCCCCTCCTCTTACAAATATACTTTAGGTTGGTGTAAGGCAGAGGCACTTTCCCGCTATTGTGTCCTCATTATTATATATTATGTCCTAATTATTCAATCACTTACGCCTCCACCAGGAGCAGTGTAATGCTGTTATCATTCACTCTGGGCATGTGTGACTAAACACAAAAAAAGGGGGACGCGTAGGTTCCCTAAAAAACTGCCATTGACTTATGTTGACACTGACGCAAACTCTGGCCAAGTATTTGATTCATTGAAACTTATACCAGCGGTAATGCATATGTGGTAAGAATTATGCGCTCAAGTGGGAATAAAATACCAATTTCATGTATATTTGCAGGGCCAAATTGCATTCCTTGATTGGAGCCCCATACTTAGGGTATGCATGAAATTTAAAGTCATAATCATATTAAACCGCAAAATAGGAAAGCCAGACAGAAGGAGAGACAAAGTAAGGAGAGGGTGAGAGGAATATCATGAAATAACGTGAGTGGTACTTTGTTTGTTTTCCACTCAGCAGTGCTTGGAGCAGAAACTAGGGTAAATGAAAAGCTGTATTATCGTTTTACCCGGATTGCTGGTTGCATGCTGGCTAGACAACATTTTAGTTTCAATGGAATCCAAACAAGGTGATGGAAACAGGACAGGGGATCACACACCAGGGAGCATGAGCCTGAAACGCATGATTTGGGAATGTAGCTCGGGGTGAACGCAGGCTACCAGTGTGCGTGGTCTCCGCGCGCACAAATGCGCCGCTAGGCTGACTGGTTATCACCATGGAGGGGAAACACAGAGCGGCAGCAGCGGCAGCAGTTCTTACCGAGTGTGAAGTAGGGGAGAGCTGTGTTGTCAAGATCATCCATTACGGAAATTCGCCCAGGTAGGTCTGTTCTAACGAATAACAGGAGTCGGGATTCCCCCCCTCCTCCTGCTGCTGCTCCTCCTGCCGCTGCTCCTCCTCCTCCAGTTCCTCCTCCAGTTCCTCCTCCGCCCGCACCGCCTGCCCCAGCAGCACCCCCTCCTCCGACCCCGTTCCCCGAGGCTCCGGCGGTGAAGCTGAACTCGTTCTCCCGGAGCACGGGCAGGGTAGAGACGGTGACGGTCTTCACCTCACATGGCGTCTCCGCGTCGCTCTCTTTGTCCCGCTCTTCGTCCGGCGACGTCGCCCCCCGGTTTCCCTGGACTGTCAAGGTCCCTGTTAATAAGAGCCCGGCGAGAAGGGCGCGGAGGTGCAGCGGCAGTATCCTCGCCATTCCGCTCCCCGTGTGTGGTTCTCTCGCTTTGAGTGGGGCTCATGAGCTGTCCGCTCACTTATAGTACAGTTGCTGCAAAGGAGTCGCGTCCGTCCAGGAGGCGGCAGCACAGGTGTTGCCTAGTGAGAATGACATCTTTTGGCTCCTCACACACATCCGTGTTCACACTGTGTGGGACAACAAATCACTTAAACACGGGGGAGCACGTGTCCTTTTAAAGGCAGGGACGAGGTGGAGTCAACATGTAAGTCATTTCGTTGCCTTTTTCGCGGCTGTAGTTAAGTGTCCGAACGCCATCCAAGAGAGGTTTGTTTTGCAATGGTAGGTGCCTTCCCGAAAGAGTGAGAGTAACATTCAGATGTCTTCAATCACATCCTTTGGGTATTTAAAAAAAAAAAAAACAATTTCTACTGAAGTCAGTGGTTCAAGTAGAACTCGGACTGCCACATAAACAATTATAAACAAATAAATAAATATCCGGTTATGTGAGGAAGTAGCCACATGACTTACATATGCCTTAGTTTTTTTTAATTACTGCATTATAATTTTGAAGCATTAATGTGTGTTAATGTTGCAGCTGGTAAAGGTGGGGCTAATTGTCGCTAGAAACTGAACTGCTGGGCAGTTTAAGCCATAATAATACATCAGAATTTATTTGCTGACTATGTTTTGCATCAATAATCCAAAGAGGCAAAGTAACTTGTAACTAAAGCTTTAAAGTAAATGTAGTGAAGTAGAAAGTACAATATTTGCATCTGAATTGTAGTGGAGTTATAGTACAAAATACATGAAAAGGAGTTACTCAAATAAAGTACCTCGAAATTGTACTTAAGTACAGTAATTGAGTAAATGTACTTAGTTAATTTCCACCACTGCATGTGATCTTAATCATACAGATCGTGTTTGGTTTTTGTGATGGAAATGTGGCTGTTCACATTTCCATTTTTGTCTGAGCACTGCAAGGACTTCTTGCGCATGGTGGTTTCAAAGCTGAGGTTATATTTTCAATTTTTGCCTTTAAAAAAAAGCAGGAGACAAATATAAAATATATGTATCTGAAAGTTACCTCTCTTTTGTTAAAACCCATGGGCGGACAATAAGGTCAGCAGACAGCCTATGAGGCCCAGCCTATAATTCATCAGTAAAACACAAGGATCAGTGTTTAATACACAGCATTGTCTTAAGATACAGATTTTTTTCTCAAAAAGTCATCATGAAAAAGTACAAAAAAAATCGGACGCATAAGCACCACTAGTTGTTGCCCCCCTAACTTAATAAATTAGGCCTCAGGTCATCAACTTACAATGAACTAAAAAGACTCTGCAGCAATTCAGAGCAAGAGTTTCATTCATCCATATACCCACTGTCAACTGTTGGTCCAAGACCTCAGAGTCAAGCAGGTGTGTTAATGCAATCCATTCATATCCTTCAAAGAAAATGCCAGAGACAATCCGCTTCTTTGTGCTTTGTCGATGGTGCTAGACAGTTAAACTTATACTGTTTCCCAATTCCATACAGCCTACAAGTACCACATAGTATATAGTAGTTGGACATGGATTTTTATAGTAAGCTGTTTTTATAATTATACCTGCAGTAATAATTGTAGCCTTTTTTTTTATCGTACTAGCAGGAAAGGATACAAGTTGTGCACCAAAAGCCATCAATCATACAGTGACTTTGGAACAGAGCTGTCAGTCAAACTTGATAAAGAGAAAAGCAAAAATGTTTCGCCATGCCCAAGATCCTCCTGAAGCTCTGTCACTACAATGAAATACTTTTGAATTTTTTCCCAGCTGGGAGCAGCTCCATTATTTCCTTTGTTTATATCATTGTGGGACAGGAGTGTCCATCAACACACATTTTAAAAAAAGAAAAAAAAAAAAAAAAACATGCAAATTTTGTACATGTCCTTGTGAATAGATATTATTTGTCACTTTTCCGGTGTAAATATACTTCTCACTCCGAACATGCCTAGACTGAATATGGAAAAGGGACCCAGTGCCAGCCTCTCTCTGTCTCTCTCCATGGTGCTGAAATATTCAAACTGGGTCTGCCCCAGTACCTGCACTCGCAGTCTTGAGTGCTTATAGGCGCACATTCACGTGCCACCTGGTAGTAGGTAGGTAGGCAAATGTGTGTTACTATAGAAAAAAACCCAGGCAAGTCAACTTTTTCCGGATACAAGTAAACCGTGTCCTCTTAATGTATTCCATGGATACTGTGCAATCATTTACCTGAGTCAGTGTGGCTGCTGAGCGGATGACTGACTGGGCAAGCCCCAGCCACAACGAGTACAATGTCTGCATATAGACTTTGCCTGACTGGTAACTCCCGCCAAACTAATGTGTCCCCAAAAAAGTTATCTTATCAAGCCTTCTCTTTAGAATTACAGTTGCTAAAAGAGTCTCCCAAGTTGCTAAATTTAGCAACATAGTCAACAAGTTCGCAACCGTGGCGTAATTCCTAGTGCACTCCATTGGCTTGCTTTGAAATATTATGCATTCTCATTTCAATTCATTCTTTGAACGTTTATGTATAGAAAGCGCTGTAAGAATGTGTGTGTGAAAGGGTGAATGTGGTTTGTAGTGTAAAGCGCTCTGAGTGGTCAATAAGACTAGAAAAGTGCTATATAAATGCAGTCCATTTACCATTTACCATTCAACAGTGTGTGTTGGTCACTTAGCCAATCAGTCAGTAAGGCACATTCACTCTCAGGCATAAGTAAGTAAAAAGGCCAGCAGGCAGTCCACTTATGTAAACCCCGACTTGATGCAGATGTACCCTAATACTGGGGTGAAGCATTATTCAGAGCTATTGGATTTAAATTGTATTCCATAATTCCTCATGGTCTCCTGCTATAAACTGGTTTTCCAACTGATGCAAGCGTAGGTAAGTTGAGGTCAACAAGTACTGTACCTTGAAATGTTGGATATGTGTGAACACAATCAATGATCCAATGTCAATTAACATAAACGTATTAAATAATATTGGTAAGGCCGCAAAATAAATGACTTTTAATCATTTTTGAAAGAGCAATGATGAAAAAACTTAATAATAACAAATAATGAGTCTCTTAAACAAACTGCCAAGTGATTTGCAATACAAAACTTAAAAAGTATCTTATCCAACCTCCGAATTTTTAATTTTGATGTTCCCTCTTTTCAGGGAAGGCAGGAGAAAATACACAGATCTTTATTCATGTATAAACACTATGAAATTTTAGCAAATCCTCAAAAGGGGTTTAATTTTTTACATTATTTTATTATTCCTTCTGCCATCATAAATATGTGTTCCTCTTGTTAATTTAATTTTATTGTTGTGTTGTTGCTGTATTGCTGTTCGTCTTTATTTGTTTTATTTTTTTGTGAAAGTTAAACTAAGATCACATAAAAAAGCATTTGAGCTTGAACAATTTGAGTGACAAGGAGACCTCATTAACTGAGTCCCAGTGCGTCTTTTAAACCCACCACACAATTGCAATCACCAAAAACATGTCAAACAAGTCAGCACTTAACTTGCAAATATTGTAGAGCAGGTGTGGGTATTGAAACAATCTCTCTCTCTTTGTCTCTCTATGGTTTTGAAACATTCAAAACCAAGATTTTTTCCAAAGTCAGCCATGGTTTCCTACCTCGTATGCTATATTCACTTGAGGCCATTTTGTTTGAGAGTTGCTCGTCAACCTGTTCATTTTAAAGGACAATATGCAGTGGCTTTTTCACATTCTGTTTAGTCATGCTGGGCCAAATCTAAAAATAGCTGTGCCACAGTGAACATTGCATCCTCATTATTTGGGCAGTGCATCCCATAATCCACATGCTACAAATAAAAAAAACTCTAAGTCAACAAAAGAGGCCACAGAGCACTTTTGTCTGGTGACAACTGATTCAGCTATGCAACCGTCGTAAGTCACTCTGCTTCTGGTGACGCTGAGAGGCAAGGCTGTGCTTCCTCTGTTCCATGGCCTTCCCATCTTCCCCTTGCATCTCTTCTGCCCATTTTAAGTCACAGGATCTAAGACACAATAAGGAGACAAAAGTGGGAATGCAGGATAAATGAAAACGCAATGATGACAAATGAGATGAACCCCACGTGTATTCGCTTGCAAATTAAGGCTGGTGCCATGGCGCTGAAACGTTCAAACCCAGTCTGTCTGTTTCTTTGGTTGAATCAGCCTTAAATTCAGGGCAAATTAAATGCTATATTTTCATCTTTCTCTTTCATTTTCATCTTTTTTCAAAGTCAATCACTTTTAATATCACTTTTGCCAGGGGCATTTTTTTGAGCAATACACACAACTGTTATTATTTCTTTGTGATTACTAAAGATGCGTAGTACACTCTAGTACCCATGTGGTTTTCTCTAGCCACCCCACAGAATCTCCATTATAGGGTATCTGTCAGAGAATGCATCAAAATTCAATGATCTATCGATTTCCATTTTCAACCCTTAGTAACTTTATTGCCTCCCTATATAAAAGATACAAAGTTACATCAATTGAACATAAATATTTGATGACAGAGATGAAGTAGAGGCACCAATTTATATAGCACCCTGTTTGCAGATATATTTTTCCAATCACAGAGACTCTTCCTGCTGCACCCTTTAAATTAAATGCACGATAATGACTCCAACATTACCCCATCTCGTATTCTAAACTCGCCAGTCCAAAGTCACCTGTTGAAATCCCAGTGGTTTTATCATTTTGTGTTTATAGTCTTTGGTTTCGAAAAGGTAAAACTGAAAGCTATCCTATTATTCTTGCTAGTGACACCTAATATGTGCATGGTGTTAGAAGTTAATAGCTATCCTTAAATCACTGTTTATGTTCTGTGACTCCACTGTTTAATCCATACTTTGAAGAGCTGGCATCAAAGTGAACTCATCTAAGTCAATACCACATCCACCATCCCTACAGTAATTCATATTTGGGCAATATCTCCCTTTCCCCTCTGTGTTAATATGATTTTTTAGTCAGTCTGTCAGAATGATTTCCTGATAGAACAGTTGGCTACAAAGATTAGCCTAAAGGGCAAATCCGACAACCTTTGCTGTCCTCCTAGTGAAAGTGCTGACACGGTGGGGAAATCTAGTGTGGGCCTGCGGAGTATATGCCATAGTTTTTGCAGATAGGACTTCTTTTGCTGATAGATTTCATTGAACACTCTGTCTTTAATGAGCAAACAGCAAAGACATCACATAGGATTGATTGATGTTGGTGTGTTCAGTGAGGTGGTGGAGAGCTGCAAGTAGCAACATAAACAAGGGGATGGAAAGGAAAACTGCATTGTTATTAGCTGATAGAGAGCTTTTAAACAGTCTGTGGTTGGTTATATGAGATTTATTGCTCAGGAAATTGCTTCGACCTGAATGCCGTGGCAGTCGCTGACTGTCTCAAAATTGAATTTGATAGACAACAAACTAACATCCACTGCACCTAGACAGTGATGGTTAAATAGATGTCTGTGGCATAATGAGTGAAGGACTTGACCTTTTCCCTCCCCGCTTCCTAAAGCAAGACTGGTAGAGTGTTGTTTGATGTAGGCAAATGATTGAAAATTCTTTCTTCTGCCTTTTCCTTCAAGTTAGGCGTTAACACTAGATTTGGGAGTGTGACTGTGTACCAAGCCCTGGCCAAAAAGTTATATCACGTAAATCCCCAGACTAGAAAGGCAAATTTGGATTGAGAAAGAAAATTAAAATTGTTTTACGCTGTGTCGTCCACGATTAAAAAATATCACTCAACAAGCTCCAGATCTTTAAGTGGATCTGTCCATGGCCAGCTGTAGAAAACTGTGGATTTACAGATCAGTCTGTAAATGCATTTGTTGCAAGCAACACCCACCACAGTTTTTTTTTATAATGTCTTCTATAAATACAGGTTAGAAGGCTTCATGGGGCTGAAATCCCATGGGTGCTACAGGAATATCATCAATGTTTTGAGTGGGAATATATTTATTCTGAAGCGGGTGGGATTGGGCAATCAGCATGAGTTTTAAAGATTTGGGCACATGATGAAATTTCAATTTGGTCACAAACCAAAGCATATGACAAAGTGAAATTTTGACCAGATGATGGCACCGGATGAAAGACAGGCCCCAATCTGCTGCTGCGGCTGTTGAGACATTTAATTAAAAACCAAAGATGTTGACCTCATGGTGGCGCTAAAGGAAAAGTCAGGAGATCATCAAGATAAGTAAGGTCCATCTTCCACAAACTATGAATCTTTGTACTATATGCCATGCCAATCCATGACATATACAGACAGGTTATGTTGGAAAAACCAAGATAAAGTGTCTTAGTAAATTGTCGGGTAACCGCGAGCCGCCAAAAGAGCTTAAGTGTGCATTGCCATTGATCCTACCAGTCTCTGGAACTCTACTGGAGGAATGAACACCATCCATTTCCAAAAGATATTCCCTTATTTGGTGTTTTGTTGATGGTGGTGGAGAGCACTGTCTGACACGTCAGTTCAAAATCTCCCATAGATGTTCAACTAGGGTGAGATCTGGTGACTGAAGGCCATAGCATATGATTCACATCGTTTTCATTCTCATCAAAACCATTGATGACTCAGTGACTCCTCATGCCCTATGGATGAGGGCATTATAATCCTGATTCTCCAATCATCTTTCAGGTTTTTCAGGCTTCTCCTTTTACCTTTAACAGGCACACCTACTGTAAGTTTCCATCCATAGAGCCATGCAACTTGCATGGCTAAAAATACTGTGTCATGAAATCATGAAATTCATGAAGCCATACATATAACTTGTTCCTGTAGTTGGTTTGTAAAGACACAGACCTGAGAGCTGTGCTGTGCTGTGTTTTCCTGTGCTATCTTTGTTAATTGATTAGTTTAAGTTATCTGGAGACTACCCCGGTTCTGAAGGTGTAAACAAAGAACTCCTCAATTAGAAACTGGGTTACACCTGGAGGACAAACATACAATCACGCACACCCAGAAAACACACAGAAGCACATAGCAAACATCATCTAACAAATTGGTTTAGTTGCTGAGCACACATTCCAACAAATGTGTACAGCAGGCTACTGATAAATCCTTTTAGTTCAAAGTACTGAAACTTCAAATCTGTTCCCCTAATTTGTCAAACGATGTAAGACATGTGGGGGCTGGACCATGACAAATTTTATCGTTCCTCAAAATGGCTTCCATCAGCACTAGTACATTTTTGAAAGATAAGTACGTTTGGATGTAATTATGAGTGTTTCAGTTTAATCTGCAGACTCCTTTTCCTGAGCTAACAACTCAGGAGTAGTTAGGTGAGTTTTTTATAGCAGCATCAGCGTTTTGTTCACCAAAAAGCATTTGTTTTTTGTTCTTGTCCTGCATAGAGGACATCAGAATTTAAAATTCATTTCACTATAACACAGGAGACAACATAGGAGACTCTGGCAGAAAAAGAAAAAAAGTAGAAAAAGATGACACAGAATCAGTAGGGGACACTCAAGCATTTGGCTTATGAGATGACGAGGACCCATAAATTCTTTTAAGTATGGTTTGTCACATGAAAATGGAAAGCTCAAGATCTGTGAACCGTCGGTATAATTTTTTTACTCTGTAAAGTCCAGCTGTCCCTCACAAAGGAAATCCAGTAGAATAAAAATATATATTTACCTTTTACTCTATGTTGTTTATTTTTTCCATTTACTTGATCAATGTAAAAAAAAGAAAACAACATATGTTCATTTTTGTCTATAATCAATAATTGGTTTAAGCATAAGAGGTGAAGGCAAACAGCTGTTGTATGCTGCATTTATGGAACCAGGCATGTACAAACTGTAAACGGCTCTGTACGTTTATTAGGTATGTAGTTGGCACTTCTTAAGTTTCTGTCTGAACACTGTGCTGATAATGCCAACATTTTTCTGTGAAGACAGCAAGAGATTAGTCCCAATTTTTATTTGCCGGTGTTTTATGCATGCTGCAGTGGAACCGTGGAGCTGATTCATGTCTCTGCTACACTGGAGTCATGGACTGTTGTCATTCAGGGCCATGTCCCACCTCATCTCCGGGCCTGTGGCTCTCTGACAGACTCCAAGTATTAGAAAATCTACCCCTGGATGACCCCACCCCCTGCTCATATCCTCCTCCATCATCCCTATTGGGTGCTGCCAGGTCAGCTGTCACCCCCGTTTACTGTCCACATCCTGGCCCACTGACTCGCCCATCCGTTAGTCCGGCTGGTGACGGAGTAGGTGGGACAGTCAGGCAAGGTCAGGAGTGTGGCCTCACTCTCATTACACTGGCATTGCTCCCTGCCATTACTTTTAGCTTTCCCTCCTCCGTTCCCCCCAATCCATCTGTCACCAGCATTAAGAGCAGAGCAATATATTCCTCACCCCTGGGCATGTTTTATTACAACACTTAAGCTGTTGCACTTGGACTCTACTGCAGAAAGTTGTTCTGAGAGTTTAAAGAGAATTTAAATCTCTGTTATAGTCAAAGCACAGATTGTTTGTATAGGTGTTTATTGTCTCAATAATTATAATTGCAAAACAAAAACAGTGTACAGGGCAATGGAAATTAAAGTCTTCCATTTAAATATTTAAAATTTAACACTGCTGTTATAGCTACAATTAAAAAAAAATCTGTCAAAATGAATTTCAATGTTGCTATGGGTAATTTCTACATTATTATCAACTATTTTTTAATAGCCTCTGTATCTATGTGGTTTAATTTCCTTTAGTCATAACATTTCTGTCCAGTACTGTCCTAATGCAATTTATTATGCTTGTGAAATTGGGCAGCACTAACAATCAGACTCACAAAAATTGTCTAGCTGAAATGCTGGCTTTCTAAGAATTTCAACTCATACCTGCCAATGCAGATTTAATCCTTCGGTTTGCTGAACTCATCTGACACACTTGTGCAAGTACAGGAGTAAAGTTTGCTACATTCTTACTTTAAAAAAATCAAGTCAAATGAATGTTTTGTTTATATTAACTGCTAGCTATTTCAAAACTAGCATCATTTTATGCTTCTTTTACTTTGAGAACCTTCTGTTTTGTTTCCTAAATCGAAAACTGTACCTCTATGTTACAGTTCACTTCTACATTAAGACAGACTCTAAACTAGAACAAAGAACAGAGGTTATAAAAGATAAATTCCTGCTTTCCTGGCCTCCAATGGATTTGGAAATTCTCATTATACAGCTGGTTTTCTCGACTAAAGGAGGGACAGCAGCACTGACATTTGTGTGGAGAATCTCCACTGAAAATTAAGGCTGCTTTCCTCAGTACACATTTGTGAGCTTTTACAGAATATAAAGCCTTCAGCCACATTATTTAAACCGGTAACTAGGTTTAATGTTAACGCTGATGGGTGTATATCCATATAATCATAATTTAGAATCCCATTACACATTTATACTATCACACCTTTGCTCTTAACTAAAGGCTAAACGTAATTTGTCATTGGGGAACTCCAACCCTAATATATCTCAATGCTAGATGAAAATCACTGCTTAAATCTCCCTTTTATGAAAGTATATTTCTGCAGTATTTTTCCCTACTGTCTACTTGTTATTATTTGTATTGCTGAACATTCTTCTTTCATTGTTATCTCTGAAGCACATGCAGATTTGTCTTTAAATAAGTTATTAAGCTTAGGTTTACTTTTAATTACTATAATTTAATCACAAACCTATCACTAATTAAGGATGAATTTTATATGAGTCTTGCATGTGAATATTTGATTTTCTTCACACATGTCCAGATCAACTTATGTAACCGGTACTCTTGACCTAATACAGAAACGAAGTAAAGTGGAGGATTTCTAATGAGGGAGAAGGGAAGGACCTGAGTCACTAATGTTGCAGCAGAGATTATTAGAGGGCTACTGTATCTCTTTCATCTGGCCATGGTGCACTCTGGTATCTACACCAATGCCCCTGGCTCATCAGCAAGACCCCAGACCTAATTTGCAGTTCCTGACATGGCCCTCCCACACACCGACTGCTGTAAAATCTGGGCTTTCGAACTAATTCGATGGACACAGAACGCAATTAGAGCAACTGATAATTAGTGCTGTAACTAAATATGTGCCTGGAAGTTATATTATTTATTTATTTATTTTTGGATCCCAGCCTCAGTGGAACATGATCAGATACAAAAGTAGCCGTTCTGGAAAGGCGTGAGCAGAGGAGAATGGAAGTAGGTAGAGCAATATCCCCGTTTCTGTAACTCATTTTAACATTAAGCCTGCATTTATACTGTTTTGAATTATTCCAAAGACGAGTTAGCCCACCGCTAATCTATTCGCAAGTACACTCAAAAGCATAATTGTGATGCGTTTAAGATGTCAAGACACTGCTCTTTCGTTTTGTTTGTTTTCTGGATAATAATATTAGCAGTTTAATTTGTGCACAGTTATGGATTTATTTTCCATTACTTTCTATTGGATTTTGGAATCATAAGTCATAGTTTGGCCAGAGGCTGGATTTTCATCCTCTTCTCATGATCTTATTTGACGGTCAGAATAAACAAGGCAAGATCTGCATTACAAATGTGTGCTCACAGATACAGAGAGCAGTCATACAGAGAAATACACTTAAGACACAAAACATACAAGGCTGCTACAAACCTGTTTAAGAGTCAGAAACAAACTCCAACTACAATATCAAATTTGACTAATAAACTTTACAAAACAAATCCCCACTAAATAGAATAGTAAAGCCTTTGTCCTGTGTCATTATAAGTTACACTTACTCATATCTTTTTCTTATTAAAAGCAATTGATTGAATAATATTGATTCAGCCAGAATTTTCATACAAACCCCAGTATGCAGTATCACATTTGATGAAGGTGTTGGTGGTAGTAGAGTGTGTGAGCAGTGGTTAGTGTCTGAACGAATGCTGATAGCCTGCCATATAGGCTTCAACAATACAGAATAGAAGAAAGACTATGCTTTAGGTTAGGTCACTTTTTAACTTTATAGTATATTTTACACTTTACTTGCCTTCAATATTCTTGTTTAGCACACATACAAAAACCTCAAACCTAATATGTATGTGCTGTATAAAAAAACATCTCCACACTGACTTCACCTAAATATGGGTGTTTTATCTTTTGCATGGACACCTGGTTGAAGACTTTTTTTGACATGTAACAAGTGAGACCATGTCAAGCTGTGATCAGGTGGATGTAAATGGCAGGCAGTGACTTAACTGAGGAGCCACAGGCATGTAGGAGGGACCGGCAAGCAGCATGAAAACATTTATCCAGGTGGATTATCTCCTCAATACAACACCAGCTGAGTCATATGGATTGTGTATTAAACCAAACACTTGATGTGCTGCTGGCCACAGTGGTTCAGTGTTGGCTCCAAACATAACCAGTGCATTTATTTGACCTTGAATGAGCGGAACATTGAACACAAAAAAAAAAAAACACAACAAGACAAAACAATAACAACATAAAAACTGTAGGTACACTATAGCGCAGGCAAAATGTTCAGAGCACCACACTGCTTCATAAAGAAACTTCTTGTGCTGGCAAGCAAGATTAGACACAACTTTTGTGCCAGTTTTTCTGGACACACCATGGCAACGCTTTGTATAATTGCTGGCTTTGGACACAAAATGTTAGACAAAATGGCAACAGGTACAGGGATAAAAGATACATTGGATGTTTTTACTTGGGTTACTCTGAAGACTTATACAGACTTTCCCACTGTCTATACAAAGTTGTTTATTTTAATGTTGGTTAATGGAAAGAGGCAGTGGAAACATTTTTCTGGAGCATTGTGCATTTGCAAATTTAATCTTACCTTCCATTGTATATTCTGTGGAAATGCCAAATGTCATTAACAAGGGTGAGGTACAGAACATCGCAATGGCATCTTAAGCTTAACATTTTCTAAGCAGCCTTTTGCCACGCTGATTTTAAAGATGATCTAAAATATGGGGGGTCTCAGTATTACTGGTGAACAAGAAAAAGAGTAGTCAGTTTTAAATAGGACAATGCATTGATAATTAAATACACATCACCAAAAGTTTTTGGATGTCTTCTGAAAACTAGTTTATTCTCATTACGCGCACAGTTGCCAGTTGTTTAGTTGTAAATTTTTAGTATGGTGGCTGAGTTTTAAATCAAAGTCACAATTTCAAACACTAAAAGTCCAAGATTCTGTAGCCAAGTGGCCAATCAGATTTGGGAGAAAAAGGGAATGAATGAAAAGCATGAATAAAAGTCCATAGTTTTTACTGGTTTGCTGTGTTTTTCGATGGTTATACAAGATGGTTTCAACATCATTGTGGAGTATGCAGCTGAGGTATTTTATCCTGCTAGTCTGTTCACTACAAACAGCAGCAGCCACATACAATTATGGCAATCAACAAGAAAGAAGTACCTGCCTCCTGCAATCGTACTCTATATACCGTATATCCATGCCCATGAAAGTGCAATCTAATCTTAAGCCTTCTTGAGGTGCATTGTGTGTATTTCAGTGAAACATCAGTGAGGCAAGGTGCCTTGCAGTTGATAACCCCAGTGATGCACCTACACTCACATACCAAGAAGCTGGAGTTACTATTTGGTGACTGTGTTATTGCACTTGTTTTGTACTTACTTAACATGCAAGGGTATTAATGTGATACCAATATTATAATAAGTCGGTAGACAAGGTCAGTGATCAGCTGTAACAACAAAAAGTGTGTTACGACAAAATGGGTAAGTGTGGTTCCAGCATCAGTGAGGTTTTAAAGGTTTTTCTCATGTGCAACCAACAGGGGGCAATGTTGTTCTGTGCCTAAACTGATCACTTCACCCTGAGACTCCAGAGCTGAAAGATCTTTAGGGCATATACAGTGGGAAGGTTGACAAGGAAAAAAATATAGCAAAACAAATGAATAAAACCACCAGAGGAGATAAGTCCTTGCCAGAGGAAAATGACTTCAGGCAGCTTCATTTGAACTGCTAAATCAGATTTTATGCTGAAATTGTTCAATAATTAGGGAATACAGTGAGGCTATCGTAAATGTCAGACCAAATATATCAGCACAAGCAATCGGACACAGGTACAGAACCACAAAATACCATGCAAGTCATTCCAGACAGCCCTTTCCGTTGTTTCCCATGACCTCACGGTGTAGAAATTTCATTCACAACAAATCCGTTCACCTGAGGGTAGCATCATGTTTCTTTTTGCAGTTTGTGCATGTATGTATGCATATGTATACACCTACTATGTGTGTACGTATTTGACACATGACACATATATGTTGCTGCAGGAATACAAAACCATAGCCTAAGATAAAAAAGGCAATTGCAACTGCCAATGTAAACGCTTTCATTTGCCAAACATATTAAATGTTTTGTCAAACATATTAGAGACCTCACACTCATTTTAATAAATACTTGGCCTATGTTGAGATCACAGCAGACAGGACATCGTCTTGTTTGCCTTATCTGCCTTCTTTTATCACATATTATTCCACTGAGATAAACATGGAGCTGTGATTAGAACAATGCAGAAGCTTGCAAAAGCTGAAGGTGAAACATTCATACAGAAGCTCTGCTAACTTTGTGCCGGTGCAACAATGACACCCCTTATCTTATGAAAGTTGAGAATCCATGAATAAAACATGTGGTCATGCTTTTTTTATAGCCTCTACAATGCCTCATACATGGCTAGAATAGCTAACAATCAAAGAGTCAAGAGATAGGTTCAGTGGGGAGTGACTCTCTTTTGAAGTTGTGTCTCTCTGGATTTCTTTAAAAAGAAATACAGGAATATTAGATCATATCATGTTTGTCCACCATCTCTCTTTCTATTTTATTTATCTGTTTACTTAATGGAATCTGGACTTCTTCTTTATTCTGCTAAGAACTTGTGAGGGATGATTTGCACATTTGTGCTCCCTCTGAGTGGCTACAGAACAATACACTTTTCCTGTGTGTGTGTGTGTGTGTGTGTGTGTGTGTGTGTGTGTGTGTGTGTGTGTGTGTGTGTGTGTGTGTGTGTGCGTGTGTGTGTGTGCGTGTGATTGAAATAACTTTTTATTCCTTACTGCTGTGATTGATCTTGCCATAATGCCAGCGACACAGATTTTGGTTGTAGCATGTGGATTTTTGTGGGTGTATTTAACACTGAACACAGCTTTGTGTGTTTCCTATGGTATGTATCTGTTTCAAAAGTCAGTGTGGGGCATTAGGGTGACTGAGGCACATCCTGTGTTTCACAGAATTTTGTGTTCAACACAGCATTAGTGCAAAATTCTTCAAGGCAAGGAATCTTTTCTGTATCAAAAGTCTTGGGCTTGATGATACAATGGTAAGGGCTCTTGAGTAAGGGTCACAATAGTCCATCAGTGACCCACATGATGCTATTTCATGGTTGTCATACACAATTCACAGCTGGAGTGTAACAGAAAATTGGCTGAGCTTTTTACCGGCTCGGAAAAAGCTCGACAGGTGACAGAAGTCTCATATTAAACTCACAGTTGAATTAACACAGGACCCCAACAGGGTGACACGCAAGGTCTCAATTGGGAATGAAATTCTGTGAATGGAACCAGAGAACAAAAGGTGTGGGATAGAAAAGTAGTTTTTCATGGCCAAAGAAGTAAAAGATCGATAAAGTACAGTTCAAATCAAGAGCTCTCGTGGTAGGAGATTGTGTCCAAAGAGTGTTGTCCTTGGAATACAAAAAAGGGTGAATATGAGGTTCAGATTGCAGAGTGTGTTTTCATGGGGTTGTGGGGAGGCAGAGGCAACAGCAAGAGCTCAGAGCATACAGAGATATTCACTATGGGTCATGGTAAAGAGGGTTTTGTGGATGGGATTTGTGAAGTGCAATAAAGAGTTTGAAATGAGGACATAGAATGTGCTGCTTATTGTAGGTCTCAATTATAGATAGATTAGGAAAGAAAAATGTGGTTGAAAAATCAGGACTCCATAATTTTATACCTTTACATCCAGCCCAGCATACCTATAATTACATTCATTTTGGAGAATTCTTCAATGCACGATTTACATCCAGTGCCAGTGTTGAGTACCATTGCAGCAGACCAGAGTTAACCATGTGTCCTAATTGCCAAACCCTAACCTAGCTGCCATAAACAATCAATCATTCTTCTTTACACAATCATTTGCCTGAGATGTTACTGTAAATGTAGCAGGTAGGGTGCAATTCCACTTCAGTAAAATTTAGTATCACAGCAACATATGCAAGAAGAACATGCCACAGCAAGAGGAAAGAAGACACAAACCAGGGTATAAAGGGTACACATGATACTGTAAATCTGCATGATCATTTCAAAATTATACTACAAACTGCTTACACCTCATGGTCGATATTTTGGAACAATCTAAGCCTATTATCTGGCAGCCTAAACTGCCTTTGTGTTGAAATACTACACCACAAATTGGTGATCTGAAATATGCAAAATTGCCAAACAGCATCAAGAAGACTATGGAAAAATATTAAAATGATCTCATTGCATACATTTATTCTCAAGGACAGAGTATCTTGATGTTATCTTTTGTTTTTCCTAACCAGCAATAGTAGCTTGGCTCCAGGTCTGTTGGTATTTCAGTCAGGAAAAGGCCTGAAATCTCAACAACTCTTGGACAAATTGCTATGAATTGTACATGATTGTACAGATATGAATGGTCAATCACAGATGAGACCTCCTGACTTCTATGATCCCTGACTTTTCTGCTAGCACCATCATGAGGTTGACAATCTTGTTTTTTAGTGATGTATCTCTTCAACTACTGGATGACTGCCATGAAATACGGTCAAGATATTCATGTTCCCGCAGAGTTGTAATGTCTTTTTGACCAAATACATGCAAAAGTAATGCCATTACCATCAGCCTCGGATGTGTTTAGTGCTAATTGATGTTAGATTGCTACACTAAGCTAAATGAAGATGGTAAACATTACCTGCTGAGCCTCTACATGTTAACAATGCCAGTGTGAGCATGTTAGCATGCTGTTTGCATACAGCTTAAGGCATCATCGTGCCTACGTACAGCCTCGCACAGCTACAGTAGCTGTAGAGTAAGTCTTGTTCGGTGCTTTGCAATGTGTAATACATTCCCATTCTCTCCTCAGAAGTTAACCACCAGCTCTCTTCAGCTGAAGATACTGTGAAATAATACGATTGCTTTCCTTTCATCACAGCCTAAAAATACGCCTGACAAGTGCCATTTCACTGGAGGATTTCTGCATATTTCTTATTTCCTGATGGTGTTTTACAGCCCTTGTATACAAGATAAACAAGGAAGCACAAGACATCACAACACTGTGATGGGGGCTCTGTGGTGGTTCGAGATCTGATCTAAAGTCATGTTCCCCTTAAGTAACAAATTGAGCTCGGTTAGATACCTCAGAATCCAATTTATTGAGCGTTGACATTCAGATTTATGAGGTTGTGCTGTGTTAAAAGCACTGAAATAGCAAAACAACAGAATCCTGATGACACTACCGGTTCTCCCCAGGTGTTCACAGACCCCATGCAATGGCAGAGCATCATCTTTACAGCAGAAATGCAAATTATAGGGTATCCAAAGGTCTTCACGAGCTGTAAGGAGCCACTGACCTGATATCATTAAGTTTAACCTTGCTCACTTTTTTAGAGGCAGAGATTATGTATGACTTTTTTAGAGAGGAGGAATTTCTGTGAAAGATTTACCTCACAAGACATAGCAGTGGGGGTACATCAGTGCATGGCAACCTATAGTGTCAGCTATTTATTGTCTAGCAGCAGTCAGCCATCTTGCTGTCCTTGCTGTTTTTTTCCTTCCCAGGGTGAAATGCTGATGTTTGTTCCTTCCTATGCCTTAGAATCTTAGGATTTTTGTGTTGAGAATCTGTAATTCAAATGCAATTATTGCCTTTCCTCTCTCTGTCACTGGCAACTCCATTAGCCAATTAAATTTGCAGTATATTTTTATTGGAATTGCTTGTGTGCGATAAAATGTCAGTGTTTTCACAATGATAGATAACTTCATTTTCAAAATATAATTTAACATGAGCATGAGTGTGTTATAATAGAGGACTTTTCAGGGCATGTGGTAAACACTGGAAACTTGAAACCCTTGAAAAATAATCTACAACAGCATAAGCAGCGTTTGACACTTTAAAAAAAACCTTGTACCTAAAGCTATTTAGTTCAGTTACATTTTTAAAATATTTTATTTTCAGTCAATACAAAAGAAATCCAATTATATTTCAGAAGCTATTCAAGATTGTGAATAACATACGAAAAACTAATGACCATAAGTTTGTCAGATGCTTTATAATACGTCAGATTTATATTAGTACGTGTGACGTACTAGTCCAGGCTCAGTATCTCAGCCACAGCACTTATATGTGTATTGATCCAAATACACCTTTGTCTCACACAGCATGAATCCAGAGCAGCATCAGATAATAACCCTTTCCATCTCTGTCAAAAGAAATGATGACTTAACCATGCTGCACCGGGGACTTCCAGCAAACTATTTAGCCTGGAGTGAGAGCAAGTGTGTGTGTGTGCGTGTGTGTGTGTGTGTGTGTGTGTGTGTGTGTGTGTGTGTGTGTGTCTGTGTCTGTGTGTCTGTGTGTTTATGTGTGCGTGTGTGTGCGTTCGGTGCGGGGGTGGAGAGCTGAAAGAGTGACTGTAGAGAGAGTGTCTGACAGTGAGAAACACCAAATCAGAGAACAAGTCCTCACTCAGCCAGCAGCTATTGATCCAGGTTCAACAGGCCATCCAAGAGATCATTGATCTGAACCACATCTCCTCTCATTGGTCACAATCAAAAGAGGCAGTGACACACTGCAAAAAAAGTTGTCAAACAAGAAAACACTCTGCAAAAAGGGTGAGATAATTCATTCCAATAGTTCAGAGTGCAATTTACATGGTTTTGGATTTTTTATTTAAATGGTTGTCAATATCTTGACTCAAAACAAAATGAAGCAGAACATTGTATTGTCATTTCTACAAAATGACAATACGATGGAACTGGGTTAGGCAATGATCTCACCTCTTGAGCAGATTTCTGTCACTTCTTTCAGAAATTTTTGATCTTTTGCAGACTACATAGTCACAATGCTTTATACACATGCGCTATTGTAGTCTTCACAATCCTTAGTAACCACCTGCTACCAGTCCTCCACGAGGACTTGTGGGGTGGTCTACTCAGTTGGTCAGCTGTAGATTGTAGCCACTGTGAAAATCATTCAAACTGGAATTTCTCCACTGGCCACTAGACGCCTGCCTTTAGTTTCACACAGGCCCCAAACTTGTTCACTAAATTTGGATTTTCTGGCTCCAGTAACTGACAGACATTCTTAATGATGAGGACGGCAATGCAATCAGACTCGCACCTTTAATAATCATATTTTTTTTGTTATTATATTAAGGGGGGTGGTAATGTGAGAAGGCAGTTTGGTAGACCAGGAGGAACATACCTATTTAAATTAGTTTAAAGGAACATGAGCGTCAGTGAATGAGAACATAGTTAGTTCTAAAGAAGCACTGTATGAAAGACATACATAAAGACAAACACAGTAGAGACAGTATGTGCACCTCAGATACTGGAACAAACAAAGTCCATCATGTTCATACATATCTCTCTTGCAGATTGTACCATCAGGAAACACATATTCTAACTGGTGGTTTGTCCTCAGAGGTTAATATATATGCAGTGAATTAATGGAGTGGCTTAATGTTGTATTGGCCTGAGTTGGCTCAGGGAACTGTAAAATATCTTGTGTTATGAAATGTTAGCTTGAATCCCACTGATATCCCTTTAAAATGCAAGCACGTGAAGTCTGAATATTTGGAATTTCTTTAAGATGGGAGTTGGTGCAAATGAGCAAGGTTGATTTCCTATCAAGGGTCATTGCCTCAGGCTTCCCTTGAAGGTAGGCCTCATTAACATCAAGGTTTGGATTAGTTGAGGCAGAACTCTGTACGGCGTCAGCTGATCAGCATCATCTGTCTCTCACAATCTCCGCGATGCCTCCAACCAAATCTCATTAAAGCAAAACAATGGCCCAGTCTTATAATTTGATCAGCTACATTATATCCTAGCAGCTGTTTATACTGTTTATACCTATCAGCTGAATTTTTTCTAGCTGTGATTTTTGATTTCCAACACTAGATGTGAAGAATTTCCAGAGGCACCGTTGTCTACCTCTGTCTAACTGAGTCAGAGCTTTTTTACAATGTGCCTACTTATACTGCTTCAGAGGGGACATATTTTGTTGGTTCTGAACATCAGCAAAGCAGTTGCCAACATGACATGACTTTGAGATGTTAATATCCAGCCTTCAAACTCTGGATATTGCTACTGGCTTCCTCAGAAGGAATGCAGGCAGAGAGGCGATTGCATCTGTTTAAGCCATTTATTACCCCAGTGCACACATACAGAGAAACTCACCTCTGAATTTTGTGTAATCAGATATGTGGCAGAAAGAAAACATTCTCACAAGTGTGGGTTTACACCTATTCTTTTCAGTTTCATAAAAGGGTTTAGTAAATATCAAACGAAAAACAATGTTGATATTCAGTGTTAATTATCAGAGCCAGCTGTGTGCAGATGCAGGCTTTTTTGATATCCTTTGCATTATTGTGGTTTTGTGCTCTTTAATATGCGACAAGAATTTATCATTTATTTATTTAATAATGCCAATTGTGATACCTCAGGCATCTTTGTGTGATTAGTTCATAGCATTGTTTCCACTAATGGCCTCTTGTTTTAAACTTTATTTATGTTGTACCCTTCAAGCACAGATGTCACAAAATGCATCACAGTAAAACCCAACAATCACACCAAAAACATAAATATGGCTGTAATGTTACTGCATGACCTCATAAGTTGTACTGCAATCCAAAGATATTTCCTGGAATAGGCAAATCGGATGCAGTCTGCATCGTCTGCGTTTGTGTTTCTGTACTGTCACCAATGTTTCCCCGCGTAAAGAATCTGAGGACACGGTAATAAGAATGGCCACCAGAGGCAGCATTTTATTGGACTTACAGTACGTTCAACTTTCCTAATGCCATTTGTTATAACATTAACAGCTGTAAATACTGGAGAGTCCATTTATGCCCAGGATCAATGCAAGTAGTTCAGCTCTATCATTAATCATGGTCGGTAACTTTTATGAAGCAATCTCACTTTATTCATAAAGGATAACTGTATGGCTCCATTAAGGTGTCACGCTATTTATCTTCCTTATAACCTGCTCATGGCATTACAAAGTGTCTTGGCTTGCTACGCTCTTTCTCTCTCTCGTCTCCACTCCATTTGTCCCTTTGCCCTCTTTCACATATAAAATAATTGGAAATACATGGTAGCAATAACAAGGGGGCAGTTTACTGCCGATAACAAGAAGGCTGTAAAAGGGAAAATTGTTCATTTGTTAAAGTTTGTGTGTGTGTGTGTGTGTGTGTGTGTGTGTGTGTGTGTGTGTGAGTGCGTGCATGCATGCATACACCGTTTGAAAGACAAGGAGGCTGTAGGTGTGGTAGGGCAGTAAACTTTTATCATCTATGGAAAAGTGATTAGAAAATGTGCAGAATTTAGTGATATTTAAGTCAAAACAATGCATGGTGGTGCAGTTTTTGATGTCGCAAAAGATTTTTTGGAAATACATATCCTTGCCTTAGGTTTGAAGGCTGCATCCATGATTAAGCATACAGCCAATCCCATCTTCAGTCTCTAAGGCAACTGTCTAAATACAACCCTCAATACAACCCTGAACCAGTTAGGTCATAAAATATACAGTATGCGATTTATTACATCTGAGCTTATGTCAAGAGCTAGCCTGGGAAAGCATGTTTTATGAATGTCCAGCTCGGAGTATTTAATGAACTTGTGGGTCACTGTGTGATCCTTGGCAAAGGCTGGACCCAATATCATCAGAGCACATTGGCAGAGCCCTGAAGGAACCACCTCTGTCTCAGCTTATAGTATAGAGGCTAACTCTGGTCATTATTGTCAAATAAATGAAATGTTTAATTTCACCAAGTCACAGACTCAGTCACAGTCACAGAGTCCTTTGAAGAGTTTCATTTTCAGTGAGTCTGCACGTGTGGCTCTCGCCATGGAAGTCAAAAGAAAGGGATAAAAATAATAAGATCAGAAATAGCAGTATGGTATACAGATAAACTTTGGATACAACTATTTGTCAAGCTTTGTCTGCCTTGAACTCCTCTTTTTGCGATCAGATTGGTGAAGAAACTCTAGTATTCAAAAGATGGATCAGGCTTTTCAGCTACACATTGTGATTCAGAATGTATTCATTTTCAGTTTAAGCAACCAAGTATTCATTACTGAAGGACATGTTTAAGGACAGACGTCTTTTAGTTGCTATTGGTATTTACAACAACAAACTAAAAGACACAAAAGTTGCAAAACACAACCGATCACTGTCATAAAGTGCAAAGGACAGAGCATATATCCACTATGTTCAGTGTTACAGTACTTGTCGAAGACATCAACTGCCACATATCTCTCTCCAGTTGACAGAGGCAGTGGAGGAACAAGAGATATACTTTGCTACGTACAGGGTAAAACCCACTAGGAAGAAAGAAATATCGGCTATTTCTACTTCTCCTTCTTGATCTGTTACAGCACGGTGTTGGTTTGCTTCTCAGTACTCCATCTGCTGGATATCCCCCCGTTAAAACATGAGGCAAGAGTGTTGCCATTTTAGAGTGGGTTGAGATGTGGACAAAGTTTTCAGTGTGCCTGCCTTAGTTTAACTGAGAGGCGAAGTTTTCTTATCAGTAAAGTCTTCTCTTTTTGGGTTGGAGAAAGCTATGTATCGTGATGCACTTTGAGTAATTAACAGAAGTTTACATTAGCTGTGGAAGTGTCTCTGCTTATATTGTAATCTGTTATTATAGATACCAATATAGATACCTGAATTATCACGCAGTTTCACATTAAATTGTTTTTCTGTCTGTATTTTATAATCCAAAGTTCTGTCGACACAAGGAAAGAATTGCAAAAGCTGACTTTTCCTGAGAAAAACATTCTTATTTTTTCTTCATGGGATTAAAGGCTATTCTGGATCCTGTGTAGGCTTTACATACAGTCTTACTGTAAGGACACCAGGCTCTACGTTTTTCCTACTCTAATTCATTAAAGAAAGAAAGATGTTCACTGGTTATTGATAAAGCCATGATCATCAATATTTAGCTTTTTTAAGCAATTCCTAGCGGTTTTGTGATTTTTTTTTGAGGAAAATGCCATCTGAAAGATACTATTCCATATTGGTTTATAAAGGAAAACATCGCTTTTTGTTGCATTATACATCAGCATGGGTCTGTGCCTCTTTTCTATCATCAAATACTTTTAATTGCCTGCTAATGTATCTACATCTTGAATGTGTGTAAATTGTTTCACTGTGCAGTTTTTCTGTGTGAATCATCAGGCAACAAGGTGGGTGGAATTATGTGCATAGAACAGGAGGGATTGATTCAAAGCCTTGAGACATTTTTTTGCGGAATCGAGTTCGAAACTGCCCGGAGCTTATTGCAGACCACCACCGCCAAATGAAGAAATTATCTGTGAAAGACCAGATGTCACGTTGGTTTCAGTGGCTCATGGTATAGAAATACCGGTCAGATGATACATATTTGAGTGTGTTATGTCTTTTTGACCGCTCAGAAACATAAAACCTTACAATGTCAGTCTATTCAAGAGCTTGAATCCGAACCTGTTAACTCCTGTATGATGTTGTCATGGAAGCTACTGAAGGAAAATTGTCCTTGGATATCTTCAATAAGAGGAATGACAGTAATAAAAGCATTTATCTCTCTGTCTGTGTCAGCTTTACATATCCGAGAAGAACCCCTGCTGAAGATGTGCCATGAGATGCATTTAGTTCGATTCTCAGGCAGGTTGAAATGCTACTAATCAGCTGATTTAACTAATTAATCAAGGTACACCCACTATTTGTGCATAATTACACACAGTGCATGCCTAAAATCACAAACTTCAAATGCAATGCACATACTATTCCTGATGGTGTATGATGGTTACTAAAATGTATTGAAATTAACTGAAAGCAAAGGAATCATTCTACAAGCACATGTAAAGGGTATTGTTGGTAATCATCCAACCGAGTACAAACCCGTGGTCTTATTTATGATCTTAGCATCCATACTTATATACTGTATATAAAGGTATTTTATTGCACACAAATGCACACACCCACACACATTATTATTTTTAAGGACACTATTAATAGTGCTCTGCCTCTGAAGGTTACAATGAACACTTTGGCCGTACAGCACAGACACCCCCCCCTCCCAGCAAAACATCAAGCGAAAACTGTATACAGCGTGTCAAAGTGGCCAAATGGATAGAGACTCTCCTGTGACAAAGACACGGCAGGTTCAATCAGTGAATCTTTTCATCAACAGTCCCGTCTTTTTTGAAGTTCATTCATCTTGTTCATTGTAAGTGAGTCTAGAAGACTGCATCATCAAAAATAATTTCAAAATACTTAGACCTGAAATGAATCAAAGCCTGCTGTTAGTAAAGAGGGATCTGAATAGCAATTATAGCTCAAGTACTCTCCATTCAGTATAAAGACTTGGAGAATGGATGGATTAGCTCCTTTTGTTTTTCAGTCCGACTGGGCCATTTGATATGGAGTTGTGTTGTTTATAAGCTGGCCTCAGACTTCTCATGTTTGCTAGACTTGGTATATTGAGGCAAAGAATCCGTTTGATCATGAGGTCAAATCTAGGTCTGGCAGTTCATGAACAGGGGAGAGGACATTGACACAGACATACAGGCAGAGGTGGTGCCGTTAAAGAGACTTCACTTGAAAAGGATTTTCAGTGAACCGGCCCACATGCAATGCAGCAACACGAAAACAGTCATAGCATGCAACCAGGTCCACTGGGACGTGGCAAGTAGTAGGGGTAAACATCAGTCAGCAGGTTTAAACTCAAATACAAGATAACTTGAACAGGAATGGGCAGTCAGAATGGCCAGAACATAATGGCAGCTGGGTAACACCGAGGATCTGGCGAGGAACGGTGGCTACAGGCAGGAGTAGGGACTGAGGAGCAGATGAGAGAATTGGGAGCAGGTGTGCAGGCGGGTGCTGAAGTCAGGTGACAGGGAGGGTGGGGAACACAAGGACGACATTTGTTGGGATGGGTATGACACAGTGTATATAGGGTAAAGTATAGAGTAAAGAATATTTTGCATTTCAGGACTTCCATACAGTTTAACTCACTTAAAAAACGGAGTAGGTGTGAATAAATACTCCAACCAATAAAACCATATATATTGCACTTTTGTTGGCTGCAATATACATTTGCATACAATAAATACGCCACCGATTGTTACTGTGCTTTCCAATTTTCCATCCTTCTCTGGTCATAGTTCATTGATATGAACTGCCAGTGAAGGCAGTGAAGAAGATGACTGCAAGCTAGCAAACGTGGAGGAAAAGACTGCTGGATTTTAAAGTACCCTGTGGAATTTTCTTGTAATCAAACAGCTTTCATTCAGCTTTCATTCAGCATTACTCAGCAAGTTACATTGTGTGTATCCTTGAGGTCTAACAAATATGCTGAATGCATTTCCTTCCTCCTCCTTTCCTAATGTTTGAAGCTTGCATTGTTAACGTACATGTTTACTAGCTTGCAGTCTTCTTCTTCACGGTCTTTGTGGCGCTTTGTGTGTTCCTTGATATGTTACTGCCATCTGTTGATCAGCGAAATAGTGTGAGGCTATTGGCTAGAATGTGTACCATGTAACCCACGTGCGTGTGCACACGTTAAGATACATTCACATGATACATTATATGGTACTATTATTTAACTTTCTTTTGTTATTTTTGGATTCATACCGTGTTATCATGGCTTATGTGTTTCCTATCGTCGCTAAATTCAATGGAACATGCTGCATTTGACTGCAGGTATGCATGTCAGTTTAGTCATCTCCTGCTATCACACCAATTTTACACCCTGTCAAGAAGCTACTTCTCAAACACCATCGTTCCCATGTTCCATATAATTGTAAAGGAGTCGATAACAGAATTCAAAAGTGTGTCATTAAAACACATTCATCCCGACTGCATTTCCCCCTTTCTTTCTATCTTCCCCCACTATCTTTGAGCACTTAGCAACACAAATGGCTTTTTCATTAAGTCCTCCATTCATGTCTATCCAGTTCTGAGTGGGCCATGATAGTGATGGAGCTAAGTAAGCTCCTAAACCAAGATTACCAAGTAGTGCTCTTTTGTGTCTGTCAGTGCATCTTTGGTGACTCTCTAGCTTCAGGTTATTATATTACCAAGCTCCCTTCACCTGATTAAGGTTTTATCTCCAGCCACAGCTGTTCCAAAGATTATACACTATTCTGTGACATTATTTGAGCCATGGGAGCCACATCTCCCAGCTGCCAGAGAAAAACAAAACAAGGCAAACAAAAAAAAAACTACCATTGTGTGTGTGTGTGTGTGTGTGTGTGTGTGTGTGTGTGTTTGTGTGTGCGTGTGTGTGCGCACACTGGTAAATCAGCCTATAACAGTAGAAAAAAATACCCTTTGCGTTTAGAATATGAGTATGTGTGACCATGCTTTTCAATTAAGTCAGAATTATCTAGTACGAAATTTAAATGTATAACCCAATAAACATATTTGAAAGGGCAGACTTTGCTATGTTCTTATGCTCAGTTGTTGCCAGCCCTGTGAATTGAGGGTCTCTAAATCCCTGATCCCAGTGGTCAGCCCTGATTTCCTGTCTCTGAATCTAAAAGACTTGAGCTCTTTCTAATTATTTTAAAGGTTTATCTAGCATGATTTGTGTAGACATTCTCAATTAAACCCCTTGGTGTTTTCCAAGGAGACAACACAAATCCGTTCACATTGAAAAGTTCCCCTAAAGTGTGTCTTCATCCAAGCTGAAGATAAATGAACATTTGACTTAATTAAACAGTGACAATGGTAGCTTTGTAAATGTTTTCTAACACACATTGTGTACATTCAACCTTCATGCAGTAGATCTAGTTGTTATTCCAACATCAAGTTGGTTGCTTGGAAGATTCTTGTCCAAAGATTCTTGTCTCATGGAAATAATTTAGACACAGCAAATAAAAAACACAATACAAACTGAAAAAGAGTGTTGCAAGGGTTTCCAAGAAATCATACATATCTTAAGGATGAATTGTGTATATATTTATTGTTATGCACTTTGTATTGTAAAAGGTGCAAAAAAAAAAAAGATGTTGACAGGAAATGTCTGGGGTTTTGTAGACATGAATAAAACAAATATACAATTACATGTATCTCTATATAACATATCCTTGGACCTGTCTGTTTGGAAATGTATATCGCTAGCTGTGCCCTTCAGATTATTATATTGTATCTATTACCATGTGCATGTGTATTACTATATGAAAGTGTGCCTGTACATTTATGGTTGATTTAAAATGGATGAGTGGACTCATAACTGGACTGTACAGAAAAGTGCACATGTCTGAACCATGTTTGCAAATCTTGCATGGATTAATCCAAAGCAGAGAAATGTGAAAGTAGTGTGAAAATTCAGGTGTCCTGCTTTTCCAGCATCCTAAATTGCTGAAGCGGGGACAATTTTGGTAGGAAGCGCTGTACACTCTGGTGGATCAGCACAAAAGACTGACTAAAACACTCAATTTTTAACCTACCGAGGAGGTGAGGTGAGGCTTAAGTTGCTCAAAGCAGCATCAGCTCATTATAGACGGAGAAAGTGGTGATATCCAAGATGGTATTGAGTTTAGTCCCTACTCTCCCCCCTGCTACTGTTTCCAGGGTATCTAAACGCAGCCCCACAACAAGCCCAACCTTTTTTTAGCGCTGTAGTATCCTATGTGCTCTCTACTACAATTTAACCATCAGTAATGTATTCTACAATAGAGGAGTCAACATGAAAATATATGGAGATGTACTGACCTAGAGTTGTGTCTGAGATATGTAAGGCGACGGTGCAGATCTCTTGGCTTGTCCCAATCTTGAAAACATTGTCCTGCTATCAGACTAACTGTCTGCCTGCATCACTAGGATATTCTCCCCAAAAAGGAGAAGCTTGATTGTTTTAAAGTGCTGACAAAATCAAAGAAACTCGCGATCCCCCTGGTCTCCCCAGTTAGGAATAGGCTCTGTGAAGTACTTATATCCTTTACTTGCCCGTCCTAGACTGTTATGCAAATTTAAGGATACCAATATAGTCCATGGAATTTTTATTCTAAAGTGAAAGTAGTGGAAGCTTAAATGTTAAGGTGGTGCTAGAAATTCTTTCCCGGAGGGCAGTTTTGAAACTGACAATTCATCTCTCTGGAGACTCCATAATTTCTGTCTCACCCAGGTGGCTTTGATGGATGGGGCAGAAAAATGCACGAGTAAAATCTCGGGACAAACAAGAGATTTTAAGAGATGTGGTCCAATGTTTGCATTGCTTTAACAGAGTATGTTGATTGTTGTATTGAATAGTCGTTTCTGTCCAGCAGGGTGGCTGGTCTCAATCTATACAGGTGAAGGGGTCTTGCTGATGGCTGAAATATGATGTGACGCCACTATTGCCGAGACCTCTAGGTGGTAGCAGAGGTCCACTCAGATCCTCTCAGTCATATCTCTGCTGCTGCGAGCTGTACGGCACCACACTGAGAAAGTCATAGTGAAAAGGCTCTGTGACCACAGAGAGCAGGAACAGTAGACCATAGACAACGGGATGAAAGGAGTGAAAAAAGGCGCCAAGGCCTTTGATTCAAGCAGATTTACAGTGGAATAAGGCGACTCTTTCTTTCAGCCTCTTTCTTCCACTCTTTCTTCATTCCCTTTGACTCCCTTTGCTCTCGCCCTCTTTAAGGCAAGACACTACAGGTAAATAGGGTAAAAAAATTTTAATTTGTAGATATCCCCAAGAAACTTGTGAGTTGTAAGTTGATTCCTTATATTGGGACAATTAATTTTTGGACAGAAATCTGAACACTGGATAAAGCCAGGTTCACAATTCTTGTTTCATTTGTTGACATATTAGAGCCAAAGGTTTTTACAAAGGGAATTTTGGATATCTTTTTTATCACTCCATAAAATAGAAAATAACGTCAAAAGCTGTAAAAATGTTTTATATTTTTGCCATGTTAGTATGAATAAAATGTTACATATATCAGACTATGAATGATATATGAAAAAAACCCTCTGTGAAAACCTTCAAAATATAGATTAAAAAAAAACTGGGAAGTTTGGTGTATGTAAGTGCTACTGAAGTGGAGATTTATGGCTCAGTGTATGAGAAAAAACTAATTTTGAGAAAATGGCCTTTGAAGATATGTATTGTAATTAAATTCTACAGATGCAAATAGACAAAGTGTAGTAAAATAAACAAAATAACTAAACACCTCTCACCTAGTCACCATGCAATGTTTTAAAAAGTCATCCAGTGTTAATGCCCTTATCAAAGAGACAGGCACTGAGACTGAACAATTTGCAGCACTTACGCTGAGGTCATCCAGGGATATACTGCAGTGCAATGTACTAGGTATTCTAAAGGTGTGGCCTTCCTATCCGTATCACTATTTAAAAATAGACCATTGGCTTCCTGCTGGGCAGAAACCATTAAACAAATGACTTTTTTGCCCCAAGCTGACTTTGAAAAACATTTTGGGTTACAGTGTATACTCTTAGTGCAAAGAACACAGTCACTTTGTTTTATCTTTTGTCTCTTTCCTCCTCTAGGCGGTACTTGTTTCTGGGTTACCATTTGCATTAGGTGGTTTAAGCTGTGTGTGGACATGCCCATTGTCTTCATGTATGATTTTTTTTCTTTCTTTCTTTCTTTTTTTTCCTAGTAGTATTTTTAGGGGTCATTCATATTTTCCATTCCAAACACTTTCTTTTGATTATTATGTTAGATTGAAATTTAAGTAGATGCTAGTGTAGGTTTTTACATTCTTGATCAAAAGTCTGAATGACACTAGTATTGGAGAGGGTATTGGAGTTTGACATAACCTCAACATTCTGCATCAAGGAAGCGACTGTGTATTATATATTATATATTAAACATTGCAGCTTTCTTAAGTAAAATCTTAAAAGTTATAACAATTTAAAACTCCACTGTCATATTTGACTTTAATTTTGTGACTTTAATACATTAAAACTCAAAAGTAAATTACAAGAAAGTTTGTTTGTTTGTTGTTGTTTTTTCCATCAGTGGAATGGTGGATTGCAAGCAAAATTCTCTAATAACCCTCCCTCCTTCCCACAAGTACTTGTGGTTGGGAGCCCTCACTTATGTAAAGAGGAAGAGAAAACATAATATGAACACATTTTCGTCTCATACATAATGCCTCTCTGCTTGTCAAGCCCAATTTGTGACTTGTTTCATCTTGAAAATATCACTGAATCCAAGTAATCAAGAGACTGACAGAATAAACACAACCAAATTTATTTATATAAGTGTTATGTATTTCAAAGACTTTCCATGGCAGCAAACCTTTTTTTCCATCAAGAAGTTTTGTATTAGTTAAAGGCATCATCAGCACAAACAAAATGTTGAAGCGTTAATGGATAATGATAAGTGGCACTAGATGCAATTGTTAGACAGAAAACACACCTTATTGCTTCCATCTGAACTCATATGCCTCCTTTTACAGAAGAAGGAAACCTATTAATTAGTAATAGCCTTAGACATGAGAAGATTTGATATTCTCTTAGTTTCTAAACCAATGAAATAAGTTACAATTTCCAGTACTATATTGACATTTCGCATTCTTGGAGCTGAAGTTATGCGCAAACTCATTTATTTCCCTTCTGAGAAGCAAATGAGATGTGATTCCATTTCAGCCTTAAATTTCCATGGTAGAAAACAGAGAAAATTAGAGAGAAACCCTTATGACTACAGGAAATATTATCTAATGAGTTACTTATGGAAGCGTCTGGAGCTTACACAGTCAAGCCGCAATAGCTCATCTCGTTAACTTCATCAGAAATGTAATTCTCTTACTGTGGAAGACACACTGAGTGTCTGTGTTCTTTTGCCAGCAGCATTTTGTGCAAGACCAGGTGATAATTCACGCTTCACAGGCCCTACAGCTTTTCCATTATGCTATGGGTTCTAAAAGTTCAGAGTGGCATATTGCAGTGTAAATTGCAGGCAAAGGCATGACCGAAGTGAGTGGAATCAATTACAGCGAGTATGACACACATCAAAAGAATGAAGGAAGTAAGCTACCTCGATAAAGAGGAGTCATGTGTCGGATGACAACTAGCATTCTTCGAAGACAAGCTTCAGGACATTCAAAACTTATTTCTCACTCTTTCTTCACAGCTAATCTTTCTAAGAGGAGATATGTTAGTACAGTAGTCATAAGGTAATAGGAATTGGAGGCAAGCTAATTAAGCGTTACATACAGCAATGGAGAAGGGTGTTATGAAGACAAACCCTTGTGGTTACCATGTCTTATATCATGGATTTACATGATAGTGAGGAAATACTACCAAGTTACTGTCGTGCGAACATACTTCTCGGTAATTTAAAGTCAGTCCAGTGGAATAATTCAAAATATATTGTAACTGTGCATGTACATGTTAAACGAGCGATGCTCTTTATTCTAATAAAAGAGTGTGAATAAAGCATGCAAAGCATGCACCGCGAAGAGTCCTTATATGCTGCTAATGTTAAAACTAATATGCTTGCACTAATGATATATATTAGTCAATGCAGTGTAGTATGTTCATGTTGCAAGTACATTAGAAACAGGGCAGATATGGTAAGGTACAGTGAAAAAATATAAACACAAAAGTAATGTAAATACAGTTGATACTATTAATAGTCTTAAAGGAATACTGCACTATAATTCAATCTATTCTCAAAATAAAATATAAATAAAATAAAATAAGATAAAAACAACAAGACCAAGAGCCTACAGCCATGCTAGCAGCTCTGTAGGGCTGTACTCAGGTGAAGCGGTGAGTTGAGCTAAATGCTAACATACGCACAGTGACAACGCTAATGTGGTGATGTTCACAGTGTTCATGATGTATGAGATAATGTTTACCGAGCTCACCATCTTAGTTTAGACTGTTTGCATGCTAACATTGACCAATTAGCTCTAAACACAAAGTACAGAGGAGGCTGATGGGAATGTCAATAGTTTTGCAGTTGTTTAGTCATAAACCCATATAGTGGACAAACTGAAATTTTGCCCTGATAATGGCTCTAGGTGAAAATTTAAGGGATACCCAAAGTTGTAACAGTTTTCCCTGACGGGGGAATCAATGTCAACCCATCCAATATTTGGTGAGATAATTGCACCAAAGACAATTGTTGACCTCATGGTGGCCTTATAGAAAAAGGTTCACCAAAATCATTAGGATACATAATCCGAAGACCATGAATGTCGTACATAATATCATGACAGTCACCTGAACAGTTGCTTTTTGTTGTTGTTGTTGTTGTTGTTGTTACTTTATTATTTTATTTGTTATCCCCTGTTCGGTAGTATCCCCTGTTATTTTTCTCTACTCATAATTCAAGTTTTTCCTTTAATTTACCACTCTCTAGCTATATTACACATGCTTTTATGACCGCAGAGGTTTCATTTTTTATTGCATTCAATATGGCATCAAGTAAGCCACTCAAGCTCACTTGAGCCTAAAAATTGATGTGTTGCATTTTATGCTGTGGCAAAACTTTTTTTCTCAGAAGAGAACTTTAGAAGTTAACAGGCATAGAGGGGATTGTTAGCTTATAGCTGTTGATGTCACTCAATCAAACCATAGACTACTGACTGATTCTTACCAGCATGGAAGTGGTTTTATCTTATATTATACAAAAAAACTAAACTAAACTAAACTAAAAAACTACAACTAAAACTACATTAAGTTTAGATTCAGTTGGGTGGTAATAATTGTCTTGGTAAGCTGAAACTGAAAGTTTCCATCAAAATCTGAACAAAATGACTCTAATATTATAGTTATCTCTAAATGTGTCAGTTGTCAGTCAAATCTCTCTCTCTGCAACATCAAAAGATTTCTTGAATCAGTTCTGTCAACAAGAGATGTTTGAGAACCAGACTTTTACCTGATTGTTATCATATTGTTCATTCTGCTGTAAGAACTGTCCAGCTGGCTGGGGGGAACAGAGTGCATCTCTTGTACCTCGACACATAGCTCTTAAGTAAAAAAAAAAAAGAAATGGAAAAACTTGTGGAGATAATAAAAGACTTTTGTGCTACAAGAACAGTAGTAACTTTAACAACACCTACTTTCTGACAAATTCTCATCAATAGGTTCACAGGTGCTTTTGTTGGATTATAAGCAAACGGTTCATAATCATTTTTCGGTGGAGTCTAACCAACAGATCCCATTCTTGGATGAACCTTGGTCACTTACTAGCAAAGAACACCAGCCCCCGTGCTATGGTCCTTGAAAAATCTGTCAAGGGAAGCTTTTCAGTTGTTGTTATTTCTCAAATACTGACACAAAATTGATGCTATTTCGAAATTTCTGTTCCTTTTGCCATCTGAATAACTATTCTGCTTTGCCCTTGTTGGTCCATCAAACGTAGACTCAGTAGTGGACATAATACTTTAAACAGCTCTGGTAAAAGAAAATATATCAAAAGGATTAATTGGGTACTCTGCCACAAACTGCTACAACAGTGACAGCTGTCCTCCGATACTTAGTGTGCCTTTAGGGCTGGACATTATTGGTTAACAGTGTGCTGAACATGTGCTGAACGAAGATTGGGGGCACTTTTGCTGACTGGCAAGCATCTCATGGTATCACTCTCAGGTGTGGTGGCTGCCAATGGCTCGGCGTATCAGAGCTCCATCCTGGCATCAACCTGTTGCCCACATTGGGAGCTTCCTGCTCCAAAAACATGGAAATATGTTGAAATATCCCTTCAGAAATCTATGACTAAGATCACAGATGCTTCATATGCACAAATGCAAAATAAGCGCACAGTGCCACAGCATGCTGGTGCGTGATGAAGACAACAATAGCATTGTTGTCTGTTAGAGGAGAACAAGGCATCGTGGGGGAAGTCTAGCGTGACAACAAGACCAACATATGCAGGCATGTTCGCTGTGCAGGCTTAAAGTGCATGCCTCGTATGAGGGTAAATACTGTGCAGGTGCTTCAGCTAATACTTGTCTGTAAACAATGGGGTGATCTGACTTTCCCTCTCCTAAGTTATATGATGATACTCACTGTTTCACCTCTGTCTGATGTGGGCTTGCAAATAATCATGATCAGTTCACCTTACGGCCCAATGATGCGAATTAATAATAGATGTCAAGGGTAAACAAATATCAAAGTCAGAACAATAGCCAGATAAAGATGGACATGGAGGATCGAGAAGGATGACTTATGGTGGTCTAAAATGAGGGTGAAATACTCAAATTCAAATGAGTTGGATGTTACAATTTGATGAGGAGAAAAAATATAGGACTTAAGTCTGATCTGTTTAGTCTAATATGTTTCCTGATATTTAATTTAGATGATGAAAAACTGGTGGCACAAAATGGCATAGTTTGAATATCACTAACAGGCGATTTACATACTGATCCAGTAAAATGTCACAGACTGTATTAACTTAGACAGTGTGGCTGAATCATTCCACACAAAGAAAATAACAGGTCAAAATGACAGCTGACTTTGTCTTTTTAACTCTCTACTCTCTATTTTAGGATTTTCAGCCAGGATTTAGAGTGCTTCATTGCAGAAACAGCACTGGTGAAAGTTACAAATGACCTTCTAATTGCATCAGACAAAGGACTTGTCTCTGTACTTTTCTTGTTAGATCTTAGTGCTGCATTTGACACTATTGACCCTCACATCCTATTACAGAAACGGGAACATTTAATTGGCGTTAAAGGAACTGCTCTAAGCTGGTTTGAGTCCTATTTTTCAGATTGATTTCAGTTTGTACACATTAATGATAAACCCTCCATAAATATTCTCAAAAGTTAGTCATGAAATTCCATAAGGTTCTGTGCTTGGACCAGTTCTATTATGTATGCTTCTTTTAGGCAATATTATTAGGAAATAATCCATAAACTTACTTTGTTATACAGATGATACCCAATTGTACTTCTCAAAAAAGCTTGATGAAACCAGTCAGTTGACTCAACTTCAAGCATGCCTTAAGGACATAGAGACCTCGATGACCAGCAGCTTTCTGCTATTAAACTCAGACAACACTGAAGTTAGTGTACTTTGCCCCCAACACCTCAGAAACACATTATCTAATACTGTAGTTACTTTAGATGGCATTGCCCTGGCCTCCAGCACCACTATTAGGAATCTCGTGGTTATTTTTGATCAAGATATGTCCTTTAACTCTTAAACAAACTTCAAGGACTGCCTTTTCTTTTACCTACATAGCATTAATAAAATCAGGCACATCCTGTCTCAAAATGATGCAGGAAAACTAGTCCATGTTTTTGATACTTCTAGGGTGGATTTTTGTAATTCCTTATTATCAGGATGCTGCAACAAGTCTCTAAGTACTCTCCAGCTGATCCAGAATGCTGCAGCACGAATGTTGACAGGAACTAGGAAAAGAGATCATATTTTTCCTGTGTTAGCATCAGTGCATTGGCTCCCTGTAAAATCTAGAAGAGAATTTAAAATCCTCCTACTCTCCTACAAAGCCCTTAATGGTCAGGCAATGGTCTTAATATCTCACAGTACCCTATTACCCCAAAAAGAACACAACGCTCCCAGAATACAATCTTACTTGAGGTTCCTATTGTCTCCAAAAGTAGAAAGGGAGTCAGAGCCTTTAGTTAGGCTCCTCTACTGTGGAACCATCCTCCAGTTGGGGTCTGGGAGGCAGACACCCTTTCTACATTTAAGAGTAGGCTTAAAACCTTCCCTTTTGATAAAGCTTATATATGACCTACTCAGGCTTGTCTTGAACCACCCCTTGGATATGCTGCTATAGGCCTAGACTGCCGGGGGACTTCCAATGATGTTCTGAGCTCCTTTCTCCTCCTCTCCCTCTCCATCCATACGCATTCATATCCCATTAATGCTTGTTACTTAATTTGACTAGTTCTCTCCCGCGGTTTTGTGCTTTCTCTTCTCTCTTATCTCTACTCCTTGCACTTTTTGCAGGTGTATTTGCCTCTGGAGCTGCAGAGTCTGGATCTGAGACTGCGAACTACCTACTGCCCCCATGATCCTGCTCAACACGCACTGCTTCAATTATTATTATTATTATTATTACTACTACTACCCTTATTATTATAATTATTAGTTTTATTATTAGTCTTATTATTATTATACATGTTTGTGTGGAACCTGCATTTTGCTATGTTCTCTTTCCTCCTCTCTCTCTTTCTTTTGCTTCCCCCTCTCTCTTTCTCCCTTTCTCCCCCCCTTCAAACTGGTTGGTCGAGGCAGACGACCGCCCACCATGAGCCAGGTTCTGTTAAAGGTTTGTACCTGTTTACCTGTTAAAAGGGAGTTTTTCCTTGCCACTGTCGTCATGGGGGAATGTTGGGTCTCTGTAAATATAATTATAAAGAGTACGGGTCCTGCTTTATATGAAAAGAGCACTGAGATAACTTCTGTTATGATTTGGCACTATATAAATAAAATTGAATTGAACTGAATTGAACTTGCTGGTCTGCTGCATTCACTACATTCCTCCACTCAGTGAACAACAGCTCAAAGTTAAATTTTTTTAAAACAATAAGGCAGACTGCTTAGAAAGGTAATTTTGCTTAGAAAGGACATTTGCTTGTTCTTGTGGGCACAGCAAATGTTTGTATGGATCTGTGTGTGAAATTTGTTGATATAAACACATCAGGGTGAAAAATGTTGTATGAGTTTGTAAAAAATGCCTGCTGAAAATTGAATGCAATAAACAGGGAAATTTTTTAAAATGCTTTTTTTATTCTTAAGTGCTTGGTTCTTTTCTGGATTTTGTTTACTTAAGCACCATATGCTTATTTACTGAATTGCGACATATCCAACTCAAAGTATGAGCAAGGTTGTTGTGAATAAATTCCATGGTTCCAACCCTTGCATTCGAGTTCAAAGTTAACTGAGTATTTGATGACTGTAGTGTTGATAAAATTAAATTTGTGCATAGGATTCAAAATTTAGAAACACACATATGAGGGGACTGTGTTTAATAATTCTGTCATGCAGGGGATTGGACCAGCAGTCCTTAACAACAAACACATTTGAAGCCTAGGCTGTCACTGTCACTGTCGCCTCTTGAGGTACAAAGTGGTATTATGAGATGGGATGGGCCAAGGCTAGCCGGTTAGCATGCTAACTTCAGTAGATATCACTGCAACGCAATACATAGATGTCTTAGATGTAACGTCAAAACTGTTATTTCTTCGCCTTCTTCTGGTAATTTGTAGTTACGTTTTGAATGTTTTAAACTAAAATACATATTGCCCCTTTAAACACATTTTGCTGCCTTTTGCCTTTCTGAATTGTTTTGATGCATGGAGAGGACTGCACAATGTAAGTATCTAAATAGTTTTCATGCTATATACTGCCATTTCACTTTCTTTATACTGTAGTAAAATACCTTCATACAGATTTGCCGAATGCTAGGTGCTGAACATTTAGCTGTTTCTCCACCATTATCTTCTAAATGTTGTCCCTATGCATCTTTATGTCAAGCAAAGCACACTCTAAGACCTAAATTTTACTTTCTGAATAATAAATTGAGTATGCTTTTGTATTTGAAATATTTTGTTGTATAAGTGTCCTGGATGTTTTAGAAAACAGTGGGCTAGGTTCCAAATTACCCACTGGGCATGGAGCGACAAAACAAGCTGTGCTCTAGAGAGAGCATGTAATAGATTGCAGTGATTCCCCTTGGACATGCTGTTGAGCAGGTGGTGCCTTAGCTGGTGTAACACACGGCAATGAATTTACCATTTCCTGCCCCACCATCTGACTATAAATCATATAGTCTGAAAACACATTTTTAATAACCAGAGAGGCAATTAAATAAATTCAGATGAGAGTCGGAGACAACTCTCTTTGCAGGTTATTCTTCTCATTAGCCTAACACTCACATTCACACACACATGCATGAACAAACCAAGACACACACTAATTTTTTTTAACCTTAGCTTTGAGTAGTACATTGAAAAATACAATTTAATGGACATATAAGTGACTGATTAAAATATGCTACCATCCACTGTGGTATATACACTGAAAAGAAGTTATATTGAGTTGAAATATTAAATATAGTTAGTAAAGTGCCGATTAGAGTAGAAGAAAAAGAACAAAGTTTAAATAATGTAGGTTAATAACAAAGAAGGGTTTACTCCAAGGTGCAAACCACAAGCATGGTAGAGTCAGTTTTGTGGCATGGGCATGTATGGCTGCCACTGGAATTGGGTAAATGGTGATTGTTGATGATGTGACTGCTGCTTAACAGTACATTTGGATAATGATCCAAAATAGACTGCAAAAGCAACCCAAGAACTTCTCAAGGCAAAGAAATCCACCTGACCTCAACCCAACTGAGCATGCGTGTTACTCTCTGAAGACAAAACTGAGGGCAGAAAGACCCACAAACAAGCAGCAACTGAAGGCAGCTGCAGTATAGGCCTGGCAAAGCATCTCGAGGGAGGAAATCTAGCATTTGGTGATTTCCATTGGTTCCAGACTTCAGGCAGTCATTGACTGCAAAGGATTTTCATCCAAGTATCAAAAATAATCCTTATATTTTTAATTATGTTGGTTTGTCCAATTACGTTTGACCTTTGAAAAATGGAGGGACAATGTATAAAAATGGCTGTAATTCCTTATCAGTTAATGCAATTCAAGGGTTTTTTTTTTTGTTAAACCCCTTGAACTAAAGCTGAAATTCTGCACTTCAGTCACATTATCATGTTTTCGTTTCAAATCCATTGTGATGGTGTACAGATGCAAAATTACAAAAATGGTGTCACTGTCCAAAATACTTTTATACCTTACTGTATGTAAGAAAAGTACTTTTGTCATTCCATTTTTAGTATAGAACTATGAATGCATAACATAGTCAAAATTAACCGGGAACTGATAAATTGATAACATATGAAGCAGATGGTGTATGTCATGCTACTGTGCCATATCTTTAAAAAAAGGTCCCCCAATGCTTAGAATACAAAAAGTCTCCTCCAACAGTCCAGCTGATAAAATCACTTATTTCTGGCCTGCTAAAACTGCCTACAGCAAGAGCCACCTGTCCATGACTGGCTGTTTTTCCTCTTTCTTTTAAGTCACACACCCTCACAGGTGGTTAATCCCTGTGGAGCTCAGATGGTCACCTGTAATGGTCTTATTTTCCAAATTTCTCTGACAGTGAGGCATGAAAGCCTTTAGCTGTTGGAGCTAATGCTGAACGAGGCAAACATGATGGTTATTACTTGATGGCTAAAGAAAGGAAAAAATTGTCATTCTCTCTAAAAATTTGGAAACTTTAATACAATCCATTCCAAGTGAAAGGAAGTTATTGGTCAACAGATTAATGCAAGAAGACCATGTTTTCTGTAATCTTTTTCCTGGAGTAATTAGTCTTGACTAATTGAAGCAAAATTCTGAAAATCACAAAAATAAATTAATGTGCCTTCTACATTTATTAAATATAATATTTATTAGTAGGCCTACTAATTAATCAGCACATGGATGTTGGTATATTTCTCTACTCTTGATACCCATCTCATGATTGCTGAAGACAAAAAAACAATTAACAGAGATCAAAAATGTCATTTATGTCATTTAATGCCATTGTATTTCCTTTGTGGATTTTTTCTTCTATCAAGGGACATCATTGAAAAAACACTGGTGTTTCAGTCCAGGGATGTACTTCGGCTCATCTTGGATGGTATCCACCATAATTAGTTCCTCAGCAGAGCTGGTGTATCCTCGGGCTTAATGGGGAACAATCAATGCCAACACAAACAGTGTGTCTTTCCTCGTGTGTTGCTTCAACTGTTTGTTAGACATGCTTATGAAAATGTTTAAAATTTCACACGTGTTCTACTGTAGCCACATTTTCACATAGTTAAGGATGCACACACATATACTAGATGTCAGAGTTGAAAATGATATATGCAAACACTATTGCTTTCTCTGTCTCTCAACCTGCTGTCAGGGGTTAGACATATAATTGTGTTTATGGCAGAGCACATCTACACAGAAATATTCCACCTACACACACTTTGAAAATCTCATTTATTTTCTATGGCCATCTGCAAGTACTCCACAATGAACCTTGTGAACTGAATGAATCATTCTGTTTGCAGGCTGCAGCACATAACTTTTTCCCCTGAAATGCATAAGTCTTTCAAATTAAAAATGTTTTTAGTTACAAGCACCTTCTCACTGTTCAGATTTCACATGCTAAACGCATACTCCTACAGGGTTATTTTATGGACAGAGAATAATCTGTGGAATAATACCATTATCCTTGACAGGGTACTGTTAATTTTTACTTTTCAAAAATCTGAATTTTGAAGTTGTGTAAATAGAAATGCCGGTAAGGTTGTATAAAGCCGTGTCAGCCTTCTCCAGCACAAGTAAAGCAGCTGTAGAAACATATAGAGACCCAAAATTAGTGGAAAATTACTTCGAACAGCTTGTGCAACATAATCCAATTGTGTTGTAGTAAAATCAATCCATGGTGGGCCTAAAAGGCAAATAATTAATGATGCTGAACATGTTTTCATGAAGGTTGCGACAACATTATGGAACCAGCACTACTTAGTGCATTAGAATGGCTGTAAAAACAACAACACAGCAACGTAATTGTTCTCGTCAATGATTTGGGGAGAGGGAGAATAAATTGGCTCCAAAACATCTGGTGGAGTTTTGATAAAACTTGGAGACATGATGCAACTAACAAGTGTGTTTACAACATTTTCACACACTGGTCCAATGGTAGGAATTATTATCATAGCTCAAAAGAAAGTCTGCTGACCAGCTCAACCAGAAATTGCATTTGTGGAGGACTCCATGAGAAACATATAGGGCTAATCCTAGGTTTGATAAATGATCCTGTTTACGTATCTCAGGTCGCTTTCAATAGGTCATAGATTGGTATCTTGGAATATATTGAGATCTTCTGATCAAAATGCAAATTCGGTTGTTCGCTTACACCACAAGGTGCTCCTTTGGTACTTTAAACTTGATGATGTTATTCCCAGTCAAGTTTGTCGTTGACTTAAAATTTGTCCCTGTGTCATTGATTGGAATAGAGAATTTGCCATACACTGTTCTCACACATGGGCCTGTACTCCCAAGAAACACAACAGTGTCAGCATTTTCAGAAAGGAGGGAATAAGACATTGACATTGCTATTAAGTGTGCTTCCATCCGTCCAACGCATAGTGCCAAATGTTTAGGGGTTCAAAAGTAAATGGACAGACACACATGAAGTCAAACAAAATCATCATAAAATATTTAATATAAATAGAATCCTTTGTAGTCAATGACTGAAATCTATGAACCATGGACGTCACAAGACACTTTGCATCTTCCCTCGTGATGCTCTCCTAGGCCTTCACTACAGCCACCTTCAGCACTTGCTCATTGTGGGGTCTCTCTGCCTTTAGCCTGGTCTTCACCAAGCGGAATGCAGCTCAATCCGATTGAGATCAGGTAATTGACCAGTCCAGGATATTCCCCGTCTTCACCCTGAGAAGCTCTCAATGAGTTCTAATGTATTTGGCTGAATCTGAGCGCACAGAATGCTGCTGTATACCTCTGCATTCATCCTGTTGCTTCTGACAGCAGTGAAATAACCAATAGATGCCAGTCGGCCAGTTCCATTGGCGGCAATACGTGCCCAAGCTACAATAGAACCACCATCATGATTGACAGATGAGTTGGTATGGTTTGGTTTATGAGCTGCTCCTTTTTTCTCACACAGTTTCCTGTCTCCATAATTTTGATAGAGATTGATTTCTGTTTCATCATAGTTTCATCATAGAGCTTTGTTCCAGAACTCTACCGTTTTCTTCTAGTGTGTTTTTGTGAACTGCAGCCTGGCCATTCTATTTTTGAGGTTTACCAGGGGTTTGCATCTAATGGTGAATCCCCTGAAGTTATGTTCACAAAGTCTTCTCTTGATCATTGACAAGGAAACATGTGACTACATCCTGGAGAGCATTCTTGACTTGCTGTGCAGTCAGAAAGGGTTTTCTCCTCACCAAGCAAATTATTTTCTGGTCATCAACAACACTAATAGATCAGATCGTAAACTACTTTCAAGTTTTCCTCTGAGCACCTGCTTTTTGACCTGATTTTGGCAAACCAACAACTTCAATATATCTCTGATAGATTATTATTATTATTATTGTTATTTTGAACGTCATTATTATCATTTCTTTACTCCTCATATGGGCAACTCCACCTCAATCTAAATAGCAACTCTCAGCTCTCAGTCAACACTGAGCAGCATGTTAAATGTGTTAAAAGGGTTATATCTCCCACACAGTTCTTTCAATATTGATGTAAACCTACTCAAATTAAAGCTGAGACTTGGCACTTTAACGTATCCATTATGTTATTTAAAAATTAATGTGCTGAAGCACAGAGCCTGAACAATAAAATAGTGTGTAATTGTCCAAATACTTACGGCCTGAATATGCCCTTGATACGTCTGTATGCTGTATGTGTCATTCTGGAGGGTAGTTACAAACATTGTGTTTTGTCATTCAATGCGCAGGACTTGTTACATATTCTTGCTGTTTCATGGAATACTATATGATATGCTCTATTGGCCCATGGGGAAGCAGCATGGACTTTGAACAGTGCAGATGCACTTTTATAAGAAACCCCCCCCCCCCAAAAAAAACAACTTGAAAATATAAGTCTTTCTGATGAGCATAGTGGACCATGTCCAATGTTCATTACTATTAACCTTTTGTTGCATGTGACCTTAACTCTGATTTTTTAAATATCAACTGTGTGTAATGCATTTTGTTACCAGCAAATCCTGGCAAATCCTGGGCTCTATCACATTGGTGTTTCTCATGTTTTTGGCATGGTGCCATACATTCTGTGGGAGGTTCTGGCAACTGACAGGCATGACCTTTTATTAATTGCCCTACACTTCATCAGTTTCATGTTAATGAGCTATAGAAATCTGGGATTACTCTGTGGACCACTGCCTCAAAACATTAGTTAAAGCAACATCAGCCTTTCATGAGATTGTCAAAAGTCAAAAGGCTTAAAACTCCCAAGGTGTCTCAGTTGCGTTCCCTTCCAAGCAGCTTGGGTTTGCCTTTCATTACATCTTGTAAAAGCGAACGTGTGTTGCATAATGTTGCAAAATTATATTATATGATGTTATTTTCAAAATTATAAAAGGAAGTTATAAGCAATCTGGTGTATCATATGTTGTTGTACAGTACCTACAGCTACAGCATTACATTTCAGCACGTCTGAAAAATATTAAGAAACAGAGCATCCATTCATTTCATTTTAAGAACATATAACAGCACAAATGCAATAGGTAAAGGTGAACTATGGCTAATTAGGACTTCATTAATCACTGCAGTATTAAATTGAGTTGCAATGAGACAGTGCACACATTAATTCTCTACAGACATGCTCTACAATTTGTGTCCCCTACACAGGGCCAAGTAAGGCTTTAGTGCCAAACACATTCCAACCAACATATTTTCCACACTTGAACACACTGCCACCCAAGAGTACAGTGTCAGCTTCATTAAAATGCATGGCTACTCACACAGTTGCACCTTGTGTATGCACAAATTTACATGAATGATTTCACCCTGTGTTATCCCAGTTGGAGACCCTACATGACTCTAATGTTAACAGACTAAATGAGAATACTTGTTTCCAGGGCTGAATGGACGTGCATTGTAACTGATTCTGCTCAAAGAGGAGAAACTACACGTTTAAGCATATTTTCACATATTTTCACATCATCGCTTAACCAAAGGCAAATGTTCCCCAGCGGTTTTAGATATTTATTCATGCAAAAAAAAAAAAAAGGAAAAAAATAAAGAAAAAAGAAAAAAGAAATCTTAAACTCAGAAGTTGATAGATTAAATGTGATTCTTTGACTACTTCGGTCACTTTCAATATTAGGAACTGATCAGAATCTTGATGATTTCCTAAACCCCACACATACAAACATGTCTTCACCAAAAGTCTTTAAATGACAACATATGGTGGATCCTTTAGCCACAAAGTACTATTTTCCTCACATGTGAAACGGAGTCTTGCTTTGACCAAAGTCTGCAGGTGTTGTTTAGAATGGCGAGCACAGAACACTGATGTTTCTCAACGACAGATAGAGAGCAAAGCTGTCTCCCATGCAGATCATCAGGAATTCTCAGTCATGTTTTATTAATCAGAGTGGGGGCTTTTATACCTTCCAGTGGACTAGCCAACAGACAGACAGCCAACTGAGGACATGGCCCCTCTTTCAGGGTGGCTAATTTGTCTTTGGAGAACCTCATTTGCATTGCAATTACCTAAGAACCTATAAGTGGATCTTGCTGCCTCTGACAATTGAGATGGAGAGGGCATTTCTGCTCTGTGCTATGAAAAATCAATTGATGGCGAGGGGGGTGGAGACCTGGAGTTAGAAATATTTCCCATACAGTGTAATTAACTGGCACAAAATTCTGTTAGGGATTAGTCTATTACATCTTATGTAGGAATCGCTTTCTATGGTAATACGTTTCAACATTTCTCCAATTCTGCAATTTTATTATCTTATAGTAGGCCTGCAAAATTAGCAGGATGTGTATTTTGCATTAAAAGTCAATGAGTGTTCTAAGTCCTACCGCAGGGATAAGAACACTTTATATCACCAGAGATATAAAAGCAGTGGAGTGACAGAACGGAAAAATCCGCATTCAATAGGCACATTAGTCGTAGGCTAATTTAGAACAGTATGTTTTCATTACAGCAGGAAAAATGAAATTAATTATTCTAATTTATTATGAATAACATTTGCTCTTTCTGTATCTGCAGTGAAAGGCTGCCTGAATGTAATCGGGAAAGGTTCAACCTGACTATTATGGTTTAGGTAACAGACAACTGTCGGCACACTGCCAAACTTTCTGTAAATCCCAATTTTGAATTTGGAATTGGATGGAATTCAGATGGTTTCACCTATATTTTTGTAATGCAAAAATAGTACCATATGATTGCAGCTCAAGGCTCAAGTTACAATTTATTCATTAATAAAATCAAAGAAATAACATTGCTCCCATCGTAAGTAACCCAACACTGACTTTTCATGGGAAAAAAGGTCAGAATTGATGATCTGATTTTGACGAATTGCTCTGATCTCACCTTTCTGACCTTTTTAGTATGCACTACCAGAGAGATCTTTGATTGTAAAATGAAATCTAAATTTAAACTTATACTAATAAAATTGTTCCTATTCAGTAAAGGATTTGACTGGCAGAAAATGAAGCCAAGTCTGCATTTCTGTTTGACGAACTGTTGCTGTGTCCATGTCATAGACCAGGTGATGCATCAGCAGAGATTGCGTTTTGCCACCAACAATTGAGCGACCTATTTAATCTGTCACATGCTCTGCTCATTCCCCGCTTCTACTTTTTTGGTGTTGGTGCTATCCTCCCAGCACCCCTCTCCTATCTTTATGGATCCATGATTGGATTTGATATCTCCTTTTCTGCTCACACTTTTGCTGGCCTTAAATTAAACTTTGAATACAAAATAGATGACAAAATAAAATATTTATTTTATTCTCATTAAAATGTTCCCCCACCAAGATATGAGTCTACTTACCTTTTGAATAAATTCATCCAACACTTCTGCAGGTTCATACACTCGGCATGAAAGTCAATGCAGTGATTATCTAATAGCACCTTTGCGCACCTTTGAGTATTTATGTTCTCTCTGTTATATTTTTTTCATTAAATGATTATTTTTTATGGGAAATGCCGAAACAAATGTTTTTCAATTTGACTTTTAACTTTATAATGCATTGCCTACAGGTGGAAAAAATACAGAAACATTAAAAAAAAAAGTTGGGATCATTTGAATTTGTATCACCTTTTATTTCCAGCAGGTGCTCGACCCTCTTTAACTGCTTTCATGAGCTCAGTGACAGTGGTTAAGTAGCACATGCCACATGGTGAAAGAAAGACAGGTGATGACATGAAATAGTGACAAGGGAAACTGTTTGGGGGGGTAGGGGTTAGGAGGTGGGTGAACTTGCCCTTGGCAAATAAAATTTCTTTGAGCAGAAATACAGTTTGAGAGGAAGGTTTAAAAAAAAAAAAAAAAAAAACTCATGAAGTTGCTGAACCGTACAAGTGGAAAGGACTCAGTGTTACAGTTCCTCTGCAAAAAAAAAAAACCTGCTAATAAGAGGAGTCACACGTGCTAACGAATGTGCTGCTGTCCCCCAGGGATTTTACACAGCTGTCTCCACCTGCTGAGTATTTTCTCCGTTAGCTTAGTCTTGTCTTCTTCCTTTGAACACAAGAACATCCTGATGGCTATAATTAGCTCTGTCACTCTGCTCTCATGAACATGAAGCATGCTGTCATTCATTTCTGCATACTTCACACACTATACCCAACCACTCAAGCAGCTGTTTTCAAGCTTTGTGCCACTCATTTTTCATTTACTTTCCCTCACAACCCTCTCCTTTCTTATTTAACCTTTCTGTAATATTCCGCTTTTACATCCTATTCCCATTTACTCTCACTCGTGCCTGTTACCCCAGTCTTTATTTTTTTGCTGCAGATGATAAAAAGACTTCAAATTGGTGTTGCAAGAACTAATCGCAGTAATCAAAAAAGCACTAACCTGTTCCATATTGAGAGGGTCACTTGGCTTCTAAGCTGCCAGATGGGCTACTGTGAGAAGCGCTAGGTGTTATTCATGCAAAAATTGTCGTGGTGAGAAGTTGTGTGTCTGTGTGTGTGCGTGTGTGTGGCCACCCACACAGACACAGGGTGTAAACAGACAGACTTACATACATTTTTATGGAAGTGTTAACACACCTTGAATATGGTGCCACTAAAATGTCAAATGGGAGACTACCCATGGAGTAGATTTGTGTCAAAAATGTTTTCATGCAATGATTCTTAAACAAAAATACCCCCAAAGGTATGTTCTGCTAATTATTTTTTTATCGTCAAACATCACAGTAAGCTAGTTCTTCTTCGTGGTGGTGCTAATGCAGTTGTATCTTTAAAATGGAATGATATTATTACTAAGGTGGAAAGACAGCTTTTAGTTTATGAGAAGCGTGTCATGTAAGGCACGCTATTAAATATATTCTCTTAATTTGGAACCTCTTAGAGTGCTGTAAATATAGCTCTCTTTTTGTACTATGTCAGCCTAATTTTCTTGGTATTCATTACCTACTGAGTATCTGACAGATGAGTTTATTCTTAGCTTTACATAAAACAGTGGTCTGTTTTTTATTTAGCTATATATGTCGTTGTGTGCATGTGTTCAGTCAGGAAAGCTGTGTTCACTACTGGCCCTTGTGGATTAAATTTAATGTACACAACAGATAATGAAACACACATAACAATAGGTGCCTCAGCATCAGTGTGTGGTACATACCTGTATTTCTAGCTTGTGAAAGAGTGCAGATTTAATGCATCAGGTCGCCATAAAAAAACAACAACAAAATAGGTCATTTATCTGTGCCTTTTTCCAACAACCAATGCGACTGTTCCGAAAACAACTTTCAGACTGATAGAGGACAGCCATTTCCTAAACCACATGAGATTGCTTTGAAGGAAAGGATTAAGCATTTGAACAAATGACCAATGCTTTAAAATTTTCAGGTGTTGACAGTCTTGCTAAATATGAAACACATAATTTAAAAAGGATTATTTCACCACACTCCACGAGTGTAAGACAAACTTTAAAATTTTGAGCTTTTTTCTGCATCCGTGGCAGTTCATCTTCATTTCTGCATCTGGTTTCCTGTGTCTACCTTGCATGGGTTTCTTCTGGGTGCTCTGGTTGAAATGTAGGTTAAGCAATTTAAATGTAAGTTAAGCAATTTGGTGACTCCAATTTAGCCACAAGTATTATTGTGTTTGTCTGTCTACATGTGTCAGCCCTGTGACGGAGAGACTGGCAACCTGTCAAGGGTGCACTCCATCTCTCACCCAGTGTGTGCTGGGAAAGGCTCCAGCCCCACGTGAGCCTGAACAGGAGAAACAGTTTAGAGAATGGATGGATAGATGTGATGTGTGGTCACAAGACAACACAATAAGAAATATGTCACTGTCCTAATATGCTCTGACTGCACTATATGTCCTACTTTCCTATAAACAGAGACAAGTAAAATATGTGCCTATTTTATTTTAATTAGAAAAAGCAATAACACAATAATCATTCAACAGCCTGTATGAATTACAAGCCGGATGTCTCTTGTGTGCAGTAGCTCATAAAGATACCCTGGATGCAGTAATCTAAGTCAAATTTCCTCCTCTCACAGCTCCATACATAAAGCTAACTCGATTCATTTAGGTAAATGAGGTTAAATTGTCTGTGCATCATCGCACTTGCTAACTAACTTTGACTGCATCATTTAAATACCCTTGAAATAATGTTGAGGTTAGTTTTTTAAATAACATTCCAGTATCCAAGGTAGTTGAAGATTTGAGGATTTATTTTACAGTGCTAGTTTAAAAGGGTAGCCTGATTACGCATTGCATTCTGGAAGATCAAAATTACTGCTGCAGAACCAGAGATATTGTCTTTTTTATTCAACACATTCTTCTTCCTTATCAAAATCTGGCCCCTACATTAACCATGATTCAACTCGACTACCGACAGTTTAGTCGGAGGTG